>NC_089839.1:245749324-246418200 GCF_035609145.1 Eleutherodactylus coqui | reverse complement strand
ATCTCCCCCCCCCGTCGTCACCCCACTCTCCCAACCGCCCCCCACCACCACTGGCACCCGAATCTTTGCGGACGAGCAGGCAGATACTCGAAAAGAACGATGCTCGCTCGAGTATTTGTCCTTAACGAGTATGCTCGCTCAGCTCTAGTTTTAACTCCTTAAGGACCAGGCTGTTTTGTACCTTAAGGACCAGACACGTTTTAGGATTTTACCCATGTGGCGGTTTTACTGCCCTATTTTGTTTTCTTTAGCTACCAAAATTATTTTTACTGCGGTTTTTTTTTTCGTGACATATTTTTAAAATATCTTTTTCACTGACTTTTTTTTTCCGTTTTTAGTTTTATTGGAGGTAAAATGCTAAAACAGATATTTTTGGTATAACTTACCGTAAAATCTCTTTCTCGTCGCGTTCATTGGGGGCCACAGCCTAGACCATGGGATATAGCCACTGCCCTAGGAGGCGACACTAAGCAAAAAAAGTGTTAGCTCCTCCCCGCTGGCTATATCCCCCCTGCAGGCACTCAGCTAATTAGTCTGTCTGCAAGCAGTAGGTAGCCAGTGGGAGTACATTTATACATATTGTGTTATATACATACCAAACATAAATCTGGCGTAATTCTTTGCCACCAAAAAAATGACCGAAGAACAGAGAGTTCCGGCAACCGCCTAAATAATAAGGGGTGGGTGCTGTGGCCCCCAATGAACGCGACGAGAAAGAGATTTTACGGTAAGTTATACCAAAAATATCTGTTTCTCGTCCGTATCATTGGGGGCCACAGCCTAGACCATGGGACGTTCACAAGCAGTCCCGAAAAAAACATATATTGGGTGGGCACTGCACGTGCGGTCAAACGACTGCCGCCTGCAGGATTTTCCGTCCAAGAGCGGCATCGGATGATGCGGCTATGTGGACTCTATAAAACTTCGAAAATGTATGCACGGAAGTCCAGGTGGCTGCCTTACACACCTGGAGGGCTGAGGCTCCGTGACGGACTGCCCAGGAGGCCCCCACCGCCCGTGTGGAGTGGGCCGTAACCCGAAATGGTGGCGAGCGTCCCGAGGCTCGATATGCTTCCGTTATCAGGGACCTTATCCATTTTGATAGGGTGACTTTTGAGGCTGCTAGGCCCCTTCGGGTCCCCTCCGAATAACGAAGAGGGAGTCGGTCTTGCGGAAATCCCTTGTTCTCTTCACATAGGTTCTCAGCGCCCTTACTACGTCAGGTGGTGCAGTAGTTTTTCCTTTTTGTGTACTGGATTTGGACAAAAGGAGGGCAAAACGATTTCCTCATTAATATGAAACTGAGAGACTACTTTTGGTAAAAACTCGGGTGATGGTCTTAGTACCACTTTGTCCTGGTGAAAGGCCATATATGGTGTTTGTATAGACAATGCCGCTAGTTCTGAGACCCTCCGGATCGATGTGATGGCGACGAGGAATGCCACCTTCCAGGTTAGTAACCGCATAGGGATTTCCTTGAGCGGCTCAAACGGCTGGTCCGTAATAGTGTCTAACACGAGATTGAGCTCCCAAGTTTGGACCGGAGGCTTAAACGGGGATGTTGTATGGGCAACTCCTTGCAGGAAAGTCCGTACTGCCATCCTGTTTGCAATTGGTCTTTGGAACAGTACCGTTAGTGCTGACACCTGGCCCCTCAGCGACCCTACCCTTAATCCTACTTCAAGGCCTGATTGTAGGAATGCAAGAATTCTGGACACCGAAAATTGCATTGGTTGTAAACGTCTCTCCTCGCACCAGATGAAGAAGCACTTCCAGACTCTATAGTAGATTGCTGACGAGGCTGCTTTTCTGGCTCGTATCATTGTCTGGATGACATTCTCCGCATAACCTTTCCTTCTCAATACCTCGGTCTCAACGGCCAGGCCGTCAAATGTAGAGACCTGGAATCCGGGTGAACAAAAGGCCCCTGGGATAGCAGGTCTCTTCGCTCCGGAAGGTGCCACGGTGTGTCGAACAGCATTTCTATGATGGCCGCGTACCAACTCCTTCTTGGCCAATTTGGTGCTACCAATATTGCTGGTCGCCCTTCCTGCTTGATTTTCCCCAGGATCCTCGGTATGAGCGGGATTGGCGGGAATACGTATAGGAGTTTGTACTCCCTCCACGGAATTGTTAGGGCATCGGTTGCCGCTGCCTGTGGGTCCCGGGCTCGGGACACAAATGGGTGTATCTTGCAGTTCAACCGTGACGCCATGAGGTCCACATCTGGTGTGCCCCATTTCCGGCATATCGTCTGAAAAATTTCTGGATGCAGGCCCCATTCGCCGGGATCTATCCTTTCCCGGCTTAGGTAATCCGCCATCCAGTTTTCTACTCCGGGGATGTACACCGCGGATATTGAGCTTAGATGCCTCTCTGCCCATGTCAGTATGGCTGCCACCTCGCTCATTACCGACGAGCTCCGTGTCCCACCTTGCCGGTTGATATAGGCCACCGCTGTGGTGTTGTCCGTCTGGATGCGTACGCTTTTTCTCTTGAGACTGGGCCCGAAGTGTTGGAGCGTCCGGTAGATGGCTTGCAGTTCTAGAATGTTTATGTGAAGCCTTGCCTCTCTTTGTGACCACACTCCCTGAACCGATTGGTCCCTCAGTGTTCCGCCCCAACCCGAAAGGCTGGCGTCCGTCGTCACTACTGTCCATTGCATGGGGCCCAACGGTCGCCCTGCCTGAAGCCTGCCAGGTCTCAGCCACCATTTCAGTGACCCTCGGACCTGAGGGGTTATCTGGATCTGCCGTTCCAGGGTCAGCCGGGACCCATTCCAGCGTGACAGTATCAGGTGTTGTAACATCCTTGATCGGAACTGAGCGAAGGGGATTGCCTCGAATGCTGCCACCATCTGGCCCAGGATAGCCATGCAGTATCTGATGGTCAGTGGTTTCCCCTGCCTTAGGGAGCGGACGCCCTGCCGGAGCTTGTGTGCCTTTGCTTGAGGTAGCAGGATCCGGTGGAGGCTGGTGTCGAATATCATGCCCAGAAATTGCAAACGTTGTGTTGGTTTTAGGCATGACTTTTCGTGGTTCACTATCTAGCCGAATTCTTGTAGGGTTTTTATCGTGACGTTCAGGCTCCTGACGTTGTCGTCCAACGATGGTGCTTTTATTAGTATGTCGTCTAGGTATGGAATAGCCTCTATACCTTCCGCATGAACTAGCGCCATCACTGCTGCTAGTACCTTCGTGAAAACTCTTGGTGACGTAGACAGGCCGACTGGCAGCGCCGTAAACTGAAAGTGCCTTCCCTGTGTTTCGAAGCGGAGGAATTTCTGATGTGTTTCCCGAATTGGGATATGAAGGTAGGCGTCCTTGATATCTATCGAGGACAGAAATTCCCCCGGCTGCATGGATGTTTTCACGGACTTGACTGACTCCATCCGGAAATGTTTTGTCCTGACGAATCGATTCAACCTCCTTAAGTCCAGGACCGGTCTCACTCTGCCATCCTTTTTGGGTACTAGGAAAAGGTTCGAGTAGAACCCCTGCCTCTCCTGGGCTCCTGGCACTGGTTTCACAACCCCTTGTGCTAGTAGGTTCTGTACTGCTTGTTGTAGGTTGGCTACCCCTTCCGGAGAGGACGGCACTCTGGACTTGCAGAAAAAATTCCGTGGGAGGGTCGTGAATTCGATTGAGTACCCGGATGTCACAATCTCCTGTACCCACTTGTCGTTCACGCGCCTCCCCCATGTCTCCCAAAATTGTGAGAGTCTGCCCCCCACCCTGGTGACACTGGGTGGGGGCAGTGTCTCATGCCACGTTTTTTGGTCCCACCATTTTCGATGTTCCGGGTCGGGCTCGCTACGTCTGTTTTGTTTTAAATGAGGGGCCACTCTTTGACTCTGCAGGGGTTCTCGTAGAGTGGGACCACTGCCCCGCCCCTGGGCGGGATGGAAAGCGCCGAAAGGGCCTAAAGAACGGCTTCTTTTTTAATGGGGCCTTCTCCTTTCTTGCCGCCATTTGCGGTAGTGACGTGCTCTTGCCGCCTGTGGCATCCTTTATCATGACATCCAGTTTGGGGCCGAATAGCCTGTCTCCTTCAAACGGCAATTTCGTTAGCGCTATCTTGGACGCTGTATCCGCTGACCAGCTCTTCAGCCAGAGTGTTCTCCTTGTCGCTACCGATGCGGCGGACGCCCGGGCCACAAATTTGGCTGCGTCAAGCTGAGCTGTGCATACAAACTTATTTGCCTGTATGATATTATCTGTCAGCTCGAGCAACTCACTTGGTGGAGCGCCTGCTATGATGTCTTTCCGTAATTGTTTGGCCCAGGCTGTGGACGCCTTACTGACCCATGCAGCCGCAAATATCGGTTGCAAGGCTGTGCCTGTGGCTTGAAACACTGTTTTTGCCAAGGTGTCCAGCTTCCTGTCTTGCGGGTTCGCTAGCGTCGCTACTTCGGCTGTTGGCAATGCTGTGCTCCTAGGTAGTCGTGACACGGGTGGGTCGACTACTGGAGGTACCGCCCAACCCTTTTTCAAGCCCCCTGGGAACGGGTAAGTAATTTCCCAAGTCTTCCCGGGCTGCCTGAATTTTTTATCCGGGTTCTGCCACTCCTTGTTAAGGGCTTCTGAGAAATCCGGGTGGTCCGGAAAGACCTGTCGTGATTTCCTCTGTCGTCTAAACGACACCGTGGACGGGGCCGCCTCTACTGTTTCTTCCGTAACCTGGAGGGTTTCCCTTACGGATATCACCAGGCTGTCCATTAGGCTGGCTAGGCGTGACACTTGCTCTTCGTCTAGTTCAGACACTGACGAGGCACCAGAGCGGTCGTAGTCTTCCGACCCGCTGCCCTCACCTGCCGTTTGGGCCGTGTCATGGGATGCCCGAGAGCACGACGCTCGTGGGGACTCATGGTGAGCCCGGGCCTGTCTTGTAGAATACCGGGATCGCGACGAGTGCCGTGATCTATGATACGTATGCACAGATTCTCTGGAGCCGTGGGAGCCGCGAGAGTCCCCGGACCGCCTGGACCTGGGGGACCTACCTGACCTCCTGGTGTGCCGTGATCTCCGGGGGGAGTCCTCGCTACTGCTGGACCTCCTCCTCTTGCGTGTCCTCCCTCGTGCGTATTCCGAGGAGGACGCGTCGGAGCTAAGCTCTAACCGGCGTAAAATTGCCGCAGAGGATGAGGCCAGGCCAGAAACGGCAGCAGCCAGGGACCTTGCCCATTGGGGCTCGGGCCCTGGCTCCACAGGGGCGGCGGGGGGCACCGGAGTCCCTGGGGGAGCGCGTGCCGTGGTACATCCCGCGCAGCGGGGGTCGGTTTGACCGTACGCAAATTTAACGCTGCATGTAGAGCAAGCGTAGTGCTTCACCCTCCCCTTGGCCGGGCTGGAACCCTCTGATCTGGGGTCAGACATGGTAACACAACACAATTTGCAACTGGTGGGTACCGTTTACAGGAATGCCTGCAGGGGGGGGAGGGGAGGGCGAGGGGAGAACACCGCAAAGTGCCGCCTTGGGCAAGGCTTACCCGGTCTAGCAGCTGTTTGTGCGGTTCCCCCGGTCCAGCTGGAGCCTTTGGTCCTGACGTTTGAATGTTGTCGGGAGTCGACGCGGGTACACACACACGACCTCGTAGCGTTGGTGACCCGGCAGGCGTTGTGGCAGGGACTTGCTGCGGCGTCGTCACTGCTGCTGGTGCCCGAGACAGGAGGTGCTGCTGCTGTCCGGATGCTTCTCCGCAGCAGAGGGACACTGCAGGGCTGGATGGCTGGACGGCTGCTGCTCAGAAGCGCTGCTGCCCAGGAGGGCTGCTGCTCAGGAGGGCTGCTGCTCAGGAGGGCTGCTGCTCAGGAGGGCTGCTGTGGGCTCGGAAAGCTGCACAGTGCCGGGCTCAGGCGTGCGTGTAGGCAAGCTAACACGCTGTGCTGCAGAGAGCGGCCATTCCTTTTTCTGGCTGCCCTTTTTAAGCTTGCCGCGGTCGGAGGGGGCGTGGCCTGGCCGGGAAGCGTCCCCGTGACCCGGAAGTGATGTCTTCCGGCCGTGACGACGGCGCTCCGCCCCCCGGAGCGCCGCGCCCGGAAGTGGCTTGCCGGCCGGCGCCCCGGCGTCCTGATCTGCCCTGCCCTGCTTCTATCCCTGCCAAGGGAGAAACTGCCGCCGCTGCTGCTGCCTCTGCCGTCCGGGAGTTGTGATGGCCGCGTATCCCAGGTAACCTGTGTCTTGTTGCCGCTGCCGCCGCTGCGAGGAGGGAGTCCCGAGTGACTATTTTCTGGTGCTCTCCATGTGGGGTCCCAGGTGGAATGCTGCCCTCGCTTAGTCCCAAACGGGGTGTTGTTCTGGGGGCCACAGCCTGTCCACACGTCGACAGCTCTAGCAGTGCTGCCCCCTACGCGTCACCGTCAGACAGTGCGCTACTCCAGGGAGGGGGAGCCCTATGGCTGGCGGGTAACCGACTCAGATGCGCATTGCATGGTCGGGCCCCTTTTTCTTCTCTGGGTGAGACGCCGCAGTAGTGGTGGAGACACCCCCTGCCTGCGTCTCCCCCGGGAGGCCAGTAAAGCCAGGGAAAAGCCCCGACTCCCCGGATTCCCGCGAATAGCTTTTTCTACGTCTGCCTCCTAGCAGACACTAAGCTAAAGACTAATTAGCTGAGTGCCTGCAGGGGGGATATAGCCAGCGGGGAGGAGCTAACACTTTTTTTGCTTAGTGTCGCCTCCTAGGGCAGTGGCTATATCCCATGGTCTAGGCTGTGGCCCCCAATGATACGGACGAGAAAAAATGATTTTTTAAATATTTATAGTTATTTTTTTTAAATTTAGTATATTTAATAAAATACGGGAACGGGTTTCTCTATTTGTTTCAAACATTTCGATATATAGTATATATGGTTTTGGTTTACAGGGCGCATACGTTGATGGTTTTGGTTGGCGTCGGCTTTGTGTTACTTTCTTTCTTATGTATATATTATTGTTTTATTCTGTAATTTTGTTTTACTGATGTATGTAATCATGTTTTTTACAATCTATGTCCCCCATGACGTCATATAAGACCTCTGGGGGACAATAATATATAGATTTTTTTATTTAACACTTTCCCACTGTAGCTGGGGCATCCATACGAGGCCCAGTTACAGGGGAAAGCAACCCCTGTAGTGACATTAGTCACTGGCAGAGCTGATCAGGGTCTATTATGACCCTCCAGCTCTGTTGTAGCAGGGAACCCTGGCGGTCACATGACCCCCCCGGCTCCCATAGTGAAAGTTACACTGTTATTTCACTTTCTAGTAGACAGTGTTCATTGAGTGCTGTGTACTCGGGGAGGGAAAAGGCAGGAAGGGTTAAAAACCCCTCCTGCCTTCTCCTCCGGGTTATCAGCTGTCAATAACAGTAATTTTACTATCGGCAGTGCTTTAAGCCCAGGACCAGGCGCTGGATATTTACAGCGCCTGGTCCTTAATGGGATAAGTAAAAAATTAGTCTTCGATTTCTGTGCTTTTTCATGTGTGCACATTTGTATTTATATATGCCCCATCCAAATCTGTTTCATTATGCCTGAGGAAGGATCCTAAGAGGATCCAAAAGCTTGCAATGAGATCATGTATTTTTTTAGCCATTAAAAAGGTATCATAGACAGTATCACCAGACAGTATTAGCAGTACAATGAGTTGTAAAGAATTAACTGTTTCTCATGTTCCATCTGTATCGCCACTTACACCCGCTAGCCCAGGTGCAGAAATGTTCTCCCCTAAAGGCCAGTGGATCCCTTGCCATATACTGAGACAGGCAAAAAGTTAAGGAATCTTTGGAAGCTGAAGATACTATTATTCAGATTTTTGCTGTGGGTGGTAATGCCGATCAAAGGTTTGGCAACACCGCTTCTCTTGATCATCCATGAGCAGAGTCAGATGGTTGATAGGGTAAGCCCCTGTCCCCCTTACCTTCTTTGCCCATCTTTCCTGGGGCAGGGATCGATGACCTTATGTTAGGGGGAGGATAGAGGGATTTCCTTGGGAAGATATTCTTGTGGGTACAGGAGCTTGGTTTCAGTAACCAGACACAATTTTCAGCCACCTCTCGGGCTGCATAATACCACATTTTTGTGGGCGTTGGGGGGCGCTTGTATCCAGGCAATGCAAAGTCGTTCTGTGAACCTGACATTTCAGGGTTCAGGAGGATCGAAGCCAAAAGGTCTTTGATGTTCTTTTTGGGTAAGTCCACAAATGGACATTACTATTCTAGGCACTGATATACTGGGAACAATGGGAATTGTTGTAATGATGTTATGTGCAGAGATGAAAATGCCAGAATATGTTCTGTGATTAAAATTTTGCAATATGTGGATGATTTGTTGATTCAAACTGTTGATGAAAATGAGCACAGAGGCATTTTGCTCAGAGTCTGCCAACATCTGTACCACGTAGGGTTAAAAATGAGTTCAGACAAAATCTAGTTGATGAAGTCAGAGGTTAAATTCCTTGACGTGAAAGTCTCAGCTGCTGGGGAAAAGCCCATGCAAGAAAGAGAGAAAGCAATTCAGTCTGTATCAGTACCTACCAATATTACAGAATTACTGAAGTTTCTGGGACTTGTCAATTTCTCCAGAGAATTTATTGATGACTTTTCTATACCCCTCCCTGGGAGGAAGGCATTTTTAGGTATTGTCACAGAAGTGGCCAAAATAAAGTTTAGAGTCAGTTACAAGCTTTGGGGTATTACTGTAGATTGCTTACGTCAGTGGAAAATGGTTAAACTGCTTATATCTTTTGGGTGTACAATGGATGATGAACCAGGTTAAGCATGTTGTGGGGTTTGCGCCACTTGTCCTACAAACCCCACATGCTACCCTGAAAGCCTTATTTAAGGGCATAATAATGACTTAACTCTTATCGCATTGGCACAATGAATCATTAATTTTGAGAAACGAGATCTGCAGGTTGAAGTGGTAGACAGGTAAAATGAGGAGTGTAACAGTATTACATGTTATAGTCACTAATTACTCATAAGGGTTGTTGATCCAGGGATTATTGTGATTACCAGATTAGAGTCAGGAAGGAATTTTTCCCCCTAAAATGAGAAAAATGGGTTTCTACCTCATTGGGGTTCCCCCCCCCCCCCCCTCCTCTGGATCAACATTGGGGAGTAATAGACTGAACTGGATGGACATATGTCTTTTTGGCAGCCTTACACACTATGTTACTACTTTATCTTACTAAGTATCATCTAGCTCAGATGATGCAGTATGCAGAGAAGACCCATGGCTGCCAAGCTAAGCATGCAAACATTGCTCCTTATCCTTTCTGGTTTGACTTGTAAGAGGGAGCTCCCTGTGCCTATTTACTGGCATGATGGTAGCTATGTTAGGGAATATCCTGGAACAGTAATTGCTATTGCAATACAAGCTCCCTGGTCATTTCTCAGCTCAGAGAATGGAATTAGAGGTTGCTCTGCATGTGACTGAATGGTGTACGAGACCTCTGAATGCTTTCAGTGACTGAGCATATATTGTTTCCTCCCTTACCCTGCATTTGAACGTGTGGGAGCTGAGGCGAATGGTTAACTCACAGAACAAGCCTCTTTGACATGTCATTCTTGTCTGAGATCATACAACATGGGAAAGAATCTCCCAACCAGTGGTCCTTCTGTAAATCAAAAGTCATCAGAAGCTAACCCTAGATTCACACGTTGTAGGCAATGCCTATGTGGATAGAGCAACCAAGGAGGCTAATTTCATAGGAAGGGACAGATACCCTGAAGTGATAGTTGCTGCTGTAACCCAGCACACTACAGACTTCGATTCCATACAGTTCCCGCTCCAGGATATTACTAACTATCAGCACAAGGTTGGTGACCCCTCCTTGCTCAGCTTCCTAGGGGCCTGTCGATTTAGGGGCAGGGGAGCCCCTGTATTGCAAAAAGATTGATGCAAGGTTATTACCTTACATTCCTACCCACATGATCAAGATGTTAATCACATTCAATCACTCAGTCTTTGCTCAGCCAGTCCCAGAGAAAAATGGGGCATTCTTGGCTCAGGGCCATTTGCCATAAGGTATGCCCAAAAAGAAAAAAGAAAGCCAAACCTGAGAAGGATACAGGTAATGAAGTGCCCCGTGGCAATCCATTCAAATAGATTACATTGGTCCTCTTCCCATAGAAAAGGAAGGATTTGATATGCCTTCTTGGTGAAAGATGTCTTCTGCAAAAGGGTGGAAGCATTACCTGCAACCAACAACACTGCCCTGACTACTGTGGAGACGTGCATTTTCATATTGGGGACTCCCTAAGATCATAGAGAGTGACAATAGTCGATACTTTGTGGATCAGATGATGACTCATCTATGTGCAGTGCTTAGAATGCAGTAGCACTTCCATGTTCCCAACCACCCCCAATATGCTGAAGCACATGACCATAACAAAAGTTCAAAATGGCCCAGATGATCCAGGAGAAAGGCCTGGAATTGTCTCCTATTTGGCTTCTAAAAGCATGGGACTCTCACCTTTTGAATTGATGACAGGATGGCACATGCCAATTGCGCTACCAGGAGATATTGTTTCCCTAGTCCAGACTAAGCATTAGTTTAGAGAGTCCAATGACTTGCAAATACAGGAACAAATTCAGCACCTACAACAATATGCTGCTTTTAGAACATCAAGGGACAATGCAGATGACATCAAGGCATCTCAGAGTCCAAATATGTCAAACGGGCTCAGGTTTTGATCAAGAATTTTAGGAAAACAGACCCCTGGGAGGCCAACTGGGAGGGCCCATTTTTTTATTGTCAAAGTCATAGGTCCAACAGTAATAGGAGTGCAATGAAGTTGTTACATTCAGAGACATAGGGATAAAGATTACTCATATTGGACAATGTACATTGCTTAAGTGCCTCTGGTAAGAATGATGCTCCACTTCTGTTTGTAGGATTACATTGAATATTCTCCTTGGATGATGAACCCACTGAATTTTCATGCTGTCTAGATGTCCTTATACACGGTGAGAGGGGAAGCAGAACTAGATCCGAGGAGTAAATAGGAACATCCAGAGAGAGGCTAATAAAATGAACTTTAAAGGGGTTTTCAGGGCACAAAATACAAATTCTGAAAATGCTGAACTCCATGAGGTACAGCTAAGTAACGACAAAAGTATACCTTTTATCCGCTGCTTTGGACCGGTGCCTTCATCCTGGTGAGCTGTTGATTTGCCGCTGTGTTTATATACATCACTCCCACAGTAAACTCAACAGACTGTTACCTACAACTCCCAGCATGCATAGAGCTTCTTTATTGGACAGTGCTGTAGCTCTGCCCACAGCTCACAGGTCCTACAACTTACCAGCACCAACCTCCCTCTCACTCATAGTTCCGGAGAAAGCTGACAGACCAGAACTTCTGTCTGGACTCTCTCTGGACTTTATATGAGCAATAGAGCGCTGCGCTTCCACTCCTGTCCTCCCATCATGCACTGCTCACAGGATGTTGGACAGGGGAGGAAGTAGTAAATGCCGACAAGATGTCAGAGGAAGTGGAGATATCTTTCAGGTGGAGGGTCACATGACAGAAAATGAAGAAAGTAGCTAGAGCAGGTACAATAAGCCTATGGCCGGCTGCACACGGGCATATTTGCATTGTGGAATCCAGATCGGGGATCCGTCTCCGGATTCTGCAGCAAATATCGCCCATAATATGCTATTGAAAAATGCTTTTTCCTGCACAGAAGCGGAAAGCAATTGCACTTTTCCGCTCGTGGAAGCAAAAAAAAAAAAATCACAGTGTTCTGTTTTTGTGCGGATTCTCTGTAGACAGCTTCCGACCTATGGCCCTTCCACAATGTTGGTAGGCGATAACGCTGGAAAAGCAGGGGTTTAAAAGAAAAATCTGTACTGCACATGTCCGATGACTCGCCGCGTGGACCATCCGCAGTACAGAGAAGAAGAAGAAATGACAGATAGACACGGAAGCTGTCTGGGTACAGGGTCGGATTCCGTTGTGGGCTCCCACATGTGGAATCCGACCCGGTCGTGTGCAGCCGGCCAATGCAAAATGACTTGTGGTGATGTACATTAGATTTTAAAATGCTAGCCTATGCCTAGAATAGCCCTTCAAGGACTTTAAGAACTTTGAGGAAACACAACTGCTGGTTATGATTATTATTGTTTGCATGTTAACTCCAATTATTCCCACACAGGCCCAACTAGTAGTGGAACATACCATGACACTCCAGGATTTTCTTTTTGAAAGTTGACTTAAAACCGCTGATGGTCTGAATTTGTCAGTATAAAAGCAGTAGAAAAATGCTAAAAGATATAAATGTTTTGAATAATTTTCAGTGTATTTCAGGTGACACAGGGCAATGTGCCCTACCTTGTGTCCCACAATACAGAAAGTAGCAAGCAGATCATCAAGCAATAGGAAAGTCTTTAGCGCTCCGTATTGGTGTAGTTCACTAAATGACTCATCCATTCCTATGGTTACTGGGTATCATGGTCTGGACATCCATTTTCATAGTCAAGTCACAAGTAGGACCTAGTACTGGGTATCTGGATGGAATTCTTGCTCTCCAGAGAAGAGCCAGCATACTCACTTCTGTCATCTGACATTGTCGAAAACCAGAGGTGGATGTGCGCAAGACAATGCTACCTCATGAAAACTGCAATATTAGTCTGGCTGCTCGTCCTCTCTGGCTTTGAACTTCTTAAAACAGGTGCAAGAGAGGGAATTTCAGGAGAACCAGTCATGATCAGAGTCAGCGGTATTGTTCTCAGACATCCATCTTACTAGTGTATTGTAACTAAGGCAGCCTAATTTACATGATACTGTATGTGACCCGGCTGTGACAAGGTGCAGTAATGTATACTTGTGTGTGACTCATGTACTGAGATTCTTTTTTCTTATGCCCATCTCAGGCTGGGAGTCTAGGACTTACATCTTTTCTGTAATAGTAGAACATCTGTGTACAGGGGTGTAACTAAAGGTTTAGGGGCCGGTTGCAAAAGTTCAGCTGGGCCCCCTCCATCTCTACCCATACCCAGAGGTGTAACTTGAAGATTGGAGGCCCTTATGCAAAATCTGTAACAGGGTTCCCCCATTTATAATGCTTAATTCATACTACTAGGCTCCCTATAGGGAGAGAACAGGCCTTATGGGCATGAAAATGACCACAGAAGCAGTGTTTCTAGGAAAGAGTATGCTCAACATAGAAAGCATGCGTTTATGAGTCCCTAGGCATGCCTGTGCTGCATTTTCCCCAAAGAGTATAATGCAAATTCATGCATTATTTTGTCAAGGAATTTGTGCCAGACCTATACCGGAGGCTCCGATGAAAATGTGAACACAGCCTTAGGAATACCGTACTGGCAAAGAGGAGAAGGTTGTACACAGCAGATCAGCGAAGGGAGAGGACAAAAAGCATCCATGTCATCAGGGAGGGCAGATCATACAAGCTGTACTACAGCTGCATTAATGGAAAACAATTGATGAGAACGCCATCTTGTACATAGTATGTTGCTAAATCTGTGACGAGTAGTGTCTAACATGGCAGACATTTTGAAAACCACCATCTTGAAACAAAGTCGATATTTTCAAACAGAAAGGGGTGCGTGTGATATATGTAGCTGACATAGAATTTGATAAGGAATCCAAATCTGTGCTTAAAAAAAGTATATCTTATTTATTTCTGCCAAAATTATTACCAATTTTCTCTTTGTTACAGACACAGATATGGCTGCAAGATTGACAAGCGAGGAGAGGACAGAGATTGTGCTGATCCCTGGGAAGTGCAGTACCCAAGTTATTGCATCAGATTTCAATGGTCGGCACACTAACAGACCTCCCATCCACTATTACACAGTTGACAAATTGCTTGCCAAATTTTACCAAACAGATTCTGTGTTGGACGTGCCAAAAAGGGGATATAATAAAACTGCCGCAAACGAAGCAACAATAGCCATCTTGGCATCCTACAAGTTCCAGTTGCTGCATCATCTCAATGAGGATGATCCCAATTGCTGATGTTGAATTTGCGGAATGGATGTCACAGAAATTGCAACAGGACCTACATTTCACAGAGATGGTACTGTTAAGTGATGAAGCAAGGAAAATCTTCACTACTGGTTCAACATAAACTTGCACTAGACAGATCCCTCCAAGATGGTTGGCACACAGAATGCAATGGTGTGCTGCGGTGAGTTGGATACAAAGATAGTAGGCCTATTCTTCATTGATAGTAGCTTTACTGCTGCCAACTATATGCAACTGTGATGTAATGAGGTGCTCCCATCACAAGGACTATTCTGACTGCCCTTATGGAGTCATGAAGGATTTTCTTCCCCCAAAATAGGGAAAATTGGCTTCTGCCTCATTGGTTTTTCTTTGCCTTCCTCTAGATCAACAAGGGGCTGTGGAAACAGGCTTAACTGGATAGACATTTGTTACCATGCAATGAAGGTGGCACATTCCTAGTTTTCTTCCAGCAGGATTGTGCCCCCCACATCATGGAAGTGATGTCCACGTGTTTTTGGATCATCAGTTTCTGGGGCAGTGTTTTTGGTGTTTTGGCTTGGAGTAGCAGCCCCCTCACTCATTGGAGCTCACCCCCTTAGACTTCTACCTGGGGGGTGGGGGTGATGTCAAGTCCAGGGTTTATGCAGTGAAAATTCAGAGCGTGGGGCACATGCAACAGCGGATCCTAGACGTCTGGGCAAGCATTTCTGCTGAGGTGTTGGTGTCAATGCATTGTCAATGGTTAATGGAGGATAATCTTGAGGATTCAAAACAATGGGGAACACATAGAGCATATCCTGCAGTGGATCGTTGTTGTGTTCCATGTCACTCATACATTGTTAATAGTTTTGGCAGTAATAAAGGTAGATGACATATAAGTACATATTTGGATTCCTCATCAAATTCTCTATTAGATACACATGCCACATGCACACCATCCCACTTGAAAATATTGTTCAAAGATGGCAGCTTTCAAAATGGCCACCATGTTGGACACTGTCCTTCACAGATTTACGCCATTCCCAACATGCCACACACAGGATGGCATTCTCACCTACAATTTCCATTTATTCAGATGTCTCCATACTTTTGAACCACCCAGTATATCAAAGCATAGATGGAGGAATGAACGCACATGAGGGAGGGGGTGAATCATGTAAGCTGTGTATGTATATAAAGAAAGAAGAACTCCTACAGCAGACTATAGAAGGGATATGATGCACTCCACATCAGAGTCTATAAGGACAGGAGAGAAGAGATTAAATTACAGTAATGCAGGTATAAAAGAGGTTTTCTAGACAATTTTTAATGATGACTTATTCTTCCGATAGGTCATCAATAGTTGATTGATTGTGGCCCTGCACTTGGGGAGCAGAAACAGATCGCTCCAACCCCTAGGTAGTGGCTAGTAATTTGAGACGAAGCCCCATAAAAATCAGTAAGAGCTGTGCCTGCAATCACCAACGTCCATCACTACACAGGGGTCACAGTGATCCGCTCCCGCTCCGTACCTTGTATTTTTTGCCAGGGACTTGATCGGCTTTGGTCGCGGGAGATGGACCGCATTCAATGAACTATTTATGACCTATATGGAGAACAAGTTATCAATAAAAATTGACCTACACACGGGCGAGCACAGTAACAGGCCAATATCGCACTCGTCAACATGCGTTTTCACTATAACGCGAGGCGGTTTAATGTCACAAAATGCCTTAGATCACTTCAGTTATCATCCTCTGGCGCGGCTTTCAGGCGCATCGGCAATTGCTTCCCATTGTTTTCAATAGGAAACCTTGCACTGCACTCATGTGCACATCGCATGCCATGCGATGTGTTTTACGGTCACATTGAAAATAATTGGCAATGCGTTCTGAGGAACACAAAAAGATAGGACATGTAGCGATTTTTTTTTTCTTTCTACATACAGGACTCCATTCCAAAGAATGGGTTGCATATTTGTGCATCTCACAACACAGAAATCTTGTGCAATTTCCTCGGGCCGTGTAAATCCAGTGTTAAGTTGTGCTTGTGGACACACAGACCTCACATCCAACATGTATTGCTAAATGCCTGCTTGACAAAAGTCTGAAACTAGGAGCAGGTTGCAAACTGCATATCAGGAGGTATAAAATAAGACCAGGCTCACACGAACGCACAATGTACATGCGCATAATATGCAGTAAGTGGCGTCAATGAAAGTACATTGCTTTTCATTGTTCCATTCACTTGCGTATATGATGCGTGTAACAAAAAAAAAAAAAAAAAAAAAGAATATGGTATGTTCTATTTTACTGCTTATTACGCGGGTACAGCTCTATTATTTTCTATGGGTGCGTTCAGCACACAGTGCATGCCAAAATAGTGGGAATTTTGGCGATAGCTTGGAGGGTGTGCATACACATGCGCTTTATTGCACTGTAGTGATGAGTTTAGCTTATTAGGCTGGGTTTACACGAGGCAGAATTTTTGTGCGGACATTCCGCAGGCATTTATTAACCTGAGACTAAGCAGCAAAGTGGATGAGATTTCCAAAAACCTCGTTCACACACTGCCGGCAGTCCGCTGTGGACAAGTCATGAGGAAACTGACATGTGGAATTCAAATCCGTGTCATGTCAATTGCATCACCGTTTAGCTGTGGGCTCTCTTCTCTATGTGGGGAGAGATTTCTGCAGTGGAAGGAATCTTGAAGAGGGGCGAAAATTCCACGGCGAGATTTCCCGCAGAATTTCCACCTGTGCCTGCTGCCATAGAATAGCATTAGATAATGCAATCCTATGCAGACAGCCGCGAGTTGTCCACGTGAAAACATGTGCGGAAAACAAATCGCGGCGCGTCCTATTTCTGTGCGGACCTCGCAGAGGCCAGCACAAAAACGTCACTAGTGACGCGCCGGCTCCGCTCTGTGCATGTGCCGGCTGGGCGACAGCTGGCACATAGCAGAGCAGTGAAACGGAGGAGCAGGTGAGCCACAGTGGTCACTTCAGGGGCACAGGTTGGTTCCTATTGTAAGTGTGGTGTCAATAGTCTAGCTCTATAGGGGCCGGCTCACATGAACGTTTTATCCCTGCGCGAGCCAGCACTTCGCTGCGTATGGCAGTGACTTTGGACTGTGCATGACAGCGTATCTCATACACGCTGTAGTGCACAGTCTTGTCTTTCTAGTTTCTTCTTTAAAAAATGTCCTACTCTGTCACTTAGGGACGGTGTGTATAAAAGGCTCCCATACGCAATGTAAATGCGTATGTACAGCATTTATTATGTGCCCATAGAAAACAGTAGGGCTCTATCACAAGTAATAGGCGGTAAAATAGAACATGCTGTGTTAGTTTTTACGCCCCTATTACATGCGATGTTTGCACACAAATGTGAAAGGATCAATGTACTTTAATTGGATTCATTCACCGCATATTGTGCGCATAATACACGATTATATGACACTCCTGTGAGCCTGCCCTTAGTGAAAAGGGTAACAATTAGAGATGAGTGAGCATACTCTTAAGGCAAACTACTTGATCGAGTAGTGCCTTATTCGAGTACCTGCCCGCTCGTCTCTAAAGATTTGGCTGCCGGCGGGAGGCGGCAAGCGGGGAGATCTCTCTCTCTCCCTCTCTCCCCCCTGCTCACTCCCGCAACTCACCGCTCTCCTGCGCCGGCAGCCGTATCTTTAGAGATGAGCGGGCAGGTACTCGAATAAGGCACTACTCGCTCGAGTAGTTTGCCTTAGCGAGTATGCTCGCTCATCTCTAGTAACAATATTAAAATAGAACAAAGACAAAAAAAACAATGGCACACACTTCTGACCATACATATGTAGTAAGAAATACAAATAGACAACTAACCACAACACAAGAAGATGCTATTTAATAAACTGTAATCCGGAAGAAAAATCTAGAGAAAAGTTCTCTTCGTGGTACTTATTTCCTGCATTAATTCCCCATCTGGAAAATCTTAGTCCTGCATATTCCTCCCCCAATGGAGTAGTTGATGGTAACACATAAATGCCTGGGGTTGTTTTCAGAAGGTGACATACTGATGTCCCCCTTGACCTTTGTGTCCTGTTCTACTTGGACTTCTTCATCCAGATATAGGATAGTTTGCTTCCAATGCGTTTCTTCCCCATATGGCGAAGTAGACAAGGTGATACCGTCTTCTCCTGGAAATGTCACTGAGAACCAGATAGCAAATCCATGCATTAAGGAGGACCCAAAGCAGCAGAACTGGAAGGAACCGGTGATGTTTCGAATGTCCTCCAAGGTGGCACTGCTGAGATCTAGAGTGGAAAACTTTACAGGGTGCGAGAGCACATGCTCAGCATACACCGAACAGACGGCCATATCTTTACCCATGATACATTTTCTGGCAAAAGATTGTACACAAGTCATATCAACCCCGTACATGTCCTTCACTTCACTCCAGAAGTCCAAGCGACTCTCCACAGTGGTGTCATTAATAGGGGCTATGAACATACTCGAACAGGAGGGGAAGAGGAGTCCTCCTGGTTTCAGCCATCTGTCCCTGGCATATAGAACAGAGCTCAGCATTGACTCGTACATGAGACCATACCCCATCCATTCGCTAATGATGGCATCTACTTGTCCGGGTATCTCTGCGTTTTCCACTGTACTGTTGATAACTTCCACTTGTCCCTCCAACTTATTCTCCTTCACCACCGCACATGCCAGCTGGGACACAGCACTGGCTTCCACCGCATATACTTTACTAGCACCAGCCTTGGCACAGAAAATACTGAGGATGCCAGTGCCGGCACCCACGTCCAGTACAGTTTTGCCAAGTAGGGCATTGTGATTGCGGGCAATAGCCACCCTATAGGCATGTGTGCGCACGGTGTCTGAGAGCATTTCCTCATGGACAGTGATGTCTGAGTAACACTGGAAATACTCATCGTCTTGCTCAGTCCTGTCGTACCTTCTCTTTTTGGGAAATGCCATGCTTGCTGGCTGCGGCTTGGCTCCGTGTGTGTGATCACAGTCTGGCTGTGAGAGTGTATGCTGCCCACTTCCGGGTAGATCTCATTGGATGCCAGCTGCTTCCTGCCCACCGCCTCCTGTTTTGCTTTCACTTTGCTGGACTCCACATGTGCTTTGGTGCAGCCCCTTCCTCTGTCATTTGATTCTTCCTCTTCTCCCAGCTTCTGCTTTAACCCTTCCCGCCTCCTCTTCACACTGAGCACTTTGTTGCAGTTTCTCTGGATCTGCTACAATTCTTCTGCATGGTGTTCACCACTGACCTAAATAAAGACACATATTTGTAATCACTCACTTTATACACGATGCAACCTGATTACAAACAATAGGCAGTTATCTGTGATTCACATGAATGCAAGTAGAAGTATAGCAGAGTTGAGTTTGTCATACTTCTCTGGTGCTCTATAGAGGTTATTGGTTCCCATGCACTTCCAGGTAAAACTAGAACCAATGTCAGGATTCACAAGAAGGGCTAAGAATTGCATATTACGCACATATATTCAAATACATAGATTTTAGCTGTTATACTCGTATACACACTATAATGTCATTGATCCGTTCACACTTGCGCATATTACGCTCGTTAAATGGAACACAGTATGTTCTATTTTACCGCATGTAACACGTGATAGAGCCCTATTGTTCTCTATGGGTGTGTATGAACGCTAAACATATGCAATTTACGTATGTGCACCATTTTTTTTTTTTTTTGTACAGATGTTCCTAGGAGACAATAGAAGGAAAGTTAAAAAAAGAAGAAACCAAGAAACCAATGCATGACAGTGTGTGTAGGGTATGCTGTCATGCGCAGTCACAAACGCGGTGATACGCCGGTATAACACTGCAATTTTTATGCGGCATTTCACCAGGCCGGGCTCACACGATCATATAATACTGCACTTTGGAATGTAAGAGGGGGTTAAAACAAATGCCAAAAGCCACCCAGCTTCATCAGTACGTTTTATAGGTGTGATGTGACATGTTGTCCTTATGGGAAGCACATATCTCTCCACTGGAAGTAGTGGCTGGCAGGGCATTGGAAAGGACTGGTCTGGCAAGTGCAGTGATATCCCCCACATCTGATAATCCAGAAAGTCTCATAATCCAGCACTTGTTTCTATTTTTAGGGCTGGGTTCACACAGTGCGGATTTGCTGCGGTTTTGCCGTGGATTGCCGTTGCATATCCGCACTGCGGCAAAACCGCTGCGTTTGCAGTTCAATGGAGCACAAATGAGTTTTGCCAAAAAGCTGTTCGCACAGTGCGGATTTTTTCCGCACAGCCGCAGTGCGGAAATGCAACTACGGCGCGTTTTTCAAAGATGCAGCATGTCTATTCTACTGTCTTTTCCGCAGCGCTTTTTTGTCGATAGACCTCTATGGACGCAGCTAAATCTGCACGAAAATACACGGCAAAAAGTAAAAAAGCGCTGCGGAAAAAAACGCTTACAGATTTTTCCGGACGAAAATCCGCTGGAAAATCTGCAAGCCAAAATTAACCTTTGAAGAGGTTTTGCCACAGAAGCAGTTCTTTTGCGGCAAAAACTGCAACGGAGAACCACTGCAAAACTGTGGCAAATCCGCCATGTGTGAGCCCTGCCTTAGGGAACCTTCACACTGGCGATCAGAAGAAAATTGCAGCAAAAAAAATCACATATGTGCTTTTTGAAAGTCAGCGATGCCTTCTCCAGAGAATAATCTCGCATCGCTGCCGCCCGCGATTTTCTGGGGCAAAAGTCAATAGGAGTTTCTAAAGTTAAAAGCGCATCGCACAAACATCGCAAGTTAATGCAATAAATCGGAGGCTCCATAGGGAAACATGGACTAGAAAAAAAAAAATAAACACAGAAAGATAGGACACGCTGTAAATTTTTTCACGCCACATCGCAACCATTGGTTTCATCATTCAGTGTTTTCACTCACTCTCACATCACACAATTTTTTCGCACCCCAAGGCTACATTCACACGATCATGAATCTCATGCGAGTTTTGCGCATTGCGAGACATGTGAATATATGCTTCATTCCTTTGAATGGAGTCATGCACATGGGCCATGTTATCCCTCGCAGCAGTGTTGTGAAAAAAGGAAAAAAAACTGAAAATTCGCTACATGTCCTATTTCTTCGTGTCCCTTAGAATGCATCGCCAGTTGTTTTCAATGTGACAGTCAAGCACATTGCATGCCGCGTGACGCGAGTGCCATGTGATGTTTCCCCAATCAACATGAAACATTTGCTGGTCCTCTGACACGCGTAAAACAAGCGCCGCATCACTGGAGTTTCAGAGAAGTGATACGAGACATTTTTGCATGAAACTTCTCACATCCGCGGTAAAACGCATGTTGACAAGTGGGGAATTGGGCTGGGTTTCTCAACCGCAAACCGCGCTCGCCCTTGTGAAGGTAGCGTAATCTGCGATATAACCAGGAGCGGAAAACAACGCAGAATTAACCAGTTACTAAAAACAAAATAATACTATAACAGCAAGAAATTTCATATTTTTAACCATACTAGCAGATAGCCCGCCACAGGCGGCGACTGTAATAGGAAACGCGTCCACTTAGGGCTCCTTCACACGGGTGTATTTGCGCACACAATACGCAGTGAATAAAAGATTTTAATGCGTTTGTTCACATGCGTGTACTTTGCGTGCGCATTTTCAGCCGCACCAGAGAAGAGAGAACATGCTCTATCGTTTTGCGTATTTACGCACCAAAAGCCCCCATAGAAGTCAATAGGGGGGGGGGGGTGCGTTAATGAGCGCGGAATATACAAGGCGATACGTGGAACACTGCGGAATTCTGCTGGAAAACAGAACACATCTGGAACTAATTAGCCATTTCAATCAGTGCTTTTGTTGTGTGTAAGGATATCTGCCCTGCCGGCTTTCATTTTACCTCAGCAGTATAAGATATGAAAGCTGCGCTGTGATTGGTTACCATTTCTTATACCGCTGAGGTAAAATGAAAGCAGCGCTGTGATTCGTTGCGATGGGCAACATACTGATATGAAAGCTGACTAAAAGAAAATCTGTCTTTATTGCGGCTAGCAACCAATCACAGAGCAGCTTTAACTTTACCTCAGCAGCGTGAGAAACAAAAGCTGCGCTGCGATTGGTTTGCTATGGGCAGCAAAGATTTCCTTTTGCACAACAGTTATAAAGATGCTGCTGAGGTAAAATGAAAGCTGTGCTGCAACTGGTTGCTATGGGCAACAAAGACAGATGTACTTTAAGGCCTCATGCCCACAACCATGACGGATTCCGCTAGCAGAATATCACAGCGGAGTCTGTCATGGCGCCCCCCCTCAAAAGACCCCATATTCACCTCTCCAGATCCACAGCTTGAATCCTGTCTGGCGATCCGGCGCGCACGTGTAGTCCAGCACATGACATGCCGACAGTGGGGGATGACGCAGCCGACGGTGGGCTCACAGCGGAAGTATCGCGTGACAGCCGGCTTCCGTTGACAACAATGGAAGCCAGACACACGTTTTTCCGCGGCAATTAGAACACGCCGCGGTTTCTTTCACGCTGTGGAATTCTGGGGTAGAATTCTGCAGCGTGAACATTGCGCTATTAGGTTCAATAGCACGTGGCAGAAATTCGGCTGTGGGCATTAGCCCTTCCACAGCTTTCATCAGAGTGTGGTGGCGGGATACTTTTCCGTGGCCACCCTGTAGATGCTATGGTGATGATGAGTAAGTGCGAGGCATAGTGTTCTGTGCGATGAGCATTGAGCAGTGGACTGGCAGCTGCCGGGATAAGTGAGTATTGAATGTTTCTTTATTTTAACCCCTTAGTGACCACCCTATCATGTTTTTACGTCCTGTGCTGCGGTCTCCCTCCATACATTGCGGGTGTCAGCTGTTTCTTCAAGAAAATGTAAAAATAAGAATAAAAAGTTTTATTAATTATTTAAAAAATAGTTATAATAGTTAACCCCCCCCCATCCTTTTGCCATATTTACAATAACAAATCTAAATAATAAGATAAAAATACATATTTGGTATCCCAACGTCCATATATGTCCAATCAAAGTAAGGCGTTACTTACTGCGCATGGTGAATATCGTCTGAAAAGAAAAAACGCCAAAATACGCTTTTTTTGGTCACCCTGTCGCCAAGAAAAAAATCTGACAAAAAAAGCGATCAAAAAGTCTTATGTATTCAAAAATGGTACCTATTTGCAATAGGAGGGGGTGAGATGGGGCGGAGCTAAGTCCCGCCACTTAGCTCTGCCCCTGTCCCGCCCCTCCCATTGCAAATAGTGGCGAGGGGCAGGGAAGGGGCGGGAGCTCAGTACCTGCTCCTGGCTCTTCCATCCTCCCCCCCCCCCGCAGACAAGGACACCGTATATTGGCTCGGCGTGAAAACATGAGCCGATATACAGTCGTCTAAATAAGCCCTCAAAAAGTAAATATCTTTAAAAAAAAAAAAATTATATAAGTAGTACAGCAAAAAAAAAAAAACTATACAAGTTTGGTATTGTAGTAATCGTACTGACCCATAGAATAAAGTTATCATGTCATTTTTGTTGCAGTTTGTGCGCCGTAGAAACAAGACGCACTGAAAGATGCCGGAATGTCATTTTTTTCCCCCCATTTTTCTCCACTTAGAATTTTTTTTAAATTTTTCAGTACATTATATGGTACTTTAAATATTATTAGAGATGAGCGAACGTGCTCGGCCACGCCCCTTTTTTGCCCGAATACTGCGATTTTCGAGTACTTCACTACTCGGGTGAAAAGTACTCGGGTGCGCCGGGGGGCGGGGAGAGGCGTGGGGGGTAGCAGCGGGGAACAGGGGGGAGCCCTCTCTCCCCCCCACTCCCCGCTGCAACCCCCCGCGCCGCCACGGCGACCCCCGAATTTTTTCGCCCGAGTACGGAAGTACTCGAAAATCGCGGTATTCGGGCGAAAAAGGGGCGTGGCCGAGCACGTTCGCTCATCTCTAAATATTATCATTGAAAAATACAACTCGGCCCGCAAAAAACAAGCCCTAATACAGCCACGTTGCTGAATAAATAAGAAATTGGAGAAAAAACGAAAATGGAAAAAAAAGCAAAAAAGTGTAGTTACTAAGGGGTTAAAGGCATAATACGTATTTTTTTCTCGGAAAACCCCTTTAATGCTACATACCTGGGTCCAGCACTGTCTCAGCTGTCAGGGAGGGGAGCACTGATCCACTTGCTGTTTCCTTTCTGTACTGAGGATAGAGATGAGGTTACTGGGAGTGGATAGAGAGGACTGTGCAGCTGCTATACAGCTCTCTGCTGATTAGTAGTGGGAGAGTCAGCCTCTGCTGAGGGCCTGGCTTAAGGGGCCAAGTCACAACTGCGACCCGTAAGGCTGCTTTCACACAGGTGAGTGAGTAAAAAAAACATGTTTTTGAAACGGATGCGCTTTAATGGGTTCATTCACATCAGCGATGTCTTCACTGATGCAGTGTTGCAAGAAAAAAGTCCTGCATGCCCTATCTTTCTGCGATGTGTGATTTTTTTTTTTTTATTTAATTTTTTTTTATCTTCTTTTGTTTCCCTATGAAGCCTCCTTTTTTAATGCATTGCAATGCACAAACTTGCAATTTTCATGTGATGCGATATGTTTTTAACATTAGAAAGTCCTATTGCCTTCCACCATAAATAATCTCACTATTTTATCGCAGGGGGCAGTAATGTGATTCGAGATATTTTGCCAAAAAAAAAAAAAAATCGCATGGCTGGCACGATAAAAGCTTATTTACACGAGCGCATATCAGATCGTGTTTTCACGGCTGTCCGATATACACTTCTGGCTAGCCCCTCCCCCACCACTCCCTTACCGGCTCTCTGCCACTCTCCTCCCCTCCGGCTGTTTGCAATGGGAGTGGGGGAGATGGTGGTGAAGCTAAGCTCTGCTCCTTGTCCGCAGCCAGCAATGGGAGTGGGCGGAACAGACCAGAGCTTAGCTCTACCCCTTTCCCGCACCCTCCCATTGCAAATGCCAGAGTGGAGGAGAGAGGCAGGGAGCTGGTAAAGGAGGGAGGGGGTACTGCTCAGATGGAAGTGTATATCGGCTGGCCGTGAAAACGCCGGCCGATATACGCTTGTGTAAATAAGTCCTTGTACGCAAGATTTTATCGTGCCAGCCCTAAAGCTGCAATATCACTGCAATTTTTTCACGGCGGTGTCGCTTTCGCCTTAGTGCTTTCACACATGGTGGTATATTCAGCAACTAAGGGCTCATGTCCACGGGCAAAATAAGAATTAAAATCCGCAGCGGATTTTAACTCTTCTCCCGCCCGCGGATCCGCACCCCATAGGGATGCATTGACCACCCGCGGGTAGATAAATACCCGCGGATCGTCAATAAAAGGAATTAAAAAAAAAATGGAGCATGAAAAAATCCGGACCATGCTCCATTTTCATGCGGGTCTCCCGCGGGGACGGCTCCCGCGGGCTTCTATTGAAGCCTATGGAAGCCGTCCGGATCCGCGGGAGACCTAAAATCTGATTTTACTCACACGCTCCGGTTCTTCTCTTCTCCGCGGCGCCATCTTCTCTCAGTCATGGCCGGATCATTTTGCTTCGGCCCGGCGCATGCGCGGGGCACGTCACGGACGTCATCATGCACATCCGCCGAGCCGAAGAAAGAAGATCCGGCCGCGACGCAGAGAAGATGACGCCGCGGCGAAGAGAAGAAACGGAGCGGATGGGAGGTGAGTTTATTCTCATTTATTCTTATTTTCAGCCCTCATGTCCGCGGGGCAGGAGGGACCCGCTGCAGATTCTCCATGGAGAATCCGGAGCGGGCCTGATTTTCCCCGTGGACATGAGGCCTAAATCTACACTGCTAAAATGCGGATCAAAATCCGCAGTTAGCCGCGTGGGATTCCAGAACAGTATTTTCTTCAGCGCTGTTGTGGACATACTGTCCCATGTGGAAGTACCCTTATGGCTCCTTCACACAGTTTACAGTTTCAGGGCTTATTCACATTAGCGTATATCAGCTGCTGTTTTTTCACTGATATACGCTACCATCTGAGCTGTCTCCCTCCTCGCTGGTTCTCTGTCTCTTTCCTCCCCTCCAGCTGTTTGCAATAGGAGGGGCGGAGCTAAGCTCCCCTCCCTGCCCCTTGTCTGCAGCCAGCAATGGGAGGGGGTGACATGGGGTGGAGTTTAGCCAAAAGATATGTCCTGACATGATTTTTTCCTGCACCGTGATGCAATATAGGAAAAAAATCCTTGCATATCCTATCTTTGGCTGTGCCCTTGGATCACATCTCTAGTGACTTCAACGGGGCCAGTGGGGGGAGCGCACCACGTGCTGGGTGCATGCAGTGTGATGCGATGTTTACCCATCGAAAACAATGGAAGAAACTCTGCATCTGAAACTTTACATCTGTATTCGCTGTGATTTTCACATGCACAAAAAAACGCAAGAAGGCCCAATTGCTATTACTTTATTCCTCCACTGTTTCCTGGCAACATGCAATGGACGAAAATACGATATACTGTGGGGTTTTTTTACGCCACATTTGCTCTGCAAATAAAAAAACTCATTTGAATACACCAATGCAAATCAATGGTGTTATATGCCGTTAGGATATATTCAAACGTAGCTGATTTGCTGTGGATTTTGTTGCAGATCTGTAGATTTCACCAAAATCTACAACAAATGCAGCTACTTGTGAAGGCAGCCTGGGCGGTACTGAACACGGGCGTTTTTGCATGCACAATACGCAGCAAATAGAACCCATTGATTTAAATCGGTTAATTCTCACAGTCCTTTGTTGCGTATGCATTTCGCTCATGAGGGAAAAAAAATGTGACATGCTCTATTTTTTGTGCGCATTCGTACCAAAGTTCCCATAGGACACTACGCATACCCACAAACACTGGCACCCCGAGAGGTTAATAAGCCTTTTAAATCATGGTGAAGGGGATTCCCACACTGTGAATGAACGGTGCCTGCGCCAATACGCTCAGTATTTATGCAGGCATGGGTGCAAAAAACACTCCTTCACTGTGCATATATGTTGCGCAGGAACGAGAGTTTTTGTGCAGCCCTAAGCACATGAGCGTAATTCGCAGCCAGTATGTGACAGTCACGCAGCAAGTGTATGCGCGCGTTATACGTGCCACAATAGATCATGCTGTTATCTTTATTGAACACATATTTTGCGCAGTATGTGTGATTGTCAACATGGGAGCCTAAGGCCGCCTGCAGACGGGCAGAAATTCCGCGGTGGGATTCCCCGCAGAATTTTTGCCCGTACACGCCTGCATAGGATTGCATTACAATACGCAATCCTTTGCAGACGTCCGAGGTTTGCCTGCGCGATAACCCGCGCAGAAAACAAACCGCGGCATGCTCTAATCCTGCGAGCCCCGCACAGAAACGTCACTCACCGGCCGCTGGCTCCGCTCTGCCAGAGCTGCCGGAGCAGGTGAGTTCCGCGCTGCTCTCTGCAGGCGCTCGGGTCGGGTCTCGCTGCGAGAATTCTCGCAGCCGGATTGGACCCGACCGTCTGCAGGCGGCCTATGTCAGATTGGTACCATGTATTCCATGCACAAAACCTGCACAGAATATGCCGTAACCACACGGTCGTGTGAAGGAACCCCAAAGCTAACTTCACATGGACAAGTGTGATATCCAGGTCACGAATCATGGCCCCATATCACACGATTTGTGCTTTACACGCGAGGTGTTTTTGTATCTAAACTGCCTCGCATCACTTGGTTGACAGCCACAGCGGAGGATCACTACTTCCCCAAAGTGATGAGAGACCTCGCATCGCATCGCACTTGAGTGCACCTAGCACGTGGTGCGATGCTGCTGCCGACCCCATTGAAAACAATGGGCAATGCGAGGACACACCCAACGATAGGACATGCCGCATTTTTTCCCCTTTTGCTTATGTGTATGACCCCATTCAAAAGAATGTGGGCTCATATGCATGCAAGATTTGTATGTCTCGCAAAGCACAAATCTTGCACGATTTTTCTCGGCTGAGTAAAAATTGCCGAATGGTATATTCACACAGGTTGTAAATGCTGCGAAAATGAAGCATGGAAAATCTGCAGCATTTACAGTACAAACAATGAGAATGAGATTTAGGCCTCATTCACAATTTTACGGCTGCTGGAATTCCCTCGTCCAGCATAAATCTGAGATGCATCTAATGGCTCAACAGAGCCAGCTGACATGGTTTAGCCTATCTTTGCCGGCCGGACGTTTTTATGTGGCTAATAATCGGCTATCCGAATAAATGAGTTGGAATCCAATGCTTTTGATAGTTGTGATTTTTTTATCACGGCTAAATTAGCTGTGTAAAAACGCACATGTGAAAGAGGCCTTAAGAAATCTTGTCCATACGGTGCAGAAAAAACCTACAGCAGAACTGATGCGCGGTGCAGATTGTAAATCCACAGTATGTCAATTTATGCTGCGGATTTTTAGTACGGATTTTGCCTCTTCTTCACATGAAGGAGTAAAAACCGCACTGAAATCGGTGTGTTACGTGCAGTTTTGGTAGTAATCCGCACCAAAATCTTCTTATTTCCCACAGTAGAGAATGTGCAGATTTTAAAACCACAGCTGTCAATTTATGCTGTGGATTGCTCTCAGATTTCTTGCAGATTTTCCCCATTAAGGTCAACGGGAGAGTAAAAGTTTACAATAAATTCAAATTATTGTAGATTTTGCTATGGTTTACCAATAAACCCACAAGTAAAAAAAAGTGTAAAATAATAAAAAACATTATATTCACCTTCTGGATTTTCTCCCCCGCTCTTCTGAAGACTTTTGCCTGCTCCTCTATGGGTCTCGCCATCGTGGTATGCAGTGAAGCCGTGTTGTGTAGGCACATAATCACTAGTCATCGGCCGAGATGTTATCACCGGCCGTCTTCAGGGGGAAGAGAGAAGGTCCAGTAGGTGCAGATCTTAAGTTCTTTTTTTCCGGTCTCGATCTGCAGCAGCAAGTCCTCAAGCAAACCTGCCTCAGTATTGTGAGATTTCACACTGTGTATCCCATGGGGATTTTTTGCAGAAAACCCACCATCTATGAACACAGCCTTAGGGCTTCTTCACACTGGCGATCGCAATAACGCCAAAAGAAAATTGCGGCAATATAACATATGTGCTCATGCGATGTCTGAGCGTCAGTGCTGCTTTTTCATGGAAAAGAATCTCGGATCACATCGCTGCCGCTTGCGATTTTCCTGCACAATAGATGGCCAGGAATTTTTAGTGCTAAAGACGCAACGCATCGCATGAACACCTCAAGTTCGTGTGTTGCGATAAATCAAAGACTCCATAGAGAAACATGGGTGAGGAAAAAAAAAATCGCAAACACCGCAGGGCAGGAAACATTGCAAATAGGAATGAAGCCATTGAGAAACAAGGGTTTCATAATTCTGCATTTTCTCTCGCATTGCTCAAAAAATTGCGTAATTTTCTCACCCGTGTGAAGGCAGCCTTAGGCCTGTGTCACATGGGCATATTTGTGCGTGAAATACGCAGTTAATAAAGCCCATTGATTTCAATAGGTTTGTTCACATGCTCTTATTTTTTATGTATTCCTGTATTTGCAGGAAAATGACATATATAGACAAATTGCCCATTACAATCAATGAGAGCATAGTTATGTGTTTTGTTGGGGGTTTTTTGCGCCGTTTGATGCACCATTCAAAATAGGTGTGATCACCTCCTTCCCCTCCCTGCACATATCACAGAACATGCCTAGAGCATGCCTACTGTCAGTGGGTCCCATCCTGTCCACTGTGTGAATGGCCCATGAGGTTGCTGTAAAGCTTATAGCTAAAAGCTGCCATAAAGCATATCTTTAAATGTTGTTAACGGCAGCTCAGGCAAGATGGCAGCCCAAATAGTCAGGCCAGGCTCACAGTCGTATTCCGCATGCATGAGGCCTGCAGCAGATTTCATCTGTGAGCCTGGCTGGCGTACCTCCATTAACTGCACTGTGGATGACAGTGAAGGCTCACGGGCGATCATGTGCAGTACAGTTTTTTTTCTTTGCTTTGTTAATGGCGTACGGGCTGCGGGTCGACGCCTCCATTGACAACAATGGAGGCCGTCGACGTTGATTTTGCAGCAAAATGCTGCGATTTTTCTTCGCGGAATACGCAATTCATATCTGCGAGTGTGAAGGAAAAATCAAAACTACATGCCTTTCAATACCTGCGCTTTGTAGTGGAAAGTCAACACGAATGCCGATGGAGCTGAACAAGGAAAATACCAGAATGACTGCGCCAGACCCAAATGTCACCAGAGGTACCCCATTAACTGCAATGGGGTCTATCCAGATTTCCACCAAAATTTTCAGTAACAAAACTAATTTCTCCTGGGATTTCATGCTGGATCTACAGCAGAAGTTTCAAACACAGCATCTGGCGAGATGTGATGTGACCTTGAACTGTCCTTGCTGCCCTTTACAACAAGCAGCAGAAGTTCAGCTTTCATTTCTTATGGCAAAAGGGTCAGAACATTATCTTTTCTCTTTAGGGAGAGCAGCTAGAAGGTAAGTGACTTACTCCTCTGGCTAATATGCAAATAAGAGAGATGGAACAATACCACTGCAGCGCCACCTATTGGAAGGCAGCATTCCTGCAAGACAATATTAGACTCTTTATACAAGCCTTGTCAAGGCCTATTTAGACAGGACAAGTGTCAGGCAAATGATGGACAACACTCGTCCCCGCACATACTAGCTCCAATGCACCTGCATGGAGCTAGTGTTGATAGCTCTCAGTGGGACGGCTGCAGGAGATTTCTCTCCTCGCGCTCCCCCCGCTCTCCATTAACATAACATAGCGGCTGTTCAGTACTGAACGGCTGCTATTTACATCGAACGATCATACGTTCATGTGAATGCACCCTTATGCTGTATAAACGATGGACGATGAGCTGATTGCTCAGTGTAAATAGCAGCCATTCAGCACTGAACGGCTGCTGTGTTAAGTCAATGGAGAGGGGCGCTGGAGCGAGGAGGGAAATCTCCTCCTGCTGCCCCGCTATGATCCAGCGATACTAGCTCCTATGCAGGGGCACGGGAGCTAGTATGTGCGGGGACGAGTGTCGGGCATCGTTTGCCTGACACTCATCCCATCTAAATGGCCCTTTACAATGACTGGGAATTGAACACCAAGCCAGAATCCATACACAGACAGCTGTTTCGGGGTGTTTGCCCCTCATCAGTGTATGTGCAACTACGGTTGCCATTATGGTTTGTAAAACATTGTGGCTATCGGAGCGTTAAATCGTGTGAACGAATAGCTAGCATTCATGAGTATGCCGCTCCCCCTCCCACTTGTATGGACTGTGTATGATACGCTGTCCATATACAATACCTTGCATAAAAGGAGCATTTTAAATTGCAACTTAAACATTTTTTTTTTTTTAAATCACACTGCGGATGTCCGTGAGCGTGTGATTCGCAGGCATGCACAGCGCCATATGTGATCTCTGCCGGCAGCGCGTAAGACTGGAAAATTTGTAATACGCTGCAGTATGGGTGCTAAATACTGCCAAAAATACTGCTACGTGAAAGTGGCCTGAGGCCTCCTTCTTGCACACTTTTTTTAAATGTTTTGTTTGTCTATAAAAAATTTATGAATTTCAAGCATTTTTATAGCTGTTTTCAAGAAGCATTTTTGGTGGTGTTTTTTCAAATTTATTACATTTGTAAACAATTTTTTTTTCTGGTGTCTTTCATCCTCGGAGCATGCTGCATATTGAAAGGAAAGTCACTGATCTAAAAAAAAAAAAAGTCAAAAAACACCAGCAAAATGCCACAAAGGAAAATGCATTCCTCGTAGTGCATCTAGTATTTTACTACAGACTTGAATGTAACATCTGGCTGCATAATAATAAAGTCTGTTAAAAACCCAATGTAAAAAGGAAGTGTTTTTTCAAAAACAGTTGTGAGTGAAAGCACCATTAGGGGCCTTTCACACGACTAGAATATTTCTCCGTACCACACTGCAAATCCGCATCTTTGTTCACTGCTATGAATACTGTGCCAAAATCCAATCTTGCTGATATTGGTCTTAGGGCGCATTCAGACGACCGTATATCGGCTGGGTTTTCATGCCCAGCCGATATACAGCGTCTCTCTCTGCAGGGGGAAGAGGCTGGAAGAGCCGGGAGCAGTGCTCTGAATTCCCGCCCCCTCTCTGCCTCCTCTCCACCCCCTCTCTGCCCCTCTGCACTATTTGCAATGAGAGGATGTGGAACAGGGGTGGGGCTAAGTTCTGGGAATTAGCTCCGCCCCCGTCCCGGCTCTCCTCATTGAAAATAGGGCAGGGGGGTGGAGAGGAGGCAGAGAGGGGGCGGGAACTCAGAACACTGCTCCCTGCTCTTCCAGCCTCCTCCCTCTGCAGAGAGAGACGCCGTATATCGGCTGGGCGTGAAAACCCAGCCGATATACGGTCATCTGAATGCAGCCTGAGGCCTAAGTCACACGGGCATTTTTGTCCGCGATTTGCGGATCACATAACGGATGTGCATCCGCAAATCGCATGACCGGGGCCGACGACTCGCTGAAAAATCTGCACCTAGCAGCGTTTTCAGCTAAATGGCCCAGCGCTGCCCACCATCCCCTGCCACAGCTGTGCCACAGCTGTGGCACAGCTGTGGCAGAGGAGAACGATGTTCGCCCATTGAAAGCAATGGGCTGCCAGCAAGCGCTGGATGAATTTTCGGGGAAGGGCTTAAAACATAAGCCCTTCCCTGAAAACCATCCTGAAAATGTGTAAAAATTAAAAAAAAGTATACTCACCTTTTTCCTGCAGCCGGAGTTCAGCCACGTCCGGCCGGCAGTTCTTCTGTGCTGCTCTCTGTAGTATTCAGCAGGCATTTAAAATCCCCGACTGCTGAATGGGCTGCCTCTGATTGGTCACAGCCCTCACCAATCAGAGGCAGCTCTCACCAACCCATTCATGAATGGGGGAGTGAGTGCTGCTTCTGATTGGCTGAGCGCAGGGACCAGTCAGAGGCAGCTCTCAGCTGTCATTCAATAGCTGAGAGCTGCCTCTGATTGGTCCCTGCGCTCAGCCAATCAGAGGCAGCACTCACTCACCCATTCAAGAATTCATGAATTCCCGCCTGCTGAATGGAGCCGTCTGTATTGCCGGCTCCATTGAATTCAATGGGCGAACATCGTTCTTCTCTGCCACAGCTGTTACAGCTGTGGCAGAGGAGAACGACCTTTAGTATATGTTCACAATGGGGTCGGCGCTGCTGCCGCCGGCCCCATTGAGCGCATATATAGAACACAACGATTCGCAGAACGCAGATAGGTGCGTTCTGCGAATCATTGTGTCCTATAATTTATTGCACATCCGCATAAAAAACGGACATGTGCCTGCTCCCATTGGGATGCATTGGGTCTATAGATCTGCAGATCGCAAGCGCGTCTGCAGATCGGATGAAAAAACGCCCATGTGACCGAGCCCTGAATAGCAGAACTTGTATATCGGGGATTGTTGATGTGTTTGATAGGTATACTCTTTTGCGAATTCAGAGAGCGTTGTATCAGGTGCGGAGGCTTACTGCCCGTTGGATGCAGTCTGTTCCATGCCCCCATTTATTTCAATGGAATAGTAAAACACATTGCAAGGCGTGTGATATGCATGTGAGTGCGATGCAAGGTTTACCAAAACAATGGGAAACGCTTGCCAAACCTCTAATATGGCTGAAAGCCGCTCCAGAGGATCGCTACGTCACAGAAGTGATGGTAGGCGTTTTTGAAAAATGTCTCACATCAGCGTGAAAACGCATGCTGGCGAGCGTTATAAACTCAGCCCAAGATTGCAGTAGCCTAAATTTGAAGAAAGATGGTTTGATGTATATATTGGATAGTTTATATTAACTGCTGGCTGCATTGAGGTATTGCAGAAAAGTTAATGGGATTTGGATGGTGTAAGGTCGCCTGCAGACGGACGGGTCGGATCCGGCTGCGAGAATTCTCACCCGCTCCCGCAGCTCCGGCTTTTTCATGTGCCGGCAACTGGGCAGCCAGCGCATGCGCAGAGTGGAGCCGGCGGCCGGTAAGTGAATTAGAGCATGCCGTGACTTGTTTTCTGCGCGTGCTTTCGCGCAGACAAACCGCGGCCGTCTGCATAGGATTGCGTATTGTAATGCAATCCTATGCAGGCATGTACGGGCGGAAATTTCACGGGAAATCCCACTGCGGTATTTCCCCCCGTCTGCAGGCAGCCTAAGGGAGAGAGGTCAGAAGAAGAGTTAGTTTTTTTTGTATGTGTCAAAAAAAATGTTTTTTGTTGTTCAGTGTAGGGAAGATCATGAGCACATCTGGAACCAATCAGCCATTTTAATTGGTGTGTGTTTGCATTTTTTTCTTTGGAGCTTTTTGTTCCTATTGAGAGGCCTATGAAAAATACCAGCAAAAGCGCCAGACTCAGAGCATGATGCAATTTGCAGAAAGTGTCAAAAAACACAGTAAGAGCAAAAACATATGGGCACATGTGCTAAAACGCTCATTGTGGCATAGCACGCGAGTTTGGAAAAAAAAACGCGGGAGGTAGCTAATGCCCTACCTTTTTTTGTACATAGCATTAGACCTCTTTCATACGGACGACAGTGGTATCGCCCCAAGAATATCACAGCAATATTGCCTATATTTTGTGCAATATCACAGCGTTTTCTTGCGCCAATATCACGATTTTGTGTCACTACAAAGTCGCGCGACTTTGTAGCATTGTTTTGCAGGGATTTTTGGTGGGGTCTTGAAATATAAGCCCTACCCCAAAAATTAAGCCCTGGCTGCAGTAAAAGAAACCCCCAAAACACAATACATCACCTAAGAGTCGCTGTCCAGCTATACCGCACGTCTCCCCTGCTACTCCCCTCTCACCCAGCGCTTCCTGGTAAGGGGTTCAAACTCCCGGCCTCCATGAAGTGCTGGCTCCGAATGGTTCTCGAGTGCCACGGGTCAGCCAATCACTGCAGCGCTCGATGAACCAATCCCAGCCATTCAATCATTATAGGCACCGATATTCAGATCACAGAAGATTAAGCGAAAACTGTCAGGTGTTCATACTTGACTGAAGCTTGAGACTTACAGACCAAGGTTCTGAAAGTTATAGACAGATCTTAAAAGGAATACTTGAAAAAATATTAAAAAACAAAGCATATTTTACCACCAGATGTAGGGTCAATTAATGTTGACTAGGCTATTATATTGACACTCTCTTTGCTTTACCTTTGGTCTGAAGTTTGGCGCTTCTACTTTTTGGAGGGTATTAATGTTGGCTTACATCTGACCTTATATTCTTTTGACGTTTCACTTATACACTAGACGTTTTGTTGACGACTAGAGATGAGCAAGGACCCAAATGCTCGGGCCCGCGTTATTCGAGTCGAGCTTTTCGTAAAATTCGTGAGCTCTACTCGAGTAACGAACCCCATTGACTACAATGGGAGACTCGAGCATTTTTGTATGTGGGACGCTGGGTCCCGAGTTTTTTTTTTCTTGGTTCGTTCTCTCCCCCTCTCCCCCCTCTCTCTTCCACCCCCTCTCCCTCACCCCCACTCTCTCCCCTCTCTCTCACCCCTCCCCCCCTCTCTCCCCCCCCTTACCCCTCTCCCTCCCCCCTCTCCCCCACCCCTCCCTCTCCCTCCCTCTCTCGCCAGACAAATTTGCGATTGACGCGCGCTGCGGCGGGGAGGAGCCAAAAACTGGGGTGGGGTCGAACACGGCTTGATGCTCGTTCGAGTAACGAGCACCATTGAGTATGCTAATACTCGAACGAGCATCAAGCTCGACAGAGTATGTTCGCTCAACTCTATTGACGACCCTTGGTTAGCCCCCCACTACGTTACCTGTACATTGCCTAGCTCTGCCAATTTAAGACTGCTCTTGTATCTGTGACCCGGGAATTCCCTGCACTGAAGTTCAAATCCCTGTATAATGGTTAAAAGGTGAAATCCTAAGACTCTGCACCTTGGTTTAGTTAGCACCAATCAGATTGAGCCTTAGAGGGTCCACTTTCAGTTCTATATAATCTGCAATCATATGCATAACACTGCATAAAAGCTCCCCTGCTAGGAGGATCAAAGGGGACATTAGAACATTGTATTGGTTGCAACAGTGAATATTACTATGTTAGGCCCATAATGGGCACTCTTACTGTTTGTGGGCACTGGGAAGATCACTGTTACTGTGTGGTGGCACTTTTAATCTATGGAGTACTATGGGGTAAAATGGCACTTTTACTATGGGATGCTCTATTACCATTTAAGTGCCACTACTGTCTGGGCCACAATATTGGCAATATCTGTTCTGCACTATTGTCTTTGGGGACACTATCTAGCACTACTGTTTTCAGGGACAGAGTCTGTGTAGTATTGCTTAAAGGGGTGGTCTCGCGAAACAAAGTGGGGTTATACACTTCCGTATGGCCATATTAATGCACTTTGTAATATACATCGTGCATTAAATATGAGCCATACAGAAGTTATTCACTTACCTGCTCCGTTGCTAGCGTCCTCGTCTCCATGGTTCCGTCTAAATTCGCCGGCAGCTTGCTTTTTTAGACGCGCTTGCGCAGTCCGGTCTTCTCCATTCAGCACGAGCCGCTTCAGTGTGCTCCCCGCTACAGCTCTTCTGCGCATGCGCAGACGAGCTGTCACTGCTCGGGAGCGCGCTGGAGCGGCCATTCTGTACCTTCCTCTGTTAGAGGAAGGTGCAGAGCTGCCGAGCTGTCCGGAGAAGCCGCCCAGCTGTCCCACCGTCCAGCTGTCCTGGTAAGTGATGGGTCGGGGGGGGCTGCCGCTGCGCCGGGGGAACTAGCGCTGGGCCGGGGGGAGGCTGTCGCTAGGCCGGGGGGGCTGCCGCTGCGCCGGGGGAACTAGCGCTGGGCCGGGGGGGGCTGTCGCTAGGGCCGGGGGGGGCTGTCGCTGCGCCGGGGGAACTAGCGCTGGGCCGGGGGGGGGGGGGCTTCGCTAGGCCGGGGGGGCTGCCGCTGCGCCGGGGGAACTAGCGCTGGGCCGGGGGGGGGCTGTCGCTAGGCCGGGGGGGCTGTCGCTAGGCCGGGGGGGGCTGCCGCTGTGATGGGGGAACTAGCGCTGGGCCGGGGGAACTAGCGCTGGGCCGGGGGGGGGGCTGTCGCTAGGCCGGGGGGGCTGCCGCTGTGATGGGGGGGGGGGGGGCTGCGCCGGTTACCTGCTGCCTGGTGGTGGGTGACAGGTCGGCCATGTTCATTCCTGGGGTCCGGTCGGCGGCTGCGGGGTGTCTGGTTGCCATGGAGACACAGCTGGTAGCGTCTCGGGAGCGCGCACGTCGGGCTACAGCAAGCGATGCGAAAAGAGCTGGCGGCCATCTTGGGAAAAAGTTTTATAAGTTGCTGGAACGGTAAGTAGAAACCAGCTAGGAAAGTAATTTACAGGGGTAATTAGTAATGTATGTTTAATTAGGGGGACTGGGCAAAAAAAAAAAATTCACTGCTTCCTCGAGACATCTCCTTTAATGGGGTTAAACGTAGTTGTGACAACATATCTGAGGTACAGAATTTGTGCAATAGAGGAGGTACACAAATGAACACAAATGGTGCGGCAAGCAGCAAGGAATTGAGAGCAGCAGTAGGAGTGGGGTTTGTGTAGGGAAATTGGTAGGGAGGATACTGCAAACACCTAGAAGCCAAAGTAGGACAGGAAACACCATAAGACAAGACATGGTTTGAGGAAGTCTTAATGGCAGTCTGGGCCTGCTAGAAAACATGAGAAAAGTGAACGACTACAATTAGAGAAGATAACAACTGTGAATCACTAAATATAACTGTGCTGTAATCAATTACTGTATATGGTCTGCAGAGCACCTGTATGCAACTGGTATCTACCAATATACAGGGTTATTACAGATGAGCTCCCCGATTTAATGACACTCAGATACATGTGATATCAGTGGAAACAGAAACTGAAACAATTTCATTTTGCAAGACTCTCTACCAGAAAGACTGTACTTTTGACCATAGCAACCAATCACAGCACAACTTTCATTTTACCTGAGCAGCCTTAGGAATGAAAGCTGCACTGTGATTGGTTGCTTTGGACAACAATCATAGAATGGTAGAGTCGGAAGAGATCTAATGGCTGCCAACAAAGACAGGGGAGCATATTGTGTCTTCTCAAGTCTGATATTAGTGTGCAACGTCATTTTTGAACAAATTTGGTAAAGATCATCTCAGTGAGCGCACAATTCACAAGTGGTCCTCCAATTTTAAAGAAAAAGGATGCATCTCTAAGCAAAACTCATTTGGCTGCCCACCAGTAAGCCTGTAAACAGTTGAGCGTGCAAGTCCTCAGAAATCAGTGCAAGCAGAGAATTGGACTGTGTGGAAGACTCTGTGCAAATGATTGCCATGTTATTCCCACCTATTGCAATTGTTACAGACCTTAACCCTTTCCAATCCACTGTCTGACGTCTAAAGACATTCTGATTGAAGGCTGTAGCTCCAATGTCGGAATACGTTTGGTAGGGTATTCTTACTGTATATTACTGGCCGCTCTGCTTTAGGGGGCCTCTCCAGCATGCCCCATACTGCAGTACTGGCTCTAGCCAGCAGATGGTGTTGTTGTATAATGGCAGAAAGAGAAAACCCCCTAGGAAATCCTAAATCCAAAATTGGATTGCAAAGGGTTAACTGAACGACAAAGCAAGGTGACGTTCTTTCTGCAAGACTATGCAAGCTATATTGGACACCAATGGTTTCATGGAATCTTTAGTGTTTTTTTTTTTTCTTGCTTGAATAATTGTTTATTACATTTTTTCAAAAATAAACCATTTTACAGTAAACAAACAAACCCTCCCTAATCCCCTCCCATCTTCCCGCTACTCCCTGCTGATACCTAATCTCCAAGGAAATCCGTGCAATTGCTCATAAGTTATATTAATAAAGTCCAAATATAGCAACCGTAGTAGTCTTTGTCTTCTTTGGATCTTGTAAGTCACCTCCTCAAGTCCAGAATATTTCAACAATGAAAATGAGACCATAAGAGATAGTAGAAGGCTCAAATACCAAACGGTTACATGTCACATAGCTTAAGAAAGGTTTTGAACACAAATTTGGTATTTTACAGTAATGCCAGTGTCTAAATATTGAAAATTATCATACCAGTAAGAATTCCAAACTAACTGTTTTATAATCTACATTGTGATTGTTCTCAGTAAGAGAAACCTAGTAATTTTGTAGATATGATACCATTTAACCCCTTAAGGACATGGCCTATTTTGGCGTTGAGGACCAAATGATTTTTGGTATTTTTTCATCTCCATTTTTCAACAGCCATAACTTTTTTATGTTTCCGTCAACGCGGCCGTATAAGGGCTTGTTTTTTGCATGGCGAACTGTAGTTTTTATTGGTACCATTTTTGGGTACACAGACTGTATTGTAAAACTTTTATTATTTTTTTTATGATCAAAGGGAGAGAAAACGCATCAATTCTGCCATAGATTTTTTTTTTTTTAAATGTTAATTATGCAGCATAAATGATACACTACATTTTTTCTGTGGGTTGGTACGGTTACAACGATACCAAAATTCTTAGATTTTTTTTTTAGGTTTTTCCTTTTTTCCACAATAAAAGCCCTTTTTTTTAAAAATTATTATTTTTTTCTAAACTCACTGCATTCAAAGTCCTGTAACTTTTTTATTTTTCCATGGACAGAGCTTTATGAGGGCTTATTTTTTGTGAGACGAGCTGCAGTTTTTATTAGTACCATTTTGGGGTACAAGCATCTTTTTTTAAATCACTTTTATTGCATTTTTGAGAGGCAAAATGCTAAAAATTAGCATTTTGCATCAGCCTTTTAGCGTTTTTTTTTTAACGCTTTTTGCCGTGCAGGATAAAAAGCATGTTCAATTTATTGTACATGTTGTTATGGATGTGTCAATACCAAATATGATGGATTTTTTTATATGCTAATATAAGAAAAAGCATAAAAAAAGGGTTTTTTTAACTTTTTTTTTAACATTTTTATTTTTTGTACTTTATTTTTCTCTTCTTTTTACACCATCTGTGTCCCTCTGAGGGACTTACACTGCAGGACTGAAGATCGCTACGATAAGTCATGACAGGACAATCTCTCCTGCCATGCCTTATCGCTTACTATAGCGATCTTAGGCAATGGCAATACAGGATGCCGGTATCTGGCGTCCTGTTGCCATAGCAACCAGCCAGGCTCTCGCGATAACATTGCGAGAGCCGGCTGGAGGCACAGAGGGAGCGTGCTCCCTCTGTGAACCCCTTCCCTGCCGTGATCTACTTAGATCGCGGCAGGGAAGGGGTTCACGGTGGGTGGGCGCATCTCCGATGCCTCCCACTGTCGCAGCAGTTGGCCGGCTGTCAGTGACAGCCGTCTTCCACTGCGGGATAGCGCGAGATCTGCTATGATCTCGCGCTATTCCTATTACGTAAGGGTACGTCATTTTGCGGGAAGTACCCTGCTCCCATGACATACCCTTATGTCATAGGGAGGGAAGGGGTTAATGGCTAACAAAAATACATGATGTTACAGTGAGCTTTCGGATCTTCTATGGACCTTTTTTAATGTAGGATACCAGAATGTACCGTACACAAACGGAACTGAAACATCTTCTGAAAATAAGTTTCATTAAACCTGATGAAGGGTCCATTGAAGATCCGAAAGCTCGCTATAACATTGAAACATTGTTGACCATTAAAAGGTATCTTATCTTCCAAATGACTTGGTTTCTCTTATTGAGAACAATCACGCTTTTTGCTCTACTGGCTAACACGGTCCCAAACCTTTTTTTTTTTTGTATAATCAAGAGTTACATATCTACAGAAAGTTGAGGCAAAAGGGAATTTTGGAAGGAATGCAAAGGAGTAGGACCTGGAGTGCTCAGCCACTTTGCCCATATTTTTTTCGTACTTACCCCCCCCCCCCCCCTTTCTTTTAATATATACTGCTTTTCCGATGGCAGCAGCCAGTTAACTCTTTTTTACAAACTCTCTGGATGTCGAGAAATGCTCGTCAAGCCATGTTCTGTAATACATGTACGCTCTACCTATAACAGCCTAGCTATTGTTATTTGTTCTGCCTCCTCCACAGTTTATAAACTAGAAGACTAAAGTCTCTTGATATGCAATATTAATTATACAAAGAAGTTTGTGCCAATATCTTTGTGATTTTGGGCATCGCCCATCATGTGTATTAATCCAGCAGTTTGACTCTCTCACCGCAAACACAATGAGTTCCTCATCACAAAATCTCATAGCAAAAGGCAAGAGTACTCTTTGATTCACTCTATGATTGATTCATTTTATGAATCAAATAGATCTTCATTCCAATGTGCTTCCACTATGAGACCAATGTCCTCCTCCCACTTACTCTGAACATTGGGAAGGTCACGGGTATTGAACTAAGTCTGTACATAACCATATAACACAGAGATTTTTCCCATTGTGGAGATTGCTGAACCAACGATCTCTGTTGGCGCATAACTAGTAATATTAACTTCTGAAAGAACCTGCTGCGCTCCATAAGCATGGCGCAACTGCAAACATTTAAAAGTCATTTGTCTGCAATTGTGCAAATGACTATATCTCCGATCCACTCGCTGAACACCCTTACTCCTTCAAGATTCAAAATTCTTCAATTTGTGCAGCTCTTAGAGCCAAGGAGTTTCCCACAGAGATGTAAATTGCGTATAATACTTAATGTTTATGCTTCTCTGACTTTCCACCAAACTTTATGCATAAGGGTCAAGGTAGGGAGATACATAGAATTGCATTAAAATTGATAAGCCTCTAGAGCCTCAAATAAATACATAGTTCCCAAAAAAGACTTCAGCATTTCCGAGCCAGCCACTCCCTCTGCCTCCCATTCCCAAAAGTGTTGGATTTGAAAAGCCAAATAATAGACTTTAGGATTAGGTAAAGCCCACCCTCCTTCATCTTTTCCAGTTTTATGCAGGGACATTTTTTATGCCATATTAAATCTCTGATAAGCCTATTGACCTTGTAAAAAAAATGTAGTGGTGTCCAGAAGGGAGTATTGTGCAGCAAATATATTAAAGGGGTTGTCTCGCGAAATCAAGTGGGGTTAAGCACTTCTGTATGGCCATATTAATGCACTTTGTAATATACATCGTGCATTAAATATGAGCCATACAGAAGTTATTCACTGACCCACTCCGTTGCTGGCGTCCCCGTCTCCATGGCTCCGTCTAATTTCAGCGTCTAATCGCCCGATTAGACGCGCTTGCGCAGAAGGGTCTTCTCCCTTCTGGTCGGTCTGGGTACAAGCTGCGTTTTTGCCCCGCCCCCTTCTACGCGTCATCGCGTAGCACCGCCCCATCACGTGTACCAATTCAACCCAATCAGGAGGCTGGAATCAGCGGGTGCAGCCTACGTATTGTTTAGGTGCCGCTGCTGTCCACTGGTGGAGAAGAGAAGTCTGGGGAAATCCAGGCTTTGTTCATCTTTATGAGTGTAAGCCTGTTGGCACTGTCAGTTGACAGGCGGGTACGCTTATCCGTGATGACTCTTTCCCTGTACCACTGTCCCTGCCTCACCAGTACTGGCCCTATACTCTGTACAATGACTGCAGACTGAGAACGCAATGCTCTGCACGCCCGATATACAAAAAAAAAAAAGTGCAACACTGCTCACAGCAGCCTCAACAGTACTGCACACGGTCAGATGTGGCCCTAAGAAGGACCGTTAAGGTTCTTGAAGCCTAATATAACTCCTAACACTCTCCCTATAGCAGCAGCAGCATCAGCAGCACTGTCCCTGATCTCTGTCAGAATGCATTTGTGGCGAGCCGCGGGCGGGGCAGATTTTAATACTCGGGTGTCACCTGATCTCCCCAGCCACTCACTGCAGGGGGGTGGTATAGGGCTGGAACATCACAGGAGGAAGTTGTAATGCCTTCTATGTCTTTCTATTGGCCAGAAAAGCGCGCAAATGTCTCAGAGATGAAAGTGAAAGTAAATCGAACATCGCTTGGTGCTCGTCTCGAGTAACGAGCATCTCGAACACGCTAATACTCGAACGAGCATCAAGCTCGGACGAGTACGTTCGCTCATCTCTACCAGCTACCATGCATGGTCATGCAACAATTGTGAAGCGCTACAACGTGTATGGAAGGAACTTGACTACAGGCTTGCTGTGTGTCGATTGACAAAAGGGGCTCACATTGATCACCTCTGATGTTGAAAAACATTTTTGATATTGTGCAAAAAAAACTTTTAGAGTTTCTGCTTCCAGTGACATCAAATTTATGTATCTGAATGTCATTAAACGGGAGTTATGAATGTTGGAAAGGAGTTGTTTCAACTATCAACCTCTGCCCACATAGCCTATTAAGATATTTAAACATCAAGAAGGGTAAAATCTTTCTAGGGATCCATTTTTGCCACAAGAGTGGTTTCTGCTTTGAAGAACATAATACAGAAATGTAATACAACATTTCCCCTGTTGCATCTGCTGCAGGAGAGATCTATGGCTACCCATATCTTCCACAAAGATTACAGCTATTTACTGGGATCGCCTGAACTTTAATGATCTGCTTGGTATCAATCTCAAGGATTATGACAATAACTTCAACTGGAAAGTATACAGTATAAGGAAAGAAAGCAACATACTGGTAACCCAGTGGGGAGTATGTACTTGACGTAACCTGTGCAAAATGGACAACTACGCATTAGAAAAAAGAAACAAACAATGTAAAAATCATTGCATAGAAATAGCAGATCCCAACAGTTCTCATATCTCTTTCTTTATCGTTAATACAGACAAAACTGAGAACATGGTATGAAAGGTAGGGCAATCCAGAGCACACGCAAAATAATGCCCGAGGCCAGTACCAGTGGCGTTATGAGTCTAATTTATGAACCCACTCTAGGCTCAACCTATCCCATTCAACTTTCAAAGTGAACCATTGCCCTACTAAACCCTTCTTTTCCAACCTCATTCAGCAGCACCCTGGACAAGCCAACTACCGCCCAGGGCACTGCCAATTTGTGCTTGGGCGCCCATTGTGATTTTACTAAGGTTTATGATTGAGGTATTATTTGCTTTTTTGAGAAGATAGTCTACAGTATGCGTGTGTGATCTAGGGCTTTTTAAGCAAGAGTAAAGATAACTTTTGAAACGTACAGTTATAGGAAATCTCTTTTTGCTCAACTAGTTAATAATCATGATCCAGAAATGACAAAAGAGTTAAAGAACAAATTCATCTTTGCTAAATCTGCAGTCTATGTATTATCTGTGATAACAGTATTACAGACACACAGTTTTCCAATCTATGTATGATACAAAGTTGCAGATTAGCCTGTACTAAGCTCTCTGCATGTTGCAGCACATTGCATGATTTCATTTAAATTGCCGAGCTCTTTCTCGTTTAATAATAACAGAGATCAATACTCAGTGAATTTGACACACATTCTTTCCCACAATCCCCCGGTCCAAGTTCCTGAAATTGAAACATACAAATAGGTTTTTGTTTTTTCACAGCCCTGTTTGACACTACGTCCTTTGGAAAACCCACTGAGTAAATCCATACAGCTGCATTAAACATGCTGGTTGCGACGGGGCAGAATAGACATCCCATTGTTACAGGCAATTGGATATATGGGGCCATTCTCTTGACAACCTACTCCAATCCTTTTAAGTCGAAGCCAAGTTTAAATGGTGGCCGTACGACCCACTGAGAAGCTTTTACAACTCTCCCTGCTGTGAAGTATGTAAAAGAGGAGAGAGGGAGCTGTTTTTTCTTATTAAAAGCCTGTAATAACCAGTGGCATTTGGAACAATACAATGACCTTTTGAGGTTGCTAAGCTCTGAACTATGTTATCTCACTAATAATAATTTACTGACTGTAATTTTATGATAGGACAAAAACATTTTTTTTTCTTTTTTTTAATTTGTAAATGAGGTTCCTATTCAGAAGAGTCTTTTCATGAATATATGAGGTGGAAACTAAGGTAAATGTAAGTGATTAATACAAGGAATAATGGATTTAGTTCTTTCTTTCCACATTAAGACTGACCTCATTTTATCACCATCATTCCCATTAATTACACAGATGAGCATTTGTTTGTTGTGGCTTTTTTATTTCTGCAGAAAGGGGCAAATTAACCTGTGAACAGAGTAGAAATGCGGTATGTACATTTATTGGAGTGATAAATTATAATGGTATGAAAATAGATTGTTGCTTTACAAGATACAGCAATGAACTGAGAATTACTGCATTACTGGACTTGGAGCTTGTCTGCATCAAATAAATTATTTTGCCTTATATATAGGTAAAATTGGACTACTACCTGGAGAAGCAAGTAGCGAACTGAACCACTGAACTAGTAGAGCCATGTTTTAGGTTGAACTTTGCTTAAAGTTTGGTTCGGCATGAACGCAAGCCAACTTTTTAGCAGAGTTTTACCTAAATCAGAGTTCTACTGGTTCAGTTAGCTGAACACTGTCTAAGAGCCATAATATCCCGGATAGCACTTTGTTATACAGTGCTTTTATGGCTATTGGTTCAGGTAGCCAGCTTAAAGTTGACTCAGCCTATTATCCTTCCAAGGTCGGTAAAATGAGAATCCCGCTTGTCTGGGGAAGGCAATGGCAAACCACCCCGCAAATGCAATCTGCCAAGAAAACATCATGATTAGAGATGAGCGAGCATACTCGCTAAGGACAAATACTTGAGCGAGTATTGTGCTTTTCAAGTACCTGCCCGCTCGTGAGAAAAGATTCGGGTACCGGTGGGGGTGAGTGGTGTGTTGCGGGAGTGAGCAGGAGGGAACAAGGGGGGGGGGGAGAGAAATCTCCTCCTCATTCCCCCCGCTCTCCCCACCGCCCCCCCCCCCCCCTTCCTGCCGGAACCCGAATCTTTTCTTAAGGACAAAGACCTTGTGAGTTGAAACATAGCTGTTTATTCTTGGCATGGAGGAATAAAGCTATTGCACTACCTTGCACCAACTTATGCTGCCACTGACTTCTTATGGATGTCACCATAGGAGTCAGTCATGACTCGGTGCTTGCACCAGGGGATTTTACCTTTTACCTTCGATGGCTATTAGACAGTGTAATGCACAAGTTTTAGGGGTTTTGGTGAACTTTTGGTTGGTTTGAACTAGTTCAGACCGAACCAAACTTTTTGCAGAAGTTCAGTGAACCGGCTGAACTAAACGTTTGCTCACAACTAGTGGCAAGCTTTGGATAACCAACACATGCCTCTAATCACTGAGAAACATTATTAACTTAGGTCACCCCTGCTTCTCCCACATTCAAGTCTATAAATGTGAAATTCCCAGTTACTGAAGACAGAGATACATATCTACAGTAATTTACAAAACTCAGTACAAACTACAGAGCAAAGAGATAACTTTAGGGCTCTATAGGGGTAGATTGAATTTTTAGAGGAGATTGCCTTGCTGAGAAATCCTCATTAGTTAAAGCCAAGTATGCTTTCACTCAAAACAGTTGAAACCCATGGATTTCAATGGACACAGTGTAAAGTAGCTCTATTAGTGAAAACGGCTGAGGACGAGAGCTCCCAACAATGTGGCAACCACCCGTAGCTCATGATAGTTACAGGAAAACTGAGGCAGATGCTAGGAACCATAACGATCTTGGAAGCACACTCTATGCTATTCTCGTAAAGAGCTACTTTACGTCTAGAAGAAAGCAGGTTTTATCACCAACACAGAAGAGGGTTCTTTACTGTAAGAGCAGTAAGACTGTGAAACTCTCTGCCTGAGGATGTGGTGATGGCAAAATCCATAGAGGAGTTTAAGAGGGGACTAGACTCCTTTCTAGAGCAGAAGGATATTACAGGATATAGACATTAGGTGACCAGCCGGTTGTTGAGCTGGATCTTACATCCAGGTTGGAACTATCAGAGGTTGTCCAGGGATTATTCTGACTGCCATTATGGAGTTGGGAAGGGATTTTTCCCCAGAAGGGGCTAATTGGCTTCTGCCTCTTGGGGTTTTTGCCTTCCTCTGGATCAACAAGAAGGTTGAAACAGGCTGAACTAGATGGACATTGTCTTTATTCAGCCTAACATACTATGTTACTCTGTTATTGTCAAACAGAGGGTTTAGAAGAGGGGCTCACTGTAATTATGTCACCCTAGGATGCATGTATAACTGTATCTTGCCCTGTACCCCCACATGTAATTTTACTTCGGGGATCTGAAAAGATTCACCAAACCCCTTAAACAATTTATATCTCTCAGCAAGTTTTATATAAATCTAATTTAGAATAGGAAAGATCATACATTATGAGTCATTCTATTATTCTTCACGATGATGTATATAAATAATGTATGTAGAGATATGTACATAATTTATGGAGACTTTAGAAAGATATCCTCTACAGTTTTGGTCAACAACTGCAAACTACCAACATCTAGGGAAACAGAGTGAGTATTTTGATAAACCCTGAAATCTTCAAATAAGCTTTTTGATCCACTAATTCAACAGAGCTCTGTCTATACAATGCTTCACAAAATCACTACCTAAAATGTTTTTGCCTACTCAGAATCAAACAAGGTCAATGGCATTTAACAGAGTACAAATTAAACACATTGACTAAACACATTTCTTTTCATGAACCTCACTTAGCATTCTAAAACTCAAGGCAACTGGTGCCATTTGTGCTTAATGTCTGACCAACATCTAGGAACATAATATATGTACACTACTGGTCAAATTTTTTTTAACATTTCAATTTTTGCAGTTATTGATCTTTACACAGTTTAATGTCTCAAATCTACCTTGAAATGAAAGCACAGAACAAATAAACAAGTTAAGATGAATAAAAATAATAGATTAACTTTGTTTCACCAAATTTTTAACTCTTCAAGGTACCCACCCCTATCTGAAATAACAGCTTTACACAATCTAGGCATTCTTTCTATAATTGCAATTAAATATTGTTAGGAAATTTCTTCCCGACATTGTTGCAGAAGTTCCCACAAATGTGCTGCACTTTTAGGTTGCTTTGCTTTCACCCTTCTGTCCAGTTCATCCCAAACAAGCTCAATGGGGTTTCAGTCTGGAGACTGTGCAGGCAGTTCTTCTTGTCTTCTCAAGTAGTTCTAATAGAAACTAGAAATATGTTTTGAATCCGTGTCTTGCTGTAATATGAACCTCTGACCCAGAGGGTACTGCATGCCATTTCAAAGTTCTGTGATAGCCCTTTTTGTCAAGTGTGCCAGTCACCCTGTTCAAGTTGCAAATTCTGCATCTAGCAAAGGAGTCCCAGATCATTACGCTCCCTCCTCCATGTTTGACAGTTGGTGTCACACACTTAAGAACCATCCTTTCGCCAACTCGAAAGGCATACAAAGCCCTGCATGATATACCAAAGATGTCAAATTTTGATTCATCGGTCCATAAGACCTTCTTCTGCTCTTCAGTAGTCCATTGGAGGTGCTGCTAAGCCCAGGCAAGTCTTTTTTTATTTTGCAATCTTAGCAGTGGCTTTCTTACTGATTCTCTACCTGTCAAACCTGCAGATGGAAGATTTCTCTTCACAATTTAAATGTAAACTTGCTTATTTTTTGCTGCATTAGGCTATGCTTGAAGATTTTGTGCTGTGAGGAGCTGATCACGCAAACTGTTGACTCTCAAACGTTTCATCTGACTTTGTAATGGTCTTAGGTCTGCTAGACCTTCTCCTGTCAGAGTTTCCTTTAGTTTCAAGTGCCTTTTCATGGTATAGGAAACTGTACTAACTGCTACCTTGGCTTTCTTGGCAATTTCTCTGTAGGACAGGCCAACACTTTTAAGGATTATAATTGTGCACTGTCCTGAAGAGCAAAACTGTCAAAATCCATCTCTAAAGAGCATTGTAATACAATCTATTCCGACACTGGTTATATAGAATAAGAGGGATTGAAAGTAATCTACAAAAGTTGAGACCTGTTGGAATAGTTTGCATCCAATTTAAAACTATAACATGCTTTCTTTGCTGCAAAACAGCTTTCCTTGATGTGTAACCTGAAAAAAGCCCTTTGGTTAAAATCCTAAATTTGGACTATTGTTGCATTTCAGGTTACAATTTCATAATATTTTTATGTTTTTAACTTACTTTTGAACCTTTAAACCATTTCACATAATTTGCTGAACTTGAATTGTGTTAATCTCAAAAATAACTGGAAAAACTGAGGTTCTCTAAAACTTTTGACCAGTAGTTTTCATGCACACATGAACAATATAACCTGCTCACTCTACAATATGTATCATATCATTTGTTAAAAGAAACTGGCTATGTCTATCCCATAGACTTTGATTGGAACAGCAGGGCATAGGTTTATCTGTCTCTTCATCAAACGCTCCCTTAATGCAGGTAAGGGGGGCTTGACACCCCTATCCTAGTCATCAGTGGGAGTCAATCATTGATGACTGACAATCATACATTCGACAATGATAACATGGGTAGATCATAAATGTTATTTTTGGGAAAGCTCTTTAGTGTTAAAGGGGTTATACCAAGGTTATACATTATCCTCTATCCAGTTGGATATTGCCGCAGTCCCATGGAAAGTGAATGGAGCATTAGCATGTTTGTTCAACTAGCATTCCATTCACTCTTCTCCTCACTGCAGGGGGTGCAGTAACCTCATATTGAAGAGGATGGGGACACTGGGCCCCAGTTCCTGAAATCATCAGGGGTCTCAACGGTGAGACCCCCAAGATCAGTAAGTTATCCCCTATCCTATGGATAGGGGATAATTTTTAACCTTGATACAACCCCTTTAAATTATTGCCAAAAGTGTTCTATAAAACAATTTCCACAATCCAACTGGACACAGCAGTGCCCAATAAAACATTTCTCTGTTAGTCGCACTCTTTATTCGCCTTTGCTTTTATGCTGCTTTGTTTCCCGCTACGTGTTACAGTTCAAGCTGCTTTATTTTCCACCCCAAGCACAGATCTCTAGCTCTCAGGTGAATATTTTGAACATTTGTCAACTTAACAAGTTCTAATTGTTTTCCTATCTTGAACACTATCAGGTAATAGAAACATTACCTGAAAGGCAATGAAGTGCATCAGTTCATTACTGTGGTTTTACATCCATAATTACCATCTGAAAAGACATCCCTAATGACAACACTTTCCCACTTCCCTAGGAATAACTGCATATTGTGCAATGTGCTGTAACAGCAAACAGCGGATCTCTGTATAGTGGATGACGGCCGCTATCCCAGAAGTATGGAGTTGATGTATTTTTATAATCTGATCCTTAACTATTTGGAAATTGATCAAAAGCTGTAGTGAATATTTAAATTATATGTTCATTAACCCCTTCCAAACCACCTCATATAAACGGGGCGGATGGTAAATAAATGGACTGGTGGGCTGGTCTCTGTGCCTGTAGCCCATTTATTTACGTGGTGTGTTTGATGGCACCATGTGCTATTCCAAACAGCCATTGGTAAGACAACCCTCTCCTGTGGTGTGACAGTCAACTGAAGTAATCAGTCACAAAAGTGCATCCTTTCTTCATGTCCGTACATACAGGTCTCAGCTAAAGGTACCTTTACATGGCCGATGAGTGATTTTAGGCTACTGTCTGCCTGTGTACACATGACCGCCAACAGAAGTTACTAAGTTGTCTCTCGTCGCTCCTTTTCCGCTCACTGAAACGGAGCGACTAGAAATGTAAGCTCACTGAAACAGAGCGGCTTCTTGCTTAGTGTAAACATGAGTCGCTCAATCTATGAATGGAGATGGAGACGGTTGGGCTAGAATGATCCAAGGCCTGCTCTGCCTCCATTCACTTGAACAACTATTACTCTTGTGTAAAGCACAGGGTAATAGCCACTGGTATGGCTGTCGGGTGCCTATGTGCCTAATAGTCATATCATGTAAGGGTACCCTAAGGGTCCTTTAGCATGAAACAATTGTTGAGCGCTTAAGCGCCAGACAATCATCTCAGTGCTTACCGCTGCTGTGCTTTCACACAGAATCGATGATCACTCAGTGAATGGAGTTGGAGTGGGCTGGAAATCACCAGGGACCCGCCACTTGGGATCCCTGTAGATCTGCTGATCATCTAGCCAGCTATCAGTTCAATGTCATCATGAGGGACAGAGGCAGAAGTGCCATAACTGGCTTCACTCCCATTGAAATCAATGAAAGCTGAAGAGGCTACTATACTTCTATGTCTGACCCTGGTGTAATAACTGACTTCAACTCCCAGGGATTTCAATGGGAGTGAATCCTAGCTATGGATTATATTGCGAGGACTTGAGAGATAGGACTCTACTAAAAAAAGAGCTCTTGACAGTAAGGATGAAGTGAGTCCCCATCAGCTCTGAAACCAGAGAACCCCAACAATGCTGTGTGCATGAACCTTGTATAAGCTATGGACCAGTACGCGCTCTGTGTACCGACATATGTTGCCTTCATATGGCAAACGGAAGGAAGAATGCCTCGGTACTGTGACTTGCCATTATTCTTTCAGTCATGCAGGTTCAGTATAGGTCTGCAGACGGCTATGGACTGTGTTTTAAGAATCTGTATCACACTGAACTATAAGGGCTCGTTCACCGAGGAAATTTTCACAGCTAAGTTAGCCACGCAAAAAAAAAACAAAAAACGACTGTTGAGCCAATGGTTTCCTATGGAAACATTCAGACGAAGGGATTTTAGGTGCGCCAAAAAAAAAAAACGCCCCTAAAAAAATAGGCCATCAGCGACTGAAATTCCCTGCTGCACAAAAATATAGGTCTTGATTAGAGATGAGCGAGCACCAAAATGCTCGGGTGCTCGTTACTCGGGACGAAATTATCGCGATGCTCGAGGGTTCGTTTCAAGTAACGAACCCCATTGAAGTCAATGGGCGACCCGAGCATTTTTGTATATCGCCGATGCTCGCTAAGGTTTTCATTTGTGAAAAGCTGGGCAATTCAAGAAAGTGATGGGAACGACACAGCAACGGATAGGGCAGGCGAGGGGCAACATGTTGGGCTGCATCTCAAGTTCCCAGGTCCCACTATTAAGCCACAATAGCGGCAAGAGTGCCCCCCCCCCAACAACTTTTACTTCTGAAAAGCCCTCATTAGCAATGCATACCTTAGCTAAGCACCACACTACCTCCAACAAAGCACAATCACTGCCTGCATGACACTCCGCTGCCACTTCTCCTGGGTTACATGCTGCCCAACCCCCCCCCCCGCACGACCCAGTGTCTACAGCGCACACCGAAGTGTCCCTGCGCAGCCTTCAGCTGCCCTCATGCCACACGCTGGCCTCATAGCCACACCACCCTCATGTCTATTTATAAGTGCGTCTGCCATGAGGAGGAACCGCAGGCACACACTGCAGAGGGTTGGCAGGGCCAGGCAGTGACCCTCTTTAAAAGGGGCGGGGCGATAGCCCACAATGCTGTACAGAAGCAATGAGAAATACAATCCTGTGCCACCGCCATCAGGAGCTGCACACGTGGGCATAGCAATGGGGAACCTATGTGCCACACACTATTCATTCTGTCAAGGTGTCTGCATGCCCCAGTCAGACCGCGGTTTTTTATAAACAGTCACAGGCAGGTACAACTCCACAATGGGAATTCCGTGTGCACCCACAGCATGGGTGGCTCCCTGGAACACACCGGCTGTACATAAATGTATCCCATTGAAGTGCCCTGGACAGCAGAGCTAACGTCAGATTAAATGCAGGTGGGCTTCGGCCCACACTGCATGCCCCAACCTGACCGGGGTTTTTAATTCATAGACACAGGCAGGTACAACTCCCTATTGTGAAGTCCCTGTGGACCCACAGCATGGGTGGCTCCCTGGAACCCACCGGCGGTACATAAATATATCCCATTGCATTGCCCATCACAGCTGAGGTAATGTCATGTTAAATGCAGGTGGTCTTCGGCCCACACTGCATGCCCCAGTCAGACTGGGGTTCTTTAGAAGTAGACACATGCAGTTACAACTCCGTGTGGACCGACAGCATGGGTGGGTGCCAGGAACCCACCGGCGGTACATAAATATATCCCATTGCAGTGCCCAACACAGCTGATGTAACGTCAGCTTTAATGCAGGTGGGCAAAAAATTAATTGGATTACACTGTAGGCGAGGGCCCCAAAAAATTGGTGTACCAACAGTACTAATGTACGTCAGAAAAATTGCCCATGCCCAACCAAGAGGGCAGGTGAAACCCATTAATCGCTTTGGTTAATGTGGCTTAATTTGTAACTAGGCCTGGAGGCAGCCCTGTTAAAATAAAAATTGGTTCAGGTGCAAGTTTCAACGCTTTAATGAGCATTGAAACGTATAAAAATTGTTTACAAAAATTATATGACTGAGCCTTGTGGGCCTAAGAAAAATTGCCCGTTCGGCGTGATTACGTCAGGTTTCAGGAGGAGGAGCAGGAGGAGAAGGATGAATATTATACACAGATTGATGAAGCTAAAAGGTCCACGTTTTTGATGGTGATAGAGAACAATGCTTCCATCCGCGGGTGCAGCCTACGTATTGTTTAGGTATCGCTGCTGTCCGCTGGTGGAGAAGAGAAGTCTGGGGAAATCCAGGCTTTGTTCATCTTGATGAGTGTAAGCCTGTCGGCACTGTCGGTTGACAGGCGGGTACGCTTATCCGTGATGATTCCCCCAGCCGCACTAAACACCCTCTCTGACAAGACGCTAGCCGCAGGACAAGCAAGCACCTCCAGGGCATACAGCGCGAGTTCAGGCCACGTGTCCAGCTTCGACACCCAGTAGTTGTAGGTGGCAGAGGTGTCACGGAGGACGGTCGTGCAATCGGCTACGTACTCCCTCACCATCCTTTTACAGTGCTCCCGCCGACTCAGCCTTGACTGGGGAGCGGTGACACAGTCTTGCTGGGGAGCCAGAAAGCTGTCAAAGGCCTTAGAGAGTGTTCCCCTGCCTGTGCTGTACATGCTGCCTGATCTCTGCGCCTCCCCTGCTACCTGGCCCTCGGAACTGCGCCTTCGGCCACTAGCGCTGTCGGATGGGAATTTTACCATCAGTTTGTCCACCAGGGTCCTGTGGTATAGCATCACTCTCGAACCCCTTTCCTCTTCGGGTATGAGAGTGGAAAGGTTCTCCTTATACCGTGGGTCGAGCAGTGTGTACACCCAGTAATCTGTAGTGGCCAGAATGCGTGTAACGCGAGGGTCACGAGAAAGGCATCCTAACATGAAGTCAGCCATGTGTGCCAGAGTACCTGTACGCAACACATGGCTGTCCTCACTAGGAAGATCACTTTCAGGATCCTCCTCCTCCTCCTCCTCAGGCCATACACGCTGAAAGGATGACAGGCAAGCAGCATGGGTACCGTCAGCAGTGGGCCAAGCTGTCTCTTCCCCCTCCTCCTCATCCTCCTCATGCTCCTCCTCCTCCTCAACGCGCTGAGATATAGACAGGAGGGTGCTCTGACTATCCAGCGACATACTGTCTTCCCCCGCCTCTGTTTCCGAGCGCAAAGCGTCTGCCTTTATGCTTTGCAGGGAACTTCTCAAGAGGCATAGCAGAGGAATGGTGACGCTAATGATTGCAGCATCGCCGCTCACCATCTGGGTAGACTCCTCAAAGTTTCCAAGGACCTGGCAGATGTCTGCCAACCAGGCCCACTCTTCTGTAAAGAATTGAGGAGGCTGACTCCCACTGCGCCGCCCATGTTGGAGTTGGTATTCCACTATAGCTCTACGCTGCTCATAGAGCCTGGCCAACATATGGAGCGTAGAGTTCCACCATGTGGGCACGTCGCACAGCAGTCCGTGCACTGGCAGATGAAACCGATGTTGCAGGGTCCGCAGGGTGGCAGCGTCCATCTTGGACTTGCAGAAATGTGCGCTGAGCCGGCACACCTTTCCGAGCAGGTCTGACAAGCGTGGGTAGCTTTTCAGAAAGCGCTGAACCACCAAATTAAAGATGTGGGCCAGGCATGGCATGTGCGTGAGGCTGCCGAGCTGCAGAGCCGCCACCAGGTTATGGCCGTTGTCACACACGACCATGCCCGGTTGGAGGCTCAGCGGCGCAAGCCGGCGGTCGGGCTGCTCTGTCAGACCCTGCAGCAGTTCGTGGGCCGTGTGCCTCTTCTCTCCTAAGCTGAGTAGTTTCAGCACGGCCTGCTGACGCTTGCCCACCGCTGTGCTGCCGTGCCGCGCGACACCGACTGCTGGCGACGTGCTGCTGCTGACACATCTTGATTGCGAGACAGAGGTTGCGTAGGTGGAGGAGGAGGGTGGTTTAGTGGAGGAAGCATACACCGCCGCAGATACCACCACCGAGCTGGGGCCCGCAATTCTGGGGGTGGGTAGGACGTGAGCGGTCCCAGGCTCTGACTCTGTCCCAGCCTCCACTAAATTCACCCAATGTGCCATCAGGGAGATATAGTGGCCCTGCCCGCCTGTGCTTGTCCACGTGTCCGTTGTTAAGTGGACCTTGGCAGTAACCGCGTTGGTGAGGGCGCGTACAATGTTTCGGGAGACGTGGTCGTGCAGGGCTGGGACGGCACATCGGGAAAAGTAGTGGCGGCTGGGAACTGAGTAGCGCGGGGCCGCCGCCGCCATTATACCTTTGAAAGCCTCCGTTTCCACAACCCTATACGGCAGCATCTCCAGGCTGATCAATTTGGCTATGTGCACGTTTAACGCTTGAGCGTGCGGGTGCGTGGCGGCGTACTTGCGCTTGCGCTCCAACACTTGCGCTAGCGACGGCTGGACGGTGCGCTGACAGACATTGGTGGATGGGGCCGAGCACAGCGGAGGTGAGGGTGTGGGTGCAGGCCAGGAGACGGTAGTGCCTGTGTCCTCAGAGGGGGGTTGGATCTCAGTGGCAGGTTGGGGCACAGGGGGAGAGGCAGCGGTGCAAACCGGAGGCGGTGAACGGCCTTCGTCCCACCTTGTGGGGTGCTTGGCCATCATATGTCTGCGCATGCTGGTGGTGGTGAGGCTGGTGGTGGTGGCTCCCTGGCTGATCTTGGCGCGAGACAGGTTGCACACCACTGTTTATCGGTCGTCTGCACTCTCAGTGAAAAAATGCCAGACCTTTGAGCACCCCGGCCTCTGCAGGGTGGCATGGCGCGAGGGGGCGCTTTGTGAAACAGTTGGTGGAATATTCGGTCTGGCCCTGTCTCTACCCCTGGCCACTGCACTGCCTCTTCCAACCTGCCCTGCTGCTACCCTTGCCTCCCCCTCTGAAGACCTGTCCTCAGTAGGCGTAGCAAACCAGGTGGGGTCAGTCACCTCATCGTCCAGCTGCTCTTCCTCCGAATCCTCTGTGCGCTCCCCTCTCGGACTTACTGCCCTTATTACTACCTCACTGATAGACAACTGTGTCTCACCGTCATCGTCCTCCTCACCCACTGAAAGCTCTTGAGACAGTTGCCGGAAGTCCCCAGCCTCATCCCCTGGACCCCGGGAACTTTCCAAAGGTTGGGCATCGGTCACGACAAACTCCTCCGGTGGGAGAGGAACCATTGCTGGCCATTCTGGGCAGGGGCCCGGGAACACTTCCTGGGAGTCTGCCTGCTCCTCAGAATGTGTCATTGTAATAAAGTGAGGAGGCTGGGAGGAAGGAGGAGCAGCAGCCAGAGGATTCAGAGTTGCAGCAGTGGACGGCGCAGAACTCTGGGTGGTCGATGGATTGCTGGATGCACTTTCTGCCATCCACGACAGGACCTGCTCCCACTGCTCATTTTCTAATAAAGGTCTACCGCGTGGACCCATTAATTGTGTGATGAATGTCGGGACGCCAGAAACGTGCCTCTCTCCTAATCCCGCAGCAGTCGGCTGCGATACACCTGGATCAGGAGCTCGGCCTGTGCCCACACCCTGACTTGGGCCTCCGCGTCCTCGGCCGCATCCACGTCCTCTAGGCCTACCCCTACCCCTCAGCATGGTGTATTACCAGTAGTGCAGAAACAGAACGCTGTAATTAAATGTGCCGCTTATTGGCCTGTGGTTGGAGGCTGACTTCGCTTACGGAATGCACAGCAGAGGCAGGAAAGAATTTTGCGCAAGCCTGCTGTAACACTTAGCTGGCTGCGTATGAATTAGGACAACTACCCCCAGCAGAGACCCAGTACACTGAGGATGGTCACAGGCAGCCCAAATAGATTTTTTTTCCCAAATGTTTTTGGAAAGGCCCACTGCCCATATACACTAAATATGTCTTCTGTCCCTGCCTCACCACTACTGGCCCTGGACAATGTAAAATTACTGCAGGACGCAATGCTCTGCACGGCCGATATACAAAAAAAAAAAATGTGCAACACTGCAAAAAGCAGCCTCCACACTACTGCACCCGGTTAGGTGTGGCCCTAAGAAGGACCGTTGGGGTTCTCGAAGCCTAAAATAACTCCTAACGCTCTCCCTATAGCAGCTCCGGCACCAGCAGCACTTTCCCTGAACTATGTCAGAATGCATCTGGGGCGAGCCGCGGGCGGGGCAGATTTATATACTCGGGTGACACCTGATCTCGCCAGCCACTCACTGCAGGGGGGTGGTATAGGGCTTGAACGTCGCAGGGGGAAGTTGTAATGCCTTCCCTGTCTTTCTATTGGCCAGAAAAGCGTGCTAACGTCTCAGAGATGAAAGTGAAAGTAACTCGAACATCGCGTGGTGCTCGTCTCAAGTAACGAGCATCTCGAACACGCTAATAGTCGAACGAGTATCAAGCTCGGACCAGTACGTTCGCTCATCTCTAGTCTTGATCTATCTTTGGTGCGCAAAATGCAGGAGTGTCCATAGACTCCTATGTGAGCTGGAAAAAAGGGAGAAGGAGGGAGTTTATCTGCGTCCAACATTCGGAAAAGAAGATCAGTGCCTGTATTTAAGACATTAGTAATCAATAGGAGGATTTCTACCGCCCGAAGGTAATTCTGAACAGCAGCGCATTTTGTCTGCAACATGCAGCTCCAGATTGTGTGAATGGGTGATTTTCACGCTAATGAGGTTTGAGACTCAATCGAGTAAAATCGTCCATTGATGCAATTTTGTGCACAGTGAGCCGAAATTTTTTTGCATGTAAAATGTTTGCGCATTTAGGTCCCTCATGTGAATGAGCTCCTATATTACAATCTTATAGAGCTTCTCTCACTGTATGTTCTGTACCACCATTTGGTGCAGATCCTGGAATCTTACTAAGGATCTTTTCGTACCACCTTTTACACTATATGATTATGCACAGTATACTACAACATTTCCATAAGGTCTCATTCACATGGCCGTGTGCATAAAATGCAGATCACGCATCGTTTCATTCGCCTGTTTAGCTAGCCATCACTGCGTATAGCAGCGATAGTGCACTGTACATGACAGTGTATCTCACACATGCTATCATGCTTAGTATGACTTGTTTCTTATTAATTCCCTGCTCTGTCTCATAGCGGCGTTGCTTATGCAATGTCGCCCATACACACTGTATTGCGTATGAACAGCATTGCATACACTACCCATAGAGAAGAATAGGGCTGTTCCACATATCTACACGCAATGAACACACGCTAATGTGAATAGATCAATGAAATTCAATGGACTTTCATTGACTCCATTCACCTTGTATCACACGGGTGTGCATTGGGTGCGTAACACACGGGGAAATCACGGTAGTGTGAATGAGGTCTACATCTCTGCAGGGCTAGAGTATGCTAGAGAAGTCTTCTATTGACCAGTGCTTGGCAGGTTTATGTCCAAATATATTTTCTTTTTCTTCCTACAACAAAGTATGTATTTTTTAATGCATTAAACTATACATCTGACTGAAAAAAAAATCATATTATGATGCAGATTATGCTGTGGATATTCTTCCCGTTTCAGTTTACATCAATAGAGAAGTAATTCTAAGCATGCCTCCAAGTGTGTGTGGACTTTCTACACAGCAGGTTGATGGGATTTAGTACAATCTCAGTCATGTACAATACATTGTACTTCCCTCCACCCCTGAGATCAAGGGACTAAACTGACTGCTACTCAATGCCATTTTGTCATATGGGGACAATTCTTTCACTTATTTTATTCTTCATCAGAGGAAAGTAGTAAAAAGCACTCATAGACTAGGTGGAAGGCTTAAAGAGACTGTCACCATCTTTTTGAACCCCTCTCTGAATGCAACACAAGGCAGTGACAAGCATATTGATTACAGTGATATGTCTGCTGTGTGTATCTGTGCAGTAGTTTTGGAGAAACTTACATTTTATCACCAGTAGCATATACATAAAGGACTACTTAAAGGGGTTCTGACATTAAAAAATTTTTTTTTACTTACCTTGCCTGGCCAGGACCGATCGTCAGGCAAGTCCCCTTCATCAGGCATCTTCTTCTGTGGCTTCTAGAAGCAGAGCTAGAGCGGTATGAGGTGAACAGACAGGCGCCACATCACAAGCAGTGCTTGCTGTGGGCAGCCCGCCCGTCCTGGCTGAACCCCTGAGTTCTGCGCATGCGCAGTAGAGAGGTGGTCCGTCCTGACTCCTGTCAGAGGACACCTGTCTTCTGCACATGCGCGCAATCCCGGAGGGGGCGGCCCCTCCTGGCTTGTCAGAGGATGTAGAAAGCCTGCTGGGATGATGACCCTCGCTGCACAACAACAACAGGAAAAAGGGTAAGTATAAGGTTTTTATGCTTTAGCATGCCATTAATCGTGGGTTCCCCGTGTCCATTAGGCAGACCAGGGAACAATGGCTGCTAAAGCATAAAAATCTTATTCGTGTCAGAACCCCTTTAAAGTAGTCCTGGACATTCATGAGGTGCAGGCTAGTAACACAAACCCCACTTCCTAACCACTGGTTGACTACTGTCTGGCTATTACTGTGCATAGAGAGATAGAAAGAGCTGCCAATCATTGACTGGAGGGTGGGATGGCAGTGGCTAGCCTGCAGCTCATGAATATGCAGGACTAGTTCTGTGTCTGGCTGCTTCTAATAAAATGCAAGTTTCTCCAAAAACCGATACACAGGTACAAAGAACAGACATATCATTGCAATAAGTGTGATAGGCACTACTTTATGCTATTCTCAGTGAGGGCTACAAAAACATGGTGACAGAAATGTACCTGTATGTATGTAAGGACAGCACACATAATGGCCTGTAAGAGGCTGTAGGCAGGCATTATTTTACCAGAAATGAAAAAGAACACTTGCTGGTGTGGCAGGAAGTAAGATAAAAGTATCAGTTCTTGCCACACTCAAGGGGAAGTTGGATGGAAGCAGGAGAGAGAGGCTGCAGAGGCAGCATCAGGAACTAGGTGCTGAGATGTGGTGCGGACAAGACTAGTGCCTGTCATGTGTCTGATAGAGGAGGACGCCTGCTAGACATTCCAAGTGGAGGATAGAGATGGGGACCCTGCAGGGTTGAAAACCATATGGCAATGTCTGCATGGGGGGGAGGGGGGTGGATGTTAGCAACGACGCAGCGGCTTACTCAGTCCATGCAAAAGTCCAAATAACTTTACTTTCTTGTATATTCAGCAATAACAGGGAAATCCAGTGGAAACACAGCAGCCACTGGTAGCAAATACACTTCATGCTATAAACATAACAAACACTTATTGCTATGAAAATAATAAATGCTTGCCGTCAAGGCGCTAACTAGAGATGAGCGAACGTACTGGTCCGAGCTTGATACTCGTTCGAGTATTAGCGTGTTCGAGATGCTCGTTACTCGAGACGAGTACCACGCGATGTTCGAATTACTTTAACTTTCATCTCTGAGACGTTAGTGCGCTTTTCTGGCCAATAGAAAGACAGGGAAGGCATTACAACTTCCCCCTGCGACGTTCAAACCCTATACCACCCCCCCTGCAGTGAGTGGCTGGCGAGATCAGGTGTCACCCGAGTATATAAATCGGCCCCTCCCGCGGCTCGCCACAGATGCATTCTGACAGAGATCAGGGACAGTGCTGCTGGTGCCGGAGCTGCTATAGGGAGAGTGTTAGGAGTTATTTTAGGCTTCAAGAACCCCAACGGTCCTTCTTAGGGCCACATCTAACCGTGTGCAGTAGTGTGGAGGCTGCTTTTTGCAGTGTTGCACATTTTTTTTTTTTTTGTATATCGGCCGTGCAGAGCATTGCGCCCTGCAGTAATTATACATACTCCAGGGCCAGTAGTGGTGGTGAGGCAGGGACAGAAGACATATATTTATTGAATATAGGCAGTGGGCCTTTCCAAAAACATTTGGGGAAAAAAAATCTATTTGGGTTGCCTGTGACCGTCCTCTGTGTACTGGGTCTCTGCTGGGGGTAGTTGTCCTAATTCATACGCAGCCAGCTAAGTGTTACAGCAGGCTTGCGTAAAATTCTTTCCTGCTTCTGTGTTGCCTCTTACATCACCGCTGTATTCCTGTCCACAAGTGTACTGGGTCTCTGCTGGGGGTAGTTGTCCTAATTCATACGCAGCCAGCTAAGTGTTACAGCAGGCTTGCGCAAAATTCTTTCCTGCCTCTGTGTTGCCTCTTACATCACCGCTGTATTCCTGTCCACAAGTGTACTGGGTCTCTGCTGGGGGTAGTTGTCCTAATTCATACGCAGCCAGCTAAGTGTTACAGCAGGCTTGCGCAAAATTCTTTCCTGCCTCTGTGTTGCCTCTTACATCACCGCTGTATTCCTGTCCACAAGTGTACTGGGTCTCTGCTGGGGGTAGTTGTCCTAATTCATATGCAGCCAGCTAAGTATTACAGCAGGCTTGCGCAAAATTCTTTCCTGCCTCTGTGTTGCCTGTTACATCACCGCTGTATTCCTGTCCACAGTGAAACAGTCTGCAGTAATTTTACATTGTCCAGGGCCAGTAGTGGTGAGGCAGGGACAGAAGACATATTTAGTGTATATAGGCAGTGGGCCTTTCCAAAAACATTTGGGAAAAAAAATCTATTTGGGCTGCCTGTGACTGTCCTCAGTGTACAGGGTCTCTGCTGGGGGTAGTTGTCCTAATTCATACACTGCCAGCTAAGTGTTACAGCAGGCTTGCGCAAAATTCTTTCCTGGCTCTGCTTTGCGTTCCGTAAGCGAAGTCAGCCTCCAACCACAGGCCAATAAGCGGCACATTTAATTACAGCGTTCTGTTTCTGCACTACTGGTAATACAGCATGCTGAGGGGTAGGGGTAGGCCTAGAAGACGTGGACGCGGGCGAGGACGCGGAGGCCCAAGTCAGGGTGTGGGCACAGGCCGAGCCAGTGCGGTGGCCAGGGGCAGAGGCAGGGCCAGACCGAATAATCCACCAACTGTTTCCTAAAGCGCCCCCTCGCGCCATGCCTCCCTGCAGAGGCCAAGGTGCTCTAAGGTGTGGCAGTTTTTCACAGAGACGCCTGACGACCGACGAACAGTGGTGTGCAACCTTTGTCGCGCCAAGATCAGCTGGGGAGCCACCACCACCAGCATGCGCAGGCATATGATGGCCAAGCACCCCACAAGGTGGGACGAAGGCCGTTCACCACCTCCGGTTCGCACCACTGTCCCTCTTTCCTGTGCCCCAACCTGCCACTGAGATCCAACCCCCCTCTGAGGACACAGGCACGAGTGCCTACCGGCCTGCACCCACTCCCTCACCTCCGCTGTCCTCCGCCCCATCCAGCAATGTCTCTCAGCGCAGCGTCCAGACGTCGCTAGCGCAACTGTTTGAGCGCAAGCGCAAGTACGCCGCCACGCACCCGCACGCTCAAGCGTTAAACGTGCACATAGCCAAATTGATCAGCCTGGAGATGCTGCCGTATAGGCTTGTGGAAACGGAGGCTTTCAAAAGCATGATGGCGGCGGCGGCCCCGCGCTACTCGGTTCCCAGTCGCCACTACTTTTCCCGATGTGCCGTCCCAGCCCTGCACGACCACGTCTCCCGCAACTATCAAGGCCATAGGCCTAATCACAGCTTTTGCTCCTCCAGGGTCAAAACTCCAGACTCGGGGATTTCTATGTGTTGGGCTATCACTGCAGTTTTCTTCCTGATCTATGCCCGGCACTTTTCTAGCTGCCACCTTTGGACGTTGCATCTCTTGCTGAAACCTATCTTTTACATGTTTTTTTTTTCACCTGCAATTTCTTAGGCCTCTTTTACAGTCTCGGCTTCTTTAGTGGCCTTCTCAGGTTCAGCAGCCTCACCTTCTGCCTCTCTTTGGTCTCTTGTAGTTCAGAGGCTTGCTCAGACCTAGCAAAGCAGCTAATAAAGAACTGTCCAGTAAAAATCCTGCTGCTGTGCCCACAGCAAATGGGAGACATATGTAATGCCTCCAAGATAAAGATAGGTGCATTTAGCAGGTTAGGTAAATATAAAATCAGGAGAGGTGGAAATTGTGTACGCAGTGACTTCAGATCTGATGGCTTTTTGAGTCCGATGAACTTGAGACTGTAAAGATAGCCCCTCTCTCACAGCTATAAAAACATTCTACTGTCCTAATTGCTAGAGAGGCTAAATACCTAACAACAAGTAGTGGATTTCAGAGGAGCTGGACTTCAGCCTTGATTTACAGAGGTAAAACCAAAATTTGTACACACGCAGGCCATTAATGACCATAAGTTGTCTGAAAAGTTAAGTATTCTTTAACATATGTATATGAGCAGCTTAATCTAGGAATAATTTAATTCAACATCTTTCCAATTGCTTCATGGATCTGGCATTTAAAAATAAATAAAGCCCCTAAGTCCATACTGATTCTCTCTCTATATGGGCTCGTTCACATGAGCGGTGTGGGTGCGCAGTATAGGCGTGTGAAAAGATCACTCCTACACTGCACTAAAGATTGCATGAACGGGTGAATTCCAGCTATTTGAATTAGCCCAGTCACACAATCCGAGGTGCGTGTTTTCCAGCTCCCATAGGAGTCTATGGAAGAATGCACCAAAGATAGGTCAGGTCCTATCTTTTCACGCACCTCGGAGCTTACATGCAACCTTGCACTCGCATATCCTCGATGATTTTGAGTGTTTAAAATTCATTCATCTGGACAGTTCTATAGGAAACCATTGGTTTTTATAGAAGCGCGTTCTGTGCGCGCCTATACTGCGTGCAGATAGCGCTCGTGTGAACAAGTCCTGTAAGTGCCTTTATAGGTGAATTGCTGTCTCAGTTATAATTGGTAGAATGCCTTGAGCTTGTAACACATGGACACAAACAATTGGCAATCTTTACCACACAACTGATATATATAAATCTTTTCAGACAATTTTAGTAAAATTGATGGGGGCTAAAAAGAAATGGTAAAGGAAAACCAGTAAAAAAATGATACTTTTTTTCTGTGCAAAAGATGTATAATCTAACTGCTGGAGGGCAAGTGAAGATATATCAAGATAAATAGCACAGCAAGTGCAGATCGACTTTAATTAGTAAATTGGCAATATTCCCTTCATCCAACCTCCCCGTTTTCTTCTTATGCAAAACAACTTCAGACCGTAGTTGTGTAAGTTACCTTTATTTCTCTACATCAATTAACCTTTACTTGTAACCTTTGATAGTCATATGATCGACACCGTGTGACTTTTCGACATTTCTCTGTTCCTGGAAAAAAAATCTAAATGACTGTAAGTGAAGTTTAAAGGAAATTTATCTCTGAACAGCCCGATTCATTAGAAGAAGACAAGTAACGAGAAAACAAAGCATTTACAATTTGTTCTATTTTCCATTCCATCAAAATACGTCAAGATAGGTAGTGGAACAAACCATTCTCTGAGCCACTGCTCTGACATTGACAAATAGTACCTTATTAAGTGATGGATTCTAGATGAGGAAGCTGAATCACATGATAACTATCGATCGATTCCTATTAACCCAATCTTAGGCATCGACAGTATGCAGCATTGAAAATTGGTTTTAGTTTAGTGTGACAGTGTAGTGCTGATGATTAAAAAGGTTAGCATTAGAGATGAGCAAATGTAATCGTTCAGGGCAATTTCGCAATCGAGCATCACTTTTTTCGAGTACCTGCCTACTCGGGGGAAAAGATTCCGGGGGCGCCGGGGGTGAGCGGAGGGTTGCAGAGGGGAGTGGGGGGGGGGGGGGGAGAGAGAGCTCCCCCTGTTCCCCACTGCTACCCCCCGCTCCACCACGCCGCCCCCTGCCCCCCGAATCTTTTGGCCCGAGTAGTCAGTTACTCGAAAAAAGCGATGCTCGATTGCGAAATTGCCCTAAACGAGTATGTTCGCTCATCTCTAGTTAGCATCTTATTTTAATATTTAAATTAAGGGTAGATACTACCTGCCATGATTTGACAGTTGATTTCCCTATACTAATATACATTAATGTATATTTATAAAACTATTTTTTTAGAAGGTTGAAAAATATAAATGTTACATTTACTTTTTATTTTAATAGAAGCCTCACATTTATATTCCATATATCACAGCTCGCTGACCATGTTGGGGACCAGGGTGACATCATGGCATCAGTTCCAGACCATGTGATCCTCATGCTTAGTTCATTTCAACACTGGACACTAATTGAAACACTTCTCTGTTGGAGAGTGGGTTGATTGGTCAGCTGGGAAGTATGCATCCCATTCGGCAAATCAGCTAAGTTTATACATTTATTCCAGCTCCTCCTCACAGAGGATGCCAGTTATACTCTCTATCTGAGTTATACTCTCTATCTAGCTAATAAAAGATCATCCATTTGGACAATCTTCCTTCAGATTGTCGTTCACTGTGAGGCAAACTGATTGTTAGGATGCTCACTGTTGACCGCCTGAGATCTATTCTTATTTTCTTCCCTGCAATAGTGCTGTAGAAAAAGCATAACACATAACATTACATTATGACTTGCCACATTTTGCTTTTCCGTAGCTGCATTTAGTCAGTGGGTATCCTTTGCTCGATTTGTTTTCAGTGGACACAAAATGTTTAAAAAATTGTCACAAAAAAATAAAATAAATTACAGAATAATATAAAAGTCTGTATGTATGTATGTATGTATATATGTGTATATATATATATATATATATATATATATGTGTGTGTGTGTATATATATATGTGTATATATATATATTTATATATATATATGTATGTATGTATTAGAGATGAGCGAACGTACTCGTCCGAGCTTGATATTCGTGCGAATATTAGGGTGTTCGGGATGCTCGTTACTCGTAACGAGTACCACGCGGTGTTCCGGTTACTTTCAGTTTCCTCTCTGAGACGTTAGCGTGCTTTTCTGGCCAATTGAAAGACAGGGAAGGCATTACAACTTCCCCCTGTGACGTTCAAGCCCTATACCACCCCCCTGCTGTGAGTGGCTGGGGAGATCTGATGTCACCCGAGTATAAAAATCGGCCCCTCCCGCGGCTCGCCACACATGCCTTGTGACTTAGGTGAGGGAAAGTACTGCTGTAGGGAGAGCGTTAGGAGTTAGTGTAGGCTTCAAGAACCCCAACGGCCCTTCTTAGGGCCACATCTACTAGTGTGCAGTACTGTGTTAGCACAGTATTTTTTTTTTTTTTTCCAAAATTGGATCTGCAGAGCATTGCGCCCTGCAATAGGGACAGAAGTGGGGGTTAGGCAGGGAGAGTGTTAGGAGTTAGTGTAGGCTTCAAGAACCCCAACGGTCCTTTCTAGGGCCACATCTATCCGTGTGCAGTACTGTCCAGGCTGCTGTTAGCAGTGTTGCATATTTTTTTTTTTTTCTCAAAACCGGCTGTGCAGAGCATTGCACCCGGCATTAATACTACAGGGATAGAATTGTGTAGGCAGGGCCAGAAGACATACATTATTCATTGAATAGACGCAGTGTGGGTGTTCCTTGTAAAAAGCAGGGAAAAAATTCTATTTGGCCTGCCTGTGTCAGTCCTAAGGGCTCTGGGTACGTGTGTGCTGCGTGGAGAACGTAAAAAAATCAGACGCAACCAGCTACGGTTGAGTGCAGCCTTGCGCCAATTTCTTTCCTGCCTGGGAAATACCTGCTCTGCCACAGTTAGTAACTCTGCAACAGTAAAGTTCTGTGACAGTTTTGCAGGGCCGCAACACAGTTATTAAACTTATTATTCAGTGAATAGACGCAGTGGGCCTATCCTTTTAAACAAAAGGGAAGAAAGTATATTTGCCCTGCCTGTGTCAGTCCTAAGGGCTCTGGGTACGTCTGTGCTGCGTGGAGAACGTAAAAAAATCAGACGCAACCAGCTACGGTTGAGTGCAGCCTTGCGCCAATTTCTTTCCTGCCTGGGAAATCAAATCACTGGTAATACAGCATGCTGAGGGGTAGGGGTAGGCCTAGAGGATGTGGACGCGGCCGAGGACGCGGAGGGCCAAGTGAGGGTGTGGGCACAGGCCGAGCCAGTGCGGTGGCCAGGGGTAGAGGCAGGGCCAGACCGAATAATCCACCAACTGTTTCCCAAAGCGCCCCCTCGCGCCATGCCACCCTGCACAGGTCAAGGTGCTCTACGGTGTGGCAGTTTTTCACAGAGACGCCTGACGACCGAGAAACAGTGGTGTGCAACCTTTGTCGCGCCAAGATCAGCTGGGGAGGCACCACCAACAGCATGCGCAGGCATATGATGGCCAAGCACCCCACAAGGTGGGACGATGCCCGTTCACCGCCTCCGGTTTGCACCACTGCCTCTCCCCCTGTGCCCCAACCTGCCACTGAGATCCAACCCCCCTCTGAGGACACAGGCACTACTGTCTCCTGGCCTGCACCCACACCCTCACCTCCGCTGTCCTCGGCCCCATCCAGCAATGTCTCTCAGCGCAGCGTCCAGACGTCGCTAGTGCCACGGTTTGAGCGCAAGTACGACGCCACGCACCCGCACGCTCAAGCATTAAACGTGCACATTGCAAAATTGATCAGCCTAGAGATGCTTCCGTATAGGCTTGTGGAAACGGAGGCTTTCAAAAGCATGATGGCGGCGGCTGCCCCGCGCTACTCGGTTCCCAGTCGCCACTACTTTTCCCGATGTGCCGTCCCAGCCCTGCACGACCACGTCTCCCGCAACATTGTACGCGCCCTCACCAACGCGGTTACTGCCAAGGTCCACTTAACAACGGACACGTGGACAAGCACAGGCGGGCAGGGCCACTATATCTCCCTGACGGCACATTGGGTGAATTTAGTGGAGGCTGGGACAGAGTCAGAGCCTGGGACCGCTCACGTCCTACCCACCCCCAGAATTGCGGGCCACAGCTCGGTGGTGGTATCTGCGGCGGTGTATGCTTCCTCCACTAAAGCACCTTCCTCCTCCTCCTCCTCCAACGCAACCTCTGTCTCGCAATCAAGATGTGTCAGCAGCACGTCGCCAGCAGTCGGTGTCACGCGGCGTGGCAGCACAGCGGTGGGCAAGCGTCAGCAGGCCGTGCTGAAACTACTCAGCTTAGGAGAGAAGAGGCACATGGCCCACGAACTGCTGCAGGGTCTGACAGAGCAGACCGACCACTGGCTTGCGCCGCTGAGCCTCCAACCGGGCATGGTCGTGTGTGACAACGGCCGTAAGCTGGTGGCGGCTCTGCAGCTCGGCAGCCTTACGCACGTGCCATGCCTGGCCCATGTCTTTAATTTGGTGGTTCAGCGCTTTCTGAAAAGCTACCCCCACTTGTCATACCTGCTCGGAAAGGTGCGCCAGCTCTGCGCACATTTCCGCAAATCCCACACGCACGCTGTCACCCTGCGGACACTGCAACATAGGTTTAATCTGCCAGTGCACCGACTGCTGTGCGACGTGCCCACACAGTGGAACTCTACGCTCCACATGTTGGCCAGACTCTATGAGCAGCGTAGAGCTATAGTGGAATACCAACTCCAACTTGCGCGGCGCAGTGGGAGTCAGCCTCCTCAATTATTTACAGAAGAGTGGCCCTGGTTGGCAGCCATCTGCCAGGTCCTTGGAAAATTTGAGGAGTCTACCCAGGTGGTGAGCGGCGATGCTGCAATCATTAGCGTCACCATTCCTCTGCTATGCATCTTGATAAGTTCCCTGCAAAGCATAAAGGCAGACGCTTTGCGCTCGGAAACAGAGCCGGGGGAAGACAGTATGTCGCTGGATAGTCAGAGCACCCGCCTGTCTATATCTCAGCGCGTTGAGGAGGAGGAGGAGGAGCATGAGGAGGATGAGGAGGAGGGGGAAGAGACAGCTTGGCCCACTGGTGAGGGTACACATGCTGCTGGGCTGTCATCCTTTCAGCGTGTATGGCCTGAGGAGGAGGAAGAGGAGGAGGAGGAGGATCCTGAAAGTGATCTTCCTAGTGAAGACAGCCATGTGTTGCGTACAGGTACCCTGGCACACATGGCTGACTTCATGTTAGGATGCCTTCCTCGTGACCCTCGCGTTACACGCATTCTGGCCACTACGGATTACTGGGTGTACACACTGCTCGATCCACGGTATAAGGAGAGCCTTTGCACTCTCATTCCCGAAGAGGAAAGGGGTTCGAGAATGATGCTATACCACAGGGTGCTGATGGACAAACTGATGGTAAACTTCCCATCCGACAGTGCTAGTGGCAGAAGGCGCAGTTCCGAGGGCCAGGTAGCAGGGGAGGCGCAGAGATCAGGCAGCATGTACAGCGCAGGCAGGGGAACATTCTCCAAGGCCTTTGCCAGCTTTATGGCTCCCCAGCAAGACTGTGTCACCGCTCCCCAGTCAAGGCTGAGTCGGCGGGAGCACTGTAAAAGGATGGTGAGGGAGTACGTAGCCGATCGCACGACCGTCCTCCGTGACGCCTCTGCCCCCTACAACTACTGGGTGTCGAAACTGGACACGTGGCCTGAACTCGCGCTGTATGCCCTGGAGGTGCTTGCTTGTCCTGCGGCTAGCGTCTTGTCAGAGAGTGTGTTTAGTGTGGCTGGGGGAATCACCACGGATAAGCGTACCCACCTGTCAACCGACAGTGCCGACAGGCTTACACTCATCAAGATGAACAAAGCCTGGATTTCCCCAGACTTCTCTTCTCCACCAGCGGACAGCAGCGATACGTAAGCAATACGTAGGCTGCACCCGCGGATGGAAGCTACGTTCTCTCTCACCATCCAAAACGGGGACATTTCTGCTTCATCAATCTGTGTCTAATATTCCTCCTCCTCCTCCTCCTGCTCCTCCTCCTGAAACCTCACGTAATCACGCTGAACGGGCAATTTTTCTTAGGGCCACAAGGCTCACTCATATAATTTTTCTAAACAATTTTTATATGTTTCAATGCTCTTAAAAGCGTTGAAACTTTAACTTGAACCAATTTTTCGTTACACTGGGCTGCCTCCAGGCCTAGTTACCACTTAAGCCACATTAACCAAAGCGATTAATGGGTTTCACCTGCCCTCTTGGTTGGCCATGGCCAATTTTTGGGATGTACATTAGTACTGTTGATACAGCAATTTTTGTGGGCCCTCGCCTACAGTGTAATCAAATGAATTTTTAGCCCACCTGCATTACAACTGACGTTACATCCGCTGTGTTGGGCAATGCAATGGGATATTTTTGTGTATCGCCGGTGGGTTCCAGGGAGCCACCCATGCTGTAGGTGCACACGGAGTTTAACCTACATCTGTCCACTTGTAAAGAACCCCAGTCTGACTGGGGCATGCAGTGTGGGCCGAAGCCCACCTGTATTAAGCACAACATTACTACCTCAGCTGTGTTGGGCAATGCAATGGGATATTTCTATGTACCGCCGGTGGCTTCCTGGCACCCACCCCTGCTGTGGGTCCACAGGGAATTATAAATGCATCTGTTTCCACTTGTAAAGAACCCCAGTCAGACTGGGGCATGCAGTGTGGGCCGAAGCCCACCTGCATTAAGCACGACATTACTACCTCAGCTGTGTTGGGCAATGCAATGGGATATTTTTATGTACCGCCGGTGGGTTCCAGGGAGCCACCCATGCTGTAGGTGCACACGGAGTTTAACCTACATCTGTCCACTTGTAAAGAACCCCAGTCTGACTGGGGCATGCAGTGTGGGCCGAAGCCCACCTGTATTAAGCACAACATTACTACCTCAGCTGTGTTGGGCAATGCAATGGGATATTTCTATGTACTGCCGGTGGCTTCCTGGCACCCACCCATGCTGTGGGTCCACAGGGAATTATAAATGCATCTGTTTCCACTTGTAAAGAACCCCAGTCTGACTGAGGCATGCAGTGTGGGCCGAAGCCCACCTGCATTAAACATGACATTACTACCTCAGCTGTGATGGGCACTGCAATGGGATATTTTTATGTACCGCCGGTGGGTTCCAGGGAGCCACCCATGCTGTCGGTCCACAGGGACTTCACAATAGGGAGTTGTACCTGCCTGTGTCTATGAATTAAAAACCGCGGTCTGACTGGGGCATGCAGACACCTTGACAGAATGAATAGTGTGTGGCACATAGGTTCCCCATTGCTATGCCCACGTGTGCAGCTCCTGATGGCGGTGGCACAGGATTATATTTCTCATTGCTTCTGTACAGCATTGTGGGCTATCGCCCCGCCCCTTTTAAAGAGGGTCGCTGCCTAGCCGTGCCAACCCTCTGCAGTGTGTGCCTGCGGTTCCTCCTCATGGCAGACGCACTTCTAAATAGACATGAGTGTGGCATGGCATGAGGGCAGCTGAAGGCTGCGCAGGGACACTTTGGTGTGCGCTGTGGGGGGGAGGGGGGGCGGTTGGTCAGCATGTAACCCAGGAGAAGTGGCAGCGGAGTGTCATGCAGGCAGTGATTGTGCTTTGTTGGAGGTAGTGTGGTGCTTAGCTAAGGTATGCCATGCTAATGAGGGCTTTTCAGAAGTAAAAGTTGTTGGGAGGGGGGGGGGGGGCCCACTCTTGCCGGTATTGTGGCTTAATAGTGGGACCTGTGAACTTGAGATGCAGCCCAACATGTAGCCCCTCGCCTGCCCTATCCGTTGCTGTGTCGTTCCCATCACTTTCTTGAATTGCCCAGATTTTCACACATGAAAACCTTAGCGAGCATCGGTGAAATACAAAAATGCTCGGGTCGCCCATTGACTTCAATGGGGTTCGTTACTCGAAACGAACCCTCGAGCATCGCGATAATTTCGTCCCGAGTAACGAGCACCCGAGCATTTTGGTGCTCGCTCATCTCTAGTATGTATACAAGAAGATGACCTACTGCTCATGCAAATTAAACCCTGTAATCTGAAACTATACAAGTTATATATCAAAACGTCTGAAACAAAATGAGGAACCCATTTCTGTACCTTATTGTAGCATAAATATTAGAGATGAGCAAGTACCCAAATGCTTGGGTCCTTGTTATTCGAGTCGAGCTTTTCGTAAAATTCGAGAGTTTTTTTTGAGTAATGAACCCCATTGAATTCAATGGGAGACTCAAGCATTCTTGTATGGGACCCGCCGGGTGCCGATCTTTTTTTTTTTTTTTTTTTCTGTCTCTCTTTCTTTTGCCAGCCAGCCAGCCATCCACAAACTGCCATTGACGTGCACATGCACATAGCAGCGGGGAGGGGTCAAAACTGGGGCGGGGTCGAAGACGGCGGGGTGCTAGCTCGAGTATCGAGCATCATCGAGTATGCTAACGCTCGAACGAGCATCAAGCTCGGAAGAGTACGTTCGCTCAACTCTAATAAATATACTAATTAAAAAAAAAAAAAAACAGCTATACATGTAATAAAATTTTTAAGCTTTTTACACCTAATAAAATTTAAAAAGGAAACAAAAGTCGGTTAAAGAAAATATAAAAAATAGCCCAATATGTCATGGAAAAAAAATATAGAAAAAATAATTTTGATAGGTCAAGAAAAAACAAAATAGGGCAGTAAAATACCTAAAACGTGTCTGGTCCTTTAGGACTAAAACACCTTCCTCCTTAAGGGGTTAAGAAAGGGTCATGTTGTGCTCCTGGGACCTGAAGCTCTATGGGTTTCCAGGAGCACACTTCCACAGGTGTGGGATGGTTGAGGTTGGCTGGGTGTGTATTGCTCCAGTCAGCCAATCACCACTGGTCTGCTGCACATAAATGCCAGCCCCTCTTCTAGTGGGTGCTGGTCATTTATCCTTCTCTTCATTCCTTTCAGAACCCTGCTGTTTTGAGTCACATATGTGTTGCTGCATGCATGAAGTTCTGGGTGGGATTTCTCTTTTCTGTTGGTGTGAACAATGTCCTGTTCTGCTTGATTGTCCATTTACCATCTATGGTGAGCCAGGTCCTCTAAGTTCCAGCATTGGGCCGTCCCTATTGGGACAATGCCATGCTTGCAGGCAGGACTCTTTGGGGTTTGAGTTGTCTTGTGAGAGTAGAGACTCACGAGACAACAAGGACTCTTGTCATGGGCTCGTGAGCTTAAGTATCTTGGCCAAAATATGAACCAATACCTTATATGAACTTTAGCTATTCTATCTGTTTATGTGTGTTGGTATTTTAGATAAGTGTTTGGTGGTTGTCAGTCGTTGTTGGACATCTTGTATTGTTTAGTCTGTTTCAGTGTCCGTTTGTGTGCATTCCCCTTCTATTCGCATTTGTCCTAGGTGTAGTGTGCATAACCCTCAGGTCAGATGTGACAAAAAGGAGGTGTCCTAAGTAAGAGATCAACAAGCCCAAGCAGTTTGCATTACTAGGGGCCTTTTAACACTAGTGTTTTAATTTCTCTTTTGCTGTTCCATCGTGAGAACAGCAAAACCTAAAGAAAACATTTCGGTTTTGCAGCTCATAGAAATGTATTGAAAGTGAATACCTTCTGTTTCAATTCATTTCTGCATTTTCCATCTCCATTCTGTTTCTCACACTGCAACAAAAGTGCAGACTGCTGTGCATTTGTTTACAGGCTACAAAAACAGATTCCTCTTTTGTTGCATTGTATTCAGTTGGAGATGGATAAAACTGGAAAACAATCATTTTTTTTAAATCCTAGAGTTGGAAGGGACCTCCAAGATCATTGGGTCCAACTCCCTTCTTAATGCAGGATTTACTAAATTATCCTAGACAGATATCTGTCTAGCCTATGCTTCAAGACTTCCAGTGAAGGAGAACTCACCACCTCCCGTAGTTACCTGTTCCACTCATTGATCACCCTCACTATCAGAAAGTTTTTTTCTAAAATCTAATCTGTGTCTCCTCCCTTTCAGTTTTATCCCATTTCTTCTAGTCTTTGATAAGTTCTCCCTCAATTCCCTCATCTAGATCATTTAGAAATATGTTGGACAACACTGGGCCCGGGACAGAGCTTTGTGACACCTTTTCGCAAAACTTAAGAACATCCATCTATTGGATCCTTCCTACCCTCTTTCTGAGTCCATTTACATATGCCTTTCTAAAATCCAACATTGAAATCTGAATCCTCTCAGGTCTTCCTCACATTGTTATTCAAAATTCAAGGATAGCATGATCTCTATCTCCAAAGGTCCCAGCCAGTCTTACTTCCTCAATTATTTCCTCCCTGTTGGTAAGAAGGTTCAATATAGCAGATCCCCTTGTTTTCTCTTCTACATTTTGGAAGATAAAGTTGTCAGCAAGAGCAGATAAGAATTTGTTGGACCCATTACTTTTGTCTGAGAGAGAGTCCCAACAAATATCTAGACAGTGATCATAGGAGATTTTAACTATGTTGTACTTTTTTGAGAGCTTGGCCATCTGATGTAGAAAGAGTTTATCAATATCTTCTGCTTGTCCAGGTGGCCTATAGTAAATGCCTACAATGGTGTCCTTTCTGTTGTTCTCTCCTTGTATTCTTACCCGAACAGTTTCTACAGAACTACCATTCTCTGGGCTTTCATGTCTCTGTGGAGATGAACGTTTTCCTAAAATACAAAGCAACACTCCTCCCATTTGATTAAGTCTATTTCCTATAAATAAGTTGTATCCTTCAAGCCTTATTTTCCAATCATGTATATCATCCTACGAAGTTTCAGTGATTCCTATGACATCATATTTCTCTTCCTGTGTTAGGAGCTCCAATTCTCCTTGTTTGTTTCTCCCATGCTTTGTGCATTTGTGTAGAAACATTTTACTTTGTGATCGGTGTCTCTTGCTCTTCTACTTTCCTTTTGAAATTTTTCTTTTTGTTCTTTCTTCCCACTTCTAATAGCAAGGTTCTCAATTGCATTCATTAATTATTAGAGATGAGCGAACGTACTCGTCCGAGCTTGATACTCGTTCGAGTATTAGCGTGTTCGAGATGCTCGTTACTAGAGGCGAGTACCACGCGATGTTCGAGTTACTTTCACTTTCATCTCTGAGACGTTAGCGTGCTTTTCTGGCCAATAGAAAGACAGGGAAGGCATTACAACTTCCCCCTGCGACGTTCAAGCCCTATACCACCCCCCTGCAGTGAGTGGCTGGTGAGATCAGGTGTCACCCGAGTATATAAATCGGCCCCTCCCGCGGCTCGCCACAGATGCATTCTGACATAGCTCAGGGAAAGTGCTGCTGCTGGTGCTGCTGCTATAGGGAGAGCGTTAGGAGTTATTTTAGGCTTCAAGAACCCCAACGGTCCTTCTTAGGGCCACATCTGACCGTGTGCAGTAGTGTTGAGGCTGCTTTTAGCCGTGTTGCACAATTTTTTTTTTTGTATATCGGCCGTGCAGAGCATTGCGTCCGCAGTCTGCAGTCATTGTTCAGAGTATAGGGGCAGTACTGGTGAGGCAGGGAAAGAGATATTCAGGCTATATACGCAGTGGGCTTTTTCCAAAAAATTGATCGCCGTCATCCCGCCAGAGGGAAACAGTATACATAATATTATACGCTGGCTACAGTATCTATCTGCTGGGGGTAGTAGTCCTAATTAATACGCAGCTAAGCGTTACAGCAGGCTTGCGCAAAATTGTTTCCTGGATCTGCTGTCTCTGTTACATCAGCGCTGTCATCCCGCCAGGGGGAAACAGTATACATAATATTATACGCTGCCTACAGTATCTATCTGCTGGGGGTTGTAGTCCTAATTAATACGCAGCTAAGCGTTACAGCAGGCTTGCGCAAAATTGTTTCCTGGATCTGCTGTCTCTGTTACATGATCGCCGTCATCCCGCCAGAGGGAAACAGTATACATAATATTATACGCTGCCTACAGTATCTGTCTGCTGTATCAGCTCAGCATTTTAAAATAATAGAAGCAAAATACTTAAGGCCTACTACTGGCCTTTGGCCACTTGACTGCTTCTGCGCTGTGAATTCCACTAGCTCAGTCATACGCACCTACGTCTCACTACAGGCGTGCGCAAAATTGTTTCCTGGCTCTGCTGTGCATTCCGTAAGGGAAGTCAGCCTCCAACCACAGGCCAATAAGCGGCACATTTAATTACAGCGTTCTGTTTCTGCACTACTGGTAATACAGCATGCTGAGGGGTAGGGGTAGGCCTAGAGGATGTGGACGCGGGCGAGGACGCGGAGGCCCAAGTCAGGGTGTGGGCACAGGCCGAGCTCCTGATCCAGGTGTATCGCAGCCGACTGCTGCGGGATTAGGAGAGAGGCACATTTCTGGCGTCCCCACATTCATCTCACAATTAATGGGTCCACGCGGTAGACCTTTATTAGAAAATGAGCAGTGTGAGCAGGTCCTGTCGTGGATGGCAGAAAGTGCATCCAGCAATCTATCGACCACCCAGAGTTCTGCGCCGTCCACTGCTGCAACTCTGAATCCTCTGGCTGCTGCTCCTCCTTCCTCCCAGCCTCCTCACTCCATTACAATGACACATTCTGAGGAGCAGGCAGACTCCTAGGAACTGTTCCCGGGCCGCTGCCCAGAATGGCCAGCAATGGTTCCTCTCCCACCGGAGGAGTTTGTCGTGACCGATGCCCAGCCTTTAGAAAGTTACCGGGGTCCGGGGGATGAGGCTGGGGACTTCCGGCAACTGTCTCAAGAGCTTTCAGTGGGTGAGGAGGACAATGACGATGAGACACAGTTGTCTATCACTCAGGTAGTAGTAATTGGAGTAAGTCCGAGGGAGGAGTGCACAGAGGATTCGGAGGAAGAGCAGCAGGACGATGAGGTGACTGACCCCACCTGGTTTGCTACGCCTACTGAGGACAGGTCTTCAGAGGGGGAGGCAAGTGCAGCAGCAGGGCAGGTTGCAAGAGGCAGTGCGGTGGCCAGGGGTAGAGGCAGGGCCAGACCGAATAATCCACCAACTGTTTCCCAAAGCGCCCCCTCGCGCCATGCCACCCTGCAGAGGCCGAGGTGCTCAAAGGTCTGGCAGTTTTTCACTGAGAGTGCAGACGACCGACGAACAGTAGTGTGCAACCTGTGTCGCGCCAAGATCAGCTGGGGAGCCACCACCACCAGCCTCACCACCACCAGCATGTGCAGACATATGATGGCCAAGCACCCCACAAGGTGGGACGAAGGCCGTTCACCGCCTCCGGTTTGCAGCACTGCCTCTCCCCCTGTGCCCCAACCTGCCACTGAGATCCAACCCCCCTCTCAGGACACAGGCACTACCGTCTCCTGGCCTGCACCCACACCCTCACCTCCGCTGTGCTCGGCCCCATCCACCAATGTCTCTCAGCGCACCGTCCAGCCGTTGCTAGCGCAAGTGTTGGAGCGCAAGCGCAAGTACGCCGCCACGCACCCGCACGCTCAAGCGTTAAATGTGCACATAGCCAAATTTATCAGCCAGGAGATGCTGCCGTATAGGGTTGTGGAAACGGAAGCTTTCAAAGGTATGATGGCGGCAGCAACCCCGCGCTACTCAGTTCCCAGTCGCCACTACTTTTCCCGATGTGCCGTCCCAGCCCTGCACGACCACGTCTCCCGCAACATTGTACGCACCCTCACCAACGCGGTTACTGCCAAGGTCCACGTAACAATGGACACGTGGACAAGCACAGGCGGGCAGGGCCACTATATCTCCCTGACGGCACATTGGGTGAATTTAGTGGAGGCTGGGACAGGGTCAGAGCCAGGGATCGCTCACGTCCTACGCACCCCCAGAATTGCGGGCCCTCGCTCGGTGGTGGTATCTGCGGCGGTGTATGCTTTCTCCGCTAAACCACCCTCCTCCTCCTCCTCCTACGCAACCTCTGTCTCACAATCAAGATGTGTCCGCAGCAGCACGTCGCCAGCAGTCGGTGTCGCGCGGCACGGCAGCACAGCGGTGGGCAAGCAGCAGCAGGCCGTGCTGAAACTACTCAGCTTAGGAGAGAAGAGGCACACAGCCCACGAACTGCTGCAGGGTCTGACAGAGCAGACCGAGCGCTGGCTTGCGCCGCTGAGCCTCCAACCGGGCATGGTCGTGTGTGACAACAGCCGTAACCTGGTGGCGGCTCTGCAGCTCGGCAGCCTCACGCACGTGCCATGCCTGGCCCACGTCTTTAATTTGGTGGTTCAGTGCTTTCTGAAAAGCTACCCACGCTTGTCAGACCTGCTCGGAAAGGTGCGCCGGCTCTGCGCACATTTCCGCAAGTCCCACACGGACGCTGCCACCCTGCGCACCCTGCAACATTGGTTTCATCTGCCAGTGCACCGACTGCTGTGCGACGTGCCCACACGGTGGAACTCTACGCTCCACATGTTGGCCAGGCTCTATGAGCAGCGTAGAGCTATAGTGGAATACCAACTCCAACATGGGCGGCGCAGTGGGAGTCAGCCTCCTCAATTCTTTACAGAAGAGTGGGCCTGGTTGGCAGACATCTGCCAGGTCGTTCGAAACTTTGAGGAGTCTACCCAGATGGTGAGCGGCGATGCTGCAATCATTAGCGTCACCATTCCTCTGCTATGCCTCTTGGGAAGTTCCCTGCAAAGCATAAAGGCAGACGCTTTGCGCTCGGAAACAGAGGCGGGGGAAGACAGTATGTCGCTGGATAGTCAGAGCACCCTCCTGTCTATATCTCAGCGCGTTGAGGAGGAGGAGGAGGAGCATGAGGAGGATGAGGAGGAGGGGAAGAGACAGCTTGGCCCACTGCTGAGGGTACCCATGCTGCTTGCCTGTCATCCTTTCAGCGTGTATGGCCTGAGGAGGAGGAGGATCCTGAAAGTGATCTTCCTAGTGAGGACAGCCATGTGTTGCATACAGGTACCCTGGCACACATGGCTGACTCATGTTAGAATGCCTTTCTCGTGACCCTCGCGTTACACGCATTCTCGCCACTACGGATTACTGGGTGTACACACTGCTCGACCCACGCTATAAGGAGAACCTTTCCACTCTCATACCCGAAGAGGAAAGGGGTTCGAGAGTGATGCTATACCACAGGACCCTGGCGGACAAACTGATGGTAAAATTCCCATCCGACAGCGCTAGTGGCCGAAGGCGCAGTTCCGAGGGCCAGGTAGCAGGGGAGGCTCAGAGATCAGGCAGCATGTACAGCACAGGCAGGGGAACACTCTCTAAGGCCTTTGACAGCTTTCTGGCTCCCCAGCAAGACTGTGTCACCGCTCCCCAGTCAAGGCTCAGTCGGCGGGAGCACTGTAAAAGGATGGTGAGGGAATATGTAGCCGATCGCACGACCGTCCTCTGTGACGCCTCTGCCCCCTACAACTACTGGGTGTCGAAGCTGGACACGTGGCCTGAACTCGCGCTGTATGCCCTGGAGGTACTTGCTTGTCCTGCGGCTAGCGTCTTGTCAGAGAGGGTTTTTAGTGCGGCTGGGGGAATCATCACAGATAAGCGTACCCGCCTGTCAACCGACAGTGCCGACAGGCTTACACTCATCAAATGAACAAAGCCTGGATTTCCCCAGACTTCTCTTCTCCACCAGCGGACAGCAGCGATACCTAAACAATACGTAGGCTGCACCCGCGGATGGAAGCATTGTTCTCTATCACCATCAAAAACGTGGACCTTTTAGCTTCATCAATCTGTGTATAATATTCATCCTCCTCTTCCTGAAATCCTCCTAATCATGCCGAACGGGCAATTTTTCTTAGGCCCACAAGGCTCAGTCATATAATTTTTGTAAATAATTTTTATACGTTTCAATGCTCATTAAAGCATTGAAACTTTCACCTGAACCAATTTTTATTTTAACTGGGCTGCCTCCAGGCCTAGTTTCAAATTAAGCCACATTAACCAAAGCGATTAATGGGTTTCACCTGCCCTCTTGGTTGGGCATGGTCAATTTTTCTGACGTACATTAGTACTGTTGGTACACCAATTTTTTGGGGCCCTCGCCTACAGTGTAATCCAATTAATTTTTTGCCCACCTGCATTAAAGCTGACGTTACATCAGCTGTGCTGGGCACTGCAATGGGATCTATTTATGTACCGCCGGAGGGTTCCAGGGAGCCACCCATGCTGTGGGTCCACAGGGAGTTGTAACTGCATGTGTCTACTTCTAAAGAACCCCAGTCTGACTGGGGCATGCAGTGTGGGCCGAAGCCCACCTGCATTTAATCGGACGTTACCTTAGCTGTGATGGGCACTGCAATGGGATACATTTATGTACAGCGGGTGGGTTCCAGGGAGCCACCCATGCTGTGGGTGCACACGGAATTCCCATTGTGGAGTTGTACCTGCCTGTGACTATTTATAAAAAAACGCGGTCTGACTGGGGCATGCAGACACCTTGACAGAATGAATAGTGTGTGGCACATAGGTTCTCCATTGCTATGCCCACGTGTGCAGCTCCTGATGGCGGTGGCACAGGATTATATTTCTCATTGCTTCTGTACAGCATTGTGGGCTATCGCCCCGCCCATTTTAAAGAGGGTCGCTGCCTAGCCGTGCCAACCCTCTGCAGTGTGTGCCTGCAGTTCCTCCTCATGGCAGACGCACTTATAAATAGACATGAGGGTGGTGTGGCTATGAGGCCAGCATGCGGCATGAGTGCAGCTGAAGGCTGCGCAGTGACAGTTTGGTGTGCGCTGTGGACACTGCGTCGTGCGGGGGGGGGGGGGGGGGGTGGTTGGGCAGCATGTAACCCAGGAGAAGTGGCAGCGGAGTGTCATGCAGGCAGTGATTGTGCTTTGTTGGAGGTCGTGTGGTGCTTAGCTAAGGTATGCATTGCTAATGAGGGCTTTTCAGAAGTAAAAGTTGTTGGGAGGGGGGGGGCCCACTCTTGCCGCTATTGTGGCTTAATAGTGGGACCTGGGAACTTGAGATGCAGCCCAACATGTAGCCCCTCGCCCGCCCTATCCGTTGCTGTGTCGTTCCCATCACTTTCTTAAATTGCCCAGTTTTTCACAAATGAAAACCTTAGCGGAGCATAGGTCCCATACAAAAATGCTCGGGTCGCCCATTGACTTCAATGGGGTTCTTTACTCGAAACGAACCCTCGAGCATCACGATAATTTCGTCCCGAGTAACGAGCACCCGAGCATTTTGGTGCTCGCTCATCTCTATTAATTATATATTTTTGCTTTCCTGATAAGTGTAGCAAATAAGGTGCAACCAGTCTCTAGCAGGGAGCCCATCATATATGTAATTTACTTCATGGTCCAATCCATGTGGATAGTAGACTAAACTGGAGTAACCAATGCCGGTCAGCTGCTGCAAAGGCAAATAAAGTCTTGGGGTGTATTAAAAGAGGTATAGGGGCGAAGGACGAGAACATTATCCTTCCATTATATAAGGCACTAGTAAGGCCCCACATGGAATACTGCACACAGTTCTGGTCACCGGTGCTCAGGAAAGATGATACAGTGCTGGAGGGGTTCAAAGAAGGGCAACTAAATTAATACATGGAATGACGGGACTGGAATACCAAGAGAGGCTATCCCCCTGGGACACGTGCATTATTATTAGTGTTGGTGATGGTGGTAGAGGTGGTAGTACTTATTCAATGACTATGACCCAGTACTAAGGTTCTAGGTTCAAATCACACCAAGGGCATCATCTGTATGGAATTTGTACATTCTCTTTGTGTTTCATCTACTGGTTCTTCTCCTTCTCCAGAGAAGGAAGAGGGAAGAACAAGCATGATGGCTCAGTCATTAGCACTGTTGCCTTGCAGTATGGGAGATCTGGGTTCAAATCTAACCAAGGACAACATCTGTATGGAGTTTTTCAAAGTCCATTCAGATGTTTTGCTTGGTGAGATTTAAACCTAGAACCCCAGCACTGCAAGACAACAGTGCTAACCACTGAGCCACATTTATTGAAGAACCACCACCAATAATGCAGGTGCACAAAACCTTCTGTGAATAGATCATCAATACTTTATTACCAGAAAACTCCCTTTAAAAGCAGAAAGCAAGTAAAATATATGTAAATTAGATATTAATATAACAAAGGAGGCTGAATATTTTAGTATCCAATATGATCTGAAACAATGTGAACATGATTTTATATTCTGTGGACGGTATGCTTGATGCCTTTCTGGGGAAACTTCTGCTACAAAATTAGACGCATTTCCGCAAAAGAAGTTGAGTCAACTTTTGCATCAAGCGACCAGCAACGTAGCGCTCACTAGAGGCCACCGAGTGCCGAGTGAAGAGGTGCACTGACAACATGAAGAAATGTGAGGTGAGAGGGAATGCTGTGGCTAATGTGGATTTCAACTTTCTTTTATGGAACTGCTGTGGATTTTGCCACAGAATTTTCTATTGCGGAAATCGGCAGCATTTCCACTATGTGTGAACATACCCTTAAGGTGCTTCTTCACAGACAGCTATTCTGTCTGTTAACAAGCATCTATCAACAATATAGCAGGTCAATCAACACTCTTTACTGTTATTCACATGCTAGTATGAAAATCATAAGTACGATTGTTCATCCCCAAGTTGTTGGCAGCACATTCTCTGTTTACACAGGGAACATATGCTATTGATAAGTGAGCATATTTTTGAGCATTATCCAATTATGTAAAAGGGCCTTTCTTTTATATAAAGAGAATCGATAAAAATCATTTCAATTCTGTTAATTGTATTCTTTATTTGCCATTTTTAGACCATTATTTTTATTCAGACTAAATAATAATATATAGCATTTTAATATCCATAACTTGTAGTGTAGGGCTAGTACAATGCATTTGTCAAGTCTTCAAACCCTTTCACATTTTTGGCCATCAATTTGTACTCAATACCCCATAATGAAAAAGTGAAAACATTGTGTTAAAAATCTTTGTAAATTTTTCAAAAATGAAAAAAAACCACATTTTGCATTGATATAAGTATTCAGACTCTGTACTTAGTTACAGCGCTTTTGGCAGCGATTTGACTGTCCACAGGCTTCCTGGCTATGATGCCACAGAGTTTACACCTGGATCTGGGGATTTTTAACATTTTTCTCTGCAGATCCTCTCAAGCTCTATTAGGTTGGATGGGGACTGTCTGAGGACTGCCATTTTCACGTTTCTCCAGAGATGTTTAATTGGGCTCAAGCCAGGGCTCCGGCAAGGTCACTAAAAGACATTCACAGAGTTGTCCCAAATCTCTCCTGTGTTGTCTTGGCCGTATGCTTAGGGTCTTTGTCTTGTTTGAAGGTGAACCTCCAGCCCAGTCTAAGGTCCTTTGCATCAAGTTTTCATTAAGGATATCTCTGTACTTTGCTCCATTTAGCTTTTCATCAATCCTGACCAGTCTGCTTGTCCAATCCACTGAATAACACCCCCACAGCATGATGCTGCCACCACCATGCTTTACTGTAGAGATGGTATTTGGCAGGTGATGAGCAGCACCTGGTTTTCTCCAGACATAACGCTTAGAATTAGGCCAAAAAGTTCAATCTTGGTTTTATCAGACCAAAGAATCTTGTTTCCTACAGTCTGAGACTCTTTTAGGTACTTTATGGCAAGCTCCAGGTGGGCTTTCATGTGTCTTATACTGAGAAGAGGCTTCTTTCTGGTCACTCTGTCATAAAGCCCAGATTGGTGAAGGGCTGCAGTGATGGTTGATCTTTAGGAAGTTTCTTGCATCTGCACACAGGATCTCTGGAGCTCAGCCAGAGTGACCACTGGGTTTTTGGTCACCTCTCTTACCAAGGCCCTTCTCCCTCAAATTGAAAACCCACTGGAGCAAGTTCTGAGCATCTCGTATTTTATCTGAATATTACTGAATATATTTTAGATTCATTTGTACTCTGCTGGTCAAAATCTACTAGACTGACTGTAGTAATAATCCGAACTATTAGTTCTTTGATTTGGCATTTTCCTTATATCTTGTGGGTCATCCTATTTTTATGAGGGCAGAGGGGCTGTAGCAACCCTGCTTTATCTTAAAGCTTTCATACGGTAGTTGAGAAATGGCTCCATTAAATCTATTGATTGTTATAAATGCAAAAACTGTTGTCACCAGTGATAGATGTGCTCTTCTGAAGTCACTGCCGTTTATACCCTCTGTCTCCATTGTAACCATCATTTAAAAATCACAGTTCAAAGAAATAGGGGTGAGCTAATTGCAAGACAGAATTAAAAATCTGACTCACTTGGTGAAACATTTTCTTCTTGTGTCAAATAATACATCTCTCTAATATCATTATGAGGAGGGTCAGCCATTCATTTTCTTAATTGACGTCAATATTTGGCTCTTCTTATTATGGTTAACGCAGTTACTGTTCATTCACTGAAGATAAATGATTGATTCCTTTAGGACATGGTTTAAAAACAAACTAACATTAATCTGGGAAAAACATAATTTCATTCACTTAAACATATTATCTGCATTTATCAACTCATGACAAAAGAATAGGCTTTACACCTACTGTATACAACACTAATATCAGAACAGTTTGAGGAACTCATACTCTGGATATAATATATGAAGGCTTGGACCAGGGTTTACATCTGGATTTAGCTATTGTTTTTGCCTAATTAAGCATCATATTAATTATGTAGCCATAATGTAAGGCATAATATTACCAGTACGTAAAATTTACTTTTGCAACCAGAGGCATAGATGCAAGAATACATGTACCACAGAAGAAAGCCATGATGATACAATATGACTCTTGGGGAAAAGAAGCCTGCCTCTATTTGGGGACATGTTGTTGATGGTGGTGGAGGTGGTAAAGGATGGGCTAAGTTGGCACTTTAAGCAGCTGTCACTGAAACAACCGTTCCACATTCTTCAGAAGGTGAGACAATCCCACTACCATTACTTGGAGATGGTTCTGCCTGTGCATTACATCCGCAGCACACAGGACAGGTTGTAGAGGGGATGACACAGCATGCCTCAACTACCACCACCTCTTCCTCTCAGTTGCAGGCACACAGCAGTCAGTCTGCGCCAATCGGCCATGAGCATTTCCCCTATACTTCACCCTGTGCCAAATTCCCCACAATCTCCTGAGCAGGACACATGGATCAGTCTGAGGTGTTTGATCATTTATTTTCATGGATGTCAACCGGGCAGTCCAAATAACCAGAGGGAGAAGACCAAGACATTAAATGCACTGATGCCCAACCATTTTTTTGCTCCAAAAGAGGATGATGAGGGTGGGTTAGCGTGCGTGGTCAGCTCTCCATAGGGAATGTGTACTTAGGGGAATGTGGAAACAGAGATGACAGCTCCCGATGCCCATTGTGACAAAGTCCACTCAGGAGATGAAAAACGAAGAGCAAGAGGAGGAGGAAGATGATGAGGTGCTTGACCCAACATGGATAGACAGGGAGAGTAATAATAATAATAATCTTTATTTGTGTAGCGCCAACATATTCTGCAGCGCTTACATAGACAGGGGGAATACAGAAGAACAAAAGTACAAACATTACAGAACCACGGTTACATAGTAATCAGTTGATGGAAACAATAGGGGTGAGGGTCCTGCTCCAACGAGCTTACATACTAGAAGTAATGGGGTGAGACAGAAGATAAAGGCGGTGGAGATGTGCACGGTATGGCGAGGTGGAGAGTGAGCGATGTTATACACATAGACAATGATCAGACATTTATCCGTGTGACGCCAGAATCGTTATGACTGCAGGGGCGGTTTATGATGGCTAGCAGGGATTGCAGTCAATAGGTCAGGGAGCATGTTATCAGGCGGCGTACAGAGGGGTTTGTTTAAGGAATGCGGTATACCTCCCTGAAGAGGTGTGTTTTTAGAGCACGCCTGACGTTTTTGAAGTCCTGGATTGCTCGGGTTTGATGTTTTCCACCCTAAAGATTTCAGTTTGTTTTTCAATGAAATTGTACAGATAATGGGTCACATTGAAGGTGATGATGATGAATCATTTAATGATCTGTCTTTTTCATATATATTTTTTACATGACAAAAACATGGCATTTTAACAGGGGTGTATAGACTTTTTATATAAACTCAACTAGCACTGCATTATAAAAAGCTGACACATGACATTTTGACATCTTATCAGTAATGTGGTCTACATGATGGATGCATTGTGATCTGCTATCAGATATTGTGCTGACCTCTCCTCTGCAATGTTTGGCATTCATGGGTAAACTTATTGACTTGAGTGACTTTAATCGAGGGCAGGTTGTTGGTGCCTGGAGGTGTGGTGCCAGTGATTCTGCAAATGTGGCACTTGTTGGCTGTTCCCGAACTATGATATCAAAAGTGTAAAAAGACTTGTACCATGGACAGACATCAGACACAGCAGGTCACATGTGGTGGGATCCTAGAGACGAGTGTCGGGTGGTATGTCTGGCATGTCTGTAGAGACATACCACAGTGGACCAACTGACCTAGCAGCACAATACTGGGTAAACTAGACAAATTCTCACAGTGGCCATGCAGCATACTTTGCATCAACTGGCGTTCAATAGCTGAAGACTGACAAGCTCATCCCTGATGACCCAGTTTCATTGCCTACAATGTTCCACATGGGCCCAAGACATCAATGGACCTTGGGCCCATGGCAGAAGGTAGTCTAAAGTGATGAATCCTGTTTCCTGCTGAACCATATGGTTGGCAGGGTCCACATCCCGAGTAACTAGCATGAAGTTATATCCCATGGGTGCACCATAAGGATTCAGCAGACTGGTAGTGACAGATTCATTGTCTGTGGAACATTTTCCTGCTATGCACTAGGTCAGTGATGGCGAACCTTTTAGAGACCGAGTGCCCAAACTGCAACCCAAAACCAACTTATGTATCGCAAAGTGCCAACACGTCAGGGGGCGGGGCTTGTCACGACATGATTTTACCCCCGTCGTTCTAAAATGGGCAGGGCTGCTTCAAAATAGACAGGGTGCAGATTCTGACTGCTTTTTGGATGTGGAAAATTCTGCAGCATTTCCGCATCCAAAAAGTTGTCAAAAGCTGCACCCTGTCTATTTTAAAACAGCCCTGCCAGTTTCTGCCGCATGTAAACATACCCCAGTGGTAATAGTGGCCCTCCTAGCGATAATAGTGACCCCCCCCAGTGGTAATAGTGACATACCCCAGCGGTCCCCCAGCAGTAATAATGCCCGCTTCCCCCCCAGCGGTTCCCACAGCAGTCATATTACCCCCCCCCCCCCAGTGGTCCCCCAGCAGTCCTAATGCCTCCCCCCCCCCAGCGATTCTCCCAGCAGTCATGCCTCCCCTCCCCCGCTAGCGATTCTCCCAGCAGTCATAATACCTCCCCTCCCCCCCCAGCGATTCTCCCAGCAGTCATGCCTCCCCTCCCCCCCCAGCGATTCTCCCAGCAGTCATAATGCTTCCCCTCCCCCCCAGCGATTCTCCCAGCAGTCATGCTTCCCCTCCCCCCAGCGATTCTCCCAACAGTCATAATGCTTCCCCTCCCCCCCCCCAGCGATTCTCCCAGCAGTCATAATGCTTCCCCCCCCAGCGATTCTCCCAGCAGTCAGAATGCCCCCCTCCCCCCCAGCGATTTTCCCAGCAGTCAGAATGCTTCCCCTCCCCCCCAGCGATTCTCCCAACAGTCAGAATGCTTCCCCTCCCCCCAGCGATTCTCCCAGCAGTCATAATGCTTCCCCCCCCCCAGCGATTTTCCCAGCAGTCAGAATGCCCCCCCCAGCGATTTTCCCAGCAGTCAGAATGCCCCCCCCCAGCGATTTTCCCAGCAGTCAGAATGCCCCCTCCCCCCCCAGCGATTCTCCCAGCAGTCAGAATGCCCCCTCCCCCCCCCCCAGCGATTCTCCCAGCAGTCAGAATGCCCGCCCCCTGCCCCACATACTTACCCCTCCTCCTCGCGGGAGCGCCGCTCCTCTCCTGCCTGATCCCAGGTGCATACTGAAGGCAGTGTGCTGTTGTTGGATGCCTTCTCCTCCTGCTCTTGCGGAACCAAAGTATGAGACGTCGGGGGACGGGGGAAAAGGATCCTAGCTGCACACTGACTCAGTGTGCGCCGGGATCAGCACAGAAAGCAGCGCTGAGTGAATTTCAGCAGAGGAGCCGCGGCCCCTGCAGGCATTCACTAAGGTGGTGAGCGGCAGATGGCGGCGCGTGCCAGCAGGGAGGGCTCTGCGTGCCGCCTCTGGCACGCGTGCCATAGGTTCGCCACCACTGCACTAGGTCAATTGGTCATCATACCACAAACCTTAAATGGTCAACCCTACAGGAACCTGTTGGCTGACCATCTGCACCCATATCTTCCGGAGGTCTTCCTTGACCACAGTGCCATCTTTCAACCGGACAACATTCTGTGTCATCAATCAAGTTTAGATCCCTAAGCAGTAGTTGAAAGAACACAAGAATGAATTCTTCCCACTGCTTTTGCCCCTAAAGACCCAGATTGTAACCCCATTGAATATATCCAAGATATCCTGGAAAGAGCTGTGAGATCTACTCCCACTTATGCGCAAAATATGCACCAACTGACTGAGCCCCTGCTGCAGGCATGGGTCAAGTATGGAAGATATTTGCCACCATGTGAAATGTGTTCCCCGATGTCTGAAAGCCACGATTGCCCAAAAAGGTGGACCAACCACTTACTGAGTAGGTATTCCTAATGCAGTGACTGTTCAGTATAAATATATATATGTGTGTTTGTGTCTGTGTATGTCTTGTCAATGCATGCATAGATAGCAGATCAAACTATATATTGCTCATCATTTAGGCTGTTATACAGATAGGTGTAAAAAAAAAAAATTACCAAAATCTCGAGGCTCCTAGATCCACATTGCAACTAGCAATTTTGTAAATTTAGAGGATATTATATCACTATATTATGTCTAGAACTGCTGTATCTTCAGCACAATCTCCAGAAATATGTTGAGAGCTTGGAACTCTCTACTTGTTTGTTTTGCTCTGCGTGAAGTGTGCGGGTTCATTCTCCCTTTTAGTATAATTCCAGAATGCAGGACAAGTACAAGCTATGATTGTAAATTCCATTTTATAAAATCTCAGTGGTATAGATATTCAAACAATAAAATAAAGTAAAATGCAACATAAAGCGAATTATGTGATGATCATTAAATTACTTCCTTACATATTTTTCTCAAGTATAAAAAAAAAAAATACAGCTGCTGGCTTTCAAATGTGAGTAGTAAAATGTCCAATTTTAAGATTTATCAAAAGCCATGAATAAAAGACAGGACATTATCAGAACAAATGAACACTTTCAGGAGGTAAGCTCCTCTTGATGCTGCTGCAAACTGCATAACAGCATCATCTAATGGAGTAGTAAATTTGGTGAACTTTTTCTTTCAAGTACATTATGCACAGAGCTTGTAATAGAAATGTCTACTGGGTTATTGGAAGGATGTAGATCTATTAAGCCCTGCTATCTCCTAAATTTAGTGCAAGCGTTTAACCCTGCTCTTCTTCCCGGCACCTCTAAATTACATCTAAACCAGCTTTCAGAGCCCTTGTGAAACAGGCAGGCAACACAGCGTCACTTTATTGCTTAGTTGAGTGCATAATAAATCAGCCACAGGGGGATTCTGATTAGCATGGTACAAAATACAGAGAGATTGGTGTGAGGATCGGGGAATTAAACAGGCTCTTTCGGAGAACTGCTTGAGTTAACTTGTTCAAACCCCCATCATTTCTATATCAATGCCATTATAGTAGTTTTAGACAGATTTTAATTTGCTGTTGCGATAGTCCGCAATCATTTGGACTACTTACAAGGTTATTGTGTTCTTTCCATCCCTATATTACCATTTAAGTGTATCCTTCTGTCAGGTCCCATTCACTGCCAGCAAGCAGAAACCTTGAAAATTGATTAAAGGGGTTTTCCAGGGAGTATACTACTGATGACCTATGCTCAGGATACGTCATCAATAATAGATCGGCTGGGGCCTGTCGCTCGGGACGCCGACCGAAGAGCTGAGCGGGTGCATGCTGTCACCACCGCAAATACACAGAGGTCGTTCAAAAGCAGTGGAAGTCTCTGCGCTGCCCTCTGTGCAGTGGTCAGTGCTTGTAATTGCAGGCACAGCATTGAAATCAGGGAAAGCCGTGTCTGCAGTTACAAGCGCCAGCCACTACACAGATGCCAGCACGGAGACTTCCACTGCTTACGCTCCGACCTCCGTGTATTTTCGGCGCTGACAGCATACACCCATTTAGCTGATCGGTTGGAGTCCTGAGCGACGGACCACAGCTGATCATTTTCCACGGAAAACCACTTTAATTTCTTATTATACAGTCAAAGGGGTTGTCTGTTACCAGACAACATTCCCTTTATAGTGCTTACTGTGCTTAAAAGGAACCTGTCACTAGGTATGATCACTATGAACTAAGTTATGGTGCTCATACGGCAGGTTCCCTGGAGTACAGGGACGTAATTCTTATACTTACTCACCACCCCTATTCAATGCTGTCACTCCTAAAAGTTAGAGCAGACAGTGCAACGGAACCACTGGATGTGAGTGTAGATGCCAGGAGAATGGGTGGTGATGCAGCAGCCTCTGATTGGCTGTAACTGGTGACATCTACTGCCACAACAAATGTGTTTCAAGGTATAAACCCCTTCTTCAGTGAAGCTCTCCCCTAGTTGTGTTTCCCCTTCAGCATTTCAATGAAGAAGAGGTTTATACCTTGAAACACATTTGCTTTAGCTGGTTTTATAATTACAAATCATGGTACCATTCCTGCCTTTGAACTTTTTTACATGTGGAAAATTATGCCATTCCTGGTCTTTTCTGTTTAAAAGCAGTGGAGCCGTAAAATCAATGGACCCATAAAAGCAGTGGACCTGTAAAAGCAGTGCACTCACTGCTTTTTACCAAGGCGTTCACGCCAGCTGGCAGCACCTTCCCCATCATAGTGTCCTAATGTTTATTGAGCCCAGTACTATGAATAAATCATTACAGTTGGGGGCCCTGTTACAGGTTTTGCATTGGGGGCCAGGAGCTTAAATTATGCCTCTGCATTAAGGGGTTAAGAGAAGTTGGGGGGCCCCAAAATAAATTTTTCCACCCTGGCCTTTCCACCCTGAGTCTTTAGCTACTTCCTGCTTATGGGCTACTGTTCCAACCCATATGGGTGGCTCCTTTTATTATTCTTACACTTTTCACCAAGCATACATGTAAAGTGGCATTAAAATAATGGTGTTCCTTAACTTTTGGTAACGTTTGTGTGGGTCCGGTGCTCACTTGCCCACACGAATGTAAAATAATGCCCCCCAGTTTTAAAAGAGGGGCATTATGTTGCATTGTGTTGCATGATGTTGCGTTATGTTAGTTACGCCTCTTTGTCTAGGTGGATATGTTAGTGATACGTATATGTTATATTATGTTACATTATGTTAGTGACATGTTTGTGTTACGGGTGGTCTGGCATGTCTGTTTGTCCCACGCATGACTGTTGCGTTTGTTTCTGATGGTGCTCAGAATGTGTTGTCTTTGCATGCGTTTGTTGGAGCGTATACCCTGATGATGGTTTGGACACCTGTTGTCCCTCCCCTCCTTGCATTCTGGGGTGCGTGCATTGTGTGTGTGTTGTCTACGCAGGTGTATGCACCCACAGGTTTCTCCCTTTCCCTTGGCAGGTGCAGCCTCGAAACATCGGATGTTCGTGTACGTGGTGCAGGCTGGTGATGCCAGCCATGGTGTTCCTTGTACGCTAGGTTGGTGATGCCTGGCATTCTTTTGTACAATGGATGTGATGCCTGGCATCCTTTTGTACGGTGGATGTGGTGGCCCCATACATTTATGGTTGTATTGGTGGCATGCATTACTTCTGAGTGCTGTTCATATGTTATGTTATGCACTATGTTGTCTTTATATTGTGCTGACTTTCTCCACTATCTGTATTAGTATTTCCTTCTTCTGCTGACTGTCTGGCATCTGTATTAGGCCCATACGGATAAGTCCTGTGCACACTATGTCAGCAAGAGGGATATCCTTCTTTTCCCTCTGGACTTATGCACTCTTTTTGCAAACTTCTGTGACTGAGGTTGGTTGTGTAAGGCACAAAGGTTCTGTTTAGAGGAGCACAATTTGTGACTCCTTCCTATTTTCCATATTTGCCTTGGTGTCAGGTCCTTTTTTAGATAAATCCTGTACACATTTGTGGTTTGGAGGAGTTGCATACTTTTTTTTAGGCCATAAGGGTCTAGAGGCCCCCTTTTTAAAGGAGATGTAGTGTCACATCTGTCTTCTGAGAACTGTAGTTCTACAGGTGCTCTGGAGTTCTCCTGCTCAGATATGGGGGATTGTGCTGCCTGGGCATGTGTGTGTCTCCAGTCAGCCAATCACCCTAGGTCATTACATATAAATCTGCCTTCCCAGCTGTGGGTGTGGTCAGCTTTCTCTGTTCTCATTGTCTCTCTGTGTGTGGTGTGAGCAGGTTCTATGTGTGGTGGCTGCAAGAAAAGTTTGTGTCTTGTGGCTTTGTTTGGTTGTGTTGCTTGACTCCTGTTTAGTGTAGGGACTAGTGGTATAGCCAGGAGCCATGATGTGGCCCACCAGCTTCCATACTTTGATCAAAATGTCAACTAATGCCTGGCATTTATACATCTGCTACTAAAGGTTGTGTATTAGCTTGCTGTATGGTGTGATTCTGGCTCTGTGTATCTTCTTACTCTGTCCAGTTGTCCCTGTCGGTGGTGGCATGTATATGTGTCCAATCCAGGGTGTGTGAGTTCCTAGGAGCAACAAGGGCCCAGATATGAAGACCGCTGGGCTGCCCTTTATTGGGGCAATGTCCCCACTCAGGTAGGTCAGTGTCACTTACTTTAGTAGAAGATAGAGAGGGGGTTTATCGCTGGTTGTATCACCCGGTGTTCCTTATCAATCTGGGCCGCATTCGTGTGGGCCCAGTGCTCACGGGCCCACACGAACGTAACATCTATCTATCTATCTATCTATCTATCTATCTATCTATCTATCTATCTATCTATCTATCTATCTATCTATCTATCTATCTATCACATCTCTCCCACATCTCTCCAATGCAATGGCTGTGATTGGTTCATCGAGCGCTGCAGTGATTGGCTGAGCCACGGTACTCGAGGACTAATCAGAGCCAGCCCTTCTTGGAGGCGGGATTTTTGTACGCCCTGACCATGAAGCGCTGGCTAAAGACTACAAACAAGTGCAGCGAAACTGCCAGAGGAGAAGTGTGGCAGAGTGGTCAGATCCTGTTTGGTAATGTATTGTGTTTTTTGTTTTTTTAATGCAGCAAAGGATTATTTTAGGGACCATCAGTAGGATTTCCTACTGTAAAAGTTGCATTGCACCACAGGAAAACTGTGATTTCATGCAATGCGATGCAACACAAAGGAAGGCTCCACAGGGAAGCATGGGCTACAAAACATTGTAAATCGCAGCTGTATAAAGCATGCAGCGATTTTTTTTTTATTTATTGTAATGCAGCAGTCTACAAAACCACACTTATGTGAAGGACCCCATTGGAAAGCATGGGCTGCACATACATACGATTTGTCGCACTGTCGCATCGCTCGAAAACCGTGCAATTTTGTTACCTGTGTCCTTACAAAGACTTTCTCACATTTTGTGTTTGTTTTGCCTGAACATAAAGCAAGATTTTTTTCTAGACATTTTTGTCATTTATTCAAGTGTAAAACAATTCTATTTTTCATAGAAGAAAGTGATAGTTCAAACTTGAAGGAAGTAGCCAGCAGCAATCTCAAAACATTACCATGAGGCTTGAGAGAAAAAATGAGATTTCAGCTATCTTGCTATATCTACTGACTAGGAGTACAATAGAGAAAAAAGTTTTTAGTCCAGGTATTGCTTCAGCATGGCTTTCCTACACTTAAATGGATTATCTGACTTTGGAAAAATAATAAAAAGCCACCATTTATGTGCAACATAAAAAAAAAATAATGAGTACTCACTTCTTGTCTCCCCTCGGCGATCCAGCAATGAAGCTCTTGCGGTCCCCGCTAGTCTCTGTTTAAAAGTGAGCAGCAGTGACATTTCATACTGCCGGTGATTGCTGCAGTCAATCAGTAGCTGCAGCACTTATGTCCCATACTGCTGACATCTTGGCTCCCATTGCTAAGTGGTCAGGCTAGTAATATGGTATGTGACCATTATGGCCACTGATTGGCAGTATTCGTTACAGGGTGCCTACTTCTAAACAGATGGATCGCAGGAATTGGAGCACTAGATTGCCAGATGAAGTGAGAGGTGAGTACTGTTTTTATTTTCGTTAGACACAAGTGGCATCTTTATTAAAAACTTTTTTTTCAAAAGTTGGATTACCTCTTTAATATATTCATATTGGGAGCGATAGGCATATGTTTCATGCATACAGCTTTTATCTACAGACATTAGATTTGAATGTCCAATCAGTGATATACAAGGATAAAAATGGACTTTACATTAAGTTTTGCCACCCAGAACTGAAGGGTTTGGTGTTTATCCCCTTCTCAGTGACCCTTGTGCCAATTCCTTACCAATTTGCACTGCATCCTTCAACTCCATGCCAGCTGCTTGGTATCACCCTATGATACTGTCACAGCACATAAATTGTTAAGTTTCAGAATGCAATAAGTGTATGTATTTCTTATCTGATTGGACTATTGGCTCTTATATAGAAGACTTAGGCCTCATGTCCACGGGGAAAATCAGGCCCGCTACGGATTCTCCATGTAGAATCCGTAGCGGGTCCCTCCTGCCCCATGGACATGAGGCATAAAAATAAGAATTCACTCACCTCTCGTCCGCTCCAAATCTTCCCTTCGCCGCGGCTTCATCTTCTCTCTGTCGCGCCAGGATCTTCTTTCTTCGGCTCGGCGGATGCGCAGGGCACGACGGTTGCGTGCCCCGTGCATGCGCCGGTCTGAAGAAAAAAGATCCGGCCGCGACGGAGAGAAGATACAGCCGCGGAGAAGGGAAGATCAAGAGCAGGTGAGTAAATTCCGATTTTGGTCTCCCGCGGATCCGGACGACTTCCATAGGCTTCAATAGAAGCCCACGGGAGCCGTCCCCGCGGGAGACCCGCATGATAATGGAGCATGGTCCTGATTTTTTCATGCTCCATTTTTTTAAAAATCACTTTTATTGTCCATCCGCGGGTATTTATCTACCCGCGGGTGGTCAATGCATCCCTATGGGGTGCGGATCCGCGGGCAGGAGAAGAGTTAAAATCCGCTGCAGATTTTAATTCTTCTTTTACCCGTGGACATGAGGCCTAAAACCTATGTCTTGTAGTGCCGGTAACAAGGATTAACAGATAAGAGGAGTCAATAGGAAGAATGGCAATACTAAATTATGCTATCATACAAACATAGTTAGTCAAGAGAAATAGTGTATAATGGGATAATAATACCCTGACTGCAGTTTTTTTCTTGTGTAGATGAATCTTAAGAGCTTTGAGACTATTTTGTAGATGTCAATAAGCCTTATGATCAATAATCTTTGTAACCTTTGTGATAGTAACCTTTGTATGATAACGCCCTCTCTCCTTCTGTATAAAAACTGGCAATGTCTTCAATTAAAATAGAATTCCCTGTGGGTTCTCATGAGATGCGTCTTGATTAGAGATGAGCGAGCATACTCGTCCGAGCTTGATGCTCGTTCGAGTATTAGGGTGCTCGAGATGCTCGTTACTCGAGATGAGCACCACGCGGTACTCGTCTCGATTAAACGAGCACTGACCATTGAATTCAATGGAGCCGGCAATACAGCCGGCTCCATTGAAAGCAATGGGCTGCCAGCGAGCACGGGATGAATTTTCGAGAAGGGCTTAAACATATAAGCCCTTACCTGAAAATCATCCTAAAATGTGTAAAAATAAAAAAAAATGTATACTCAGCTTTCCGCTGCAGCCGGAGTTCATCCGCGTCTGGCCAGCAGTGCTTCTGAACTGCACTGAGTAGTATTCAGCAGCCGGGGATTTAAAATCCCCGCCTGCTGAATGAGCTGCCTCTGATTGGTCACAGCCTCACCAATCAGAGGCAGCTCTCACTCACACCCATTCATGAATGGGTGAGTGAGTGCTGCCTCTGATTGACTCAGCGCGGGGACCAATCAGAGGCAGCACTCACCCATTCATGAATTCATGAATGGGTGTTAGTGAGAGCTGCCTCTGATTGGTGAGGCTGTGACCAATCAGAGGCAGCTCATTCAGCGGGCGGGGATTTTAAATCCTCGGCTGGTGATAGATCAGCAGTTCAGCACCACAGTGCAGGGGACAGCAGGAGAAGACGCGGCTGTGCCCCGGCAGCTGAAGGGAGGTGATTATCTATTTTTTTTTGTTTTTTAAATCACTTTTAATTCATTTCCAGGGAATGGCTTATATGTAAAGCCCTTCCCTGAAAAAGAATTCAGGTGTGCCAGCAGACCATTGCCTTCAATGGAGTCGCCGGCAGCAGCAGCAGCAGCTCCATTGAAGAGAATGCCTGCATTTTAATTCTTTTTTACACTAAAATCTTTCTTTTTCAGGTAAGGGCTTATATTTTTAAGCCCTTCCCGAAAATTCATCCCGCGCTCGCCGGCAGCCCATTGCTTTCAATGGAGCCGGCTGTATTGCCGGCTCCATTGAATTCAATGGGCTAACATCGTTCTTCTCTGCTACAGCTGTTACAGCTGTGGCAGAGGAGAACGATCTTAATGCTGACATAATTTATTTTTTTTTTTTTACACATTTTAGGATGATTTTCAGGTAAGGGCTTATATTTTTAAGCCCTTCCTGAAAATTCATCCCGCGCTCGCCGGCAGCCCATTGCTTTCAATGGAGCTGGCTGTATTGCCAGCTCCATTGAATTCAATGGGCTAACATCGTTCTTCTCTGCCACAGCTGTTACAGCTGTGGCAGAGGAGAACGATATTTATGCTGACAGTGCGCGGGGGGGGGGGGGGTGTCTCACTCTTGCCACTAATGTGGCTTAATAGTGAGACCTCTGAGCCCGAAATGCAGCCCTGCATGTTGCTCCTCGCCTGCCCTATCCATTTCTGTGTTTTTTACATGACTTTGGTGATTTGCTAAGATTTTCACAAATGAAAACCTTAGCGGAGCGCCAGTCATATACAAAAATGCTCGAGTCGCCCATTGACTTCAATGGGGTTCGTTACTGGAAACGAACTCTCGAGCATCACTGAAAGTTCGACTCGAGTAACGAGCACTCGAGCATTTTGGTGCTCGCTCATCTCTAGTCTTGATATAACATGGAGTGCTTTTGTGTTATTAATAGATGTTTCTAGCGATTGTCTGATCACAGGCTTCCATATCTACCAATTTGGCACCTGGCAACAAGGTCATCAGATTGGCATTGGTGTGGTCTGATAACAGCTCATAAACCTTTGAGTCTAAGTGTACCATAAACACAGTGGATGAATAAAGGATAGGGCCCAGAAAAGTAGGCCGGCGCCACACTCTTATGAACGCTGTCTAAAAGAAAATTTGTGTTTTTTGCCCTTCGCAACCAATCACAGCACAGCTTTCATATTTCTTTAGTAGCACAAGTATGGAACGCTGTACTATTGAGAGATTGACAGCTATATGTCATATCTAGATGGGCAAACCTTACAGTAGCATATTCCTTTACAGGCTACACAAGATATTCAAAGGTAAGGTGACCAGATTTTCCCAGGGCCAAAGCGGGAGAGAGGGGTGTGGACTGGGGCGGGGCTTATCACAACATATGAGTTTACCTCTATCATTATAAAAAGTACAGGGCCATTTAAAAAAGACAGGGAGAAAATTCTGCAGCATTTCTGCTTCCAAAAAACCCATCAAAATCTATTACATTGGTGTGAATTTTGACTGGAAATCATCCATGTATCTGCAGCTGTTTTCATACTATACGGCGCTCCCCTCTCACCTCCTCCTAAGGATTCCTGCTGTCAGCGCTCTCTGGCTTCTGGTTCCCAGCGGCCCATAGTGGCCTCATCTGACCAGCCTCAGCTGACCAGGCCACTGGGAACTAGAAGGTGGGGAGTGCTGACTGTGGGAAGCCTTCGGAGGAGGTTATGGGGAGCACCAGATTCGTGGCTGATTTTCAGTCAAAATCTGCACCAATGGTACAGATTTTGACTGTTTTTTGGAAGCGGCAATGCTGCAGAATTTGGGGCAGTAACTTCTGCTGCAGACATTCCCCACAATATCCACCACGTGTAAACATACCCTAATTTAGCTTGAGGTACGCTGCCACATGCAGAGTGGCATCAGTTGTAATAGTGTCTTCTATATCAGCTGTAGTTGTAACAGTGACACCCACGGAGTCCCCAATAGTAATATTGACCCCAACAGTGTCCCTCAGTAGTAATAGTGACCCCCACAGTCGCCTCAGTAGTAATAGTGTCCCCTACAGTAGCCTCAGTAGTAATAGTGACCCCATAGTGCCCTCAGTAGTAATAGTGTCCCCCACAGTGGCCCTGATAGTAATAATGACCACAACAGTGTCCCTCCGTAATAACAGTGTCCCCCACAGTGGCCTCAGTAGTAATAGTGAACCTCACAGTGGCCTCAGTAGTAATAGTGACCCTCACAGTGGTGTCAGTAGTAATAGTGACCCTCACAGTGTCCTCAGTAGTAATAGTGACCCTCAAAGTGGCCTCAATAGTAATAGTGACCCCCACAGTGGCCTCAGTAGTAATAATGACCCTCACAGTGGCCTCAGTAGTAAGTGACCCCCACAGTGGCCTCAGTAGTAAGAGTATCCCCCAAAGTGGCTTGAGTAGTAATAGTATCCCCCAAAGTGGCTTGAGTATTAATAGTGACCCCCACAGTGACTTTACTGGAGTCCTGGGGGAAAGCGGAAAACAGGGTCACAAAGTGGGACTGTCCCATCTAAAGTGGGATGTCTGGTCACCTTATCAAAGGTGTAAAATCCCTGTAATATGTCTTTCTTTAAATGGTTAAAATGTTATACGTTTAAGGACCTACAGAGACATCACATGTCTTTATTCACTGTGGACTGACAGGACGTGAGCCGTATGCTGATTGGCTGAAAGGCTAGGTGCAGACAGTGTAGAAAGAGAGCAAGTGCTGCTGAGACTGATGATGTGAGCTGAGAGAAGACTGCAAAAAGTATTATCAAGAACTCTGTACTGAGCATTTTATGGTGAGAGACGAAGGATTTCGTCAGCAGCAGGAGTGTGCTGCTGGACCATCAGCTTGGGCAGCTCTGCAAAAGACCAAGTGCTATGGAGAGGCCTACACTGGAAAGGTGGTTACTAGTAGCAACTGTGAGTGCAAGCTTTTTTTCCCCGGTTCAGGGTCTTGGACCTTATAAACTACCCAGAAAGGTTAATGTTACTGAACAGTGCTAATTAACACGCGCTTTTCAGTGCAAGGCCTTGTATAGTTAGTTAATAGGATAATGCAATGGTTATATGTTTATTACGATTGTTACGGTGCAGCAAGGCACTTAGTGTACAATGAAAGTAAAGATTGATAGTTAGTAGCCTTACATATTTTGAGTTATCTATGACAAAGCCTTTATTGAAGGTGTTCTGCTTGGTTCAGAGAAGTGTGTGCTGAATGACTGATGTAAGTCTTGAGAAGTGCATATTTGTGTGAAGGTGTCTGTGCATATTTGTGTGCTGAAATGCAGTCAAGGATGTGTTAAGCTCCTATATGTGGTATGTATGGTGTGTGATGAGTGTGTGTAGCTAATTAGCTTACACAAGATGGGTAGAAAGAAACTGGATGTGGAATCCCAGCAGCTGCCAGTCTGAGTGAGAGTGCTTGAGACTATAGTCTGCATGTATAGAGATCAGAACTACTGAGAAGAGAGTTTCTAAATTCTAGCCAGATCAGACAAACCTGGGGCCTGAGATTACATGTGCCTTGCTGCTACCACTTTGGAAATACCGAGACGTGATGTACAGACTAGAGATGAGCGAACACCAAAATGCTCGGGTGTTCGTTATTCGAAACGAACTTCCCGCGATGTTCGAGGGTTCGTTTCGAATAACGAACCCCATTGAAGTCAATGGGCGACCGGAGCATTTTTGTATTTCGCCGATGCTCGCTAAGGTTTTCATGTGTGAAAATCTGGGCAATTCAAGAAAGTGATGGGAACGACACAGCAACGGATAGGGCAGGCGAGGGGCTACATGTTGGGCTGCATCTCAAGTTCACAGGTCCCACTATTAAGCCACAATACCGGCAAGAGTGGGCCCCCCCCCTCCCAACAACTTTTACTTCTGAAAAGCCCTCATTAGCATGGCATACCTTTGCTAAGCACCACACTACCTCCAACAAAGCACAATCACTGCCTGCATGACACTCCACTGCCACTTCTCCTGGGTTACATGCTGCCCAACCGCCCCCCCCTCCCCCCCACAGCGCACACCAAAGTGTCCCTGCGCAGCCTTCAGCTGCCCTCATGCCACACCACCCTCATGTCTATTTAGAAGTGCGTCTGCCATGACGAGGGACCGCAGGCACACACTGCAGAGGTTGGCACGGCTAGGCAGCGACCCTCTTTACAAGTGGCGGGGCGATAGCCCACAATGCTGTACAGAAGCAATGAGAAATAGAATCCTGTGCCACCGCCATCAGGAGCTGCACACGTGGGCATAGCAATGGGGAACCTATGTGCCACACACTATTCATTCTGTCAAGGTGTCTGCATGCCCCAGTCAGACCGCGGTTTTTAATTCATAGACACAGGCAGGTACAACTCCCTATTGAGAAGTCCCTGTGGACCCACAGCATGGGTGGCTCCCTGGAACCCACCGGCGGTACACAAAAATATCCCATTGCATTGCCCAACACAGCTGAGGTAGTAATGTCGTGCGTAATACAGGTGGGCTTCGGCCCACACTGCATGCCCCAGTCAGACTGGGGTTCTTTACAAGTGGAAACAGATGCATTTATAATTCCCTGTGGACCCACAGCATGGGTGGGTGCCAGGAAGCCACCGGCGGTACATAGAAATATCCCATTGCATTGCCCAACATAGCTGAGGTAACGTCAGCTGTAATGCAGGTGGGCTAAAAATTAATTTGATTACACTGCAGGCGAGGGCCCACAAAAATTGCTGTATCAACAGTACTAATGTACATCCAAAAAATTGGCCATGGCCAGCCAAGAGGGCAGGTGAAACCCATTAATCGCTTTGGTTAATGTGGCTTAAGTGGTAACTAGGCCTGGAGGCAGCCCAGTTTAACGAAAAATTGGTTCAAGTTAAAGTTCCAACGCTTTTAAGCGCATTGAAACTTTTAAAAATTGTTCAGAAAAATTATTTGAGTGAGCCTTGTGGCCCTAAGAAAAATTGCCCGTTCAGCGTGATTACGTGAGGTTTCAGGAGGAGGAGCAGGAGGAGGAGGAGGAATATTAGACACAGATTGATGAAGCAGAAATGTCCCCGTTTTGGATGGTGAGAGAGAACGTAGCTTCCATCCGCGGGTGCAGCCTACGTATTGCTTAGGTATCGCTGCTGTCCGCTGGTGGAGAAGAGAAGTCTGGCGAAATCCAGGCTTTGTTCATCTTGATGAGTGTTAGCCTGTCGGCACTGTCGGTTGACAAGCGGGTACGCTTATCTGTGATGATTCCCCCAGCCGCACTAAACACCCTCTCCGACAAGACGCTAGCCGCAGGACAAGCAAGCACCTCCAGGGCATACAGCGCTAGTTCAGGCCACGTGTCCAGCTTCGACACCCAGTAGTTGTAGGTGGCAGAGGCGTCACGGAGGACGGCCGTGCGATCGGCTACGTACTCCCTCACCATCCTTTTACAGTGCTCCCGCCGACTCAGCCTTGACTGGGGAGCGGTGACACAGTCTTGCTGGGGAGCCATAAAGCTGTCCAGGCCCTTAAAGACTGTTGCACTGCCTGGGATGTACATGCTGCTCGATCTCCGCACCTCCCCTGCTACCTTGCCCTCGGTACTGCGCCTTCTGCCACTAGCGCTGTCGGCTGGGAATTTTACCATCAGCTTGTCCGCAAGGGTCCTGTGGTATAGCAACACTCTCGAACCCCTTTCCTCTTCGGGAATGAGAGTGGGCAGGTTCTCCTTATAGCGTGGGTCGAGCAGTGTGTACACCCAGTAATCCGTTGTGGCCAGAATGCATGCAACGCGAGGGTCACGAGAAAGGCATCCTAACATGAAGTCAGCCATGTGTGCCAGGGTACCTGTACGCAACACATGGCTGTCTTCACTAGGAAGATCACTTTCAGGATCCTCCTCCTCCTCCTCCTCAGGCCATACACGCTGAAAGGATGACAGGCAATCAGCCGGTGTACCGTCAGCAGTGGGCCAAGCTGTCTCTTCCCCCTCCTCCTCATCCTCCTCATGCTCCTCCTCCTCCTCCTGTACGCGCTGAGAAATAGACAGGAGGGTGCCCTGACTATCCAGCGGCATACTGTCTTCCACCGCCCCCGTTTCCGAGCGCAAAGCAGCTGCCTTTATGCTTTGCAGGGAATTTCTCAAGATGCATAGCAGAGGAATGGTGACGCTAATGATTGCAGCATTGCCGCTCACCACCTGGGTAGACTCCTCAAAATTACCAAGGACATGGCAGATGTCTGCCAACCAGGCCCACTCTTCTGAAAAGAATTGAGGAGGCTGACTCCCACTGCGCCGCCCATGTTGGAGTTGGAATTCGACTATAGCTCTACGCTGCTCATAGAGCCTGGCCAACATGTGGAGCGTAGAGTTCCACCGTGTGGGCACGTCGCACAGCAGTCGGTGCACTGGCAGCTTAAAGCGATGTTGCAGGGTGCGCAGGGTGGCAGCGTCCGTGTGGGACTTGCGGAAATGTGCGCAGAGCCGCCACGCCTTTACGAGCAGGTCTGACAAGCGTGGGTAGCTTTTCAGAAAGCGCTGAACCACCAAATTAAAGACGTGGGCCAGGCATGGCACGTGCGTGAGGCTGCCGAGCTGCAGAGCCGCCACCAGGTTACGGCCGTTGTCACACACGACCATGCCCGGTTGGAGGCTCAGCGGCGCAAGCCAGCGGTCGGTCTGCTGTGTCAGACCCTGCAGCAGTTCGTGGGCCGTGTGCCTCTTATCTCCTAAGCTGAGTAGTTTCAGCACAGCCTGCTGATGCTTGCCCACCGCTGTGCTGCCACACCGCGCGACACCGACTGCTGGCGACGTGCTGCTGCTAACACATCTTGATTACGAGACAGAGGTTGCGTTGGAGGAGGAGGAGGAGGAGGGTGCTTTAGTGGAAGAAGCATACACCTCCGCAGATACCACCACCGAGCTGGGGCCCGCAATTCTGGGGGTGGGTAGGACGTGAGCAGTCCCAGGCTCTGACTCTGTCCCAGCCTCCACTAAATTCACCCAATGTGCCGTCAGGGAGATGTAGTGGCCCTGCCCGCCTGTGCTTGTCCACGTGTCCGTTGTTAAGTGGACCGTGGCAGTAACCGCGTTGGCGAGGGCGCGTACAATGTTGCGGGAGACGTGGTCGTGCAGGGCTGGGACGGCACATCGGGAAAAGTAGTGGCGACTGGGAACTGAGTAGCGCAGGGCCGCCGCCTCCATGATACTTTTGAAGGACTCCGTTTCCACAACCCTATACGGCAGCATCTCAAGGCTGATGAATTTTGCTATGCGGACGGTTAACGTTTGAGCGTGCGGGTGCGTGGCGGCGTACTTGCGCTTGCGCTCCAACAGTTGCGCAAGCGACGGCTGGACGGTGCGCTGAACTACACTGGTGGATGGGGCCGAGGACAGCGGAGGTGAGGGTGTGGGTGCATGCCATGAGGCGGTAGTGCCCGTGTCCTGAGAGGGGGGTTGGATCTCAGTGGCAGGTTGGGGCACAGGGGGAGAGGCAGGGGTGCAAACCGGAGGCGGTGAACGGCCTTCGTCCCACCTTGTGGGGTGCTTGGCCATCATATGTCTGCGCATGCTGGTGGTGGTGAGGCTGTTGGTGGTGGCTCCACGGCTGAGCTTTGCGCGACAAAGGTTGCACACCACTGTTCGTCGGTCGTCAGGCGTCTCTGTGAAAAACTGCCAGACCTTAGAGCACCTCGGCCTCTGCAGGGTGGCATGGCGCGAGGGTGCGCTTTGGGAAACAGTTGGTGGATTATTCGGTCTGGCCCTGCCTCTACCCCTGGCCACCGCACTGCCTCTTGCAACCTGCCCTGCTGCTGCCCCTGCCTCCCCCTCTGAAGACCTGTCCTGAGTAGGCGTTGCAAACCAGGTGGGGTCAGTCACCTCATCGTTCTGCTGCTCTTCCTCAGAATCCTCTGTGCGCTCCTCCCTCGCACTTACTGCCCTCACTACTACCTGACTGCAAGACAACTGTGTCTCATCGTCATCGTCCTCCTCACCCACAGAAAGTTCTTGAGACAGTTGGCGGAATTCCCCAGCCTCATCCCCCGGACCCCGGGAACTTTGCAATGGTTGGGCATCAGTGACGATAAACTCCTCTGGTGGGAGAGGAACCACTGCTGCCCAATCTGAGCAGGGGCCAGAGAACAGTTCCTGGGAGTCTTCACGCAGCTGAGCAGGTGTCATTGGAGTGGAGTGAGGAGGCTGGGAGGAAGGAGGAGCAGCAGACAGAGGATTCTGATTTGCAGCAGTGGACGGCACAGAACTGCGGGTGGACGATAGGTTGCTCGAAGCACTTTCTGCCATCCAGGACAGGACCTGCTCACACTGCTCATTTTCTAATAACCGTCTCCCGCGTGGACCCATTAATTGGGCGATGAATGTGGGGACGCCAGAAACGTGCCTCTCTCCTAATCGCGCAGCAGTCGGCTGCGACACACCTGGATCAGGAGCTCGGCCTGTGCCCACACCCTGACTTGGCCCTCCGCGTCCTCGGGCCGCGTCCACGTCCTCTAGGCCTACCCCTACCCCTCAGCATGCTGTATTACCAGTGATTTGATTTCACAGGCAGGAAATAAATTGGCGCAAGACTGCAGGCCAAATATAATTTTTTCCCTTTTTTGAAAACGAAAGGCCCCACTGCCTCTAGTGAATGAATAAGCTAAGTTTAATAACTGTGCTGTGTCCCTGCTAATGTGTCACAGAACTCTAGGGTAGCAGAGTTATTAACTCTGGCAGAGCAGGTATTTTTTTCCCAATTAAGGAAAGCAAATGGCGAAGCCAGCAGTAAACCGTAGCTGGGTGCGTCTGATTTTTTAACGTTGTACACGCAGCTCACACGTGTCCACAGCCCTTAGGACGGACAGAGGCAGGACAAATAGATTTCGTTTCCCTTTTTTTTACACCAAAAGGACCCACTGCGTATATTCAATGAACATGAGAAGTTTAATAACTGTGCTGTGTCAATGCTAATGTGTCACAGAACTTGAGGGTAGCAGAGTTATTAACTCTGGCAGAGCAGGTATTTTTTTCCCAATTAAGGAAAGCAAATGGCGAAGCCAGCAGTAAACCGTAGCTGGGTGCGTCTGATTTTTTAACGTTGTACACGCAGCTCACACGTGTCCACAGCCCTTAGGACGGACAGAGGCAGGACAAATAGATTTCGTTTCCCTTTTTTTTACACCAAAAGGACCCACTGCGTATATTCAATGAACATGAGAAGTTTAATAACTGTGCTGTGTCAATGCTAATGTGTCACAGAACTTGAGGGTAGCAGAGTTATTAACTCTGGCAGAGCAGGTATTTTTTTCCCAATGAAGGAAAGCAAATGGCGAAGCCAGCAGTAAACCGTAGCTGGGTGCGTCTGATTTTTTAACGTTGTACACGCAGCTCACACGTGTCCACAGCCCTTAGGACGGACAGAGGCAGGACAAATAGATTTCGTTTCCCTTTTTTTACACCAAAAGGACCCACTGTGTATATTCAATGAATAATAACTGTGTTGTGGCCCTGCCTACACAATTCTTTCCCTGTAGTATCAATGGAGGGTGCAATGCTCTGCAGAGGCGATTTTGAGAAGAAAAAAAAAATGCAGCACAGCTAACAGCAGCCAGCACAGTACTGCACACGGTTAAATATGGCCCTAGAAAGGACCGTTGAGGTTCTTGAAGGCTACACTCACTCCTAACACTCTCCCTGCCTATCCAACACTTCTGTCCCTAATGCCGGGTGCAATGCTCTGCAGAGGCGATTTTGAGAAAAAAAAAAAAAATGCAGCACAGCTAACAGCAGCCAGCACAGTACTGCACACGGTTAAATATGGCCCTAGAAAGGACCGTTGAGGTTCTTGAAGGCTACACTCACTCCTAACACTCTCCCTGCCTATCCAACACTTCTGTCCCTAATGCCGGGTGCAACGCTCTGCAGAGGCGATTTTGAGAAAAAAAAAAGTCACTGCTAACAGCAGGCAACACACAGGTATTACTGGCCCTAATAAGGACCTTTGGGGTTCTTGAAGCCTACACTAACTGCTATTTCTCTCCCTACAGCAGCTCCGGTACCAGCAGCACTGTCCCTCATCTAACTCACAAGGCATCTGAGGCGAGCCGCGGGAGGGGCCGACTTTTATATTCGGGTGACATCTGATCGCCCCAGCCACTCACAGCAGGGGGGTGGTATAGGGCTTGAACGTCACAGGGGGAAGTTGTAATGCCTTCCCTGTCTTTCAATTGGCCAGAAAAGCGCGCTAACGTCTCAGGGAAGGAAGTGAAAGTAACCGGAACACTGCATGGTGTTCGTTACGAATAACGAACATCCCGAACACCCTAATATTCGCACGAATATCAAGCTCGGACGAATACGTTCGCTCATCTCTAGTACAGACCGATGCTGTATGTCGTATATTGGATTTCAGTAATTTCTTAGTTGCTGTTACTTTAAGAAAATGCTACTGATATGTAATGTTATGATGCAACATTTAAAGGGGTTGTCTGAGTTATAGGTTCTCAGTACAACCCCTTCCCCATGCACCAATATAACAAATAGTGATATATACTCATCTCTGTCTGTTCCAACTATGTCCCAATCCAGTGCTTGGTCCTCTACTGTGGTGTTTATTTCCATGCTGCAGCACTGCCTAGTTTATGGGACGTCATAGACACTGCAGTCAATGGCACCAATTGCTGAGCTCTACCATTGGCTGCAGTTCCTCTGATGTCCTGTAAACACGCTGGGGAAGCCTGTAAACATGGCATCAGAGGGGAGATCCAAAGTGACTGGAGTAGGGAGGAATGAATATATCACTATTAGAGATGAGCGAACGTACTCGGATAGGCACTATTCGTCCGAGTAATGTGCCTTATCCGAGTACCTCCCCGCTCGTGCTGAAAGATTCGGGACGCGCTGCGGAGCGGGGAGCTGCAGGGGAGAGCGGGGAGGAACGGAGGGGAGATCTTTCTCTCCTTCTCTCCCGCCCGCTCTGCCCCGCTCCCCGCCGCAACTCACCTGTCAGCAGCGGAGCGCCCCGAATCTTTCAGCACGAGTAGAGCGGTACTCGGATAAGGCACATTACTCGGACGAGTAGTGCCTATCCGAGTACGTTCGCTCATCTCTAATCACTATTCATTATGTTACTGCATAGGGAAGTGATTGTACCGATAACCTACAACTCAGACAACCCCTTATACACAACACTGCTATAGTTGACATATTATTGATGTTTCATTAAACATTGTCTATTGCTGCAATGAACTATTTCTGTCTCCGTCTATCGCCACTGTGCCATTATAACATCCAACCTGTTACAACATAATGCACCAATTTATTCATATGATACTTTATTTAGTCATACGACATGATGCAACATGTACAGTTGCCATGTTTTAAATGGGTACTACCCTGGTTGGAGGTTAGCTGAAATAGGACTGTGTATTCTTGCCAACTCACAACTGGATAAGCGAAAGTAATTATCATACAGCTGACACTGTGTGAGGAAAAAGTAGTTAGAATACAATTAGAGAGCGCATCCAGCATCATTCACAAGCTGATTTTAGGAATGTTTAGACCCAATTATTACCGTAGGCTTCAGTAATCTTCATCAGCACCATGGACAGGGATTGGTAGTATATACTCTTAGTGCTCACAAAGTGCTGCTGCATCTTCTGTGGTTCTTTCCTTTCTATTAGGGAATTTACAGACAAACTAATATTAATTACTATTGGTATTGCCTTTTTTTTAACCGGTACAAATTTAGCAAATGTTCATTGTGCACTATGTATTAAACATACAATTACAGCAAACTTTAAAGGGGTTTCTCGGACAAAAGAGGGGCTGGGAGTAGAAGTGCCATAGCGAGTTTTGCTCCCACTGAGATGAACGGGAAGCGGCTGCTACACTTCCACATCCAACCCTGGCGGTGCAGGCAGAAGTGCCAGAAGTATAATAGTCGCTTCAGCTCCTATTGATTTCAGCGGAAGTGAAGGAAGTGATGGTACTTTTGCTCCCGTCCCCTATGACATCAGCCATGGCGCACTGATAGCGGGCCGGGTAATCAGATGGTCATCAATAGTTTTTACCTTGAAAACCCCTTTAACCTTTTTTCAATGACTTTGTTGTGTTAGTTTAAAGTTTGCTGAAAGTGTACATTTAATGCATTAAGTGTCAAGTTAATGTTTGCTAAATCTGTACTTCCATTTAAATCTATGATAGAAGTACACACAGTTTAATGCATGAACATAGAATCAAAGAAGCACTCTGGGGTTTTCTTTATTTTGGGGGACATTCATCTCAATATCACTGACTTATGCTTTGAAAAAGGTTGTGGTACTCTGACAACACTCCTACTCCTGTGACCTGCAGTTAATGGGTCAGCTTTTTGCCAAATTGTATAAAGAAAAACTGCCTTTTTTGCTCAAAGCAACCAATCACAGATCAGCTTTCATTTTGTGTCCTACTTTTCCAAATGAAAGCTGCTCTGTAATTGGTATCCTGTGGGGAAGAAAGGTAGTTTTTCTTTATGGCAGTTGACATAAAGCTGGCCCATTAACTGCAGGACACTGAGTGTTGTCAGAGTACTGCTTATGTGATTTAGAGGGCAGGAGAAAAGTACTAACTTCTTTAAATGTTTAAAGTTTCTGCCAAAAATGAACCTAAGTACAACTAAGATAAATCTTCACATGGCCCTCAAGACACAGGAGGTACCAGGACCAAATGCTGTCAGCATTTTGAGCCCAGAATATCAAATATTGTGAAGCCTGTCATGTAAGAGAGATACCTGTACACATGTGCCTTGTAGATGGGAAAAAATGGGAAAAAAAGAAAACCTTGATCTTAAAAGTGCGGTCTTGATCATACAGACATTGATGGTCTTTTCCCCTTTGGCTGTTTGTTCTCCAGGTGTATGTTCAAAGAGCATAACTTCTGTTTAGATACCTATGTTAGCGGTAAAAGCTTATAAAGTTTTATATTGCTAAAAAGTTTAAGTTCTGTTCTTGAGAATAATGGATAAATAAAAAAACAATACGCAGTAAGTTAAATAGTAATACAGATAGAAGAGATGAATAGAATAAACTGGAATTAAAGTTCAATAAGGAATCTATTTAACTTAGACTGTCATACAGTCAGACAGAGATCGGGTTTTAGCCTCAAAGTTGTAAGGAGCCATAATTTGGCACCCATAGAAGTCTATGGGGGCATACTGTACCAGTAAGAAGGCACCCTACTGCAGTACACAAATGTAGCAGGGCAGAATTTGCAACAATTCACTCCAATGAGTTAAGGTGGTTCCACATCTGCGCTGGGAATTCCACTTTCCTGCTCCATTCAGGGAGCAGAAAAAGGGAATTCCCGCTGCCAAACGGTTCTGTGGGGTTCACCTGCTTTTCCCCCAGCTGTCCGTCTTCTGGACAGAAGAAAATCAGCCGCATCTGTGATGGAACCTCCAGCTTGAGGTTCCAACACTGATGTGAAACTGGCATTATCTGTGTTTTAGCCAGGACTCAAAGGGGTTTAGACGATCAGAAATGATGAGAGACCTGCTTACCTAGCACATTCAGGCTGATTCATATCCTTCACTATACACACTAATATAGAGAAAGCCATCAATCACTGTGTAGGCAGGTATCCAGGACTCTTCCCTATCTCTCCTAGGCGGCAGGATTTTCTCAGAGTTTTATGCCTCCTTCACATAACCATGTTGTTACAGCGTATTCCGCTGTATGAATCTGCCATAGTCTCTCATACTGTCGATAATACATATTGCGTGAAATACATGTGCGATAAAGATCGCAGCATGCTCTATCTTGGCATGTATTATGAGTGCATACATGCCAAAATCGTACATGGCAATTGGCGTCCTGCAGCAAGTATGCAATGTCATTGCATAGTGGCTGCGTGCGGCACTACTGTCGCATGCGAGCAGCACGCGACGAATTACGATCGTGTGCAGATGACCTAACTCAAAAATCCTGTTTCAAGTCATACAAACCCGTATTTCATTGAGTTCCTCATCAGTCGCATAGAATCATAGATTGGTAGAGTTGGAAGAAACCTTCAGGGTCATCGGCTCCAACCCCCTGATCAGTGCAGAATTCACTCCCTCATATCATACTCTTGGATAAGTCAGCAGAAATCACTAGGCTGGTTGTTATAAACACAGAGATCTTATCATAAGGCAAGCCATGTAATCTCAAAGACCTAAATGACTATTTCAAATGTCTGACATATTATTAACAAATAGTTTAATGAGAGATACAGAAATAGATATACATGTATGATATGATCAAATGCTCGCTCACAGCTATGAAAAGCTTTGCTGCAGTGGAAATTGAGTTTACAGCAGATTCATTAATGTAGAAATCACTCTCCATTCTCCACTTACATGGCAGACTTTTAGGGCTTAAACAGACAAATGTAATTTTGTCCAATTATGCGGCCGTGAAAATCACCGGCGCAGAACAGGAGGAGGCAAAGCCATTTCAATGGTTTCATTTTCACAATCAGGATTTTTGCCTACTAACTACGAGCAAAAAAGATAAGGAAGGACCTATTATCCTGTTTGTTTTTTAAACTTGTGCACACACTAGCGCGGAGTTTGAATGGTCCGAAAAAAAGCAACAACCTGGTTCATACGCAATTACGCAACATAGCGGCGAGCATAGTTGTGCATACGCTCATCTGTTTAGGCACTTAGACCAAGGTCTGATATCTTCAGAGTTGGGCAGTTCTTATCAGTTCCCATTAGAATACTATCTTTACCTAATTATTATAGCATTATAACATGACAGATAAAATTTGATGGTTCTCAGTAAGAGAAACCAGGTAATTTTGTAGATATGATACCTTTTAATGGCTAACAAAAATACATGATGTTATTACGAGCTTTCGAACCTACTTCAGGCTTAATGAAATAGATCCGAAGATGCATGCATATTTATACACATACATACATATGAAAAGCCACAGACATGGTGTGATTAATTTGCACTTAAAACAATACTAGAACTGGATGAGTAGAGGAGTAAATACTTAATTAGTCCACTGATAAGGGATGTCAAAGTTTTATGGTCTCTAAATTGATGTTAGGGGGTCACCAGGCCAGTGTGTTATCTCTGCTCCAGATTTCTCATATTCTCCACTGATGTAAAAAGCCCCCTCTGAGTGTGTCAAACTTGGTTATAAACTTGTACTCCCAAATTCTTCTGCGACGCTGAAATTTGAGATTGCCTTTTAATATGGTAACTTTCATATGTTCTATGTTGTGTCTGTGACTAGGAAAGTGCTCAGCCACAGGTAATTCTTTCTTTATTTCTTTAATTGAGTGGCGATAAGACCTCAGCCTCGCTTTGAGTTTATTGTCCTGTTTCCCTAATATAAAGCCTCCCAACAGGACATTTACTGCACAAGATCAGGTATACAATATCGGACGAGGAACATGTGAATGTCTCACAGATATTGTAGACAGTGGAAGTGGAGCTACTCCAGTGAGGATCTAGTAAACTGGTGGCAAAGTGGTTCTTATTCCAAAATAGTTGTTTTCTTGTGATAAGTAGGTCAAAGAAATATGTGCATCAGGTTTTGGGTGCTGCCAAACCAGTGATTGTGCATAATAAAGAGTAATATGGTGTGGGTATACATAGTTAAAAGACAAAGGCAATAAAGATAAATAACTTTGTATACCGCCACCATATTATGCTTTATTTTAAATTTTACTAATACTGTTTATGTAAATTATGCACAGTGTGTCTCCAGCAAAACTGAGGAAGGGGCATTTTTTGCCTCGAAATGTATAACATTTCACTAGCTGTTTTTTATTAAATAAACTTCACAACTTATTACTAGAGATGAGCGAGCACCAAAATGCTTGGGTGCTCGTTACTCGAGACGAATTTTTCGCGATGCTCGAGGGTTCGTTTCGAGTAACGAACCCCATTGAAGTCAATGGGCAACCCGAGCATTTTTGTATTTCGCCGATGCTCGCTAAGGTTTTCATGTGTGAAAATCTGGGCAATTCAAGAAAGTGATGGGAACGACACAGCAACGGATAGGGCAGGCGAGGGGCTACATGTTGGGCTGCATCTCAAGTTCACAGGTCCCACTATTAAGCCACAATACCGGCAAGAGTGCCCCCCCCCTCCCAACAACTTTTACTTCTGAAAAGCCCTCATTAGCAATGCATACCTTAGCTAAGCACCACACTACCTCCAACAAAGCACAATCACTGCCTGCATGACACTCCGCTGCCACTTCTCCTGGGTTACATGCTGCCCAACCCCCCCCCCCCCCCCCCCGCACGACAGTGTCCACAGCGTACACCAAATTGTCCCTGCCCAGCCTTCAGCTGCCCTCATGCCACGCCACCCTCATGTCTATTTATAAGTGCGTCTGCCACAGGAAAAGCAGGCACACACTGCAGAGGGTTGGCATGGCTAGGCAGTGACCCCCCCATAAAAGGGGCGGGCCGATAGTCCACAATGCTGTACAGAAGCAATGAGAAATCCAATCCTGTGCCACCTCCATCTGGAGCTGCACACGTGGGCATAGCAATGGGGAACCTATGTGCCACACACTATTCATTCTGTCAAGGTGTCTGCACGTCCCAGTCAGAGCGCGGTTTTTTATAAATAGTCACAGCCAGGTACAACTCCGCAATGGGAATTCCGTGTGCACCCACAGCATGGGTGGCTCCCTGGAACCCACCGGCGGTACATAAAAATATCCCATTGCATTGCCCATCACAGCTGAGGTAATGTCGTGGTTAATGCAGGTGGGCTTCGGCCCACACTGCATGCCCCAGTCAGACTGGGGTTCTTTACAAGTGGACAGATGTAGGTTAAACTCCGTGTGCACCTACAGCATGGGTGGCTCCCTGGAACCCACCGGCGGTACATAAATATATCCCATTGCAGTGCCCTACTCAGCAGAGCTAACGTCAGATACAATACAGGTGGGCTTCGGCCCACACTGCCTGCCCCAGTCAGACTGGTAATATGTACCTTAACAGTAACCTCGTTGGTGGTAATGTGGTGGTGACTGCGGACCTAGTAGCGCGGTTTTATGTAGTTGGTTTTCGGAATGTGGCCAGGATTAAGTGGGCCGTGGCGGGGGGATGGTGGTGGTGCTCTCTTGTTGTGTCGTTAAAGGTGAAATTCTTGGACTGCCACATGACGGACCAATGCAAAGGTATTTGCCAAGAATGTTTTCTTTGTTGGAGGAGGAGGGGGATGTTTTGGAGGCACTATGTGTCCTCTACACGTGTCCGTGGTTATATGCACCTTAACAGTAACAGCGTTGGTGGGAAATGGCCTCGCCGCCATCATGTCTTTGTGAAGCCTCTGTTTCCACACCCCAGTGACATACCATTAGCAGCGGTATAGGCAGAGCCCAGAATTATTAACATTTCAGCGGTAGCATTAGGGACAGGCCCCACTAACATATGACTAGCAGCAGTATAGGGGGAGCGCAGTCTTAGTTCCATTTCAGTAATAGTAGCACTCAAGACAGGCCCCAGTAACATTCCCATTGCAGCAGTTTAGGGAGATAACAGTCTCTTTCACATTTCAGTAGCTGCAGTTAAGACAAGGCCCCAGTTACATTTATGTAGCTAAAGTGTAGGCCAACCCCACACACCTTTCTGTACCATGAGTGCAGGCGAAGAACATAGAAATTACTATGATTACACTGTAGGTGAGGGCCCAAAAAAATTGGTGTACCAACAGTACTAATGTACCTCAGAAAAAATTGGCCATGCCCAACCAAGATGGCAGGTGAAACCCATTAATCGCTTTGGTTAATGTGGCTTAAGTGGTAACTAGGGCTGGAGGCAGCCCAGTTGAACGAAAAATTGGTTCAAGTTAAAGTTTCAACGCTTTTAAGAGCATTGAAACGTATAAAAATGGTTTAGAAAAATTATATGAGTGAGCCTTGTGGCCCTAAGAAAAATTGCCCGTTCGGCGTGATTACGTGAGGTTTCAGGAGGAGGAGCAGGAGGAGGAGGAGGAATATTATACACAGATTGATGAAGCAGAAATGTCCCCGTTTTGGATGGTGATTGAGAACGATGCTTCCATCCGCGGGTGCAGCCTACGTATTGCTTAGGTATCGCTGCTGTCCGCTGGTGGAGAAGAGAAGTCTGGGGAAATCCAGGCTTTGTTCATCTTGATGAGTGTAAGCCTGTCGGCACTGTCGGTTGACAGGCGGGTACGCTTATCCGTGATGATTCCCCCAGCCACACTAAACACCCTCTCTGACAAGACGCTAGCCGCAGGACAAGCAAGCACCTCCAGGGCATACAGCGCGAGTTCAGGCCACGTTTCCAGCTTCGACACCCAGTAGTTGTAGGGGGCAGAGGCGTCACGGAGGATGGTCGTGCGATCGGCTGCGTACTCCCTCACCATCCTTTTACAGTGCTCCCGCCGACTCAGCCTTGACTGGGGAGCGGTGACACAGTCTTGCTGGGGAGCCATAAAGCTGTCCAGGGCCTTAAAGAGTGTTGCACTCCCTGTGCTGTACATGCTGCTCGATCTCCGCACCTCCCCTGCTACCTGGCCCTCGGAACTGCGCCTTCTGCCACTAGCGCTGTCGGATGGGAATTTTACCATCAGCTTGTCCGCCAGGGTCCTGTGGTATAGCAACACTCTCGAACCCCTTTCCTCTTCGGGAATGAGAGTGGAAAGGTTCTCTTTATACCGTGGGTCGAGCAGTGTGTACACCCAGTAATCCGTAGTGGCCAGAATACGTGCAACGCGAGGGTCACGAGAAAGGCATCCTAACATGAAGTCAGCCATGTGTGCCAGGGTACCTGTACGCAACACATGGCTGTCTTCACTAGGAAGATCACTTTCAGGATCCTCCTCCTCCTCCTCCTCCTCAGGCCATACACACTGAAAGGATGACAGGCAAGCAGCATGGGTACCGTCAGCAGTGGGCCAAGCTGTCTCTTCCCCCTCCTCCTCATCCTCCTCATGCTCCTCCTCCTCCTCCTCAACGCGATATAGACAGGAGGGTGCTCTGACTATCCAGCGACATACTGTCTTCCCCCGCCTCCGTTTCCGAGCGCAAAGCATCTGCCTTTATGCTTTGCAGGGAACTTCTCAAGAGGCATAGCAGAGGAATGGTGACGCTAATGATTGCAGCATCCCCGCTCACCACCTGGGTAGACTCCTCAAACTTTCCAAGGACCTGGCAGATGTCTGCCAACCAGGCCCACTCTTCTGAAAATAATTGAGGAGGCTGACTCCCACTGCGCCGCCCATGTTGGAGTTGTATAGTATATTCCACTATAGCTCTACGCTGCTCATAGAGCCTGGCCAACATGTGGAGCGTAGAGTTCCACCGTGTGGGCACGTCGCACAGCAGTCGGTGCACTGGCAGATTAAACCGATGTTGCAGGGTGCGTAGGGTGGCAGCGTCCGTGTGGGACTTGCGGAAATGTGCGCAGAGCCGGCACACCTTTACGAGCAGGTCTGACAAGCGTGGGTAGCTTTTCAGAAAGCGCTGAACCACCAAATTAAAGACGTGGGCCAGGCATGGCACGTGCATGAGGCTGCCGAGCTGCAGAGCCGCCACCAGGTTACGGCCGTTGTCACACACGACCATGCCCGGTTGGAGGCTCAGCGGCGCAAGCCAACGGTCGGTCTGCTCTGTTAGCCCCCGCAGCAGTTCGTGGGCCGTGTGCCTCTTATCTCCTAAGCTGAGTAGTTTCAGCACGGCCTGCTGACGCTTGCCCACCGCTGTGCTGCCACGCCGCGCGACACTGACTGCTGGCGACGTCCTGCTGCTGCTGACACATCTAGATTGCGAGACATCGGGAAAAGTAGTGGCGACTGGGAACTGAGTAGCGCGGGGCCGCCGCCACCATCATACTTTTGAAGGACTCCGTTTCCACAACCCTATACGGCAGCATCTCAAGGCTGATAAATTTCGCTATGTGGACGGTTAACGCTTGAGCGTGCGGGTGCGTGGCGGCGTACTTGCGCTTGCGCTCAAAGACTTGCGCTAGCGACGGCTGGACGGTGCGGTGCGAGACATTGCTGGATGGGGCCGAGGACAGCGGAGGTGAGGGTGTGGGTGCAGGCCAGGAGATGGTAGTGCCTGTGTCCTGAGAGGGGGGTTGGATCTCAGTGGCAGGTTGGGACACAGGGGGAGAGGCAGCGGTGCAAACCGGAGGCGGTGAACGGCCTTCGTCCCACCTTGTGGGGTGCTTGGCCATCATATGTCTGCGCATGCTGGTGGTGGTGAGGCTGTTGGTGGTGGCTCCCCGGCTGATCTTGGCGCGACAAAGGTTGCACACCACTGTTCGTCGGTCGTCAGGCGTCTCTGTGAAAAACTGCCAGACCTTTGAGCACCTCGGCCTCTGCAGGGTGGCATGGCGCGAGGGTGCGCTTTGGGAAACAGTTGGTGGATTATTCGGTCTGGCCCTGCCTCTACCCCTGGACACCGCACTGCCTCTTGCAACCTGCCCTGCTGCTGCCCTTGCCTCCCCCTCTGAAGACCTGTCCTGAGTAGGCGTTGCAAACCAGGTGGGGTCAGTCACCTCATCGTCCTGCTGCTCTTCCTCTGAATCCTCTGTGCGCTCCTCCCTCGGACTTACTGCCCTTACTACTACCTCACCGATAGACAACTGTGTCTCATCGTCATCATCCTCCTCACCCACTGAAAGGTCTTGAGACAGTTGCCGGAAGTCCCCAGCCTCATCCCCCGGACCCCGGGAACTTTCCAATGGTTGGGCATCAGTGACGATAAACTCCTCTGGTGGGAGAGGAACCACTGCTGCCCAATCTGAGCAGGGGCCCGAAAACAGTTCCTGGGAGTCTTCCCGCTCCTGAGCATGTGTCATTGTAGTGGAGTGAGGAGGCTGGGAGGAAGGAGGAGCAGCAGCCAGAGGATTCGGATTTGCAGCACTGGACGGCGCAGAACTGTGGGTGGATGATAGGTTGCTCGAAGCACTTTCTGCCATCCACGACAGGACCTGCTCACACTGCTCATTTTCTAATAAAGGTCTCCCGCGTGGACCCATTAATTGTGCGATGAATGTGGGGACGCCAGAAACGTGCCTCTCTCCTAATCGCGCAGCAGTAGGCTGCGATACACCTGGATCAGGAGCTCGGCCTGTGCCCACACCCTCACTTGGGCCTACGCGTCCTCGGCCACGTCCACGTCCTCTAGGCCTACCCCTACACCTCAGCATGCTGTATTACCAGTGATTTGATTTCCCAGCCAGGAAATAAATTGGCGCAAGCCTGCAGGCCAAATAGAATAGTTGCCCTTTTTTTTAAAGGAAAGGCCCACTGACTATATTCAATCAATTAATAAATGTGTTGTGTGGCCCTGCTGTGTGTCACAGAACTGCAGTGTTATTAACTGCAGCAGAGCAGTGATTTCCCAGCCAGGAAATAAATTGGCGCAAGCCTGCTGTTAAACTTAGCTGGCTGCGTATGATTTTTTAACGTTCTCCACCCAGCACACACGTACCCAGAACGCTGAGGACTGTCAGAGGCAGGCCAAATAGAATAGTTGCCCTTTTTTTTTAAAGGAAAGGCCCACTGCGTATATTCAATCAATAATAAATGTGTTGTGGCCCTGCAGTGTGTCACAGAACTGCAGTGTTGCACAGTTATTAACTACAGCAGAGCGGTGATTTCCCAGCCAGGAAATAAATTGGCGCAAGCCTGCTGTTAAACTTAGCTGGCTGCGTATGATTTTTTTAACGTTCTCCACCCAGCACACACGTACCCAGAACGCTGAGGACTGTCAGAGGCAGGCCAAATAGAATAGTTGCCCTTTTTTTTTAAAGGAAAGGCCCACTGCGTATATTCAATCAATAATAAATGTGTTGTGGACCTGCAGTGTGTCACAGAACTGCAGTGTTGCACAGTTATTAACTACAGCAGAGCGGTGATTTCCCAGCCAGGAAATAAATTGGCGCAAGCCTGCTGTTAAACTTAGCTGGCTGCGTATGATTTTTTTAACGTTCTCCACCCAGCACACACGTACCCAGAACGCTGAGGACTGTCAGAGGCAGGTCAAATAGAATAGTTGCCCTTTTTTTTTAAAGGAAAGGCCCACTGCGTATATTCAATCAATAATAAATGTGTTGTGGACCTGCAGTGTGTCACAGAACTGCAGTGTTGCACAGTTATTAACTACAGCAGAGCGGTGATTTCCCAGCCAGGAAATAAATTGGCGCAAGCCTGCTGTTAAACTTAGCTGGCTGCGTATGATTTTTTTAACGTTCTCCACCCAGCACACACGTACCCAGAACGCTGAGGACTGTCAGAGGCAGGCCAAATACAATTTTTGCCCTTTTTTTTTTTAAAGGAAAGGCCCACTGACTATATTCAATCAATTAATAAATGTGTTGTGTGGCCCTGCTGTGTGTCACAGAACTGCAGTGTTATTAACTGCAGCAGAGCGGTGATTTCCAAGCCAGGAAATAAATTGGCGCAAGCCTGCAGGCCAAATAGAATTTTTGCCCTTTTTTTTTAAAGGAAAGGCCCACTGCGTATATTCAATCAATAAAATATGTCTTCTGGCCCTGCCTACACAATTCTGTCCCTGGAGTATTACTGCAGGGCGCAATGCTCTGCACGGCCGATTTGAAAAAAAAAAAAAAGTGCAACACTGCTAACAGCAGCCTCCACAGTACTGCACACTGTTAGATGTGGCCCTAAGAAGGACCGTTGGGGTTCTTGAAGCCTACACTAACTCCTAACACTCTCCCTGCCTAACCACCACTTCTGTCCCTGTAGTATTACTGCAGGGCGCAATGCTCTGCACGGCCGATTTGGAAAAAAAAAAAATGTGCAACACTGCTAACAGCAGCCTCCACACTACTGCACACTGTTAGATGTGGCCCTAAGAAGGACCGTTGGGGTTCTTGAAGCCTACACTAACTCCTAACGCTCTCCCTACAGCAGCTCCAACACTATAGCACCCTCAGCTATCTCACAACGCATCTGAGGCGAGCCGCGGGAGGGGCCGACTTTTATACTCGGGTGACATCTGATCTCCCCAGCCACTCACAGCAGGGGGGGTGGTATAGGGCTGGAACATCACAGGGGGAAGTTGTAATGCCTTCCCTGTCTTTCAATTGGCCAGAAAAGCGCGCTAACGTCTCAGAGAGGAAAGTGAAAGTAACCCGAACATCGCGTGGTGCTCGTTACGAGTAACGAGCATCCCGAACACCCTAATATTCGCCCGAGCATCAAGCTCGGACGAGTACGTTCGCTCATCTCTACTTATTACCTATCTCCTGAATATGTACACATATATTCAAAGGGTCGCCCCATTTTACCAGTCTTTTTGACTTACTTTCTCCATGATAGAAATTGTGGAATTCTTTTACTTTAGTAGTTTTCACTGTTACTTGTTTGCAGCTTTCTGGCAAATTTTCTCCAGTAGCTGAAAACATTCACATTTTTGCATTATTAAAGCAATGAACTTTCAGATGTGCAAGCCACATGACAAATAAAACGCATAAACGCAATGCAGCCGACATAAAGAAATTTAAAGGACATTTTATAAAAGATTGAATTGAAATAATTCCATGTAAATAGAGAGAAAGGGGAATGTTTAAAACATACTATTATGCAATTATATGTCTGCATTTAGACATATTATTGCTGTAATGCGTCTTAAAGAAAAAGTAAGTAACTTTGCAGATAGTCTTGATTAAAAATCTCTTGTTTTGTGTATACAGCTTTTATGCAGTCCTATGTGTTTCAGTGGGTATAGCTGACAGACGCTGTGGGGTCTGATCCTGCAGTCATACTCCCTGCTATCTGTTCTCTTCCTGCAAATATACATTATATCCAAGGTTGATTCATTTTTTTTGTTTTGGCCCCTTAGTGACCGACATATTTTGTGCCTTAATGATCAAATTATTTTCTTAGCTTTTTATTCATCACGTTGAAAGTTTATTTATTTAAGTTTTATGGTGTTTACCTTACAGCATAAATGACCATTTCCCTTTGTTCTGCGAGTCAATACAATTACAGCAGTACCAAATGTATTGTTATTTTTTTTACTTTTTGTACTTCCTTTACACAATAAAACACTTTTTTTAAAGAAACAAAAATTGAATTTGTATCGCCACATTCCAAGACCCATAACTTTTTTATTTTTCCACCTATGGAGCTATGTTAGGCCTTTTCATTCTGCAGAAAGAGTTGTGTTACAATCGTGTGGACAACTAAGCACGGGGCCCACACGATCATGACCAAGGAACAGATACACGCATGAGGTTTCAGACAACTGTCCCTGTGCTACAGGGAGGATGACATGGCCCTACCTAAGCGGGGACATTGCCCCAATAAAGGACGGCCCAGCGGTCTTCGGATCTGGGCCCTGGCTGCTCCTAGGAACCACGCACAAGAACAAGATACATACGTATGCCACATAACGGGGACAGAAAAACGGGACACACAGAGCCAGAAAACACAGCATACAGCAGCTAAAATGCAACCACTAGTAACAGGTGATAAGCTGAATATAAATACCTGGTATTAGTTGACGGTTTGATCAAAATGTGGAAGCTAGCGGACCACTTCAAGGCTCCTGGCTATACCGCTAGTCCTTACACTAACCAGGAGTCAAGCGGCACCGGACACAAGTCACACAGCAAGCTGCAACAGGACAGGAACAGAACACAGGTCACACAGCAAGCTGCAACAGGACAGGAACAGAACACAGGTCAAACAGCAAGCTGCAATAGGACAGGAACAGAACACAGATCACACAGCAAGCTGCTACAACATATAGTACAAACCACACGGAGTCCACCCAAAGCTCATATGCACACAGATGAAACTCCATGGCAAGTCTATGTGTCCTCATACAGGGGGGATATATAGTACGCCACCAAGCTGACATAGGTAACTGTGTCAGCAATCCACCAACAGACACACAGAGCAAGAAATAAGACGTTTGGGGGCCGACCTGTCAAGGGAAGGGAAAAAGGGAGCTGCACGTGCTGCAGACTCGGACTACAGGTGTCCAAACCATCTTTAGGAAAGCAGAGAGACACAACTGACCTACTTGCAAACACAGATCTGAGTGGGAACAAGACAGATACATCCAAACCGTACAAGACCAGCCTCAACTACTGAGAGATGCTGGTTCTTATTTGCTGCAGACTATAGGGGATTGGCTGCTGGCGAATATCACACCCAGCCAGGTCAATTAACACCCACATGTGAAGCGGCGCTGCTAGGAACCTTAGTACTACAGATCCCAGCAGCACACGTAACAGTACCTCCCCTTTAAAAAGGAGCCTCTGGACCCTTTAAGCGTAAGAACAAAAATTATGCAACTCCTCCAAAAGACATCACGAGTACAGGACTTATCCTACGGGCCTAGTACTGCCGCAAATATGTCTCAACCAGGATAGGCGTAGCACAGGACTTATCCATATGGGCCTAATGCAAACACACAACATCCCTGTGAAGGAGGGAGAAAACGTAACACATAACTTGCACATAGCCAGAGGGGAAAACATGGCAACCCTCCCTACTGACATAGCTTGCACAGGACTTATCCATACAGGCTTAATGCGAATGCCAGACAGTCAGCAGGGGAAGGGAAAAAGCTCAGGTACAAACCGCACAGGGGTCTACAGGAAATTATGTCCGCAGGGCGCACTTTGCCACAAGACTGCATACCGAAGGACGGGTCACAGACAGAACTGGAACTCAGACACAAACAGGGCAACAGACCAAACAAGTCTGCCTATCAATGGACATGGGGTCAGAATACAGATCAGGCGTCCGCCCACCAATGGACGGGTAGACATGCAGGAACAGGAATCAGGCATCCACAACCAAGGGATGAGTGGTTCAGACAGACAGGGCCCTAAAATCCACCTAACTATGGACTAGGGGTCAGGATACAGATAAGGCATTCGCCCACCAACTGACGGGCAGACATACAGAGACAGGAATCACGCGTCTACAACCAATGGACGGGTGGATCAGACAAACAGGGCCCTAAAATCTGCCTACAAATGGACTAGGGGTCAGAATACAGATCGGGCGTCCGCCCACCAACGGACAGGTAGCTATACAGGAAGAGGAATCATACTAACATAGCAACATACTAACATAAAAACATAAGCATAGAACATACTAACATATCGTACTAACAGACCAACAGAGTAATGCATACGAACATACTCAGAACATACCATATAACATACTAACATACATGCCAGCATAGAACATAATGCACACCAACATAATGCTTCCCCAGTTTACAAAAGGGGGTGCATTATGTTACGATCGTGTGGGCAAACTAAGCACGGGGCCCACACGATCGTGACCAAAGGAAGGGATATACATGAGGTTTCAGACAACTGGCCCTGTGCTACAGGGAGGATGACATGGCCATACCTGAGCGGGGACGTCGCCCTGATAAAGTTTGGGCAACTGAAGAATGTATAGTAGTTGTTCTCTATCCGTTTTTTTTAGCAGCAGGAGTCAATGCCATCCAATTATCCATAGCTTACAACTTACAACAGACTATTCCCACTTTTAAAGCCTAACATATATTTATTACTCCTTTAAGCCATACTTTGGAGGGAGCTTGCCTTTAGGGTCGCTAATGGTCGTGAATAGAGATGAGCGAACTTGCTTGTTAAGAGCAATTACTCGATCGAGCATTGCTTTTTTTGAGTAACTGCCTAATTGGGTGAAAAGATTCGGGGGGCGCTGGGGGTGAGTGGGGGGTGGCGGTGGGGAGTGGGGGAAAAGCGAGAGAGAGAGCTCCCCCCTGTTCCCCCTGCTACCCCCCGCTCCACCCCGCCGCCCCACGAATCTTTTCAACCGAGTAGGCAGTTACTCGAAAAAAGCGATGCTCGATCGAGTAATTGTCCTAAACGAGCACGTTCGCTCATCTCTAGTCGTGAACAACTAACGGCTAACAACAGCAAAAACAACAATGTTTCTGGTTAATATAATATCATTTATCTTTCAGCATCGCAGTTGTAAAGTACACAGATTTTTGTACACTGGCAGGAATTCATCACTGGGCCAAAGAAATGGGTTAGATATATTGATTTATTAGCGTAAGAGCTGGTACATTTAGGCAATTAATTAGATAACCTGTAATTGCAAAAACTGAAAGCTATTGATATCAGGTTTTACAGATATATTTTAATAGCTTTAGGAAATAGGCAATTGAGCTTTTGGTGCAGAGCAGGGTTGGAAATTTCTAGGTAGATCCAATATGTATTTCTTTCATTCTATTTTGTTGCATTGCTTGGTCAGTTCATTGAAGAATGCACAACTCAATTATTCCCTGCTAAGTGCAAAAGTGTGTAATGTAGCTTTCTGGTGTTGTACAAGCGTGAAATTTGGCATGCTCATTCTTTAGGTCCTAAATGGGGAGAGTGGGAGGGGTGGTACATTCTGCAGTGGGACATCAGTACATGCAGCCCGAGGAGAATTTAATGCTCCTCTATATGTATACATATTTTATACCTCAGTTACTCTAAGTAACCTTGACTTCATAAAATTTTCTGTGTGAGCAACACATCCTGTATCAAATTACCTTGCGCAAAGCTGGGTATATCAGTTAGTACATTATAAATCAGTGTTGCCTTGAAAATATTATTATTACAATTGCACTCCATGCTTTAGTCTTAGTTGGAAGTACTCACAATGGGCTGGTTTGAAAAAGCCTAAATCTTTGCAGTTTTATTTACAAATCTAAGTACAAACATAATAATTCAATTTAAATAGGCACTAAAGTTTTAGACAACTTATTCTTGTGCAATAGTCTATATGTATCTCATCAATCTTGTAATATAATTTCATTAAAATGTTTGTTGTTTCACCAATTTAAATCAAGTTTGAAATATAGTTAGGGCCAGAAATATTTGGACAGTAACACAATTTTCGCGAGTTGGGCTCTGCATGCCACCGCATTGGATTTGAAATGAAGCCTCTACAACAGAATTCAAGAGCAGATTGTAACGTTTAATTTAAAGGGTTGAACAAAAATATCTGATAGAAAATGTAGGAATTGTACACATTTCTTTACAAACACTCCACATTTTAGGAGCTCAAAAGTAATTGGACGAATAAACATAACCCAAACAAAATATTTTTTTTTCAATATTTTGTTGCGAATCCTTTGGAGGCAATCACTGCCTTAAGTCTGGAACCCATGGACATCACCAAACGCTGGGTTTCCTCCTTCTTAATGCTTTGCCAGGCCTTTACAGCCGCAGCCTTCAGGTCTTGCTTGTTTGTGGGTCTTTCCGTCTGAAGTCTGGATTTGAGCAAGTGAAATGCATGCTCAATTGGGTTAAGATCTGGTGATTGACTTGGCCATTGCAGAATGTTCCACTTTTTTGCACTCATGAACTCCTGGGTAGCTTTGGCTGTATGCTTGGAGTCATTGTCCATCTGTACTGTGAAGCGCCGTCTGATCAACTTTGCAGCATTTGGCTGAATCTGGGCTGAAAGTATATCCCGGTACACTTCAGAATTCATCCGGCTACTCTTGTCTGCTGTTATGTCATCAATAAACACAAGTGACCCAGTGCCATTGAAAGCCATGCATGCCCATGCCATCACGTTGCCTCCACCATGTTTTACAGAGGATGTGGTGTGCCTTGGATCATGTGCCGTTCCCTTTCTTCTCCAAACTTTTTTCTTCCCATCATTCTGGTACAGGTTGATCTTTGTCTCATCTGTCCATAGAATACTTTTCCAAAACTGGGCTGGCTTCTTGAGGTGTTTTTCGGCAAATTTAACTCTGGCCTGTCTATTTTTGGAATTGATGAATGGTTTGCATCTAGATGTGAACCCTTTGTATTTACTTTCATGGAGTCTTCTCTTTACTGTTGACTTAGAGACAGATACACCTACTTCCCTGAGAGTTTTCTGGACTTCAGTTGATGTTGTGAACGGGTTCTTCTTCACCAAAGAAAGTATGCGGCGATCATCCACCACCGTTGTCTTCCGTGGACGCCCAGGCCTTTTTGAGTTCCCAAGCTCACCAGTCAATTCCTTTTTTCTCAGAATGTACCCGACTGTTGATTTTGCTACTCCAAGCATGTCTGCTATCTCTCTGGTGGATTTTTTCTTTTTTTTCAGCCTCAGGATGTTCTGCTTCACCTCAATTGAGAGTTCCTTTGACCGCATGTTGTCTGGTCACAGCAACAGCTTCCAAATCCAAAAGCACACACCTGGAATCAACCCCAGACCTTTTAACTATTTAATTGATTACAGGTTAACGAGGGAGACGCCTTCTGAGTTAATTGCAGCCCTTAGAGTCCATTGTCCAATTACTTTTGGTCCCTTGAAAAAGAGGAGGCTATGCATTACAGAGCTATGATTTGGATGTGGAAACTCTCATATTGCAGCTGGGAGTGTGCACTTTCAGCCCATATTATATATATAATTGTATTTCTGAACATGTTTTTGTAAACAGCTAAAATAACAAAACTTGTGTCACTGTCCAAATATTTCTGGCCCTAACTGTAGCTGCCATTAGGGGTCTCCCTTCCTACTCATCTGCATTCCACTGCCTGTTGCTAGGTATTGAGCTTCTGTAATTATTGGAATTTTAGGATGTGGGGGAAGGGTTATCTTCCAAGGCTGCTCCTTGCAATTACAGGCTGACAGACCTACAGACACAGTACCTGCAATCTCCACAAGCTCTGTCTCTCCTGCTGTTACGGCATGTGTGTATACATATTGAGCTTACTAACCATTTGGCCAAAATGTTTATGAATGCCGGAACTGTCTTGGAAAAGTAGAGAGATGGGTATTCAGATACTTCCCACTCGATGATTGGAACAGAGACAGAGAAATGCAACATGGGAAGTGAGGGAAAGAAAGTACAGGACAGCTAACTGCTGGTAGAATGCTAGGCTTGCTACACAACCCCTGCCTGAAAGTGGATTACAAACAGCGGGACAGCAGAAAAAATGGAGAATATCACCTGAAAATCTAAACTTTGAAGCATGAAACAGGGTGCAAACAGGAGCAAATAAGGGTAAGGAGAACCTATTATATTTTAGAAAACTTGTTGAAAACTCATGTACTCTTTAAAGTAATCAATTTCTAGTAAAAAGGTTGTAGACTTTAGACCACAACAAATTAAACTAGACCTTTCAAAAACCTGGTTGCAATATCGTTATGCAGTAATATAAAAGACTAGTAAACTGTATTGAATAATAGTACAACTTAGTACTAGAGATGAGCGAGCATACTCTCTAAGGACAATTACTTGAGCGAGCATTGTCCTTAGCGAGTACCTGCCCACTTGGAAGAAAAGATTCGGTTGCCGGCAGGGATGAGCAATGAGTTGCCGGGGTGAGCAGGGGGCAGCGGGGGTGAGAGAAGGAGAGAGAGATCTCCCCTCCGTTCCCCCCTGCTCTCCCCCGTGGCTCCCCGCCCCCTCCCCCTTCCCCCATCGGCACCCGAATCTTTTCTTCCGAGCGGGCAGGTACTCGCTAAGGACAATGCTCGCTCGAGTAATTGTCCTTAGCGAGTATGCTCGCTCATCTCTATTTAGTACTTTTTATTAATTTGTTTTTGTCCCCTTTTCTATCTAAAATCTAATCCTGGAAGTCCAAACCAAAATTATATGTTCAGCAATAATGTTCATGTTGAAATAAATTGACAATCATAGTCTGGTGACTTAAGGGTATGAGAACTTGCACAAGCAGGGTTAAATATGGGTGCATAGGGAACCCCTTTACTTTCTATATAGGACATGATGCCCTATAGACAGAGTAAATAAAATTTAATAAGGGACCTGCTGACACTGATGGACCATTTCAATAACCTGCAAATCCCATGAAGAATATCAAAAGCAGTTTAATATTTGCTTCATTTTGTCCCATTTGTCACATTTTTGTAGAGAAAAAAATAACCTTTTGGCTTGGACACCACTGGGTTTATGTTATCTACTGTGCACAGAAAACCCTATTGTGTTTCAATGTATTATTACAATCTCTTGTTCAATGTCTTATTTATTTTAATGAATCCCTATAATAAATTGGCACAGTCTCTTGTCCTATTCTACTCTGGCAGATTTATATGTTATTATATTAAATTCTCTGCTTCTGCATCTATTAGAGCCTGTATCAGCATGTTTCTGCAAATACCTGTTATTGCTAATGAAGAGGTTTTACTGCACGAGAAAAGTTAAAATGGAGCTCATTTGTTAAATGCCTCCTGCAGAAGGAAATTTTACTGCATACAATGAACTGTATTTACAAAGGCAAACTGAGAGCAGATCATGCATGTGATTGAGCGGCCATAAGAGGAGGACCCAGTCCGGATGGTGGAGTTGAAATTGCACCCACCCCGGGAACAGAATCTATCCAGTATAAGAAGCCTAGTGAACACTATTGTTTTGTTTTCTACCTATAGAATTACAGTTCTTTGAGGGGGGTCTATACACTGTAGATATAGGCTGGGCAAACCAGTAGCGAGTTTGGATGTTCATCTAATATGTATGAGGATGTTAACGCAATACCTACACTCCAGGTAGGAGAGGTCGGGAACTAAGAGTGCATTTCATGAACATGAAAGCTAATACACCATACAACAAGACAGAAAAGTGAGAGAGAAAAGGAAAAAAAAGGAAGGGGTGGGGGTCGGGGGGGGGGGGGTGGACAAGAGGAGGGAGAAGAAACCCCATCTAATATATGATGTATTGTTTTCTAACACAGAAAATGACCTGAAAACAAGCCGGGAGGGAAAGAGGTTTTATTTAACAATGTGGTTAAATGACCATATTTTGTAGAAATTATTCCCCTGTATACTGGAACATTCCAGAGGCATAGGAGACCAGATGAAAAGAGAGTGTGCGGGATAACTCTGTACCTGCAGTCCAGAGATAGACATAATAGCTTATAGGGCGTGAACCCAGTAGGTCAATCTCCAAAACCACCCATTGTTTACTGCATGTGTGGAAATGCCAATCAAAGATATGGGGCAATACTTCAGCCATGTGATATACTTTGGTCTCTGGCAGACCAGCTCCACCAGTAGCCTAAGGATGGGCTAAGGCATGAAAGCTAATTCTTCTTCGCTTTTGCCACCTATACAAACTTTGAGAAAGCAGATTGTAACTGTCAGAAGAAAGCAGCCAGGGGGGTCAATAGGGATGGTTTGAAAGGCATAAAGATATCTGGGGGTAACGTCTATCTTAAGAACATTGATATGGCCAAACCAGGATAAGCGCTTCTTATTATAGCTAGTAAGGTCTCAAAGGGTTAATTATAGCAAAGTCAAATAATTCAGTCTGCATAGCCGAGACAGGTCTAGGTGCATATTAATGCCTAAATTATTAATAGACTCTCTCCACCATTTGAAAGAGAAATTTGGGGATAAGTGTGTTACTTCACTGACGGGCCTCAGATGCAGACAGATTAACTTTGAAGTTACTCAGCTGACTGAATCTCGTGAACTCCCATGAGATAGAAGGAAATGACACCAGAGGTTGAGAGACATAGAGTAGAAGGTCATCTGCGTATAAGGCTGCCTTATAATGTTTGGAGTCTTTCTGGAGACCGTACACACTAGGGTTATTCCGGAGGGCTACTGCTTAGTGTTCCATAACAATCAGGTACAATAATGGGGTTAGAGGCAATCTTGTTGAGTGCTGTTCTCAATGGGAAAAGTGTCAGGCAAAGAGTCCCTTTTCCAAACCTGGGCTGTGATCTCCCCATATAGACCCAGAATGCGTCCAAGGTACTTTGGTCAAAGACAAATTTATTCAAGATAAGCCCACAGGAAATCCCAATGCACACAGTTGAATGCCTTCTCCATGCTGTGGGTGTAGGGTCCAGCAGCACTCACTGAAAGAATAAAGTCCAAACGAGGTGGGGAAGAAAAGAAAATGCACAGCCGTACTGGGGTCAATGAATCAGAAAACACCCCAACATAGATGCAATAGGCAAGAAAATCCGGCAGCATTAGTGGTAGTTAAAATATGTCTAAACCTTTATTGTTCCATATTAAAAAGGTGACCCAGCAACATTTTGACCACGGAGGTCTTTGTCAAGGCTTGATAAAGACCTCCATGGTTGAAACGTGCAATTTGACATAGTTTCACCTATTATACTCACTGGAAACCTAGAACAATGTAACCGTATTTGTTTGTATTAGTGGAATATGTTAGTAATCTTTTTAAACTTATTTTATTGAAGAATAAGTCCTAGAAAAGCAAAAATATTTACATTACCTGGGTTGCTGCATGCAGATAATTTTGTTTTAGAAATATACTCTACCAATGGCGTAACTATAGGGGATGTGGTTGCACCCGGGCCCAGGAGCCTTAGGGGGCCCATAAGGCCTCTCTTCTCCTTATATGGAGCCCAGTACTATGAATAAAGCAGTATAGTTGGGCCCCTGTTATATATTTTGCACTGGGGCCCAGAAGCTTCAAGTTACACCTCTGTGTTAAGGGGTTAAGAGAAACTGGGGGGGCCCCAAGATAAACTTTTGCACTTAGGCCCATGAGCCTTTAGCTACGCCCCTATGCTCTACTATAAGGTGCTGAGGTAATTTCAGGATTATACATACTATAGATGAGTGTCCTAATATGTGTTATACTATAATTACATATAGAAATAGACTAGGAGACACACCTGTTAGGTACTTACATTTTCAATGTCTTGGTAGAAACACTACAAATGCTTTTACAATATCATAAATGATACTGTAGCCTACACAACTTGTAAATCAGAAAGTACCACACCAAGAGATCCCAACAGCTGCTGGGATGGTTTGATTGATTGGGTAGTAATCAGTCTAAAAACAATTCCACCAGGAGATGTGTATTTCTTCTGTTGCCACAGAGCCTATAGTTGGTTGTCTACCAGTTCTAAAGGCGACTGTACTTTTTCTGATGCATAGTAAGTTCGAGATGTTCGAAAAATGTTGTAGAAATCTCTTTATAACCAGCATTGACTTGTAGAGCAGCTTACAAAATAGGTTAGTGGATGATTGTTTTTTTTTTTTTGCTGTTGATAGTGTTTGTGAGGGGTGAATGATGTACTTAGATTTCTAATAGCTCTCTTTAGGAGCCAACATCAAAATTTTGTGAAGGGGATCCATGAATTTAGTTCTATGGCTCATTCCTAACCAATTGTTGCAATAATTGTTCCTAAAATAACCTTATTCTCTGCATTATCAGAAAATGTTGCTCCAAGCCTATAAAAGCAGCTATGGGATTTATAATGGATAAAGGTGTTTAATTATAAATAAAAGGAGGAACTGATGCAAAAAATAATTGATAGCAATTATCAAAATAAGTTTCTGTTTGTTGAATACCAAAATATTAAGAGTTCAGTAAATAGAGCTGACGCCTGGAACACAAGGGATCCTGGGTTCGAGCCCTGACACTGGTAGTGGCTTTTTCCTCTTTCTTCATTAAACACATCTAAACAGCTATCTAACAACTATCTAAAATGCCCGAGTAGATTAAGCCTTCTCAAACATATTTAAGGTTTTGTCTCATCACAGACAAATCATTTAATGTAAGAGCTATCATTTTCTGATACCTCTGACAAGCAGCTAATAGTATTTCAGGGGGCCATTCAAATTAATAGCAGTCCATACATTGTATGGACAGACTAATCCTGGAGAGCAGGAGCCATTACTTGCTAGAGACTTTCCACTTTGGCTCTTCTTAGACATTAACTGAGCCCTCTGTAATGTCAATAGTGCAAGTAGAAAAGGGCTGTTGAGATCAGACAACCCCTTTAACCACTTCCTGCTCCAGGACGTACATTTACGTCCTGGAGCGTCGGGGTATGTATGAAGAGAGGTCGCAGGGCGACCTCTCTTCATACACCGTGGGCGTCAGCTTTTTATTACAACTGCCACCCGCGGGCAATAGCCGCTATCGGCCGAACGCTATTAAGCCTTTAAATGCTGCTGTCAGTTGTGACAGTGGCATTTAAATCCCCAGAATGATATTCGGGGGTCCCGCACGCCCCCCCCCCCTCGCGGTGAGATTGGGGGAGCCGTGTAGAGGTCATGCCAGTTGGGGGCCTTCTGAAAGGCCCCAGGGCTGCCTTTTTGTTGCAGTTTGTGCGCCGTAGAAACAAGACGCACTGGAAGATGGCGGAATGTCATTTTTTTTTCATTTTACTCCACTTAGAATTTTTTTAAAGTTTTTCAGTACATTATATGGTACTTTAAATAGCACCATTGAAAACTACAACTCGTCCTGCAAAAAACAAGCCCTCGTAGAGCGACACTGATGGATAAATAAAGGAGTTACGAAAAAACGAAAATGGAAAAAAAGGGGGCCGTGTCATGAAGGGGTTAAACTACGTACAAAATATATATGATTTGAGAATAAACATCAGTATATTTCCACACTCTTTGGTCTGTCTTTCAAGATAATAAGTTCAAACAGAGCACTGCTATGAAAAGTCAGTCCAATTCCAAGTCTTGGTTCTTTTTGGTCGAATCAAGGTGCGAAGAGTTGATTTGGTGATTTGTTACTAATACTGTGTGGCCTTTCCTGGAAGATCAATCATTCCATTGAATCATCAGTAATAATAATAATCTTTATTTCTATAGCGCCAACATATTCTGCAGCACTTAGTCCTCATGTCCACGGGGAAAATCAGGCCCGTCGTGGATTCTTCATGTAGAATCCATAGCGGGTCCCTCCTGCCCCGCAGACATGAGGCCTAAAAATCAGAATAAACTCATCTGCTCCGGACGATGCAGATCTTCCTTCCTTCGCGGCAGGATCTTCTTTCTTCAGCCCGGCGGGCGTGCCGCGCGCATGCGCCGGGCACATCCGCCGGGCCGAAGAAAGAAGATCCGGCCGCGAAGAAGGGAAGAACCAGATCGTCCGGAGCAGGTGAGTTTAATTCTGGTACGAGTCTCCCGCGGATCCGGACGGCTTCCATAGGCTTCAATAGAAGCCTGCGGGAGACCCGCACTAAAATGGAGCATGTTCATTTTTTTTCCCTCACACGAATCCGCGCCTGACGGGAAAAATGACATCCACAGGTATTTAACTACCTGCGGGTGTCCAATGCATCTCTATGGGGAGCGGATCCGCGTGCGGGAGAAACGCTGCGGATTTTAAGCCCGTGGACATGAGGCCTTACAAAACGGGAGAACAGATACAAAACTATGGTTATATCTAGTAAATAATTAATTCACGGAAAAAGTAGAAGTGTAGTACTTACTCTATCGACACATAGACAATGGTCAAAATTGAGAGAGGGGAGAGTCTGGTGCAGGGGAGGCCAATCAGCAGCGAGATGCAATAATCGAGCCGAGAGTGGATGAGGGCGACAGTGAGTAATAATAACCATTCTCCGTTAAAAGTCTCACAATCTTAGCATGCACATTGTGAAGTGCTCCTTATTTTTGCAACTTACCCAAGTTTATTTCAGATATACAAAATGTGCCAAGCTGACATCTTATAACAACGTTGCTGATGTCCTTCTGCCTGAAAAAATAACACTTGTATCCATAAGCGGCAGACAGTGCCACATGTTACCTTCTAATTTTCTACAGCTTCTTACATTCTTACTAGACGATTTTGTGCAATGTGTTGAAAACACCTGACAAAACCTTCCACACTTTCAGCAGGTATTTAACAAGTTTTTAGCGGGCTGAATCATCTGGAACAAACATCTTCTTGTTGGAAGTTGCCATATAGTATCTAGTCCAAACTGAGTCAATCTCTACCTTTTATTAACGTACATCTATATACAGTACTGCAGATAGCAAGTGGAAAACATAACACCAATGACACATATCTATCTTACCTATGTCTGTAGGCAATGCCAAAGTGATCTTCTCCTGCAATAAGGAAAACATCACCAAGATGCTGCTGAAAGATTTATTATTTTTATTATGTCTGTCTATTGAATGACAGCTGAGAGCTGCCCCTGATTGGTCCCTGCGCTCAGCCAATCAGAGGCAGCACTCACTCACCCATTCATGAATTCATGAATGGGTGAGTAAGTGCTGCCTCTGATTGGTGAGGGCTGTGACCAATCAGAGGCAGCCCATTCAGCAGACGTAGTAGCTGACTACTACACAGAGCAGTTCAGGTGAACTGCCGGCCGGCCACGGCTGAACTCCGGCTGCAGGGACAAAGTGAGTATATATATATATTTTTTTTTTACACATTTTAGGATGATTTTCAGGGAAGGGCTTATATTTTTAAGCCCTTCCCAAAAATTCATCCCGCGCTCGCCGTCAGCCCATTGCTTTCAATGGAGCCGGCTGTATTGCTGGCTCCATTGAATTCAAACGGCGAACTTCGTTCTTCTCTGCCACAGCTGTTACAGCTGTGGCAGAGGAGAATGATCTTTGTAGTATATGTTCTCAATTGGGTCTGCGCTGCTGCCGCCGGCCCCATTGAGCGCATATATAGAACACAAGGAATCGCAGAACGCAGATAGGCACGATCTGCGGTTCCTCGTGTCCTATAATTTATCGGACATCCGCATAAAAAGCGGCCATGTGTCCGATCCCATTGCGAAGCAATGGTTCTATATATGCGCAGATTGCATGCGCATGCGCAAATCGCACGACAAAACGCCCGTCTGACTAAGGCCTCAAGCTGTAGTTTTTATAGACACAGTTTGAGGGTCCATATGACACTTTTGATTACTTTTATTGCCTTTTTTGAAAGGTGAAATGGACAAAAAAAGACTTTTGGCCTTTTTGCGCTTATAGCATTTGCCATGCAAAATAAAAAATGCTTTCAATTTATTGTATGGGTCATTATTGATGCGGTGATACCAAACATATAGCTTCTTTATTTATTTTTTAAACAAAAAAGGGAAAAGTGTGCAGAAAAGGAGTTTTCAGGGTTTTCATATTAGTTTTTTTTTGCTATTTCTATTTTGTCACCTTTTCTATATTCCCTTAGGGTACTTGAACCTGTAGTATTCTGCTCGCTGAGATAATACACTGCAGGACTCTTCTGTAATGCAGTGTGATGTCCTTGACAGCACTTGCTATGGCAGACCTGTAGACCACTGTTAACCCTCCGGATGCCATGACAACCTATCAGCCCTCCACGATATCATGGCGAACAGCCAATAATGTCCTAGAGGGAGTGCCCTCCCTCTGTTAACTCCATACATGCCACAATCAGTATTGATTGTGGATTGTAAGAGGTTAACAGCAGGGATCATGTTCTCTCTGAGCCCTGCCATTGCAACAGGAGGCTAACTGTTAGTCACTGTCAGCTCCCACTGTGAATGGCACTGTCTCAACTTCTGAGTCCATATGACATAATAATTTGTCTTTTTGCGCTAATGTTTTCCCACCCAGGATGTACATATATACCCTGTGGTGTAAAGAGGTTAAAGAGGTTGTGCCATGATTCAAAGTTATACCCTATCCACAGAATATGCCATAAAAGTCCACTTCAGGGACCCTCACCTATCTTGAGTTTTGGCCTTCATTGCCCTGGCCTGGCTGTATGCATTGACTGGGGGTCATTGGGACATAGAGAAACACTTTTATTTGACCTATAGAAATAGCGTGTTTCAGCTGCACTTCGCTGTTCTGTCCACCAGGCTATCTCGCACACAGCAATGTTCCTATTGCAGCTGTGTTTGGCCGAGACAGGGAATACCCCTTTAAGGTGGATCAGAGGTGCAATTATGTAAGCTTCATTGTGTTTATAAAATTCTAAACATCGTAAAACCAACGGCTTTGTAGCTTATTGGGAATATTGATATAACGTTTGTACACATTATAAAATATACTGTAACAACTCTTATAGTTTCAGTCTTTAAACATGAAAGTGATGTTTTTGTCTATATCATTGACTTTTACACATAATCCCTGCTCCTTCTGGTAACAGCAAAGTTTATAGAAACATTCCAATGGCTTCCTAAACTACTCACCCAGTATGTGCTATTGATCCTTAGTGGATCTTTAATGCACTGTGAAGGCTGCTGAGACTGCAGAACAGCTGGCGTTAGGTTACACTATCTATCCCTTTCCAGCCTTTGCTACTTTGAGATGTACTAACAATAGAGGCATTTGTGGATGTAATGTACTCAACAAATGCAGACTTTGGGAGTCACTCTACTCAAATCACTTATTCATCTGTTCAATACCACCAAGATATCTTGTTTATATCAGCAAGATATTTAGGAACCAGTGTAGTGCCTAAATTAGATTTAATAATACCAATTGGATACATTACATCCGCAGACTTTAATGAGTATTATGGAAAAAGGTATCCATTTTTGATAGGTTGAGCAATATAAAAATGCAGCAATTATACCAGGCGTTTTTATTCTTCATAGGTACTGCCAGGGATATTGTCGCTTTTGTGAATCTCTCTGCCATTGTGCTATTGATTTGGTTTCTGCTTAAGAACTTCATTCGTAAAGCGAAATAAGCTCATGATTATCCTAGTCACATATATGTCAGAGAAAAAGGACGTTTCTCTCTGGAGGTATATATGTTTTCCTTATTTACAAGCAGTTTAGGTTTAGTGGTCCTAGGATTTGTTGTTACAGTATGGTTTCTACACTGTAGTAGTTTGTGGCAATTATCTCATAGAATGGTAGAGTTGGAAGGGATCGCCAGGGTCATCGGGTCCAACCCCCTGCTCAATCCAGGATTCACTAAATCATCCCAGACAGATATTTCTCCAGCCTCTGTTTGAAGACTTCCATTGAAGGAGAACTCACCACCTCCCATGGTAACCTGTTCCACTCATTGATCACCGTCACCATCAGAAAGTTTTTGCTAAAATCTAATTTGTGTATACTCCCTTTCAGTTTTTAATCCCATTGCTTCTAGTCTTTCCTTGTACAAATGAGAATAGGGCTGATCCCTCTGCACTGTGACAGCCCTTCAGATATTTGTAGACAGCTATTAAGTCTCCTCTCAGCCTTCTTTTTTGCAAGCTAAACATCCCAGATCCTTTAACATTTACTCATAGGACATGATTTGCAGACCGCTTACCATCTTGGTAACTCTTCTCTGAACTTGCTCCAGTTTGTCTATGTCTTTTTTAAATTGTGGTGCTCAGAACTGGACATAGTATTCCAGATGAGGTCTGACTAAGGAGCACATCTCTATGGAGCACATTTATTCAATCTGGTCTCCACCCCTTTCACTGCCCCTATAGCAATGTCATGATGTGTCAGCATGTGTTTCCTGTCTTTCTGCTACTAGGCACCAATAGGAGCAGTTCTCCAAAGGTGTAAGTTGAATTGGTTGGCTATGAGTTGGATTTGTCCAACAAGTCAATCTCTGCTTGTCTGTGCACATTTATTCCAGCTCCTCCTCTCAGAGGGTGCCGGTTATTCTCCTGACTTCAGTTTGGTTTTATTATGTCAGTTTGCATTCTGGGCAGCTAACTGTCTGTCTGTGTCCTGTCTCATGCCTATGTCTTGTCTGTACACCATCAGATGTAATGTCTGACACCTGAGTCTGGATTGTACTGTATCCAATCTGTGCACTGTCAGGTGTAATGTCTAATGCCTGAGTCTGGTTTGTACTGTGTTTGACCTGTACGCTGTCAGGTAAAATATCTGACTCCCAAGTCTTGTTGGGTTCTTTACTCCTGTTTTCTGTCTGAGTCTCTTTTGATGCTTCTCTGACTTCTGCCTTTTGACTCTCAGTATCTAGTCTCATTGGCTTCAATGGTTCCTATTCTGCACCTTGTAACATTGTGTTCCATAGTGTTTTAACATTATATCCTTATGCTAGTGATATCCTTATACATGATCCTTATACTGCCATCTAATGTTTACCACTGTTTTCCTAACGCAAACTAGGGAAAGCCAGGGTCACTTTAGGTTCCTGATGTGGGGTTATTCTTATCAGGGCAATTACTAAATTTATTGTTAGGGTGATGTAGTGTCCACGGAGCAGGCCCTAGCCTAGGAGACAGCGGGGATGAGTTGTAGGCCTTGTCACAGTGGCACTACTGTCTCCCACCTGGAGGGTAGCCAGTGACACATCCAGAAGGGCTACGGGCAGGCTATTAAAGTAGTGGGTAACCGGGAACTAAGTTACCTTGGTTCTTCCTTTGGGTTGTCACGGGTGATGCCACCGTTCTTTCCTCTGCAGTGAAGCTGGATGGTGAAATGATTGTCCACACACACAGAGTAAAGTTGAAAACAAAGCTGGGAATGGTTGACAATGTTGTTTTACTTGGAAATCCAACACTGAACAGTTCGACAGTACATAAGCCAAAGCACAGCACGGGTGTAGGCAGAGTTTGTGGTGAGACAGGGAGGCAGAGCACAGAATGAATATCAGGCCCACAGTCTTAGTTATCTGTGCAGCTCCGCTCCTGGAAAATAGTACACTCTTTTCCTCTCCTGACTCTCAACCTGTCAACACTCACTCTTTCAGACGTCTCTTAATGCTGCATGGCAAACTCCTCTTTCGCACAATCGTTAACAATCCCTAAAAGAAGGAAGATTATGAGGCATTTAAAGAGACAACAAAGCTATTTTTTTCCTCTAGCTTAGATGCAAGATTTGATATGGGCAGGCATGAAGGCTCTAGTATACTATTGGGCCACTTCTAGCTTGGATACAAGATGTGATATGGGCAGACATGGAGGCTCTAGTATTCTGTTGGGCTGCCTCTAGATTGGATACAAGATGTGTAACAGAAGGGCATGGAGGCATACAGGATCTGTATATTATCCTGCGGCATACCGGTCCACATTTTCTGCAACTGTGTTTCTAGATCTTGCAAACTCATAGGCAGTCAAAGTTGGCATCCCAGATGGTCCCATACAGGTTCTATTGTCAATACATCTGGCAACAGAAATGTGGCAATGTTGAGGAGACATTCCTGTGACACCCTCACTGTGTACAGCCAAACATTATCCTGTGGGAAAAGGCCTCTTGGAAGCCCTGCCATGAAAGGCAACACATGTGGCTGCAGAATGTCCTGAACACATTGCTGAGCTGTCATTGTCTGTTGTACCACTACTAGAGTGACTGACTGTTGTATGCGACGGCACCCCCAGGTCATCACACCAACAGTGAGGACAGTATGCTTCACTGAAAAGGCAGGATTGAGGTGCTCATCCCTAGGTTTCCAAACACGAATATGACTGTCACCTGGATTCATCACTAACAACATCCCTGTTCCACTACAGCAGTACAGGTTTGTTGTTCATAGCACCACTGCAAAAGGAGGTGACAAAGGGTGGTTGTCAAAGGCAGCACATGTAATGGGCACCGTGAGACCTAATGTGCTTTAGCCAAGCCACTGGAAATAGTTCCATCAGATAGAGAGGTCTGTAACGATGGTTCCACCTGCTTATTGGAAGATCAGACAATGCTCTCTACTGGTGGTCTTTTGAGGGCATTCTGAGCCCGGTCGCCTTGTGTGTGTGCCCTCATGCATTCACTGGTCACAACACCTCCTAAAAGCCTGGTCAGAATGGCCCAGGTGATGGACAATTCATCAATATGAACATCCAGCTTTTTGCATTCCAATAATGCTCCCCTCTCAAACTCTGGTAACTCTGAGAAATCTGTTCTCTGCATTGTAGAGGCATGTCGAGGTCAACAAGCTCTACACAAGCGGAAAAAGAGGTCCACTACACACAAGTAGCCTCTGAGAGCCTTTTTATAGGCCAAGGGTGGAATTAGTTTTCGGCCTCAGGTGGCGAGGCCATTCATCTAATCACGCCACAACTCTAATCATTTGCATATCTACCTGAGATGTAACTGCACGTAGGGTTTTGCAGCAAAACAAGAACTCCTAGATGCTTGATTTTTTTTGCCAAAGAGTGTATTTGGATTTTATATGTGCATTATACTTGTCTGTAAACATAACACACATACGCTCAGAACTGCATGCATTTTCTAGGCATGACAGCAATTTATTCATATAATTAGTTTTATATTTTCTCTGCCCTGTGATCTTACTATAGCTCTGAAGCCAAAATACCCACTCCACCTTTATTTTAACAATCATGAAACGTAAAGTAAAGTGAGAATCCCCGTAAATCAATTTTTATATCTTCTACTTCAAAAATCATGACATCCTTTTCATAAATACTTAAATTGAAGTAGAGAACAAGAAATATAGTGATTGCCTCCTGTTGTTGAGGAAAACATACAGGGGTGAACAAAAATATGGAAGCACCAAAGCTTTAGTCTGCTTCTTTTTCATCACAACCCTACTTAATGATCATGTCTCTCCGTCACTCAACACACATTTCTGTCCACGCTGGTGTTTGTCAGATGTGTTTTTTACAGTCTTACTGTATGCAGTCATAATCTTGAATACTGTGCCTTGTGATACAGCAAAAATGTCCACTATCTTTATTACAGAGGCACCCACCACATGGGCCCCAACAATTTGACTGCATTGGAATTCCATCAGCTCTGCCATGATTCCTCAACAAATGCGTAGAACGCTGTCTCAAAGACAAATTATGCTTACCACATGTTGGCACTATTATACAGATCAGTGCATCATGTATCAACTACAGCAGCGCCTACTAACTCCACTTTAACATGTATGGAGCCTGGATAGAGATGAGTGAGCACGCTCGTTTAAGGCTGATGCTCGAGCGAGGCTGATGTCTTCTCGAATCACTGATTACTTGTCCGAGCAAATGCGAGGGGGCAGCAGGGGGAAGAGTGAGAGATATCTCTCCCCCCCCCCCCCCCCGCGCTCCTCCCCGCTCCCCCACGACCCCCCCCCCCCCCCGCATTTGCTCGGACGAGTAATCAGATGTTCAAGAAGACCGATGCTCGCTCAAGCATCAGCCTTAAACGAGCGTTCTCACTCATCTCTAATCCTGGACCATTAGAAGGGATTTGCATGGGATTATAATCATTAGCACTGAACTTCCCTTTTGATATAGTTAAAATTTACCGGTAGTATTGCGAAGTCTGTTTTATAATCCCATGTAACTTAAGGTATGCATTTCATATGCTGTTTCCATATTTTTCTCAACCTCCTGTATACAATGTACTATAAATGTACTTAAGTCATGCATTTCGTACTGTGCTTCCATATTTTTGCACAATATTGCAAATGTCCAGAAGAAAGAATTATAAGGCAGCCCTCACCAATCCATTTAAATTGCAGCATTCATTTGATCGTAGGAGGTAGACACAAATGGACCCGCATACTCCTGTAGATCTATACAAAACGTAATCAGTGCCAACCTATTTTCTTCTTTTTTTGAAAGTGCTGTAAATGGTAAGTTTCTCAACAGTGAAAGACCAAAATGATAAAAAGTGTAAAGATTTCCAATTCTTGTTTATGCTTAATACATTTAAAGGAATAGTTACCTTTTCGAAAAAATGAAAAAAATAATGATGATGCTTATACACAATAGACAGATATTTTATTGGCTAATCTAGATCTGGAGAACGGTTCTGATCAGTCCTGGTTAGAATGTATTCTTTTTCCGTTGTAGGTCACATCAGTGCCAGCCTTAGGTTAGGTAGTACCCTGTATGTCATTTTTTTTCTTCCCACCCTCATAAGAAATTTTTTTTGTATATTTTGCACTCATAGGCAGTCTGCTTGTATTCAGCTTGTGTAGAAAGCAGCACCATAGCAGCATACCCTTACCAGAACAGCTCAATAAATAGATACTGTACTGGAGCCTAGCTCATAACATAAATGCAGCAGCAGAACCAAGCTCATAACATAAATGGAGCACTAAAATCAAGCTCATAACATCAATACAGCACAAACCAACCTTAATACATAAATGCAGTACCAGAACCAAGCTCATAAGGCTTTTGTATGGGTATTATGGATGTAGGACCGTTCTCCTGCATTACACTAATTATATGTAAACCAACTGGATCGCCTGCCTACTCATAATGCCTACTAGACTACCTACAAGACATTACACCAGCAAATCATAGTTCACAATTACTAGTGGAAGGACTTACGGTACAAGTGGAGAATTTTATAGCGAGCTATTGCAGGCAGGCTTCTCCTCATTCTTGTCCAAAGTTGGAAAGCATTGGGCCCACATACTGTTATAGCACAAAGGACCTCTAATACCTATATTTGACTTTTCGTCACTGAATGGTGAAATCTCATTGGAATCTGAGTTTGTGCACAACTTTAACCCATGCAGAGACATTGAAATGTTGTGATGGTTACACTAATCTAATTTTTTACCATGAGATTCACATGCAGCACCAGCAAATAACAGTAATTGTAAGAATAGGGGGCAAATATCTTTCTATGTGATAAGCAACATTATTATTTTGTAATGCTTTCAAATGTTTAATCACTTAAATTGTCAATTCATTCCAGTTTTGTAGCCTTTGAAAATATCCCAACTGCTGAAAATAAACAGATTTTGCCCTAGATTAAGTGAAGAATTTATATTCTAAATTGTGATTGGCTGGAAAAGGTACAACATCTAATACCATTTTTCCTGGGACCCAAAAGAAAAATGCTCTCTTTCACAATCTTTTAAACTTTTTTTTTTTTGCCAATGGCCAAAAACTCAGAGGGACGAAGCCTTTAGGCAAAAAATTTGAAAACGCTACTGAAATGGAGACGAGCTACTCCTCCGGGACCGTGCTGACATGTTTGTAGAATCTGTTCAAACGAGCGTTTAACTCTGCCCTGTAACAAAAAAGAAATACTTTTATATATCTGATTGACTGAGTAACAAATGGAGGTTTTATTGATCGTAAAAGTCTTTACAAATTGAAATATTAATGACTCATACAGTATTTTATTGCAGACTCGTAGAAAGAGAAGGAAGCTGTTAACCCTTTGTAACTTGTGGCTTGCAAGAGATCTAAATATTTTTTCATTACAATTTTATTTAACAAATTTTGCAATACAAAAAAGGAACAAAAGCACTCAGGGGACATTGACTAACACTCTATGAGTAGGAAAATTGAAAATCACTGACTTACATTTGAGAAATCCCTCACTGTGTATTCATACAAAGCATCCACTGATATCTGTATAATGGAATTTTCCTCAAACACGATTAAAAGTCCAGAAAAGGGCTTATTAGGCACAAACGCGGACAGAAATATCGCTCATGCAACTAATTTCTGGACTCTTGGTTGCCCCTTTCTCAAGCACATAAACAATATCTACATCTATATATACTTACAAAGATTGTTATCTCCAACATTCTAAAATCAAAGTAATTTAAAGTGGGAATCCACTAGAGATGGGCGAGTACCAAAATGCTCGGGTGCTCGTTATTGGAGTTGAGCTTTTCATTATATTCAAGAGCTCTATTTGAGTAACGAACCCCATTGATGTCAATGGGAGACTCGAGCATTTTTGTATTGGACCTGCTGTGTGCCCAGCTTTTTTTTTCCTCTCTTTCTCCCAGCCAGCCACATACTGCTGTGGATGTGCGCACGCTGGCACGTCACAACAGGCAGTGGAAAACAGGGAGGGGTCAAAATGGGGAAGGGTCAAACGCGGCGTGATACACGCTCGAGTAATGAGCACCATCGAGTATGGTAATACTTGAATCAAGCTCAGACGGGCATGTTCACTCAACTCTAGAATCCACCATATCATGGCCTTTGCCATGCTCAGTATGTGTCCTGAAAGTCGGAAGTGATCATAGTCAGCTGACACAGACCAGAGATACAAAGCCCATGAAGCCTACTGGTAGGTAGCACACTCCATGTGTGGATGTTCTTCTTGTATAGAGGATCAGTAGTTGTATTATGTGCACCATCTAGTAACACTTACTTGGCACTAGGTGTGAGGGTTGAGCCCTTGAAAAGTCACCTCTGACACCCGATGAGTCCTTTTTTTGGTTTATATTGTCTTACTACCATCTTCTGGGGTGCTGTTCTTCTTATTTTTTCTGATTCTGTTATTTAACATATTTTAGTATCTATTAGTAAATATTTAATGCTCTATAACGTTTTCCATATAGTTATGTACTTAGATTAATTGTCTTCCTTTACTTTTTCAAAATTAGTTTTAGCGTTTATGTGCTTGAGATATGAAAAAGATTAAGATTATAAACCCACTGTAATGCAACCAATGTTGATGAATAACTATTTAGTACTGAAGAATATGCATTATATAAATAAAGGGTGATAAATGGATGGCTGTGTTAAAGGACTTATCAGGACTTATCTTTAGGATAGACTATCAATGTTTGATTGATGTGAGTCCAACCACCATGATCTCCACCAATAAACAGATGTGCCGTGTACTGTAATTCCTCATATTTACTTGAATGACTCTGATTTCCAGTGCCAAGCACACTTGCAGGCATGTGTAAGCATCTATAGCTTCTTTGTTTTGCTGATGCATGCACTGAGACTGTGGCCACCACCTTCACTCACTTCCCCACACCTGCAATTGCAGTCCCAATCTGTCTTTTGCTCCCTGCAGATGCCACATTTACCTTCATTCTAGGCCTATGGAAAGATTCTTTCAGCCTGTCTCTTAAATGGTCGACACATGCACACAGCTTTTCATTCCTTGGCCAATCCTAATAGGTTCTAGAGGGTGCCTGAGCAATTGGTCATTTAAGATGGGAAGGTGTTACAGTGTGACCTGGGCCTGTTTGACTAACCTTTCTTGATCTCTCTTCATCTTGTTATTGGAATGTGCTTTTCTCTGTTTGCTGTCTGCTCTGACCCTTGGCCTGACCTATCGCTGTGCAAAAATGTTGCTTGTCTTGATTTTGGTTCTGTTCCTCAACCACGACTCTGTTAATCCACTTTCAGACAGGGTGTGTGTTGCAAGCCTAGCATTCTGCCAGTAGTTCACTATCCTCTACTTTCTTTCCTCACTTCCCATGCTGCATTGCTTTGTCTCTGGCTAAATCAGCAGGGAGGCAATATCTGAATGCTAGCTCATCTACTATCCCAGGAATATTGTATGGGCTTAAACCCAGGACCTCTTGTGCTCTCCGGGACCTCTTGCAGCTCTCTCCCCTGGGTTATCCAGGATTTGGACAGTTCCTTGCTGAAACCCAGCCTTGTTCTATGTTTCCTTGCTCCTGCTAAATCCATTTCCTGTATCCCTGTTCTGGCTCCACCATGCTACTAATTAGGACTTCCTATAAAAGCCTGACCGTACTTCAGATCCAGTGTGTGATTATTGTGCAGCACCATCTAGATCAAGCCCCTCTTCCTCCTGCTCATCTGCAATTGTACTGATACCTGTTGCTGCTGACCTCTGTCTTCCATTTGACTATGTTTCCATCTCATCCCATTGTACTGCATACCCATACTTGCTGCTGCTGACCTCTAGCTTCCATTTGACTATGCTGCCTCTCATCCCATTGTACTGTATACTGAGACTTCCCAATAACAACTCCTGGCTATATTGACTACTCTCCGGTGACCGGCACAGCTACTACACCTGCAGCTCCAATCCAGCATCAGTAAGACTTAAAAGACATTCTGTTCAAATGGTTAGTAAACTCAAAATAATGTTCACACATTTGGTATAACAGCAGAAGAGGTAGATTTTGGGATGACTGCAGACTCTGTAAGCAGTTCTAAGAGCAGTGTAAGTGCAAGGAGTGAGCCTGTAAAGATAGTTCCTCCTGCACATCTAAAAAACCATCCCACCATCCCAGTAACTACAGAGGCTCTATATCTAATGTAGAGAAATATCTTGTATGATTTAGTTTGTATTTCAGTCTAATTTTGGCATTGTCTGCAGGCAGAATGTTCTGCAGAGTACATTCCTTACACAATTAGACAGACAGAGAGTCACCAATAGACAAGATATATGAGATTTTCATTAGAACAATGGAAGCAGTGAGAGATGAGTCAAGATAACATGATCATTCTTTACAATTCAAAGGAAAAGCAGTTTGAACCAAATGAATGATGTAACTGTGTTTGGCTTTGTAATACCCTTTTCTGTTCCTACTTGAACCCTAACTATTTAGTTATAAAAGCTGTCTTAAAAAATAAATAAGTGTCAGCATTTTCAACACCTTGTCATGATGTGTAGCTTTTGTTTTTCTCTCTGACTCCTTACCAACAACACCTAATATAGCACCCACAGTATATCTAAGAGCACAATTGTGCTAAAACTAAGTATAGGCAGTGAATTTCAGATGGGTTGGAAGGGAGACTTACTAGTAGCAACCACTTCAAACTTGATTTACAATGGTAAAACAACATGTTTAATGAAAGTATATTACAAAGTTGCTGAGACACGTACAGACTACTTGAGCATAAGGTATCCAAAAAGTTACTGCTCCGTTAAATTAAATTATGATGATTGTAGTTAGATTTGTAGAGAAAAGTTTAATGCCCCTTTAAATGTCTAATAACTTTGAAAGGAATCAGTTACCAGATTCATACTGGCTGAACTACGGGCAACATGAACAGGGTGCAGATACCCACAGTGCAGCTGTGCATGTTTTATTCTGAAATCCTGCAGGCTTCAGAAAAAATATAGCTTGAAAATCTGCTGAGAACGAGCCTCGGAGTCACCCATATTATTATGGATTCAGAACAACTCTGGAACATGTGTAAGATAATGTAGATCAGTGGAGTTATTTTTATGTTGTTTAATAATTTACTTTCTGAGGCCTGGAAAACATACCGCATGTCAAGCCCTTCATCAAGATACCAAACCTCAACAGAAGACATTTCCTTCCTTTATGAGACAGACTGAAATTCATTAGCAGTCACTTTGTGGTACAAGATTTCTTCGGTAAACAGTATTTACATCAGATAGACTTATGGAGCCGTATTATCTGGCAGAAACACTTTCCCATCAATATGACATCAGCGCGGGTCAGGTGCCCACAATATAAATATCTGTCACCTATATTGCGGTAGAAAAAAATGCATTGATATGCATACGATTTTCAGTTCCAAGCTATCGGGTTTAGAAAGACAAGCTATTAAATATACATTATAAGGTTATTATTTTTTTCTAATAAAGGAAACAATGGTAAAAGGCAAAAGCTTATTTAATTAACCCCTTCTAGGAACAATCAGGTAGCAAAAAACATATTCTCTGTAATTACCGAATCTCAAATGAGGTTTTGACTAGTCAAAAGCTCTTTCATATAAGCAATCCAGGCAGGGTGAATAGGACATTTCTGTGTACCACTTGTAATGACAGAATTAGTTGTTTTTCTGCCTTGCATTATTGAAATTATTTTGCACCAGGCAGATTTTTTTTTGTATTTCTCCAAATGCAAATGCCGTTTCTGGAGAGAAAATAGTAAGCTCATTATTTCTAGGATAGTGAAAGGTTTTATGAAAAGAGGAAGTTTAGCAAAGAAATGGAATTTCACTAATTCAGAAGCTTCATATATGATATATATAATATACTAAGAGATACATTTTTAGCGAGCTGTCTGTTACATGTTCAGACTCTTCCCTTATTTCTTAGTGCTGGTCTCCAGGGATGTTAATACTGTAGATTTTCAAGATGCTCCGGTTTGGGTGCAGTAAATGACTAAATAATTAACCTCATTGCACTGCTTATCATGAAAATTCGCTGACTTATAAAACACTCATAGCTAATGGTGGGGTTAGATTTTAGTTTTAATCTTCTCTTTAAATAAGTATTATAATTTGTTTTTTATATTAAAGGGAATCTGTCACCTCGACGGACCCCTATAACCTAAAGTAATGAATGAATAGTAGAAAGGAGACAAAGTTGAAATGTGTTATGTGTATACTTACGCTCCCTCCCATTCTCCTGCTAAGTGTCTGCAAACCAGCTGTTTGCTGCATAGAGCAGACTACTGAGCAAATGCATATAAAGGACTGATGGACAACGCTTGGCCATCTCTGATAGAGATGAATGGAGTGGCAACACTTATGCTCAACCTTCGCTCCTTTCATACTGGAGGACACAAGATTCTCGTGACTGGTGGGGTTCACAGTGGTCAGACACTCTCTATTCAGACAATTTTAAACTTAGCACAACCCTCTAAGTCAGAGGCGTAACTTGAAGCTTCTGGGCCCCAATGCAAAATCTGTAACAGGGCCCCCAACTATAATTCTTTATTCATACTACTAGGCTCCCTATATGGAGAAGATAGGCCTTAAGGGCCCCCTAAGGGTCCTGGGCCCGGGTGCAATTGCATACCTTGCATCCCCTATGGTTACGCCCCTGCTCTAAGTATGTACTGTTGTATAGACTGAGATTGTCAATAGATTTCTTAAAAAATGGTAAGATCTGCCCAAAAAAATGTTATGTATGATTGAACAGTTGTATGTGCTTAGATTAGGCCTGTTAGCTAAGATTATCGGTAGTGCTGGACTGGGGATCCTTGGACCAACAAAAGGAGAGGTCCATCCTCTCTTAAAACTGCATAAACAAAATGCATTGGAAAATCGCACGTGGTTTTATGGATATTGCCAGAGATTTTTGCTGCTGTTTTATATTTACTGCAACCGCATTGAAAATCACAGTAAATTGTGGTAAAACTGCATGTGTTTTCCTATGTTTGTTTTTAATGCTTAAAGGGGTTGTCCCGCGCCGAAGCGTTTTTTTTTTTTTTCCAACAGCCCCCCTGTTCGGCGCGAGACAAACCCGATGCAGGGACCTAAAAAAAAATCTGCACAGCGCTTACCTGAATCCCCGCGCTCCGGTGACTTCTTACTTACCTGGTGAAGATGGCCGCCGGGATCTTCTCCCTCGGTGGACCGCAGGGCTTCTGTGCGGTCCATTGCTGATTCCAGCCTCCTGATTGGCTGGAATCGGCACGTGACGGGGCGGAGCTACACGGAGCCGCTCTCTGGCACGAGCGGCCCTATTGAGAAAAGAAGAAGACCGGACTGCGCAAGCGCGTCTAATCCGGCGATTAGACGCTGAAAATTAGACGGCACCATGGAGACGAGGACGCTAGCAACAGAACAGGTAAGTGAAAAATTTCTGATAACTTCTGTACGGCTCATAATTAATGCACAATGTACATTACAAAGTGCATTAATATGGCCATACAGAAGTGTATAGACCCACTTGCTTTCGCGGGACAACCCCTTTAAAGCACATTTCTGTAGAGAGGTAACGCGTTTTGAATAATGTATCCTTCTGCTGATTTATTTTGGAACTGTTTGTAGTACCATTGTATAGTTGTTGATTGCCACTAGCCGTCGGTTGTTGGTGGTATGGCAGGATATGAACATGGACTTTTTTGACTTGTGTCCTGGGTAAAACATTTTTTTCACGTGGATGTCTGGCCCGATAGGTAATTGTGTGGCCGCCATCAGACATTCCCATGTACCAGAGTGGTGGCAACCCCTTCAGAAAGATTGGGACCAGGAGGAAAGTGCTTCAATTGTTCTATGCGCAGTTATAGTTTATTGTCCCACTCCTTCAACCTCCATGGACAACAGTGCTTCTAGGGGCAAAATAGGTCTCGATGCTGTACATGCCAGAGGTGGGGAACCTCTCTAGCTACCTCTACTGCCTTTACTCTTCCCCTCATGGCAGTGCATATTGGCTCTACCATTCAGGCTACCACTATCCAGCTGCCAATCTCCAAGTACCTGAGATTGCCCTGTTGGTAAGACTATGTTCTGAACTTGGAGAGGGACCTAACACCACCTCTAGGCCTCTTCTATAACACAACCGTACCATCTGAATACACACTAAGGAATGGGTTCCTAACTTGTTCACCATAAACTAAACTGGAGTATTGGGAATAGCATTGACAGGCAATCAAGAGATTCGAGGTAATGCTGTATAGATCTGCACAAAGAAGACTTTAGCACTCATTTACAAGACTACAATAGATGTCCGATCCACATTGGATGTTTCCAACATGTATCTACCAGTTAGTCTTCAGCAGACATACAAAGCTGAGCATCAGAGTTACGCCGCTCATTTGCATACAAATCTGCATGCGGTTTTTGCCTTAATCAATAGGGTGAATCTGTACCTCACCACTTAACATGGTTTTTGGGTGGAAACTGTGTAAAGCATCAACAGCAATCTTTTTTTCTGTGATGCTGATTTTGAGATCTGTAGGTGGTAATGTTTGCACCTTATAAACTACAATGCGGATTTCCATCACATGCAATTGAATACTAAATGCATGGAATTTCATGTAATTGAATGCTAAAGTGGTGAAGCTTCCAATACAAATTTTGGCTCAGAATCTCCACTAGAATTGTACTGTGTGAGCAAGGCCTTACATTGTAGGGCGGTGTAGTAAAATGCAGAAAGTAACCAAATTGTTTTTCCCAGAACAAAGAAATATCTTGTACTATGCATTAACGGACCCCCTCAGCATCTGTCTCTCAGAACAAAGTTTTTTACCTATAGCTATGTGGAATCAGCGTAAGATACTTTTTGTATATATTCTTCAAAGGCTGGCTTCACATCGCGAAAAAATCTTGTGAGCTTTGTGCTTTGCGGGATGCACAAATCCCGCACAAATATGAACCCCATTCTTTTGAATGGGGTCATACACATGAGCGATATTTTCCTGAATTGTAACACAATGCAGGAAACAAATTAAGGCATGCTCTGTGCTCTCGCATCACAGAGCCCTTTGTTTTTATTGGACCCGGCAGCAGCATCACACCATGTGCTAGGTGCATGCGATGTGAGGTCTCCCATTGAAAACAATGGGAAAAACTCCATCATCATCCACCACGGCTGATCACAACATCCCCAAAGTGATGCGAGGCTGTTTTGATTCACGGCCCCATATCTGGCTCGCCTGTGTGAAGTTAGTCTAAAGAGTAGCTTTTACTAGAGTGGTACATTGTAGTCATATCATTTGCAACAATAGTCATAGAGGGTGTAATATTTAGGGTATTTGCAAACATTGCCGAAATTTACATATGTAAATCCCCAATGAAATTTGCACAATTTTGTTGCACAATTTGGTGTGGAATTTCACAGTGTATTTTACTTCTTGTATTACAATGAGCAAAATACATGGTGCTAACCCCCTATTTTTCCATGGCAGTGCATACTGTGGATTTAAATATCCGCAGCATTACTAGAGGCTACTGCGGATTTCCTCCCAGTGAATGAATAGAGTATGTTAAAAACCCATGCACTTACATTGTACTGCAGAATTTCACTTAAAATTCCACAACAAATCCATGTTGTGTAACACACCCTCAAATGATGCCTAATTACCATCATCATTAAGGAATATTTCTAGCCAGAACTGGTCAGACGAGCGCATGGAAGCACGCTCGCAATACAGATGGATATTATGCACGGGTTTCAGATGACATTACAACCATATGTCATCAGTATTTTCATCAGTAATTGCCTCCTTATATATTACATTTTACTGAACAAATACTGATTCCTATTTGCTCAATAGAAAACGATAAGAATACAGAGGCAAATACACAAAAAAGGGTCATACTAAGTTTTTTTTTTTTCTAAAGGGGCGGGAAAAATACTGCCATGCAAATACAGACATAGATTTATATTAGCTCTGTATTATGGTCCTCAAAACATGGACAAAATGTGGTGCTAAAATATGCTCGTGTGAATCCAACTTAACCCTTTCCAATCCAATTTGTATCCTGGTTTTCCTAGGGGTCTTACTGTTTTTCTGCTGTTATACAATGGCGCTATCTGCTGGCTAAAGCCAGTGCTGCATGAGGTGACACGTTGGATAGGCTCCGACAGCAGAGAGGCTGGCAATATACAGTAAGAGAACCCCGACGGACGTCTTCCAACAACGGAGCTGTACAGCCTTAAATCATTATTTCTTAAGATGTCAGACAGTGGATTGGAAATCGTTAAAGCAGGCTAGATCCATGAATTCATGCAGTTTACATCAAATTCTAACTTTTTCAACATATATAAAACAGCCATAATTCTTTTTTTGCCATTTGGAAAAAACAGACTTAAAGGATTGAACAATATTTCATTCACATGTATAGCAAGAGACTTTGTAACCTCTTCATTAAGTGCGTTGAGCATTATAACAGGACCTCAAAGCTGTTTACAAAATGTTTGCTTTGGATTCATTAGAAAAGATTGCACATTTATTAAATGTAATTAAGAGCATTGGCTAATGGTTGGCTGATTTTGTAAATGCAGCCTTAAATTTGTTAATCTTTCCCTGACAGCACTCCTTTACTTCCTAAGCAATCAATGCAGTACAGAAGGAAAATTGCATGTCTTGTTGAAGAACAATACCTTCCATTAATATTGTGAAATTAAGGTTTTTGTAATATATAAATATGATTTTATATATTATTCTGAATGTTACAGTAAGACAAAAGACATAGAAAATTTAGTAGGTCTTTTTCTTGTATCTGAGAAAATTGTATTTTTTTGTGCATCTTTCTTTAACTCCTTCCTTCCTCAGGATGTATATATGTTCTCGGTGGCATAGAGTTCACATAGAATAATGTATATAACAATATAATGGATAGTCGCAGCGGGAAATGGCTGTGATTGACAGCTTACCTCCCACTGCAACAGCAGGGACTGGTATATCACGATTGTCTGATGTCAAAGTGCCTATGATGCGTACTCGTAAATGAGGCATGTTGGCTAGCAAGGGTGGCATGTGGGCTCTATCTTTAGCATTCCCCAGTGAAATAAATCCTAAGGCATGAGGTTCGGGGAACGTGGAGGTAAAAAAAAAGAAGTTCACTGTCGTCACGACCTGCACGGCGGATCCATCTGTTTGGTAGTTACCTATGGAGCTCACTTCGAACTTCATTGTAAAAATGGGGGTGCCCCATGCTGTTGGAAGAGGAAGCCTGGGATTTCCTGTTCCAGGTGCGACAGAAGCCATATCAGGTACGAAATCCCTGTAATTGTTTCCTAAGGAAAAAGAAGGGACAGTAAACTTTTCTGCAGGTTATAGCTCCAAACAAGTTCACCTTGGAGGAATCGTGCATACGCTCAACGTAGACCGGTGGGTTTTCCATCTCCTGAGAATCTGACATTATGTTTTATAACTGCAGCTGAAATGTGGAAGATGGTTTCATCACTAAAGTCTCCATGAAACCATCGCTTTCCATTAGAGTTTGCGTACTCTTTAAGAAAGAATGTCGCCGGGCTTTGTAGTCTGGTTTCATGGCCGGTAACAATTGAAATCAGTAGGGATAACATTGCAAATGCTTGCACAGAATCTCGGCTGTGGGATGTCCAATTCTCTGCTTGCTCAGACGGTGGATTTCTGAGGACTTCGTATGAAACTTGCCCGGATGCGCTCCGCTGTTTCCATGCTCACTGTTGGATGGACGGATGTATTTTACTTACAGATGCAGCCTTTTTACTTAAAATTGGAATACCACTTATGATTTGTGCGCCCGCTGGTCGCATCTTCATCAAACTTTGTTAGAAAAAGATGTTGCACACTAATAACAGACAGGTAGATGTGAAAATCAAGAAACCAAATGCTCTCCTTTCTTTGTTGGCAGCCAGCTTGTCTCATGTTCCCTAGTGAGGACTACGGTAGAATAAAACGTTTTGGGCCTCATTTAGCAAAACTGTCTGCCAGTAGGACTGTCCTTGCTGCCTGTAGCAATCACAGCGCAGCTTTTATTTGACCTCAACGGCTTGAGAAATGAAATGTGATTGGTTGCTGTGGGTAACAAGGAAAGTCTTACTGATTTGCTAAATGAAGCTTTTTGAATATTGGGTTTAATATCAGGAAGATCATTTTTAATAACCCTGTATGTACATATTTATTTGTGGGCTCTCAGTGCTCCACTGATGATTACTAAACATATAGCAAGAGGTCTGGAGCTGAAGCTGAGCTTCGAGGTGCTACAGTCTGCTGAGTCACATGCTGGACAATCTAGCAAGTTCCTGTTAGATCAGTTTCACACGGCTGAGCACGATATTGGGCTGTGGAACTCGGCCCAATGTCTCACTCATACCTGTGCTATGTCAGCCGCGTCGGAGGATCGGCAAGTGTTTTCTATTGTTTTCAATGGGAAACCTCGAATCACACTCACATGTCGCATACCGTGCTGCGGTGTTTTCTGGTACCATTGAAAATAATGGGCGAAGTGTTCCGAGGGAACACCAAAAGATAGGACATACCGTGATTTATTTCTGCACCACGATGCAGGAAAAAAAAACCTCATGTCTATGACCCCATTCAAAAGAATTGGGTTCAATTTATGCGAGATTTGTGCATATTGCAATGCACAAACCTTGTGTGATTTTCACAGCCATGGGAAAGCAGCCTCAACCTGACATGGTATTCATGGTAACCAACAAGTGAAAACGCGTTTTGCGGTCGAGCCCCTTCGTCAGTTCAGCTGGATTAAACACAACAGGATTACACAGGTATAATTGGCTCCCTCATTTGGCAGTTTAGCCGCCTGCATGTTGAGGGGATGCAGCTATCTGCCCTCTTGTATCAGTAAGTATCTGGCCGTTCTCAGTGATTATTTGATTTTATATTTTTATTTCTGTGATACATTGATATTTAGTGTAGGGACTCACAAGTCGTGAGGAGCCTTAAAGGGGTTGTCCCGCGAAAGCAAGTGGGGTTCAGCACTTCTGTATGGCTATATTAATGCACTTTGTAATGTACATCGTGCATTAATTATGAGCCATACAGAAGTTATTCACTTACCTGTTCCGTTGCTAGCGTCCCCGTCGCCATGGAGCCGTCTAATTTCAGCGTCTAATCGCCCGATTAGACGCGCTTGTGCAGTCTGGTCTTCTCCCTGGTGAATGGGGCCGCTCGTGCCGGAGAGCTGGTCCTCGTAGCTCCGCCCCGTCACGTGTGCCGATTCCAGCCAATCAGGAGGCTGGAATCGGCAATGGACCGCACAGAGCCCACGGTGCACCATGGGAGAAGACCCGCGGTGCATCGTGGGTGAAGATCCCGGCGGCCATCTTAGTAAGGTAAGGAAGAAGTCGCCGCAGCGCGGGGATTCGGGTAAGTACTAAACTTTTTTTTTTTTTAACACATGCATTGGGTTTGTCTCGCGCCGAATGGGGGGCCTATTGAAAAAAAAAAAAACCCGTTTCGGCGCGGGACAACCCCTTTAATGATCGGCGTGTGAGCTCAGGTTTTTGGCCAAAATCCAACGAATACCTCGCATTTATTACGTATTATTCACATGCAGTGCAGCTTTTAAACGCCGGGGGAGCCCAGGGTGGCAGCACCAATGTGGTTCACTTTGAAGTGCAGTAAAGCCCGCCGAACTATTATGGCGTCATTAATAGGTTGCTAGTCTGCATGGTGGACTACATTGATCAGAAGGTCTGACACTTTGTATCTACTCTGTGCAGGAGTATACACCAAGCAGCCACCCCCCTCAATATTAAGAGGCTGTGTGAGTGGCTGTCTCATCGGTGTCCTGCACAGGTATAATTGGCTCCCTCAGTTGGCAGTTTCGCCGCCTGCATGTTGAGGGGATGAAGCTATCTGCCCTCTTGTATCAGTGAGTTTCCGGCCGTTCTCAGCGATTGTTTGATTTTATATTTCCCTTTCCGTGATACTTTTTTTACTTTGCAGATTTTTTCCACAGCTGCCTAAAACTTTTACACAGTCTTGTATAACTGATGTTTATTGTGTGTAATCATAAAACCAAAACTGATACATCAGAATCTGACAAATTTTAATGTTGAAATGAACCAGCGGTGATGAAGGTGGGTAAAACGGAAATCATTTTTAAAATACTGTGGAGAAATACAGTTTTGGTGTGTAAGCAGGGGAGTTCGTGGAGGACTTGATAATGCAAAACTAAGAAATTAAGGATACACTTACAGTACAAAGGGGATTAATTCTAATGAGCTGGGTTCTGAGATAACTACTGGACAACATGTTTTATTTATAGTACCTTGCTTTCCTGCAGTCTGGGAACTGTTGGCCCCAGGATTTCTGTACATGCTGATTTTCCAGAAGTTAATTTTCTAAGTAGTGAATTAGAAACCAAGGGTGGGAAGTTGATGAAAGTGGCTAGCAGTGGAGGACCTCATTATTAACTAGTAATATAAGAATTATACAGTGCAATAGGATAAAGCAGCTACATGATCTTAAAGGGTATTCCCATCTCAGCACTTCCTAGCTGAGATGAGAAACCTGCAGCCTGTATCCGGACAATCTCGCTGGGTGTTACGGAAACAGCTGGATACAGCAGCTTTATGATGTAACTCCCACTGAAGTGAATGAGTGTTATGTGAATAATGCAACTCCTGTGCAATTCTACATTCATAATTGCCATTTACTTTAGTGAAAATTATGGAAACAGTGTAAGGCTTCATTAAAATGAGCGTAGATCGGCCGCACTTTCATGGCCGGCCGATATACGCTGCCCATCTGATGCATTGGTTTACAATCGAGTTTTCCATCGCCACGTTCTCAGGCAGAGAGTTTCATAGTCTCACTGCTTGTACAGTAAAGAACCCCCTTCTATATCGGTGTACAAACCTGTTTTCCTCTGGATGCAGAGGATGCCCCCTTGGTACTGTCATAGCCATAGGTATAAATAGATCTTGGGAGAAATCTCTGTAGTGAACCTTGATGTATTTATGCATATTTATTAGGTTACCCTGTCTTTTCTAAACTAAATATTTTGATAACCTCACTGGGTATTGTAGTCCGCCCCTTGTATTTATCAATTTAGATAAAATAACTATAGCACACTTCAATACGAAGGCATGGATGTGCAACATGATGGTATGGTCCTGGTGTAGCAGACAGAGTCAGTCTTTTGGCCAGGAAAGATGGTGGGGTAAAATCAATTAGTGTGTCATAGGTGGCTCTACCATCTTCTCCTTAAAAACCCAAAGTGTAGTCAGCCCAGCAGCTCACAGGACCCAGTATAACTAACGGTGCTGGGTAACTTTATTACCTGTTTGTCCTTGTGACGCCAGTGCCCCTTTTCAGTGGTTGTTACGAATAACAGAGTCCACAGTCAAGGCAACAGTTTTTTAAACTGGAGGCACACAGTTTTCTTTTACTCATACAGTCAATGCAAATTGTCTCAATAAACAACATTTTACAGTCTTAGGCATTACAATGCAAATACTTATTGTTCCTTATTCTTTCCTCAACAAGTTTGTATCTAGGAGTCACGCTTCCCTCAGAATATCCACAGTCTCAGTTATCTGTCGGACCAGTACTGGGGTGCTCCCGGTACTTGTTTGGTACATACCGCATACACTTCACTCTTCTCAGTTACAGTCAAACTCATCATTCTGGTTACTCAGTTTCTGAGTTGCACTAACTACTGTGGTAGATGAATAGAGGAACCGTGCACTTGCCACCGCCAACTCCAAAAGAACAGGATCTGCTCCTCACACTCCCCGAATGAAAGACTTCCCATTCCCGCAGGAGTAAACCTGGGACCGGGCACAGGTAAGCTTCAAATCTTCTGCCTCCTTCTCACATGGTCTTCTTCTCTGATGACATCTCCACTCACTTCTTAAGCAACCTTAACTGCTGCTCCACTACATCACACCTGCTCTCTCTTCACTTCCCCGACTACTCTCTCCTAGCTCCTCAAAGTTACTACAAGTCACACACTCAGCAGGATAGGCAGACAGAACAAACAATTATCATAGGCTGAATCAACACAACACATAGACAAACACGAATACACTTACAAAGACACAACCACAATACTGCAGGAAACAAACGTCCCAGAGAGACACCTAGAGTCACTACACTGACACATGGACTTCAATTTTGTATTGTGGCCCCTGTAAGAGATAGTGAAACTGAATTGCAAAGTTGAAGATTAGCATGTGAGAAGCACAAATCTGCTTTTCACGTCTCTCTATGTCCTGTTGGATTATAAAGATTGAAATAAAGAATGTGTACTTGAAGTGGCCTCCTTCTGTTACAATAAATGCATGGAGCCATTCAACAGTGCAGTTTGGGCTGATGCTATCACTGCGAACCGTGTTAGTGAATGGCGGCACATCGATTCAGTTTAGATGTAATGCAAATTACTAGTAAGAGCACGACCCAATCAGAATACAATGCAAATTTAAGAGTGAACATTTGGGTTGGAATTTAGCATGATCGTCTTGTTAGACCTGTGCACATTCCAGGGACTCTCAACATGGATCGGTACCTGAATCTCCTGCAGACAATGCTGGATAACATCCTGAAAGATCGTCCCCTGTCATAGCAGAAGTATGCTTTGAGTATGCTTTCCTTACTTCAAAATGTGATTGTTCCCAGCAGAGAAACCAAATAATCTTGTAGATATGATACCTTTTAATGGCTAACAAAAAATACATGATGTTATAGCGAGCTTTCAAACCTCTCAGGGTTCTTCCTCAGGCATAATGAAATAGATCTGAAGAGGCATGCATATATATACACACACATACTTATGACAAGGCACACACATGGATGTGATTAATTTGCACTTAAAAGAATACCACAACAGGATGAGTAGAGAAATAAATAAATACTTAAATAGTCCACTGATAAAGATGTGAAGGTTTTATGGTCTCTGAATTAGTGTTAGGGGGTCACCAGGCCTGTGTGTTATCTCTACTATAGATTTCCCATACTTCCCAGTCACGCATGAGTCATAGCAGCAGCCCCACAGGACTTAGAGAGATGCAGACAGCAGATTTAGTGGTCAGCTAAATGTATACAGTGCTTAGCCGTAATGTGGATCATCTACCTTTCTGTTGTATACTAAAATGCTTGTGCATGTAAGATTCAACATGAAGAAGGCAGAATCTTTTAAACATTGTCATCTCAAGATGTAAATGACTCTGATTTACTGTCAGTCCAACAGATTCAATTCAATCTTCTCTATAGAATCAGACACATTGGAGATACCACTGGATAGGGACAATCACATGGAGCCTCCCCAATCATGGAAGAGTTGCCTTATGTATAACCTTAGATTCATTTCAGTGGATTTCATTACGTAGAGATTTCCCTTCAATCAATAGGCACTGAATAGACTTGAAATAGGATCAATGTCAGTGTTGCTACTTGTCCAATGTACAGTAATATGTGTCACATCGCAGAATGAAGCTGCACACTTATTTACAATGGGAGCACTCTAGTGTGTTTTTTCTTTGATGTAATATTCTGTGTGTTTTCAAAAAAGCCAGAGAATTTATTCCATATTAAATCAGTCTATGGCATTCTCCTTAGCTTTGATAATGTACATTTTACAAGCAATTGTCACCTGGGTTGAAAGTAGCAATTGTCATGTAATGCAGCCTGTGTCACAAGCTGTCATTTACAGCTTGGAAGAAACTATTGTACAGCGATGTCTAACAAGATAAAATAGCTCTCTCCATTAAGATTAAAGCGTTTAACATTGGCGGTTTCACCTACGCAGTGACATGATTTCATGTCGATGTGTCATATTTATGGCATTTCCACTAATGTTTTCCTAAAGTCAATTATTAAATATAAATTCTCTGTTACACTAGAAAAAAAAAGAGAATAAATTGAAATAAGTGTAATAAATGCCTCCTCTCTGCCGTTAAATCGCTACATTTGATGTAAAAAGCTTTGAAGTTGCAGGGATATGATATGGAGATGATACTCTTTGCTCTCTTATGAGATGCAGCAAATGTATTTTGGTGTTTTAGTTTATACAGTGTGGCAATTTAGATAATTGTATTATGATAATGCACACAGCAAAGACTCGAATAACTGCAACTATAAATTTTTCTCAATTTGATTCTTTAACCCCCCTCTCGAAATTCTACCAGAAAGTGACTGCTGCTAACATAACCTCTCTGTGCATTGCAATGATAGTCAACATTTGAAATATTTATGGCCCCCTCTACTGAGTTGCACTGATCCTTGTCTAAATATCATAACTTCTCCCTCAGGCTGTCAAGACTGGGGTCTGGGTACAGGAAGTCCCTGGAATACTGCCTGTAACCCCTGTCCCTTCCTACTTGTCCCCCTAGACTAGGCCCTAGGCCGACAACTGGGCGACAGTCCCTAGCCTCGCTAGGGATGAGTGGCAGAAGTCAGACTTACAGACAAACAAGGTACACACAAACACAAAGGCACGTAGGGCAATCTGGGTCGGCAAATGGAGAATACGCAGAACAAGAGGGGTCAGGCAAGGCAATGATAGGTCCGAAGCAAGAGGATCAAAAGCCGGGAATACAATCCAAATATGCGGGTGTAGCCTGGAGACAAACGTACACAGGCAATTGCTAGTGGAAAACAGACACATTTCAATGATTGGGGTGGGGAGCCTAACAGCAGCAGGTTCCACTCAGGGAGGCGCTGGGGAAACTGCCCCCAGGCTTGCTGAATCAACGGAAGCCGAGGAGGCACGCCCGGTCATCATGGTCCGTAGCAACCCGGAGACAAGCAGGATTTTGGTGGGTAGGGAAGGTCACCAGAATAGGGGCTCCCCTGCACTGCTGCCGCCCGGGTGACAGGGCCAGCGGTGTGGGCATGGCAGCCCCGAAAACTATCGACCCTGACACAGGCTACTTTCACATGACTGTATTTTGCAGCAGTATTTGTAAGCCAAACCTTGGAGTAGGTCCAAAACATGGAAGAGGCGCAAAGTTTTCCATTATAGTTTTTTTTTGTCTTCCGTTTACAAATACTAAAGCCAAATTTTGACCAAAATATTTGGTAGTTAATTACTCACACCATATAGTGTTCATGTATGGCGTAATCCAAGCATACAGAGTCATTACAAGTCCATATTAGGGATTCATAAGCGCTAAGTGGTATGCTGCCATATGGTTTCTACACAAGGCATCAGATTGGTCTCTAGAAGCAACACTTTTAGAGAAGAATACCATTATTATAAGGTATGCGGTGTTGCATGCCATATTCTTTTCCCTTATGCATTCATATTGAAACATTTTATAGAATCTACAATACATTGAGATATGGTAACATATGGACCACAGCAGACTATTGCATAAGTCACCACAGTCTTTGGGTAGCGAAATGAATAAAGATTAAAGGTGGCATGCAAGGATTTACATTTCTCATTGGGACCTGCTATGTGAGACCAGCCATTCTATCGTATGGTACTAGGGGTGGCAAATGCCAATGGCGTCATAGGTGAGGGACTGGCTGTTGACTCACTATAATAATTAAGCAAGACCTCTTTCTATCACTGTTGTTTGCAGCATTGGGATCTTAGGTTCAAGTCTAGGCAAGAACAATATCTGCATGTAATTGGTATGTTCTCTTTAGTGTTTCTTGTTGTTGTTCTCTTCCTCCTCTAGATACGCAAGATGCATGGGGGTTTGGTGATTAGCACTGTTGTTTTGCAGTGATGAAGTTCTGGGTTCAAATTTGACAAAGGGCAACATATGCATGGAATTTTTCAATTCCATGCACATGGTGTTCTATGTCAGATTTGAACATAAGACCCCAACAGTGCTTAGCACTGCGCTACATCCATTGAAGAACAAGCACCACCACCAGGCACTGGAGATCGAACACACTAGCAGACTATATGTTTTTAAATGTAACAATATAACAGTATAACCCCTCAAAACAATGTATTAACCTCTAGGAAGAACACATATAGCTACAGTATATAGGCTATAAAACAACTGCGGTTTCATTCAAAACACAAATAAATGAATACAAATAAAAATGAGCAGAGATTCCACATGATTTTAAGTCACATATATGTAAAACAAACCACACATTAAGGGCGAGCACCCACTGGCGTTTTTTTTACCTGCGTTTTGCGTTTTGCGTTTTGCGTTTTTCCTGCACAGCCATAGAGATAACATGTGTTCCTGTCCACTGGCGTTTTTTTTGCATTGCGTTTGCGTTTTTAACATAGGAACTGTCAGTTGCATATGTGTCCTTATTTTTCTCCATGGAAATTAATGGCAAAGCCGCGAAAACGCCGCGAAAACGCCGCGAAAAACGCCGCGGAAAGCGCGCGGAAAAAACGCGGGACACGCGGCGAAAACGCTGCGTTTTTTTCCCGCGGGAAACGCAAACGCCAGTGGGTGCTCGCCCTAAGGGCGAATTCAGAGGATCGCAATGTTCTCCCATTGCTTTCAATGGGGCCAGCACTGCATCTACCCCATTGAAAGCAATAGATTAAAAATCAGAAGGCAGCGCCCCAGAGTGGGAAGGAGTATTTATATTTATCAATTTAATTAATATAATATTTTTAACTCACCCTGACGTAACCAGGTTTTCCTAGGGAGTACCGGTAAGTCAAAGATCCAGGTAGGCAGAAGAAAACAGATAATCTGATGGTTTAGGTGACAGATATACTGGTCACTGGTCCTTACGACATCACATCATGGAGAGAATCATTTGGGAAATCCGAATATATAAGTATATATCGGAGAAAGAAAGACAATAGCATCGACTAAACAAAAATTCCCAGCGCTCCAGTGAACAGACATATAAATGTGCAGGACTTGCTTCACATGGGTGCCTCAAATCCCTGGCCAGCAGAAAGTGCTTCAGAGCAGTGACGGGGACCAAGTGAGAAGATGCACCAGAACCCTGACAGCGGCGGAAGGTGATGTATATATGTTTTTTTATTTTTTAGAGCAGCTAGGGATGACTTTCAGGGAAGGGCTTATAACTCAAGCATGCCTAAATTGTGTAACTGTACTATGTATTTCGAGTAAAGTTCTTAGTCATAGTGTGTGATTATACGATGACTAAGTGCTTTGCTCAAACTGCATAGACCAGTAATAGTGTATAACCTATGCATGGTTTTATTCCGTGATTGTGCACAAAGAAAAAGGTTTACTTTCATGATCCAAAGTGCTGGACCTTGCCTGTATTTGTACTTCTATCTACTGTGCATGGTGAATTTTAGACCATATATCCAAGCTGTTACCACCTACTGATGTCTCCACTTCAAAAAAATTTCTTTAAATCAGTTCTTAAACTTGTGTTGATAAAATGCTTGCACATGCCCTCATCATTTGTTGCCTAGAATGCTGCAAAAACCTACTCTGTAGCCTTCCTTCAAAGACTTTTGCACCCCTCCAATAATTTATTAAAGGGTGTCTCTGCCCTTTTTTCAACTGATGACCTATCCTTTGGATAGTTCATCAGTAATTGATGGTCAGTAGTCTGCCACTCAAGATCACTGTCCTTTAGCTGATAATCATCAGTGGTCAGGGGTGGAAGCAGCAGCTTCACTCCCATTGAAATCAATAGGACCGCCATGATGCTATTCCACTTCCTCCTCCTGCTACTGATACCATGTCTTAAGCAGGAAGTGGAATCGCAGTATGGCACTCCCATTGATTTTAATAGGAGTAAAGCTGACACTCCCATTTCCTCCCCTGTCCAATGATGAGAATATCTGTTCTGCTGTAGTGGAAGCAGGCTGGATGATCAGCTGATCTTCAGGGATCCCAAACAGTGGACCCATTTCCATTAACTACTGATGACCTATTCGGAGGATAGGTCATCAGTTAAGAAAAAAAAACCAAAACTTTATTTCTGGTGCTGGGTTAGTCTGCTTCTTCCCTTATTCCTCTACTGCCTCTAACCTTTGCTTGTCCCTGACATATAAGACAGTCCACAACCTGTTCCTTTCACATGTTTATGCCCTAATTGCTCCAATACCTCTCCACATGGGAGACATGCTCATGTATGTTGAGTGTTCATCTGGCAGCTGCTCTATTAATCTCTTTCCTGGTAACAGAGCTTTACAGTATCCTCCAGAAGTTAGGAAACATGCCTTAAAAACCTCAATGCTTTGTTTTTTTTTATTAATTATTTTGATAAGTTTTTCATTGGGATACTCTTCCGTTTTTGATTGGGAACCTCTCTGAGAAGTTTCTGAGCAGTGATTTGCTGTTTGAAACATAGGTTGATTCAGAGCAGTCATGGTTTAGTACAAGTACAAAAGTAACATAATTACATAGTAACATAGTATGTAAAGCCGAAAAAAGCCATATGTCCGTCCAGTTCAGCCTAACCCCCAAAGTATAGCTAAATGTTGTTTTTTATTTGTTAAAAGAGTTATCCCATGGAAATTATTTACAAGATAGGTGATAAATGATTTGTTCCTTGAGGTCTGACTTCCTGGACCGCAGGGATCACGAGAGCAATGCAACTCAATTCTGCTGGTGCTCTTTTGTGACCACCGCTCCATTCATTTCTATGCGGCTGAGGAAGCATACAACATGAGCTCTGTCATAATTCTAATTTTTTCTACTTAAAGGAAACTAGTCAGGGGTTAAACTGACTACATAAGCAGACCACTGAATTACAGCAATTTCTAAAAACAAGTTTATTTTACTATTTGAGAGCATACTTGCTGAAAACTCTTTTAAAAATCTCCCATACCACATGCTAATGACCATGGTCCACTCCACACCGGTAGGGCTGACCGAAGTTTTTAACATTAACCAGCCCACCTCGACTGCTGTGTTCCACATCATCAAGGGAGCACTTTGAGCTCTCACACCTGTGCCAGAAGTTTGCGGACTGGCGCATGCGCAGACCATGTATCCCTTTTGCGGGCCGATTCATCAGTCTTATCCAGAGGCGTAACTTGAAGCTCCCGGGCCCTGATGCAAAACTTGTTATAGGGCCCCCAACTATAATGCTTTACTCATAGTACTGGGTTCCCTATATGGAGAAGAGAGGCCTTATGGGCCCCCCAAGGTTCCTGGGCCTGGGTGCAACTACATCCCCTGCATCCTCTATAGTTACACCCTGGTCTTATCTGTGTATGTGCCAATCCTTGAATGTCTGGCACATGTGTGAGGGATCAAAGCTCTTTGAGTATGTATTTGAGTATTAATAGCAAACTTATTTTTGGAAGTTTCTGTAATTCAGCAGTCTGCTTAGTTTAGTGGGATTGAAACCGCTGACTGGTTCCCTTTATATAATAATCTGATTAATTTGCTAACGGTATTCATTGAAAAACGGCAGTGATTTCATGGCTTTGATTATTCTTCACTAAAGTGTTGACTAAAGTTCACGTTATTTACTATAAATAAAGCACTTATTAGCATAACATTCATTTCCACAAACACCTTTTTTTAATAAGAATGTGAATTAAACAAAATCTATAAAATGTTTGCACAATAGCAATTAACATATGTACTACATTAATAACTTTCACCTAGACTGCACATACAAAATTTGAATTCTGTCTTTGGGCTTTCTGAATGTTGGAATAAATCAATTAAAGATGTATTTGCCCCAAGTAAAATGAAATGACAGACAGTTATCCTGCTACACGCCACTGCTCATGGAATAATTCACAACAAGCCTGCAGTTTTTTCCCTATTTTATAGACTTGAAAATGATAGATGCTTCTGTGCTGGTCTAGATACATATAACTAGTGAGGGGCATTTGGACAATACACGTCTACAGATACGTAAGATTAGGAAAATCAAGGGTAGAACCCATTATGCAAAATTACTATGCAACTATGTTTTTGGCATTGTTTCATCACTGCACAATTTCTTGGTCAATGAAATAAAACATTTCTTAACATAATAATCTCTCTTGACACAATAGATGCTCCAACAACAGATTTGGATTAAATTGCTGTATAAAAGCTGAGCGCTCCAATCAGATAACAGCTGGATGGAGAAGACAAGCGATCCCGCTTGTCTTCTGCATACTCCGCTTGGAGTGCAAGGTGATCGCTGAACGTTTGAGCGATCACCGTGCCCTGTAAATGCATACAACAATTATCGCTCAAAAGTCACTTAAAAGATAGCTGGGTGTGAAGAACACAGCAGTCCAGCTGTGTTCTGCATACCCTGCATGGAGTAAACAGCTGTTTATCAGCTAAGCGCTCCATGAAGAGCCGGAGTATGAAGAACACAGCAGTCCAGCTGTGTTCTACATACCCTGCTCGGAGTGCTCAGCTGTATAAAAGCTGAGCGCTCCAAGCAGAAAACCGCTGGATCCAGAAGACAAGTGGTCCCGCTTGTCTTCTGCATACCCTGTTTGGAGCGCAAGGTGATCGTTGAACATTTGAGCGATCACCTTGCCCTGTAAATCCACACAACGATTGTCACTCTAAAGTCACTCAAGAGACATCTTTTGAGCGCTAATCGTTGTGTCTATACCAGGCTTTAGTGTTATGGTCCTTTACATGGTCCATGGCCTAACCATTTCTCAAGAAGCTCGTTCACCCAACAATCGGGCTGTCTAAAGTAACTAACGATCACCCGATGAACTGATCTGCTATTTTATGCAAGCATGAAAATGCTCACTGCTTGGCTACACATCTTCCCATTGGAACAGGGAGATGTGCCGCCTGCCTATGGAGGCAAACAATCACATTAGCTGATTCTCAGTGTGTAAAAAAAAAAAATCACTGAGCCAAGATGTCGAACCCATGTAAAAAGACCCACTAGTAATAAGTATGAAAGAGGGAGGATGTAAGGATTTTATTCAAACATACATTGTGACATCAAAAGTTGAAAAAAATAATCAAGAGTTTTTGAAAATTGATATTTAATAGAGATGAGCGAGCGTACTTGTTAAGGCAAAATACTCGAGTGAGTATTGCCATTTTCAAGTACATGCCCGCTCGTGAGAAAAGATTCTCACGGGGGGGCTGGCGGGGGTGAGCGGTGAGTTGTGGGAGTGAGCATGGGGAAACTGGGGGAGAGAGAGAGAGATCCCCCCCCCCCCCCCGTTGGCCCCCAAATCTTTTGGCACGAGCTGGCATGCACTCGAAAATGGCAATAGTCACTCAAGTATTTTGCCTTAACGAGTACGCTCGCTCATCTCTTTCCCTTTAATTCACTGTGATACACAAAATACATATGTTTACAGACTTGGGAGCTATATTGCGAAGATTCATATATGTATTACTGATCTATGTAAGAATGTATTCTGATGATGATTCTTATTACAATTGATACTATTTAGATATGCCATTGTAAAAAGGACATTGAAACTTATACTTCACAGAGGTTGTCCACTTTTCACAGACTCCTTTTATTAGGATCCTATAAAAATAAACTGATTACATGATGTTCTTTCTGCAGCTTGCATTGGAGAATTTATTTCATAGATATACAAAACTAAAGGAGGGTTATTTCTGCACATAAATAATGCTCTACAATATTCTACTCTTCCACATCGGGACTTTCTCCACATTCAGTATACAGTAATATAGTAAAAAAACTAAATGTGAGAACTTCATATTTAGCTGCCCCCATGCAATAATGTAGACTCAGTAGTATAGGTTTAAACAACAACATGTGACCCTCTACCCCTGGCACAAATTCCTACAATAGAGCTGTTCTCAAGCAATTTTTCCATATCTCATTTTTGTAATTCACAAGGAGGTTCTGCTGAGTTTAAGAATCTGCAATATCCAATTTCCAGCCTCGTTTCCTGCAAAATCTAATATTGCCAATCGCTAAACTGCTTCAGCATCATCCTTCCTGCTCCCTCTACCTACCCACAGACGGGATTCATTAAATTAATTGAGATGATGAATGATTGTTCAGTGCCCTGACTGTTCTTAGCTTTGTGTCTTGGAAAACAAAAGCATATGCAGTGCCACTGCTAAAAGACATCCACACTTACAATGTATCCAAATGACTCTTAAATCATGTAGAAGAGTGCAACACTATATATTCTTCACAACTGATATTGCTTATTATTTTGTTAAAAAGTGTTTTTTTTTTCCCAAACATAAAATAAACATCTTTAAAATTAACTAATGTCATCTAATCTTGTAGGTTAAAGACCCCCATACACATTAGGGTTCAATCACTTGAACCGGCCTACTACCGTTTTCCCAATAATACGACCTATCCTGATAATAAATACTCACCTCGATAATTAGACCTACCCTGATAATCAATACTCACCTCGGACATTCACGGCCATTCAGTGAATGACATCACTGAATGGCTGTGATTGGCTCATTGAGTGCCGGCTGTAATTGGCTGGTGCTCGATCCAATCACAGCGCTCGCTTTGCTGGAGGTGGGGTATTCAAAGCCCAGTCACCAGCAAGAAGCTGATATGTCAGTACGGAGAACACTGCAGCTTGCTGCAGTGCCGCCGGAGACTATCACGATTCATCAGGACGCTGCGGACAAGGTGAGTATAAGCCCCCACCCCCCGAAAATAAGACACCGTGCCTCTTTTGGGGCAAAAATTAATATAACACAGTGTCTTTTTTGGGGGGAAACATGGTATGACTTAGCTGGTTGACTTTCTAATATGTATGGTGCCACTTAACCTTTCCCCGACACATGATCTTGGGAAAAGTATCAGGACCCAACTTTTTTGTTCTCTGGATGATAAACCCCTAACAGACTTATCTGACTGCGGCTTACCTCGCACAAACACTCTGCCAAACACAGTGATGTGTATAGAAATAACTTTAACCAACAGCCGTTGAAGGTGTACAAGTGCCTTTAGGGTTAGCTAGATAATAATGTGAGTTGTGCCAAATAGGAAACTTGGTTCTACTACATATGCAGCTCCTTGACTAAATGCTGGAGAGGAGCTATGAGCTGGTTTTGTCTTATATTACCTATGTCTGCCTGATGTCTTCATATGATTTACTCTCTAACCTCTCAGTGATAGACTCGCAGAGCCCCGCACACAGATGTCACTCCCCGGCCGCCGGCTCCATTCTGCGCATGCGCCGGCACATCAAAGATCCGGAGCCGCGGGAGAGGTGAGTGCCGCGCTGGTCCCTGCAGGGGCTCGGGTCAGGTCCTGCTGTGAGAATTCTCGCAGCAGGATCAACCTGGCCATCTGCAGGCTGCTTATTGCTAGTGAATAATACTAATAGCTGCCTCTCATTTTACACTCTGACAGCTTGGACCTGACTCATGTGAATTTTGCAATCCAGGACCCAACTAAGACACTTAATTTTTCTCTGTGTTCTCTCTGCCACTGCTTCCTGTGTTGTCCAGCTTCTTTCTCCCCTCTTGCCCTGGCTTGCATGACTCACAGGAGCCAGATCTTGAGATCTAGCACATGCAATGACCATCAGTCAGTACCATTGGCTGCTGACACTTGTCAGTTAGATGCTGCAATAAAAATAATGATTCATAATATAATACATACTTGTTCACATCTCCCACTTGCCCCTCTTCGCATCTTAAAAGTTCTATAACACATTCCCCCCCTCTTCCCTGCTGTAAACTGGAGATTTAAAAAACCGCTGCGGAATACATTGGCGCTATACAAATAAAGATTATTATTACCTCCTCCCGCCCATGACTAGTTGTAGAATCCATTAGTCTGCCTCATCCATGGATTTTGAAAGAAAATGAGTCCTCCAGCTTGCAGTGTATTGAAACACATTGCAAGCGCAGAAGTAAAAATATTTTGCATTTTTTATTACTTTTAAATACAAAAATTATTTTTTAGTTAAAGTAAATGGATTAAAAAAGTGAATGAAAGGGTTCTTTGTCTTTAAGGCATTTTGGTCAATTAGTGACCATGTGGGCTCTGAAAAATGCAGTGCATAGCCAAAAGGAAACAAAAACATGGCACTTTCCTAGCATTGCTGCCATTTGTTCTGGCAATCATTGTGGGCCACAATCTTTTTAATGAGATAATCCCTTTATTTAATGGGACTGTATCACTTATTTTTATTATTACTTTCACCTATATTTTTTTTACTATTTGGGTCATTTTTAGTAAAGTTCTATTCCATAGTTTTCAGACTGACAGCATTGGAATGACATTGCCTGTCGCTATATACCCTGATATCTATTGCATTAAAAGGCTCATGCTCTATGAACAATCCCTTTCTAAACCCTATTTGGGCACTTTGGATTCATAGAGGGGTTAGGCACCTGCTGTGTTACATTTTTCCTGGTTGTTTGGAGAGATTATTTTTTCTTATATAATCCTATAATGTTTTATGCACCTTACTGCTGTTTTCTATGTACAGTATGCTTCTGATACAAACAGTACCTTCAAGCTACTTCCTATGCGTGTTAATATAATTTCATTCAAAACTGATTAGGAAAATCGGATGAATACAATACAATACAATACAGTCTGGGTGTCATTGAGTTAAGGCCCATTTACACTGGACGAATGTCGGGCAAACGATGCCTGACACTCGTCCCCACACATACTCGCTCCTGTGCTGGTACACAGGAGCGAGTATTGCTGGATCGCTCACATAGCGGCCAGTAGGAGGGCGAGGCGGCTGGAGGAAATTTTACTCCTCACTCTCTGCCGCCCCTCTCCATTCACTTAACATATCGGCCGTTCAGTACTGAACGGCTGCTGTTTACACTGAACGATCATAGTTCCAGATTTTTTGCAGCTTAAATGTCGTTTGCCTGACATTCATCCAGTGTAAAGGGGCCTTTAGTCTGCTTAGTGAAACCAACTGTGCCCTCCATAGGCTGAGATTCTAGTTAGCAAGTCACCGACTGTTATGGAAGCATTGCTTGACATCTAAATGTCATTCATAGAAGCATTTTATTGAAAAATTGCATCCATCAATACAATGGACCCTCAAGTTATACTATTTTCAACATGCAATTGACTTTCCTGAGCCATCTGAACTTGAAACAATATTCAAGTTACAGTGCAGCAGGAAATGCTGACCTGCGAGCCATGAGATCGGGAGAAAGATGCAAGACAATCTATGTGTACATTTCACTGTTGAAGAGCTTGTGAATCAGTACATGATATTGGGGCAATAGAATCAATCAGAAGGTACTTTATTACTGAATGCATGCACTGATTAGCTGTTTACTAGCGCCTACTTGTGGTAGAGTGAAGATATGTACAGTACTATTATTTATCTTTCCCTTTTTTTCCCCAAAGGGAGATACATTTATTTTCAAATACTAAACAAGTTTTATCTTGAAGAAGCTTGTGTCCTATATATAGAGAATGATTCACAACTTCCAGCAGCTCTTCTGACTTGTATATGGGTCCAAAGGGGTTACTGTTTCTCCTTGTGGAGAGTGTTGAATTGGAGTTGGGAGTCTTATAGACCATGCAATGCTCCCTGGGAAGCAACCTTCTAAGCAATATCTGACCCTTTAACTAAGTAAGAAAGGTGAAAAAAAAGGGAATAAGGCAACTTATTCCAAGTTTTTTTCTCCCATTTATTACGGCATTCATTATACGTCAACCCACGGGTTGTACAGATACTGGGTTGGCTGCACCCAAGTTTCCATGCATATTTCACCATCAGGATACCTAATTAGGACAAGGACCCTTTCACCAGCTGCACTTTACTGCTATTAGAGTAGCTCCACTCCTTTTTCTACACCGCATCTACTATGACACTTTAGCTGGCCTTTTAACATGATTAAGGTTATATAGTATTACTGCAAGCAAAACCAGGATATTGTGCCTGTAAGCTCTTGCTTTATCATCATTAGTTATCTTCCTTAATTTTTAATTAGATTGCAAAGAAATTTTACAGGCTCCGGAAACTAAATACAAGTTTGCCACAGAGTGGGGCTGCATTCAGACGAACGTATATCGGCTCGGTTTTCATGCCGAGCCGATATACGTTGTCCTTGTTTGCAGGGGGGGGAGGATGGAAGAGCCAGGAGGAGGAACTGAGCTCCCGCCCCCTCTCTGCCTCCTCTCCACCCCCTCTGCACTATTTGCAATGGGGAGAGGTGGGACGGGGGTGGGGCTAATTCTCGGAACCTAGCCCCGCCCTTGTCCCGCCTCCTTTCATTGCAAATAGTGCAGAGGGGCGGAGAGGAGGCAGAGAGGGGGCGGGAGCTCAGTTCCTCCTCCTGGCTCTTCCATCCTCCTCCCCCTGCAGATGAGGACGACGTATATCGGCTTGGCGTGAAAACCGAGCCGATATACGTTCATGTGAATGAACCCTTAGGCTAGTTTCACACGACCGGAATTTTACTGCAGAATCAGCGATTGGTGTCTGCATAGAGGATCCGCAGCAAATAGCATGCTTTGAAGCATATGTAAAATTCCTTTTTTGTTCACACTCGCGGAAACAAATTGCGTATTTCGTAGCATCCTCTATTTTGCTGTAGACTCCAAGGAAACGGCCTCCATTAAAGTCAATGGAAGCCGTCCAACCTTAAGTGCATTTTTAATCCATTAGTGATGTAACAAATTTTAGCCTTAAGAGCCTTCACAGTATCGTCTTTTGTGCTCCAGTGGTCATAACTTTTTTATTTCTTTGTCAATGTAGCTGCATGAAACCTTGTGTTTTGCGGGTTGAGTTCTAGTTTTTATAGGAACTAATTTCAGGTATATACAATGTATTGAATAAATAAATAAAAATAAAATAAAATAAATCCTGTTATTTGTAGAGCGCCAACTTATTCCACAGCGCTTTCAGGTAATTTATTTACTAGCCCCAACCAAGCTGGGTATTCATTTTACCGATCTCAGAAGGATGGAAGGCTGAGTCAACCTTGAGCTGGCTACATGAACCTTTGCTTTTTAACTTTTTTTTCCTGAGGTGCAATTGAGAAAAAGAGATGTCACCATTATTTTGGAATTTATTTTTAAGGCTTTCATTGGGGGATATACATATCATGTTAACTTTATTCTATGGGTTAGTACAATTACGACAACACCAAAATTATAGAGGTTAGATTCAGTTTTACTACTTCCGCACAACATTTTTTTACACTTTCTTTTACAAAAAAACCTTTTTTTTCCGGTGCCAAATTTCAGAACCAGAGCATTTTTATTCAACAGAATTGTATGAGGTGTTGTTTTTTGCGAAAAAAATTGTAGTTTTTATTGGAACCATTTTAAGACATATACAACTTTTTAATTATTTTTTATTTCTGTTTTGGGGAATTAAGGTGAACAGAAAATGGCTTCTTTGGCATTTTCTCTTTTTATGCCATTTACAGTCTTGGATAAATAAGGTAATATTTTATAATATGGACTGTTACGGATGTGGCGATACCAACTATATGTTGGGTTTTTTTTGCTCTTTTTATTTTTTTTAAATACTGATAGCCTTGTCTAAGGGGGAAAAAGTTTGTTAAACTTTTTTCTGCAAACACGTTTAGATGCCACGGTCAGCAACAACTGTAGCATCTGTGGGGTTACACTGTCTAGAGGAGTACTCATCATTTTACTCCTTTGCTGGGGAAAAAAGACGTGTTCCCCCTCCCTCTCTACTCTGCACGCAGAGTCAGCTGTAAATTCAGTGTTGTATCCTCCGGACGTGCAACCTCAAAAACACATACAAAAGGCACAACTGTGCAAAAAAAACATACAACTATGGGGAATGCACTCCCCATAGTCCCCTAACCCGGGAGGGGGCCCTGCCTTTTCGGCAGACCGTTCACTCTGACAAGTGCGAGCCCGCACGCATGCCTGGGCCACTGACAAGTCCCTATCATGGAACCCTAGCACAAAAGAAAGGCGAAGCAGAAAACCAAACAAAATAGAAAAGAACTTAGCTAGCATGGAGAGCTTTAGCCAAGATGTGTTCCTCCGTCGCTGTCCAAAGGCAACTGAAGTATTGACCAGCACAGGAGATAATGCTGGCACTGTTTAAGTAGGAGCCAGGCTACTCAGCACCAGGTGCTGACTGACATTACTCCTGCAGCTACCAAACCCCTCAGCTCCAGGAGAAGCAAGGGCACACCCAAAACCTGGTCTGGCCTGCAAGCAAGGTGCAGGCCTCAGAACGGCTGCAACATTCAGTATTCCCATCCCCACTTCAAACTGCTGTAGCTTAGGTTCTGTAAGTGCTATCCACAAGCTTTTGGTGTCATTTTAAAGCAAACCTTAGCTGTAAAATGGCATCAAAAGCAATTTGGTAGCCCTAATAAGTGCTACAGCTATTTAAAGTAGAATGAGCTCTGTTTATTCAAAACTGTAATGACCATTTCCTGCAGGAGGAACAGAGCTCGTCCTAACTGTCCTAAATTACGATGGTCGTCCTGGAATGAATTAAGAAGAACTTGTTTTTCCAATAATCACTGTGAAGACAAGAATATCCGATGATTGTAGATGGTCAGATAAATGGATAGAAGGTAGTAAGAGCACAGCTCTAATAGCTCTGGGTAATTCATATAGGACAGAACTATAGGCAATGTTTGGTGAGGTTATAACTTCAGTGGTTTTATCATTCTGCTGTTTAGATTGTGTGCATTTCATTATTAATACTTACATTTATCTCAGTATTTCTTTACTTCAGTGCACTCGTGAACAGAAAATGTCAAATAATATATTCTTGGAGCTCAAGTGGCTTTTTTTGTTAACAGTAATCTTTATTTTTCTAGTGAAGATCAAAAATGCATACTTCAAGATTATTCTTTTCAAGGAAGATGGGATTCTGGGTAAATAATTCTTTTTAATTAAAGGAAATGTTTGCTTATACTGCATTGAGAAAATCCGTTGAGTTTGTTTGCCGTCCCTTCGTTACTCTGTGTTGCTCCTGTTAATTAAACAAACGAGTCTCATCATTATTCTTTGGAGATGCTGTTAATCTGTGAGGATAACACAAGCTGTCTTTATGCCAATGTTGAATTTATTGCTTTGGGAAGCCTAGAAGCAGAGCTGTACTTGGACATTAAGACTTGAGGATACTATGTCTATTATGATAAGACACATACAGAGATCACAATGTTTGTATTGCAATTGGTATGGAATCACATGGCTTCCTGGGAGCCGAGGAAATATGGGTTTAACTTTGATATCAGTTGGTAGGCTTTTGAAACTTGAGTAAATTGTTTTTGTTTAGCGTGTAACACATAAATTATATATTATCTATGATTTATTAAAGCTAGATAAATTGAGGAAGACTAATGTTGAAGTATTCAATATTTAAGTGGTCATAAGTAGCAACTGGCTACTGGTCACAGACAGATAAGAAATAAACATATAGGCTGAAATTTATTAAGTACTTTGCGCAAGTTTTTGGTATGAACTGTGGCAAAAATTGTCTTTGCAGATTTTGACTTTGCCAGATTTGCAACTTTTTGCAGCTCTCGACAAATTTGAAAAGTTCTGAGAGGAGGCAGCATGGTTTTCACTGATTGGGTATGGTCTTCAGGTTTACATGGATTGTCCAGTTTAAAAAAAACAAAACAGCTTCATATACCTTATTAGAGAATTTTATGTTAATAATGGGGAGTCTGTTCCGGATCCTCAGCTCTTAGCTCGAGCGGAGAATGAGTTCTAAAGAACATTTCTCACTTTGTACTATCTGTCTTGCCCTGCATTACACAGACAGAGTTGAGCAAATGTACTCTTCCAAGCTTGATCCTCGTTCGAGGAGTAGGATACTCAATGATGCTCGCTACTCGAGCGAGCATCACGCTGTGTTCGACCCCACCCCAGTTTGGGCCCCTCCTCGCTGCTGATGTGTCAGATTTGACCCCTCCGCCCTGCGACGCTGCGCACATCAACGGTAGTTTGTGACTGCCTTGGCAGAGGAGAGAGAGAACAGGAAAAAAAAAATCTCGGCAACCAGTGAGTCCCATACAGAAATGCTTGAGTCTCCCATTGAAGTCAATGGGGTTCGATACTCGAATAGAGCTCTCGAATTTTACAAAAAGCTTGACTCGAATAACGAGGACCCAAGCATTTTGGTGCTCGCTCATCTCTAACTGTCTATTGATTTGAATGGACTCTGTGTAATTCCTAATTTTCCTTGTTGTTGTGTTGCAGGAAAACTGGATACTTACAGCCAGTACAAACCTTGGATTGCAGCTGATTGCTTGGGGTACCAGCTGCGGAAACTTTGTGATCTGCTAATTGTTAAACATGTTACAATCTGCAGGAGAAATCTGCTGCATCATTATCTACTCGTTTCTTAATTACTGTTGACATAGTACCTATGAAACTGCTCCCACGGCTGACCCGTTGGAGGAGATCATCTAACCACATTACTCAGCCTTGTTACAAGGAGGAGTGTCTGATTGCTCAACCTCTCTTTAAATACGTTTAGTTTCTGCAGTGTTGTACATTTTATAGCTGTGACAGTATGTGTTATATCCAAAAGTCCTTGTTCTAGTTCCAAATATCGGGTTGTAGTTCAGTATTGTCCAGCCTATCTGGTCAGTTTGGTTTACTCCCTGATTTTTTAGTTTATCTTAGTTTTCTAGTTTGTGGTTTGTATAATTCTGCTTCTTTCGGTCTGCCTTGGGTCATTCCAGCATTTGCTTTTTTAGGGTCTTCTCTGGGCCATAGTTCCCTCTTGTCCTTAGACATAAGGCTTTAGACAGGATCATCCATAAGGACATCTTAGAGCTATTCAGGTGAGTGATGTCTGGTGTCTGGGAGATAATACAATGAGACATAGCGAGACCCAGTATCAGGGTCAGCATTTGTGTTTTCACTGTGCTGATATGTGCTAAGTATCTATATTTCTTGTGCTAGTCCAGTTGTTACATTAATTGGCGCTACTAGAAGTCCTGGGGGTATCATAGTATTGGAAGGCGCTGTTAGTATCTAGAGTAAGTGACTGCTAGAGGTGAAGCTGAGTTTTGACATTTTACATCCAGCCAACATCATTATAAAAGTACCCTTCGAACAAGTGGGAATTGTCCAAGGTGAAAAACCCCATCAAGATAGATTTATGAAAAAGTAAGTCAGAAAAGGGGGCAAATTGTGTCACAAACTTATGCCAGATTTAGAATTAGTTTTATTACTTAGCTAATCAAAAGATTATATGTGTATTGGATTCATTTTTAGATGGGTTTATAGGACCTACTCTGATCCCTCTTCCCAGCTGTTATTACCCACCTCACCACCATCTTCAAGCTCTCCTTGACCCTCCTTGACTTTCCCTTCCTAGTTTAAACAGTCCATCATATCCCCTAAAAAAAACTACCCTTGACGCAAATGACGCTAAGAACTACTGCCTCTTTCTGCGACATCTTTTCACCTTTCCTCCAAAACATTACAGACTGGCTGGCTGCTATCTCTAACCCCATTTCCTCCCTTTTTTTCAAACTTAACCCCTCAAAAACTGACCTACTCATCCTTCTGCCTTCTGCCATCCGCCCCCTTCCCCCCCCACCCCCCACAACATCTCCATATCAGTATCTGGCACCACCATAACCTCTAGACAGCACGCTCACTGCCTTGGGATCACACTGGATTTTAACCTCTCCTTTACCCCCCACATCTAATCTCTGGCCAGAGCATGCCACCTGCACCTAAGGAATATTGCTAAAAAACAAGCCGTTTCTGACCACGGACATGCTTTTTTATTCCCGACTCAATTACTGCGACTCACTGTTTATTGGCCTTCCTCACAGCAGACTCTCCCCTCTCCAATCCATACTAAATGCAGTAGCTAGACTGCTCTTTTCAAATGCCTCCGAACTATTCCATTTGCTGCATTGGCTGCCCATACATTACATAACTCAATTTAGACTCCTACAATGCTCTCCATGGTGCCGCACCACTGTAAATCACCTTCCTCCTGTCCATACACCATCCATCCTATGTACTCCGCTCTGCCAACACACTCAGACTAGACGCCCCTCCAATCTGAAACCCACATGCTCACCTCCAGGACATTCCCAGGGCAGCACCAATCCTCTGGAACACCCTACCCCAAAGCATCCGGACAATCCCTGATGTACGGAATTTCAAACGCGCAGTAAAGACTCATCTCTTCAAGGAAGCATACCAAATCTCCGATCTAGTCCCCCGCTCCCATAACATGCCTGTCACATACATCTCCTGCCCCGGTACCTCCTCTATTACCCACACCGTGTCTGCTTAAAAAAAATGTACACCATATGTTACCATCGCAATTGTGTCCTTCCTTGCCCCATCTCCTGCCCTGTACCTTACATATCACCCCCAGCATCCTATTTGTTTACAAAATGCTTGAATACGTTATGTAATTATGTACTGTTCGAACTCCTCTGTGTTCTGAAAGCGCTGCGGAATACATTTGGCGCTATACAAATAAAGATTATTATTATATGAATAATTCTAACGTGAGTCACTATACATATAAGACACTTGTATGTATCTGTATGCTTGACAGACTTTCTGGTCAAGATGTTGCTGCTGTTATGTCCTTGGAGGAATAAACACTTTTACATTTTGCACCTTGAATGCAGTTACGACTTCCTTCTATGACTCAAGATTAGATCCATGGATTCTGGTTTCAGGTGACTATGCCTTTGTTGCTTCACTATTAAAGTAATCTGGGTTGTGCTGCTGGCACCGTATCAGTTTTTACTCATACAGCTAATAGTAAGTCACTGTTTACTGTGTTTTAGCTACTGAAATCACATCCCTACTGCTCAGTCTTGCTGTGCGTTGTCCTACAAGATGAATTTTATGTTTGTGTGTATGTTATATACAGGAAACAAGATCTTTGTAAATAGCCTGTAGAACTTAGCACAAAAGCCAGGCTCTTGCCACCAGTACTGAGAGGATTGAGGATCAAATGTAGACTATGCAGAGGTGGAAATGGGGAAAAATACAGGATACAAGCCATATAATGGCCAGATATAGTATTATTCCTCATGTATGCACACAGCAGCTTATTCTGAAAAGGTATCTGAAAGGTTAGACAGCTTTAACTTGTTTTTCACATCAAATTGGAAATACTTTGGCGGTTTAATGTCAAATTAGACCCACCTATTATTTTTCTTGGAATAGGGTGGTTCCATATTTTTTCTCCTGAGTTGATCTAACTGAGTTCCACTATTATAGTCTGCATAATTATTTAAACGATAAACACTCTTTTAGCTCAGTTCCTAATTTACCTTTTAATACTCTCTCAATGTACCACTTGTGTATTCTTTGTTCATTTCTGACAAAGCACACTTGCTCATCAAAATAACATCACATTTACTATATCAATGCAATTGGCAACTTAACAATCTTCCTGCTGACTCACATTCTCAGAAAATCTGGCTTCACTTACAAATGAGAGATGAATACTTTTTAAACCTTATTGAAAATAAAGCCAATGAAATATTAACTACATTTTAGTGCTGAGCATATTTTAACAATCCTTTAGTAATGTTGCTAATGGGAATGATAACCATGCAAGACATGATGTATGCCTAGCACATGCAGGGCATGAATAATAGCAAGCAAGGTTATACAATTTCAAGTGATTAGGTAAAATGTTGTTGTTTTAGGCAAATATGTGATAGGTATTGTGAAGAAAGTCTAAACTGATATGTCTTTCACTGTGACATAGTAAGAGTATGTTAGGCTGAAGAAAGACAAATGTCCATCTAGTTCAACCCCACGTTGATCCAGAGGAAGGCAAAAAAAACCCAAAGAGGCAGAAGCCAATTCACCCCACCCTGGGGGGAAAAATCCTTCACAACTCCATAATGGCAGTAAGAATAATCCCTGGATCAACACTCTTCAGAGAAGATTCCTTCCTGACTCCAAGTTCGGCAGTTGGATGATCTCCTGATCAGCAATCCTTTTGACAATTTAATGTCTATATGCTTTAATGTCATAGTGCTCTGAAATAGTAGGGGACACTGTTGTTTTAATTTATCTTTAAATATTTGGCATTGTGGGCCTACTGCAGGCTTGGACTGACCTACAGGGAAAGAGATGAATCTCGCAGTAGGCCCTAAGCCGGAAGTGCCCCCCCCCCCCCCCCCCCCCCACACACACACACACACACACACACACACAAGTGATGCATGGTGCAATACACTCATTGCACTGCATACAGATAGCAGTGCAAAGGGGCAGAACGAAACTCTACTCACGCCCTACCCCTCCCATTGCAAACAGTGGTGAGGAGTGGAGAGAGGGCGGAGAGGAGGCGGGAGCTCAATGCACTAGCTCCCGTCCCGCCTCCTCCTCTTGCAGAGAGCAGTCGTTTCAGTAAAGGCATTCATATTATTAGGTAGGCCATTAATATGTCACAGAATGAGAGCTAATTCTTGTGACACAGCCAATTGCCAGAAGGAAAAGGCAGCAGCACTAAAAAGTACCCTGTAGATTGTGGCTTTGATCTGCTTTTTTTAGGAGACTGCATGTTGACGCATTATAGGGGAGAGAGAGTGAGAGAGTGAGAGAGTGAGAGAGAGAGAGAGAGAGAGAGAGAGAGAGAGAGATTGTTCGTGTGTTTGTTATTTACTAAAGTATAATAGATCAGAATTTCAATAAAGGGTACATTTTAGAGACACAGAATCCTAACAGTGAAATTACTTATAAGTGATCTAGTTGATTCTTCTGCCCCAGTGAAAAGTCTAACTAAAAGGGAATGTTCGAAAAGAAGAAAAAGAGATGCTATACCCATCGTTTCTATCTTTAGAATCAGTGGCATGTCTAAAATCTGCTTCAAATTGTTTATGCTACAAGTGCCTGGGGTTCGCTGAACCTAATCATTCACTTACACTGTATTGTACTTTGTTGCTGAAATTTAGTGTGGATTCTGCAACAAATATGCAATTTATGAACCCAGCATATGAAAGGTGAGGCAGGCCTTCTAATATACAATATATACCTACGTTTCTAAGTTTATTAATATTGTGACTACTTGTTCTTTCAATGCTAAAGGGTTTTCGAGAGCTATACTATCCTCAAAATGGTACTGCAGTTTCCTCCCATCCATTTAAATGAGACTGAGCTTGCAGTACCATTCCAGGCCACTGCGCAATGTATGGAGTTGTGCTAGTTCTGGCACACAGTGACTTTTGCATTAGCATAGCGGCTCAAGTAAACAGCTGATTGGCGGGTGAGCTGACTATTGGACACCCACTGAACTACCATTGATAGGTCATTTGATCTATAGTATACTCCTGGAGATTATTTCCAGTCTGCTTCATATACACCTTTGTTGACAATAGAGTTATATATTGTATCAACTTAGTGCTGTAAGATGACTTTAGTTTAATTCTTTACCAATATGTCTTTCTTGATTATATTCATATCATATAGCATACTTTATACAGGGTGTGGTCAAAAAGAATAGGAAGGCATGGATTGCCTACAGGATGGTATGGCACAAGGACCACTGGGGATCGCAGAACAAAGATTTAAATTGTGTATCATGGCCCCTACAAGAGATAGAGAGAAAAACCCAATTGCAAAATTAAAGAGTAGCATGTGAGAAGCAGAAATCTTCTTTCCGTGTCTCTGTATGTTCTGTGGGCCCGCTGCTATGACTGAAGTAAGAAAAGCATATTCGAAGCAGCCTCCTTCTGTTATGATAGGACAGATCATCCAGGAAGTCATCCAGCATTGTCTACGGGAGATTTAGGTAGCAATCCATGTTAAGGTCGCCTGCGCATGAACGAGTCGGATTCTGCATTCAGGAGCCCGCAGCAGAATTCCACCGTCTGCCCGTCTACTGTCTGCCCATATCTGTAATTTTGTCTTTTCTTCTGTACCACAGATGGTCCGCACAACTCGCTGTCGGACATGCACAGTACTGATTTTTTTTTTTTTAAACCCTTGCTTATCCCTTATCATCACCTAGCGATGACACGGAATCAGTGACCTTTACGCAACATTAATTGTAGAAGGGCTGCAGGTCGGACGGCTTTCATTGACTTCCATGTAAGCCGTCTGCAATCCACGAAATCCGCGCAAAAATAGAACATGCTTTTCTGTGAGCGGAAAATCGCAGTTGCTGTCCGCTCACAGGATATAGTCATGCGGATGCTTTATTGGTTTGAATTGGTGTGGAATTCCGCAGATCCTCCACCCCCTAGACGATCGCGGATTCCCCAATTCAAACCCAGTCATGCGCTGGTGGCCTAAGAGTACCTGAAATGAACACAGGTCCAATGACAGCTCCAAAATGTAGACTGCTTCAAGTATGCTTTCCTAACTTCAGTTAGAGCAGAGGTCCCATGGGACTCAGAGGGGCACAGAAAGCGGATTTCTGCTTCTCACGTTCTTCTCTTCAACTTTGAAATAGGCTTTCTCTCTTTTTTTACAGGGGCCACAACAAAAAAAATGACAACCATAATCTGAAGCTCCCAGGGGCCCATGCGTCATACCATCATGTAGAGCTTACCTATTCAGGTGTGCTATTCTTATTTCAATAAAGTCTTGAGATATAGGGCTGGATCGGTCTTTTCGACTATATCCTGTATAGCCTTTGAGGGCAGAAAGAGTTTACCTTCCTGACAAACTATCTGCATGTTTTGGGAAGATGTAATGTCACAGAATAGGATATACATAATGTATCCGTTTTTTCAGTATATGTCAGTGTTTTGTCATACCTCTTTTTCAGGATGCATTTCCCTCAATTGTTTGAATAGTGTTTGTATGTCACTTCAAGGTGAGTAAAGCTGTAGCGCTGGCTGCAACATTGTGACAAACAAGTAAAATGTGATTAACAGAACCGAGGAATACGTATCTTGTATCACCAATCACCAAGTGTATCCTATTGGTTGTGCAACTGTTAAACTACAAGGTCATTGTAATGACCTTGAAAGTTACGTGGAAATGATGCCCCCAATATCTCCTTGAAACATTCTCCCAATCACTTTTTGTAAAAGGAATTAAATTTTCATGAGATTTCGAGTACCCAACGAACTTCTTCAGCAAAGTACAAACTGCATCTGACGTTGCTCCGCTGCGCTGAGTGACACATCCGTTTGGAAAGCTGCTTTTTTTCTTTTTCTTCAAGGTGATTGATGTAATTTTCTATTAGACTGACCTTTGCTGGAAATGTTTTGACTGTAATGATTTCCTGTCCACTTTACTCAGCAGTCAGAGACCTGCTCCAGCTAACAGATGTTACATTGCCCAGGAGAAGTGGGCTGTGAAGGAGAGAGGAGGGACACGTGGATTGTTGTGGCATAGCCTGCTCCGGAGTTCCCATATATAAAATATAGATTTGTAGTTTATCTATAAGCAGAAATGGTGTCTTCCTTTCGCAAAGAAAAAACATATGAGCGTACTTCAGTGTGTTTAAAGGATTGTTAATGCTGAAAGAATACAATCATTCTGAATGTGAATCGCTGAGTATAATTTCGAGACTCAAGAAGGAAAAGGAGGGAGACGTAATAAATGCAATGGTTTAAGTGGATATCGATATAAGTGACTTTGTGGTACAGAAGAAAAGCAGTTGGGAGTACCAAGTATGCAAATCCGAGATCCTTGTGTGGTGCAGATTGTTAACACTTTGCAATCAAATATTGGATTCAGGGCTTCCTAGGGGGCTTTCTCTTTCTGCCATTATACAATGGCGCCATCTGATGGCTAGAGCTAGTACTGCGGTATGGGACATGCTGGAGAGGCCCCCGATAATAGAGCGGCCAGTAATCTACAGTAAGAATACCCTGCCGGACGTCTTCCAACATCGGAGTTGTACAGCCTCCAAAGAGAATATCTTTAGACGTCAGACAGTGGATTGGAAAGGGTTAAGGCAGCAGAAATGCAGTCCTAAGCTCTCGCTCACAATCTGAAGGTTGTGAGTTCAATCCCTGCTCGCTCAAGGTTGACTCATAATTCTGAGGTCGGTAAAATGAGTACCCAGCTTGGTGGCGGGTAACAAATAAAAATTACCCGAAAGTTCTGTGGAATAAGTTGGCGCTATACATTATCTTTTTTTTTTTTATTTAAACCAACATCTTTTTTTGATGACGTCATCTTCTATGGGTGTATTCACACAGTGCAGAATGGTGTAGCCAAGCTACGGTGCACCTCACTGTTAACACATTTTAATGAAACCATGGCCACACCTCCACAGGCTTCATGTTTTGCCCACCCCATGCATGCACTCTACATATGGTACTGAGAGCTCTCTGCAGCTGTCAGAGAGGGTCGCAATGTTTTAGCGACATCTGCTATATAGTCTAATAACATGCAGCAGTATTTATTGCCTGTACACTGAGTACCTTGGAAACTTGTAATTGGAATATCAGGGTAAAAGGATAAACGGCCTACTAGTTTTGAAAATATGCCTAGTGTTTCATTATGACCATGAAAGGATCACCTGCTGTAAATTTACAACGGGTGATACTACTCCTTAACTTTATCACATCCCAGACAGATTTGGTAGCAACTTTTTTGTTTTATCATTCATGCCAAGAGCCATATCGTTTTTATCCTTCTGTCGACATAACCAGAGGAGGGCTTGTTTGTTGCAGAACGAGTTGCATCTTTTAATGGTGACATGTAATATATCATCCAATGTATTGAGAAACTTTTTTTTTTACTCTGTGGAATGAGAAAAAAAGGCAATTGTGCAATTTTTGAAATTCAAATTATTGTAGAGGTAAGGTGGGTAAAAAGCAGCAATTTGAGCATTATTTATTTTTTGGTATTTGACATGTGGTCTAAATAATGTGATATTTTAATAGTTCGGACTTTTACAGATGCAGTATTACCCATAATGTGTTTTTAATGTTTATATTACATTATGTAATAAATAGTAGTCTTTTTTTAACTTATTTTACTTATTTAACTTCCTCCAAACACCTCCACCAAACTTTGCCATACCATTAGCTCCATCAAAATTAGCAGTAAAAAAACTAATGAAAAGTTAATCTTTGGCTGTTTACACGCGGCCGAGAAAATAGCAGCACGGAAAACAAATCGCAGCACGTCCTATCTTTGGGCGAGCCCTCGCATCGAATTGCACTTTGTTTTTAATGGGTCGGCAGCAGCATTGCACTATTTGCTAGGTGCACACGGTGTGATGTGAGGTTTTCCCATTAAAAACAATGGGAGAAATTCCATGATCCTCCGCCGCAGCTGTCAGCCACGGCTGGGGATCGCTACTTCCCCGAAATGATGCAAGAAATTCACAGCCCGATATCGCGCTCACCCATGTGAAGTTCGCCTTACAGTATAACTAGCTTATTAAAAAGAAAAAACTTAAATCTTTTGAATACATATTTTTTCATTATTTCATACTACAAACCGAAATAGTCTAAAATGGCAAAAATATTCCTAAAACGAAAATTGTAAGAAAATAAATCTGCATTTTTTCATTAAAAAAAACCTCACATATGCCATAAAATTAATGTGCACTAAAAGCAACTAAATGTCCTGAAGGCCGACTACCAGGTAGTCTACCTAGCAGCAATACCATGGAACTGAACTGGTTTAGCAGGACCAGACAAAGCCACACAAATATGGATATTGATGTGTTAGGCATTATAATGAATTATTAGTTTAGCAGCAGCAATCAGAATAAGTGTTTGTTAAAACCTATTGGTTAAAGGGCTAACATTTAAGAAAAGTTCTTGCCACTTTTCTAAAAAAGAAAAGAAAAAAGAAGGTGGGGCTAAGTAGAAGGCAGCGGGGCTATTCATGACCCAATACATTTAGGCCTCATTTACATGAGCGTGTGTTTGCGCGCATATTGGTGCACACAAAACCATGCATCCACGTACATGCAAAAACACGCATGAATGAAGCTCTGTGCACCATTGTTTTCAATGGGGCCGCCGCTGCTGCTAGCAGCCCTATTGAAAGTAATGGGCTGCCAACAACCCCTGCAGTGATTTTTTAGGGAAGAGCTTTAAATATAAGTCCTTCCCTGAAAATCATCCCTCGCTTGTGAAAAAAATAAAAAAATACATACTCCTCTCTACGCCGCTTTGGACCTCAGGCGAGTCTAGCTGCTTGTCCTCCTGAACTGCTCTGTAGCTCTTTCAGCAGGCGGGGATTTAAAATCCCTCCCTGCTGAAAAGGCTGTTTCTGATTGGCTGAGTGCTCAGCCAATCACAGGCAGCACTCAGTCCTTCATTGAATGACAGCCGAACACTGCCTGTGATTGGTCACAGCGCTCAGCCAATCACAGTCAGTGCTCGACCCCATTGAAAGCAATGGGAGAACATCGCGATCCTCTACTACAGCTGTCACAGCTGTGACAGGGGATTCTTTACTCCCCGCGGGGAGTCCCCTTGTTACTGAACACAGTAAATGTGCTGTCACAGTGTTCAGTGACAAGGGGATTCCTCGCGGGGAATATTGACGCGCAGCACGGACCTGTGAACGCATGTCCTATCTTTTGCAGGTACGCGCGTTTGCACGCCTGTAAAACACGGACATGTGAACACACCATAGGGAACCAATGCTTCTAAATAGATGTGTTGTTTTGTGCGCGCGTATGTACGCACATAAACACACTCGTGTGAATGAGGCCTTACTATGAATTCTGCAAGTAACTTGCTCTCCTAGTTGTCATAGATTTGACTTTCTAGCACATGGATTGCTAGGGATGTGCCAAACTTTATAAGAGGAGTACACTTTAGGCTCACTGGTCTTAGTAAACGTACCCCATAGCATGTGATAATAAATGCATACATTTTCACAGCTTCTTCATATTTTGCGGTTTAACTTTTCAGCTGATCATTGAATAGGAGAGTTAGTCTCCCCCCTACAGCTTAAGTAATTTACATATCAATACACATGCAAAATAAAAGGCAAAGGGGGTTAAAGTCAGCATAATACAGCAGTGAAAACTCATATCCTTCAGAAATTGAATCTTCAGCTACTTTGTAAAATATCGTGATTGCAAAATAATATTTTCAGATTAACATAAAAGTATGAATGCCTAACATGACTATCTGGAGAATTGTTAGGATACGACTTTTATGATTTTTAAAGCATTTTTCTAAATGGTATCTATTACATGTTTTTTTCCCTCCTAGGGCTCAGTCACATGGGCGCATCGGCGCCCGTGTTACTGCAGCCAGCAGACGGCCGTACCTGAAGATGGACGTCTCCCTGCAGCGACGGGAGGAAGAACACGTGACCAGCTTCATTGCCGGTCATGTGTTCTTTCATCAGCGCTGCAGAGAGATGGCTGTCTTAAGGTACGGCCGTCTTCTAACTGTCAGTCACACGGGTGCATCGGCGCCGGTGTACGGGTGCCGATGCGCCCGTGTGACTGAGCCCTTAGGCCTTATTCACACAGCAGATTCTGTAGTGGATTTAAAGCAGAATCTGTGCTGATACTTCATCAAATCTATATCCTAAGGGCTTATTCAGACGGCCATAGGTGCAGCTATGTTCGCCGGCATGGAGCGTAGTTGTGCCTGAATGAGGGGAATCCCTTCCTCTTCCTCAACGTTTCAAACTCCGTTCCAGAGCGAGTACGCAATATTCACTACATGCCGGAAAGATAGGGCAGGTCCTATCTTTTTTCACCCGTACAATTAATGGGCGAGAATGGGATTGTTATAAAAATGCACCAAACACGTGAAATCACCGCATATGGAACACTCACCCTAAAGACACCTTGATACCTATTATTTTTTAATGTAAAAAACTGCATGATTTCAAGCATTTTTCAAGGCAATTTTTTTGCATGCTCTTTTAGTGGCTTTTTTATAGCATCTGAATCATTAATTTTTTTTGTCATCTCTTAAATTCTACAGAGAAGCCATTGGAAAAGTGACTGAAAAAAATGCCATACCCAGAGCATGCTATGTTTAAAAAACAGCACTAAACCAGAAATGCCAAAAACCAAAAATCTTTGTATGTAGTGTTTTCTATGATTTATTATAGATTCTAAAATAACATCTAGATATTCTGTTTTTAACATGAAAAAGTTATTAAAATGTCATGAAAATTAAAGTATATCATATCCAGTATATTTGCTTGTGGCAGATTTGATGCTGAAATTTCTACAACTGCTCTTTGAAGGGGGCCTGCTAGAAATCCACGCACATGCTACATAAGTTACCCGGTTCAGATAAAAAATAACTGTTATTGAGTTGTGAAAATTTCTTGTAAAAATAAAAAAAAATTGGCCATCACACCCTAGTAGGGAGCTAACGTTATATTTAAGGACCTATTACTTGAATTAAATATGTATGCAGGATCAGACTACACAAGGTTTATTTGTAGTCTGTTGTCATGGAGACCTATAAGCCTATAAATAGACACAGAACAGTTAAGACCAGTTTCTTTTTTAATGTATAATCTTTCTACATGAAATATCGAAAAAATATGTATAACAAGAAAACATTATATTGCATACTACAAATGCGCACTAAACATATTTGGACAAATCCATATGTTCTAGACCTTTTGATAAAGAAAATAAGGATATAACACAGCATCTAAACCTTACGAGAGCAATACAAAACTCAATTATGATCAATATAGAAGGCCAAAGCCCAAGGCTCTCATCTAGAAGCACAAACTAAAACTTTTCTTTCCATTCAGCTGATCAAAAGCAAATGCGGATCGCTGTCTACCAACCCACACGTAGCTTCTGAAAAATATTGGTTAAAGGTAACATAGGCTAACTGATAACTGTACCTTGGAAAAGAAGATAAAAAGAGAGAAGATGAAAGAGAAGAAGAGAAAAAAAAGGGGGGGGGGCTGAGGTACAGGAGGGGGAGGGAGGGGTAAGGATTGAGTGGGGATCCTCAGTCCACAAGGAGAGCTGAACCTAGCAGAGATGTCTTTTAATTCAATATGTACAATAGCTGTAAATGTAGATATGCTCTTAAGGTTTGTTGTAGCTAGGTTGACCAAATGTGTTACAAATCTAGAAGTACTGTAACTAATTCCATTGATTGCATGCACAATACATACACTGACATACACCAAATGGTCACTGTACTAGAGACACCCATCTATGGTAGCAGCACATTGGACCTCCCTTTGGCCTTCAGAGTCACAGCAATTCATCATGCATAAATTTAAATAGGTGTTGAACTTGTTCTCCGGGAATTTAGATCTATGCGGACAGGATAGCTTCTTGAGTTGTGGCAAATTAGATTGAGGTTCTGACATGCTCTGAACAACTAACAGAAGGATTCATCTCTTCATGCTGTTTGCGTTAACCTCTGACCCTCCCATCAGCATCGTGGGATTCAGCTGAGTAGGTGGTGCTTTTTCACTGCTCAGTGATCCACTTTTTGTATTCTTTTGCCCACTGGAGTCTTGCATTTCCATTCCTCTTAAACAACAATAGCACATGAATTGGTTGTCTGCTGTTGTAGCCCATCTGTGCTAAGTAAAAATGAGTTGTGATGAGCTGTTGACACATTGTGATGAGTTGTTGACACGTTGTGATGAGTTGTTGGCACATTAGTTGAGTTGGAGCACCAATGCTGCAATCAGCTACAATTTGCTTGACTGTGCACTGCCTATACGTCAGAATGATTCTTGACATGCTCATCTGATCCATTTCATTGAGGAGCTATTTACACCCACAGGATCCCCTTTCACTGGATGTTTTTCCTTGATCACACCATTCTCAGTGTACTTTCAGCACAGTTGAATGAGAAAACTTTACAAGGTTGGTAATTTTTGAAATACTGGTCCTGGCTTGTCTACTACCGATGACCAGGCGTTGCTTTAAATAACTCAGAATGCTCACCTTTCTCATTCTAATGTGGATTCATACTGAAACTGATTCACAGAAAACCTTCCTACTTTATGTTATACTGCATTCACATGTCTAATTTCTATACATAGAAACTCCAATTGTAAAAAGGCAAATGTCTCTAATAAAGTGACCATTTAATGTAAATGAATAGAGATGAGCGAACGTACTCGTCCGAGCTTGATACTCGTTCGAGTATTAGCGTGTTCGAGATGCTTGTTACTCGTGACGAGTAGCACGCGATGTTCGAGTTACTTTCACTTTCATCTCTGAGACGTTAGCGCGCTTTTCTGGCCAATAGAAAGACAAGGAAGGCATTACAACTTCCCCCTGCGACGTTCAAGCCCTATACCACCCCCCTGCAGTGAGTGGCTGGCGAGATCAGGTGTCACCTGAGTATATAAATCGGCCCCTCCCGCGGCTCGCCACAGATGCATTCTGACAGAGATCAGGGAAAGTGCTGCTGATGCCGGAGCTGCTATAGGGAGAGCGTTAGGAGTGATTTTAGGCTTCAAGAACCCCAACGGTCCTTCTTAGGGCCACATCTGACCGTGTGCAGTACTGTTGAGGCTGCTTTTTGCAGTGTTGCACTTTTTTTTTTTTTTGTATATCGGCCGTGCAGAGCATTGCGTGCAGAGCATTGCGTCCTGCAGTAATTTTACATAGTCCACGGCCAGTAGTGGTGGTGAGGCAGGGACAGTGAAAGACATATCCAGTCTATATACGCAGTGGGCTTTTCCAAAAAAATTTGGGAAAAAAAATCTATTTGGGCTGCCTGTGACCATCCTGACTGTACTGCGTCTCTGCTGCGGGTAGTTGTCCCAATTCATACGCAGCCAGCTAAGTGTTACAGCAGGCTTGCGCAAAATTCTTTCCTACCTCTGCTGTGCGTTCCGTAAGCGAAGTCAGCCTCCAACCACAGGCCAATAAGCGGCACATTTAATTACAGCGTTCTGTTTCTGCACTACTGGTAATACAGCATGCTGAGGGGTAGGGGTAGGCCTAGAGGACGTGGACGCGGGCGAGGACGCGGAGGCCCAAGTCAGGGTGTGGGCACAGGCCGAGCTCCTGATCCAGGTGTATCGCAGCCGACAGCTGCGGGATTAGGAGAGAGGCACGTTTCTGGCGTCCCCACATTCATCTCACAATTAATGGGTCCACGCGGTAGACCTTTATTAGAAAATGAGCAGTGTGAGCAGGTCCTGTCGTGGATGGCAGAAAGTGCATCCAGCAATCTATCGACCACCCAGAATTCTGCGCCGTCCACTGCTGCAACTCTGAATCCTCTGGCTGCTGCTCCTCCTTCCTCCCAGCCTCCTCAGTCCATTACAATGACACATTCTGAGGAGCAGGCAGACTCCCAGGAACTGTTCCCGGGCCCCTGCCCAGAATGGGCAGCAATGGTTCCGAATCCTCTCCCACTGGAGGAGTTTGTCGTGACCGATGCCCAACCTTTGGAAAGTTCCCGGGGTCCGGGGGATGAGGCTGGGGACTTCCGGCAACTGTCTCAAGAGCTTTCAGTGGGTGAGGAGGACGATGATGATGAGACACAGTTGTTTATCACTCAGGTAGTAGTAATTGGAGTAAGTCCGAGGGAGGAGCGCACAGAGCATTTGGAGGAAGAGCAGCAGGACGATGAGGTGACTGACCCCACCTGGTTTGCTACGCCTACTGAGGACAGGTCTTCAGAGGGGGAGGCAAGTGCAGCAGCAGGGCAGGTTGGAAGAGGCAATGCGGTGGCCAGGGGTAGAGGCAGGGCCAGACTGAATAATCCACCAACTGTTTCCCAAAGCGCCCCCTCGCGCCATGCCACCCTGCAGAGGCCGAGGTGCTCAAAGGTCTGGTAGTTTTTCACTGAGAGTGCAGACAACCGACGAACAGTGGTGTGCAACCTTTGTCGCGCCAAGATCAGCCGGGGAGCCACCACCACCAGCCTCACCACCACCAGCATGCGCAGACATATGATGGCCAAGCACCCCACAAGGTGGGACGAAGGCTGTTCACCACCTCCGGTTTGCACCGCTGCCTCTCCCCCTGTGCCCCAACCTGCCACTGAGATCCAACCCCCCTCTCAGGATACAGGCACTACCGTCTCCTGGCCTGCATCCACACCCTCAACTCCGCTGACCTCGGCCCCATCCACCAATGTCTCTCAGCACACCGTCCAGCCGTCGCTAGCGCAAGTGTTGGAGCGCAAGCGCAAGTATGCCGCCACGCACCCGCACGCTCAAGCGTTAAACGTGCACATAGCCAAATTTATCAGCCTGGAGTTGCTGCTGTATAGGGTTGTGGAAACGGAGGCTTTCAAAGGTATCATGGCGGCGGCGGCCCCGTGCTACTCAGTTCCCAGTCACCACTAATTTTCCCGATGTGCCGTCCCAGCCCTGCACGACCACGTCTCCCGCAACATTGTACGCGCCCTCACCAACGCGGTTACTGCCAAGGTCCACTTAACAACGGACACGTGGACAAGCACAGGCGGGCAGGGCCACTATATCTCCCTGTCGGCACATTGGGTGAATTTAGTGGAGGCTGGGACAGAGTCAGAGCCTGGGACCGCTCACGTCCTACCCACCCCCAGAATTGCGGGCCCCAGCTCGGTGGTGGTATCTGCGGCGGTGTATGCTTCCTCCACTAAACCACCCTCCTCCTCCTCCTCCTCCTACGCAACCTCTGTCTCGCAATCAAGATGTGTCAGTAGCAGCACGTCGCCAGCAGTCGGTGTCGCGCGGCACGGCAGCACAGCGGTGGGCAAGCGTCAGCAGGCCGTGCTGAAACTACTCAGCTTAGGAGAGAAGAGGCACACGGCCCACGAACTGCTGCGGGGTCTGACAGAGCAGACCGACCGCTGGCTTGCGCCGCTGAGCCTCCAACCGGGCATGGTCGTGTGTGACAACGGCCGAAACCTGGTGGTGGCTCTGCAGCTCGGCAGCCTCACGCACGTGCCATGCCTGGCCCACGTCTTTAATTTGGTGGTTCAGCGCTTTCTGAAAAGCTACCCACGCTTTTCAGACCTGCTCGGAAAGGTGCGCAGGCTCTGCGCACATTTCCGCAAGTCCCACACGCTGCCACCCTGCGCACCCTGCAACATCGGTTTCATCTGCCAGTGCACCGACTGCTGTGCGACGTGCCCACACGGTGGAACTCTACGCTCCACATGTTGGCCAGGCTCTATGAGCAGCGTAGAGCTATAGTGGAATACCAACTCCAACATGGGCGGCGCAGTGGGAGTCAGCCTCCTCAATTCTTTACAGAAGAGTGGGCCTGGTTGGCAGACATCTGCCAGGTCCTTGGAAACTTTGAGGAGTCTACGCAGATGGTGAGCGGCGATGCTGCAATCATTAGCATCACTATTCCTCTGCTATGCCTCTTGAGAAGTTCCCTGCAAAGCATAAAGGCAGACGCTTTGCGCTCGGAAAAAGAGGCGGCGGAAGACAGTATGTCGCTGGACAGTCAGAGCACCCTCCTGTCTATATCTCAGTGCGTTGAGGAGGAGGAGCAGGAGGGGGAGGAGGATGAGGAGGAGGGGGAAGAGACAGCTTGGCCCACTGCTGAGGGTACCCATGCTGCTTGCCTGTCATCCTTGCAGCGTGTATGGCCGGAGGAGGAGGAGGAGGAGGAGGATCCTGAAAGTGATATTCCTAGTGAGGACAGCCATGTGTTGCGTACAGGTACCCTGGCACACATGGCTGACTTCATGTTAGGATGCCTTTCTCGTGACCCTCGCGTTACACGCATTCTGGCCACTACGGATTACTGGGTGTACACACTGCTCGACCCACGGTATAAGGAGAACCTTTCCACTCTCATACCCGAAGAGGAAAGGGGTTCGAGAGTGATGCTATACCACAGGACCCTGGCGGACAAACTGATGGTAAAATTCCCATCCGACAGCGCTAGTGGCAGAAGGTGCAGTTCCGAAGCCAGGTAGCAGGGGAGGCGCGGAGATCAGGCAGCATGTACAGCACAGGCAAGGGAACACTCTCTAAGGCCTTTGACAGCTTTCTAGCTCCCCAGCAAGACTGTGTCACCGCTCCCCAGTCAAGGCTTAGTCGGCGGGAGCACTGTAAAAGGATCGTGAGGGAGTACTTAGCCGATCGCACGACCGTCCTCCGTGACGCCTCTGCCCCCTACAACTACTGGGTGTCGAAGCTGGACACGTGGCCTGAACTCGCGCTGTATGCCCTGGAGGTGCTTGCTTGTCCTGCGGCTAGCGTCTTGTCAGAGAGGGTGTTTAGTGCGGCTGGGGGAATCATCACGGATAAGCGTACCCGCCTGTCAACCGACAGTGCCGACAGGCTTACACTCATCAAGATGAACAAAGCCTGGATTTCCCCAGACTTCTCTTCTCCACCAGCGGACAGCAGCGATACCTAAACAATACGTAGGCTGCACCCGCGGATGGAAGCATTGTTCTCTATCACCATTAAAAACGTGGACCTTTTAGCTTCATCAATCTGTGTATAATATTTATCCTCCTCCTCCTGCTCCTCCTCCTGAAACCTGACGTAATCACGCCGAACGGGTAATTTTTCTTAGGCCCACAAGGCTCAGTCATATAATTTTTGTAAACAATTTTTATACGTTTCAATGCTCATTAAAGCGTTGAAACTTGCACCTGAACCAATTTTTATTTTAACTGGGCTGCCTCCAGGCCTAGTTACAAATTAAGCCACATTAACCAAAGCGATTAATGGGTTTCACCTGCCCTCTTGGTTGGGCATGGGCAATTTTTCTGACGTACATTAGTACTGTTGGTACACCAATTTTTTGGGGCCCTCGCCTACAGTGTAATCCAATTAATTTTTTGCCCACCTGCATTAAAGCTGACGTTACATCAGCTGTGCTGGGCACTGCAATGGGATATATTTATGTACCGCCGGTGGGTTCCAGGGAACCACCCATGCTGTCGGTCCACACAGAGTTGTAACTGCATGTGTCCACTTCTAAAGAACCCCAGTCTGACTGGGGCAAGCAGTGTGGGCCGAAACCCACCTGCATTATACATGACATTACCTCAGCTGTGATGGGCAATGCAATGGGATATATTTATGTACCGCCGGTGGCTTCCTGGCACCCACCCATGCTGTCGGTCCACACAGAGTTGTAACTGCATGTGTCCACTTCTAAAGAACCCCAGTCTGACTGGGGCATGCAGTGTGGGCCGAAGCCCACCTGCATTAAACATGACATTACCTCAGCTGTGATGGGCAATGCAATGGGATGTATTTATGTGCCGCCGGTGGCTTCCTGGCACCCACCCATGCTGTCGGTCCACACGGAGTTGTAACTGCATGTGTCCACTTCTAAAGAACCCCAGTCTGACTGGGCCATGCAGTGTGGCCCGAAACCCACCTGCATTAAACATGACATTACCTCAGCTGTGATGGGCACTGCAATTGGATATATTTATGTACCGCCGGTGGGTTCCAGGGAGCCACCCATGCTGTCGGTCCACAGGGACTTCACAATAGGGAGTTGTACCTGCCTGTGTCTATGAATTAAAAACCCCGGTCAGGTTGGGGCATGCAGTGTGGGCCGAAGCCCACCTGCATTTAATCTAACGTTAGCTCTGCTGTCCAGGGCACTGCAATGGGATACATTAATGTACAGCCGGTGGGTTCCAGGGAGTCACCCATGCTGTGGGTGCACACGGAATTCCCATTGCGGAGTTGTACCTGCCTGTGACTATTTATAAAAAAACGCGGTCTGACTGGGGCATGCAGACTCCTTGACAGAATGAATAGTGTGTGGCACATAGGTTCCCCATTGCTATGCCCACATGTGCAGCTCCTGATGGTGGTGGCACAGGATTATATTTCTCATTGCTTCTGTACAGCATTGTGGGCTATCGCCCCGCCCCTTTTAAAGAGTGTCGCTGCCTAGCCGTGCCAACCCTCTGCAGTGTGTGCCTGCGGTTCCTCCTCATGGCAGACGCACTTATAAATAGACATGAGGGTGGTGTGGCATGAGGGCAGCTGAAGGCTGCGCAGGGACACTTTAGTGTGCGCTGTGGACACTGGGACGTGCGGGGGGTTGGGGGGGGGGTTGGGCAGCATGTAACCCAGGAGAAGTGGCAGCGGAGTGTCATGCAGGCAATGATTGTGCTTTGTTGGAGGTAGTGTGGTGCTTAGCTAAGGTATGCATTGCTAATGAGGGCTTTTCAGAAGTAAAAATTGTTGGGAGGGGGGGGGGCACTCTTGCCGCTATTGTGGCTTAATAGTGGGACCTGGGAACTTGAGATGCAGCCCAACATGTAGCCCCTCGCCTGCCCTATCCGTTGCTGTGTCGTTCCCATCACTTTCTTGAATTGCCCAGATTTTCACAAATGAGAACCTTAGCGAGCATCGGCGATATACAAAAATGCTCGGGTCGCCCATTGACTTCAATGGGGTTCGTTACTCGAAACGAACCCTCGAGCATCGCAAAAATTTTGTCCCGAGTAACGAGCACCCGAGCATTTTGGTGCTCGCTCATCTCTATAAATGAACTTGACTGTCTACACTATGTAGTGATCCTACTAGAATGCATTAAAGGCAAGAGCTCCTAGGTAGAGATGAGCGAGCACGCTCGTTTAAGGCTGATACTCGAGCGAGCATCGGTCTTCTCGAGTAACTGCTGACTTGACCAAGCAAATGCGGGGGGGGGGGGGGGGCGACAGAAATGAGCAGGGGGGGGGGAGAGATCTCTCTCACTCCGCCCGCTCCCACCACTCTCCCCTGCCGCCCCCCCCCCCCCCGCATTTGCTCGGACGAGTAAGCAGTTACTCGAGAAGACCGATGCTCGCCGAATATCAGTCTTAAACGGGCATGCTTGCTCATCTCTACTCCTAGGTTGAATGCAGTTAAAGGGTTTTTCCAAAAATTGGCTTATATTGCCAATCCATAGGATTGGTGATTAAAGTCTTATTGTTGGGTGCATAATAGCTGAGTAGAAGAAAAAACGTTTCACTGGCTTTAATAAATGTTGTGATTTGTATGACCCCTATTCATTCTCCACACGGGTAGTTTGATTAAAAAATGCATCGATAGAGGAATGCACTGATGATTTCTAATTCTTTCCACAGTTTGCCAGGAGTGCTGAGGTCAGCCATGTAGAAGCGTGCCATGGAAGAAGAAAAGGAAACATCTTCATAAGACACTAGGATTTCTGTAAAGAAACTTGGCTGTAAATTGTCTTGTTTAAATATTTAATAAAACAGATTTTTTTAAATTATTCATAAGTATTTTGATGGTAAAATATTCTATCCCGTTTTAGAGAATTAATCAGAATTTTAATGAATTACATATATCTTAAAATTTGTGAAAATAGGTATAACAATGTCTCATGCTAATTTTCATCATATTCTATTAGGGAATTAGCAGTTTTCATTCTAACTCTTTTTTCAGAGGAAATAAAGGTGAAACATTTATGGCAATTTGCATGACTAGTCATGTGACCTCCATTCCTCTCTAAAATCAGTTTTTCCCCCAAAAAATTTAGGTCTAATAAAAGGGTAAAAAAATAACATCATAGAAATTGATTACATCCAGTGAAATAAACTAGAAATTAGTGGGATTTGTCTTCATCCCTATGCCAAAGAAAGGTAACTCCCAGAATTGCTCCAACTATCGAACAATAGTCCTCATTCCGCATGCAAGCAAGATCCTTCTCAGAATTATACAGGAAAGACTGAGATCAGTAGTCGAAGCGGCACTCCTTGATATGCAGGCAGGATTCCAGCGAGGATGTGGCACCCGTGACCATATTGCAAACTTGCGATGGACCATGGAAAAAGCTCGACAATACCAATATCTACATGTGCTTCATCGACTACATCAAGGCCTTTGACTGCGTCGACCATGACAAGCTATGCCAGGCCCTACAAGAGCTGAGAGTATCAGCACCTCTAGTCAAGCTAATAAAATCACTTTACACCATTCAAGAAGCCACTGTGAGAACACAGTAAGGGGACACAGACTTGTTTGGGATTGTCAAAGGTGTCCAACAGGGCTGCATCTGCTCACACTTCTTGTTTAACCTATATGTGGAAATGACCATGCATAAAATAGACCTAGATAAATTGGAAACTGGGGTGAGAATAGGTGGAAGAAACATCAACAATCTCCGTTATGGGGATGACACAACTATTCATACAGAAACAGAAGCTGGTCTACAGCAGCTGATATGGAAGTTTAAAACTGAAAAGTGGCCAAATTCAAATCAAAATCGACAATGAGGTCATAGAACGTGTGCAAGACTTCATCTTCCGTGGCTCAAAAATTGACCAGGATGGAGAATCTATGCCAGAGATAAAACGTAGGATAGCATTGGGGCGAAGCGCGATGCTAAACTTGGACAAAATCTGAAAAAGTAGAGATATCAGTATAGCAACTAAATGCAGGATAGGGCAAACCATAGTTTTCCCCATAGCCATGCATGGATGTGAATATGGGTAATATGCAAATAAGGGAGATGAAACAATATCTCTGCAGCACCACCGCTGCCGTCCAATAGGTGGCACTGAAGATATATTGTTCCATCCCCCTATTTGCATGTTATAGAATGGGCATGGTCTCCAAATTTAAGACAAATATATTGACAGGAAAATGCTGCAAAATTTATGGCTGCGTATAGCAAACATAGAATTCACTTTCTTACTTTTGGACTGTCTAATATGCACTAAATTTATACACCATTATTATAAATGGCACATGATACGTGAACTAACTATAAAAGAGACTTTTGCTTTTGAGCTCAGAAACATCAAGTGATGCTTCTTGTTCTTCCCATACCAAATATGGCCCAATGCATGAAATTACTGTTGACCGAATGCTCACTTAGCTGACAGTTATTTATCCCGCCTTCACCATAAATCCTGTATACAAGCTTGGCACCAACTGGGGGTGGACTGTATTTTTATTTTAGTGAACGGAGGGCAAAAAGCTGCTGGCAGATTCCTCTGGCACTGGCTTATCTCCCGTGGGACTGAAAAATATAGCATTTTAATATCCAGCATTCCAATCATTCTTTTCACCCCTATCTGCCACCAGAGGAGAGTTAACTGCTCCCATGCTCATTAGATCATCAGAAGGTTCTAATATCCATCAGCACCTTATCAACCTGTTTATCAAACAACCATTTCCATAACATGAATATACCGTATATACTCGAGTATTAGCCAACCCGAGTATAAGCCGTGTCAATAAGTTTTACCACAAAAAACTAGTAAAACTTATTTACTTGAGTATAAGCCTAGCTATACTCGAGTATATACTAGGTAAAAAAAAAACCCGCAATACTCAGCTCCCAGACGGCGTCTGTGTCCCCGGCGCAATGCTTTCCCTGGCAGTGCGGCAAGCTGCTTGAGAATTCTCCCCGCTGTCATCGCTCGGTTTTCAATTCCGCTGCCATCAGCGCTGTGATTGGATCGAGTGCTGGCCAATCACAGCTGGCGCTCGATAAACCAATCACAGACATTCAGTGATGTCATTCACTGAATAGTTGTGAATGATCGAGCACCGTCTGTGATTGGCTGGCGCTCGATCTAATCACAGCGCTTCGTTACACAGCGCTGACAGCGGGGGAATTGAAAACCGAGCCAGAGAGATGACAGTCTGAAGCAGCTTACCACACCGCCGGGGAGAGCACCGCCCCGGGAACACAGAAGCCGGCTGGGAGGTGAGTATTGCGGGGTTTTTTTTTGTTTTTTTTTTACCTCGCTCGAGTATAAGCTGAGGGGGGCTTTTTTAGCACATTTTTTGTACTGAAAAACTAGGCTTATACTCGAGTATATATGTAAATAAAATTTAAATATTAAGCAATAAACATATCCATTAATTGCTTCATGGATTGCTCCAAACCTAGGCAGTGACTCACATGTTTATTTATATGTAGATGCAATAAATAATTCTTGTACCTTGTGTGATGAAATGATATTGGTAGATCATCACCCATCTTTGCTTGTCAACTGGCCCCTTTCTGGTATGGGAAATTTGAGTGGATCCAGGCAAATGGTTAAGTGTATATCCTGCCATGCAGAGCTCATTAATATTCATTCAACTGTCTTTTAAACCTGTACCAGAGGGGCCTTTGATCCAAGGAAGCCCTTTTTTGTAATGATAACAAAGTTACCAAGTTAAAAAGGGATGTCAATTGTTTATATCCCTCCAAATTGTCTCTCGTCCTGCCTGCAATACCCATCATCCAGATTATGGATCTTCCGAAGGACCTATCTTAACACCAATTATATTTTCAAAACCCTGAGTGTATCACAGACACAGTGCAATCACTTCTGGCACTGTGTGACCCCCAAAACCCACAGAATCCCATGCTTGCAAGGCCAATCATCTGTTGCATATCATGTTTTGTATCCACCTGTAGGAAAATTCATGATACGAAACATGGCAGCCATAGCTTCCCTATTGGAGTGCCTTCGGGGAAATATGTCTGAAATGTTAAATTGGGTTTACATCCAGAAGATCTGCACATATACTTAGCCAGCCCTTTGGTGATGTCATAAGAAGGACAGCAACAGTCTGACTCAAAGAAGCTTTGAAACTAATGGGGGATCCCCTCTCTTCAAATTGTCAGACCCAGGAGCTGCATCTAAATTCAGGACTGTACACCTTTCCGCATTCTTCTCCCCCAGGGCTATGTGAAACCGCTTCATAGACTAGTTTTTTCAATCGTTTTATTCCTTTTTTGTTTTCATACTGTTTTTGTGTGCTTTTTAGCCTCTTGTAAATATCTCCATTTGTATATTTTTTTCTAAGCACTGCTAACCCTTTTAGAATAAAGCTTTATACTTTATTAGTTATCCTTGAACGCTTTAAGTAATCAATAACTCCGAAGTTAATTTTGTTTCAGCTGGTGGAAACTAAAGTGGCTGACCTACTTGTCAGACATGATCAGTGGTTGCATCAAAGTGAGTTAGGGTGCGCCAGGCCATGCAGGCTATGATTTGAGCTCCATTTTTCATGAGTCCAAGATCCGGGTAGTTGGAAATAAGTCAACCCTACGGTCTGCCCCTGGGTACCGTATGTTACAGTTGGTGGCTGTCGGACCCGTAAACCCCGTTACTGTGACACCTTGTGAGATGAATGATTTAAACATTCATGTTTGTTGCAATGGTCCCTATCTTCTTGAGCGAGTGTGTACAAGGTAAATGAACAGTCAATTACAGAAAGAGACAAGAATGTCTTCGTCTTTTTAGTTTCACACAATCTCCCACAATTCTCGTAAAAGGAATATAAAAAAGGATCATTGCAGAGAGAAATCATACATCACATAGGCACAAGCTGTAAAAGATACATTTATGCATAATGGTGCTGATTGTAGATAATTGTTGTAAAACAAATAATGCGGAGTTGGTAATTTAGGGATTTCTTTATTGATGGTTTTTTTTTTCTGAAAGAGAAGCTTTTAGTACATTAAACCAACCAGGTAACCAGGTAATCTAATCCAGATTAAAATGCTAAATGCACCAATTGAGACACCGAGTTACTTAATTGTCCCATTAGTACTTACTGTATCTCTTCTGCTAGTGCTTCTTACAAGGTACTGTACGCAATTGCAATAAGCACAGAGGTATAGCTATAGTTTAAGGGAACAGCAATTTTGTAAGTAAATATGACCCAATTGAGTGCTAGCACTTTGTAGTATATATAAAGTCCGAAATTTGGAGAGCTCACATTTATGTTTCAATTATTGTATCTTTTCCGACTTGGGTGTATGGACTACACTTTTAAAGATTTATGTAGACTGGAAGGCACACAACCAAAATAGCTGGTGAAAAATTCTGCAGTGTCACATGATCCGATCTGGACAACAGAACAAAACATTTTTTATGGTTAAAAATTAAAAAAAAAAAAAAAATCAACCAGTGACATAAATCTGCATGTGACAAATGCAGCTTGCACAGCAAAATTGCACGAAAATTTGCAATGGAATAGACACTACAGCATATTTGATTCATGTGGCCTTTCCCTTATACCACCACCTAGTAGCTAGGGCTCCCTGCGTAGTATATTCTGCACCATGATGTATTCCAAATCTCCTAGCTTTGCTAGTTTTCACCTTCCCTAAGTTCTCAGCACAAGGTTAAGGAGCCATTACCAGGGTGTACATGAATACACAAATTATATAAATGTTTTATATAAAACGCAGTACTGTACAAACATTTTAGGCAGGTACAGAAAAAATAGAAGGCATCTGATTGGCTCCAAATTTATTCTGGAGGACAGTGATCCCAAATATATGGGGTCAGAACAGTGGTTGCTGATGCTTCATCAGAAATGTTTTTTGGTTACCCAGATTTTGGTTTATCAGTGACCGAACCTGTGTCTCTTTCCTTACATGAACTGAGGAACTGCTAACAGGGAACTGCACTCATGGACAGACATAACAGAATGGCTAATAAATGCTCAAGACACTCAGCATACATACCTGTATGCATTGCCAGATGAAATAACTAAAGCATGTATGAAGTATTAGTTCATGTCTTGGCCAAGACACTTAAGCACACGAGCCCATGTCTTGGGTCTTCGCTGTCTTGCGGATCCCTACTCTAACAAGGCAACTTCCACATGACACCTGCCTACAAGAAGGGCGATCATCCTGATAAGGATGGCCCCGCGCTGGAACCTATTGACCTAATTGCCCTGGGTGAAAAACGAACCAAAGCAGGACACGTCGCAGTTCACACCAACACGCTAGGGCTAGTATGCAACACAGAAAAAGGATGTTCATCCCTAATGTTTGGCCACTAGCGCAGACCCACAGAACACCTTACTGTTCACACACATATACACTGAATATGCCTGTTTACACCTGATGTCCGGCCATCTACACAGACACTGAACATGACACTGCTCACACCTATACACATGCAACACATGCAAGAAACCCAAACCCTATCGTGAAGGGATTATAGCTTCCTCTTGCAGAGAGACGGGTATAAATATGCAGCAGACTAATGGAGATTGGCTGGCTGGAGAAATCCACACCCAGCCAGCACAATTATTCCATACCTGTAAAGGTGTGCTCCTGGAAACCCACAGAACTTCAGGTCCTAGCAGCACAACCTGACAACCTGTTTCTTGGAATTTGAAAAGAATCTAATCAATTGCACTATGGGTAATATGAGGTCTAGTTGTGTGTCGTTAATTGAAATCCATTCCAATGACATGTACTTTGTTTGCTTTACATAAGAATGATCAACACATTCTGCTTGAGATAAGGCCCTCATTCACATTAGAAAAAAAGTAAATGTTACTTGCCGTCTAAATCCTGCTGCACGTCTGAGCTCCAGCAATGATCCTCTCCACCTTCAGCGGATACACACTTGTAGCTTCACCGTCCAGACCCAAACGGCAATACAAACACAGTATGAATGTTCTCTTATACTTCAAAGGGAAGATTATGAAACCGATGTATGATAAAAAGGACATGCTTCTCTTTATTCAATCCGTGCCTTTACATGTCCACATTAAAAGACAGCCAGAGGACGCGTTTCAGCCCTTAAACAGAGCCTTGATCACCAATTCAAAAATGGCCTTCATGCTGGTCACACGGCCTTACAAGTTTTCCTCTTCCTCTGCAGCTTGTATGCAAAATTAGATCACCATCTGCCAAACCATTGTCAACACTTTTGAGAGTATATAGTGAATGCATGTCATTATTCTTGTTCAGAGGGAATCCTAAGACTGTCATTGTAAAGTATTGGGACATTTAAAAAAATTCCACTGTAATTTTTGAAGTCAAAGTGAGAAGTAGATCCAGCAGAAAGAATAAATATAAAACCTTCCTTTATAGCTCTCATTCTATTTGAATCCACTTCTGGCTTAGCTTTAAAAAACTGCATCAAAAACTGCAGTGGCATTTTTCCAGAACGCGTTGTATCAAACCAACCTAATTGCATTGATACATGACCTCCATTGACTAAACAGGACTTTTTTTTAGTCTTAATGCCCAGGGCAGCATGAACTGTAAATAGGGCTCTGATAATAACCCATACTAATTACACATCTAATTCCACATTTTATGACCCCTGTAATCATCTCGTTTGTAGCTGACTGACTCTCTGCAGCATCCAGTAGTCCTTGATGGCAATCACATCTTTAGTTCTGAGCTATTAAGAGGCAATCATAAGAGCAAGTGAATAAGTTTCACTATACTCTATATACTATTATTGGGATTGCAATATTAACCCCTTAGTGACGGCCCCATAGTGTTTTTATGTCCTAGCTAAGTGAGCTTTAATCCTATTAAACATTAAAACCCCATGGGCAGAGGACGTGATAGCTCCATGCTGTCAGTTCTCGGAGGTAGCTGACAAGATGTAGCTGTCATAGGGGGCCGCAGGAAGCCCCCCACAGGTTATGAGATCGGCGCTATCCAATGGATTGTGGCGATCGCATAAAAGTAAAAAAAAAAATTTAAAAGTTAAAGGGGTTGTCCCGAGGCAGCAAGTGGGTCTATACACTTCTGCATGGCCATAATAATGCACTTTGTAATGTACATTGTGCATTAATTATGAGCCATACAGAAGTTATAAAAAGTTTTATACTTACCTGCTCCGTTGCTGGCGTCCTCGTCTCCATGGTGCCGACTAATTTTCGCCCTCCGATGGCCAAATTAGCCGCGCTTGCGCAGTCCGGGTCTTCTCCTCTTCTCTATGGGGCTCCGTGTAGCTCCGTGTAGCTCCGCCCCGTCACGTGCCGATTCCAGCCAATCAGGAGGCTGGAATCGGCAATGGACCGCACAGAAGCCCTGCGGTCCATGGAGACAGAGGATCCCGGCGGCCATCTTCAGCAGGTGAGTATGAAGACGCCGGACCGCCGGGATTCAGGTAAGCGCTGTGGGGGTTGTTTTTTTAACCCCTGCATCGGGGTTGTCTCGCTCCGAACGGGGGGGGGGGGGTTTAAAAAAAAAAAAAAAACCCGTTTTGGCGCGGGACAACCCCTTTAAAGTTTCAGCTACCCCCACACAGATCACATCCATGAGGGGGGCTAAAACTACTCACCTCCATCCTCCACGATGTCCCCCCATGAACTGGTCAGGAACGGACCCTCCGGCATCTTCTGCCCATGCCAAAGGAAAAATGGTGGCACATGCGCAGAAGAGAAGATCAGTGTGGGACATTTGAAATCGCCTGGTTCCCGGCTACTGAATAATTAATATTTTTTTCCCAATTTTAGCACTTTTTATAAATCTACATAAATTCTATTGGTCTATTTTTACCACCTAAATGAAGTAGAATATGTGGTGAGAAAACAATGTCAGAATCACTTGGATAGCCCAAATCATGGCTGCATCTCCCATTTAAGCGCCCATTCAGATGTGACAAGTATACACCACAGCCTGAAATACCATCAGGTGGAAAAAGGGAGTTTAGCTCAGCTAAACTCCCTCCCCCTCTCCACCACTTGCCGGCTGACGGCAATGGGATGGGGCGGGAGCTTGTGTACTAAACTCCAGCCCCCTCTCTTCCCCTTGCCGGCTGCTTGCAATGGGAGGGGGCGGGACAGGGTGGGAGTTAGTGTGCTAATGTCCCACTCCCTCTCGCCACCTTCCTTTGCCAACAGCGGGCAAGGGGAGGGAGTTTAGCAAAGCCGCTGCTAAACTCCCTCCCACCTCCCTTTTCAGGTGGTCTCATAGGCTCCCGTAGGAGTCTATGGAAATGGCCAATATATTCCAGCCGAAAATATAGGTCCAGACTATCTTTTTCGCCCGGCGTAAAAACAGCCGGTCGAAATGCGCACTGTATAGACTATCTTTTTCAGACGGCTGTTTTTACACACCAGGAAATCGCCGATCTGAACTGATATATTGGAATCCAATGCATTAGATGGTCAAAGCTTGTATGAATAAAGCCTCAGTCAGATACACTTAAATGAGGCTGAGCTGTAATAGCAGAGACAGTCCATGGACAAGGGTGGCGCTATTTCTTCTAATCCTGGAGTCCCCTTTGATACTTACCTGATTTTTTTATTTACGATAACATAATAGCCTGTAAATGTTATTCTCAAAGCTTATTTTAAGTTAATCGCAGTTAAATTTGTTTCTACTATCTTAAGTGGCTTTTTAATGAAGCACATTATTGCATTACAAATTTTGGCTGCATACACCGAGTTTCAATAGGTTCCGGGATATGTATCTACAAATAATATCACTTGCAGCTAATAAAGTGCCCTGAGCCTGGCACACGGATGGCTGCTTCAGTAAGAAAATAAAGCTATTTTATTCTTTCTAAACTAGTCTCTTTTATGTTGTTCTGTACATCGTTCTTATTTATGAGAATCAGTCTGTACAAAGCAGTCAAAAATTGATTTTTTAAAAGATTAATCATTTGATGTACTCTTACTAATTACTTTGTCATTTCCTACTTCCTTTGGTCTGTAAACAGCACAGCGATCCCGGTTACTGCATAAGAAATATTGCTAGAATTAGCACTATCTGCAAATTATTAACGGTTGCAAATACTGTTGGTAATGCCACTTTCCTGAACATAAATCATCTTTAGAGTTCTGGCATTCAGATTTTTTTTACAAGTGTTACATTTTTATCATTTTTGGCAACTGATGGTACCACAAACAAATTCTAATCTGATTCTAGGGTAAAGGCCAATTTACACGCAACAATTATCGTTCAAAATCCATTCAAATGACCAAAAATAAGCGACAATAGTTACGTCTAAACGCGGCTATGCACTTTCCGTCTGAATGATGATTTTAAGGTGAACTTAAAATCCATCGTTCAGCCGCAGAGAGGTAAAGTCTCTCTCTACAGACCACATGCTGTGTTCCCCAGGGGAGCCAGAGATTACATTGTATTTTGCCGGCAACCCCCATGAGAACAATGCAGCTGTTTGCAGAGCCCAGCATGTGTTTAACCACAACAGCTCCCAAAGGCCCTTTTACATGCAGGTGAAAATGATAAAGTGTTAATGGACATTAGTGTCCATTAACACTTTATAGAAAAAGATCACTAAACTTTCAATCATTTGAAAGTTAAAAAAATTATTTTTGCATGTAAATTGGCCTTAACATGATCATATATATGTCACTAGACATCAGAGCTCACCTGGTGGGCTAAAAATCCATTGTGTAGTGTACCTACCCAAATGTATACAGCTGAGTACAGTGTTCTACCATATTACTGAGTCTAGACTCATGGATATGACCTTTGAGGCCTCATCCACATGAGCAATTTTGCACGGCTAAGGTACCGGCACAAAAAAATCAAGACTGTTAGAACCAATGGTTTCCTATGGAATCATTCTGATAAACATTTTTTAGCTGCGCAAAAACTTTAGTTTGCCCTATCTTTTGGCCGAAAACGCTTTAGACCCCATTGACTTCCACGGAAGCTGCAAAAAAAAGGGATGGGGAGAGAGTTTAGTTGCGTGCAAAGTCGGGAAAATATGGCAGGTGCCCCGATTTAGGTAATTTAAGTCATTATAAGTCATTAGGAGGATTTCTGCTGACCAAGGGAATTCTGATCAGCAGCACATTTTTTCGGCAATACTTCGCAGCTGTCTGTGTGAATGGGCCCAATACGCGTCCATTCACATGATTTTGAGAAATGCTTGCAATTTTTTGACACTTGTGCAGAATAAGTTGGCGCTATACAAATAAAGATTATTATTATTAAAGAGGCCTGAGTTGGTAACTCTTGAGTCTTTGCTTCTGTCTGAGGCTATACACACCACTCTTGATGAAAGTACACTGGAGTAAAATGAAATCTATTGACTGTGCATAGTGTAGTCAAAGCATTCATTGGTGGGTTTGAGCATGGCAACAAAGGAACGGCAGGGCAGGTAAGTATAAAACTTGCATCCCTGGACTCAGGGGGTCTGCTACTTTGAGCTCATAGGCTTAGCTTATAGAGCTCAAAGTAGCTGGCAGAGTCTTTCAAATTAAGTTGTTACATCATTGTCAGTCCATGCACTAGAAAATGAAATCTACAACAGCAATGAGCTGGCATAGATTTGTGCTCTAATTTATGCAGTTTCTGGAGAAACTTATAAAAATATATCTGACAGAAAAAGAAGCCAAATACATGCCACCTGATAAACTGCAGGGCACGCTGAATCACCATATCCCCTAGTAACATGCAGAAAGCCAGATTGCAGTATAGAGGAGCTAAATCTTCATTTGCCGACCAATCGGCAGCCACTCAACTCAACCCAGATTGGGGAAGGGGTGACTGCAGACAACATAGTCTGCACATATGAACCAATACCAAGGATGCCAGCCACAGATAAGTGCACCATACAGAAATACAACTCCTACTGGCAAAGCAGTGGATTGCCCTGTATCACCACAGTGCGCCACACTGGCTGACATTCTGGGCTCCCCAAACATCTATAGCACACTGCATGCAAAAAAACAGATAAATGTGGGTATTAGTTTTCTTTTTGGACAACACACGTAAGCTGACATAAACATATATCAGGTTGTAGAGGCCAACTACATTAAGCTCCGGCCACTTTTTGGAAAATACGCAGGTTCAATGTAAAAACAAAAAGTCATAAAGTTTTGTAGTAAAAAAAATTTGGAACCAAATCTTCCATATGTTGCTTTTTGGGAAGATTCTGATCAGCCAGGGTAAATGTAACAGAAGTAGGAACAGCACACCATGCTATCTCAACTTTTATTACGTACATGTATATATGTTTTCAATAAAAACTATTGTACCAACTCCTATAACATGATATCACGATAGCGCAGGCCTGAGGAGCAGGTACTGTGCCAAAAGGACTCATGTGCCTATTGAAAAAAAATCTGTTGAAATGGGCAGCAAACCATGTACTGAAGTCCATTTTCTGACTTTTTATGGATATGAATTAAATATAAATAATACACTTATCACTTGGGCAGTCTCCTGTGTTACTATCTCTGACTAAACAAAAGACCTTAACCTGACTGCTGGCGAACGTACACTTAACATATGCACCATGAAACACTGGCACCTAAGACCCCATTTACACTGAAAGATGATCGCTCAAAAATTGCTCAAACAACAGTTTGAGTGACAGTTTTGAGCGATCATCTTTGCATCGTCTATAGTAGCTAATTAGCTACTAAAAAGCTATGCAGGTGAAGCGGGACACTGACGCTATCACTCGGCGAATAATACAGCTGTTTTGCATAAGCAAACAGCTGCATTATTCTTCGCACTTACAGCCGCTGTGAACTACCAGCGGGACACAAGCTGAAAGAGTCTTATCAATGCTGCCGACTGTGATAGCAGGCTGCACCGCTGATAAGAGTTCATCACTCAATTCTAGAAAACTAGAATTGAGCAAGGAACGCATTGTGCACGAAAACTGCACGATGTCCGTGCATTTAAACACAGTGGTTATCACTCAAAAAATGGCTTTGAGCGAATTTCGAGCGAGAATCATTGTGTCTAAATAGGCCTTAAGCCTTAACTGGAAATAACAACATAATAATAATAATAATAATAATAATAATAATCTTTATTTGTATAGCGCCAACATATTCCGCAGCGCTTACATAGACAGGGGGAATAAAGAAAGACAAAAGTACAAAAATTTACAGAACCACGGTTACAATCGTAATCAGTTGGTGGAAACAATAGAGGTGAGGGTCCTGCTCCAACGAGCTTACATACTACAAGTAATGGGGTGATACAGAAGGTAAAATGGCTGGAGGTAACATAGTAACATAGTAACATAGTATGTAAGGCCGAATGAAGACATTGTCCATCTAGTCCAGCCTGTCTATCCTACTGTGTTGATCCAGAGGAAGGCAAAAAACCCCAAGGCCAGAAGTCAATTAGCCCTTTTGGGGAAAAAAATTCCTTCCCGACTCCCTAATGGCAATCAGACTGTTCCCTGGATCAACCCCTAATAGTTCCTACCTGCCTATATACCAGGATTGACACTTAACCTAATATTTATATCCTGTAATATCCTTCTTCTCCAGAAAGACATCAAGTCCCCTTTTAAACTCCTCTATGGATTTTGCCACCACCACTTCCTCCGGTAGAGAGTTCCACAGTCTAACTGCTCTTACAGTAAAGAACCCCTTTCTGTGTTGGTGATGAAACCTACTTTCCTCTAATCGTAGCGGATGTCCTCTTGTTACCGTCGTGGTCCTGGGTGTAAACAGATCGCGGGAGAGATCCATGTGTTGTCCCCTCATGTACTTATACATGGTTATTTGGTCGCCTCTTAACCTTCTTTTTTCTAGAGTAAATAGTCCCAATTTGGATAGCCTCTCTGGGTATTCCAGTCCCGTCATTCCATGTATTAGTTTAGTCGCTCTTCTTTGAACCCCCTCAAGCACTGTGACATCTTTCCTGAGCACCGGTGTCCAGAATTGTACGCAGTATTCCATGTGAGGTCTGACAAGTGCCTTATATAGTGGGAGGATAATGTTCTCGTCCTTCGCCCCTATTCCTCTTTTGATGCACCCCAAGACTTTATTTGCCTTTGCAGCGGCTGACTGGCATTGGTTACTCCAGTTTAGTCTATTATCCACTAATACCCCCAGATCCTTTTCCATATCACTTTTCCCTAGTGGTACCCCATTAAGTGAATATTCGTGACATCCGTTCCTCTTGCCCATGTGCATAGTCTTACATTTTTCAACATTGAACTTCATTTGCCATTTTTCTGCCCAAGCCCCCAGCTTATCCAGGTCCGTTTGTAGCCACATATTGTCCTCCGTTGCATTAATTACATTGTATAATTTTGTGTCATCTGCAAATATTGATATTTTGCTGTGCAGCCCCTCTATCAGGTCATTAATAAATATGTTGAACAGAGTGGGGCCTAATACTGAACCCTGTGGCACCCCGCTAGCGACTGTGGTCCAATCAGAGTACGAACCATTTATTACCACCCTCTGCTTTCTATCGTTGAGCCAATTTTTTACCCACTTACACACGTTTTCGCCCAGTCCGAGCTGCCTCATTTTGTATATTAGCCTATTATGTGGCACGGTGTCAAAGGCTTTAGAGAAGTCCAGATATACAAGATCAATAGATTCTCCCTGGTCCAGCTTAGAGCTTACTTCATCGTAGAAACTGATCAGATTTGTCTGACATGAGCGACCCTTCATGAATCCATGCTGGTGAGGAGTTATTCCCTTAATCTCCTTGAGGTACTCATCGATGGCGTCTCTCAGAATCCCCTCGAAAATTTTTCCCGTTACTGAAGTGAGACTTACTGGCCTGTAGTTACCAGGCTCACTTTTGCTCCCTTTTTTGTAGATTGGAACCACGTTGGCAATGCGCCAGTCCAATGGTACTACTCCGGTCTTGATAGTGTCTAGAAATATAAGGTATAGCGGCCTAGCTATCTCGTCACTTAGTTCCTTTAGTATCCTTGGGTGTAATCCATCAGGGCCCGGTGATTTATCAATTTTAGTTTTCTTTAGACGCTTCCGCACCTCCTCCTGCGTTAGGTATGAGATATTTTGTGAGGGGTTCGTTTTATTCCCCTGCTCCTCGTGTGGCATTTCCTTTTCTTTGGTGAACACACTTGAGAAGAAGCTGTTTAGTAGATTTGCTTTCCCTTCGTCATCATCAATGATTTCTCCTGCATTGTTTTTTTTTAGTGGATTAAGGTAATAAGTTTAAATTGAATTCTGTATTTAACGGGCAGCCAGTGCAGTGACCGGTACAGGGCAGAGGCATCTGAGTAGCGGCTGGACAGGAATATGAGCCTGGCTGCCGCATTCAGGATGGATTGGAGAGGATAGAGTCTGGTGCAGGGGAGGCCGATCAGCAATGAGTTGCAATAGTCGAGCCGTGAGTGGATGAGGGCAACAATAAGCGTTTTCAGCGTGTCTATGGTGAGAAAAGAGCGGATTCTTGAGATGTTCTTGAGGTGCAGCTGACAGGTTCGGGCCACTGATTGGACGTAAGGGGTAAATGAGAGATCTGAGTCGAATATGACCCCAAGGCAGCGGGCATGTTGTTTGGGAGTTATGGTGGTGCCACACACTGAGATGGAGATGTCAGGATGAGGGCGGTTGGTAGAAGGAGGAAACACCAGTAAGTCAGTTTTAGAGAGGTTTAGTTTTAGGTAGAGAGAGGACACTACAAAGACAACCCCAACAGAAAGTGATATTCCAGCTGCTGGAATCACAACCAGCAAGCGCACTTTCCATTGATCCACCTTCACTATTTTCATAAGACCAACTGCCATCTGTGATGCGGCAATGGCAAGAAAAAAGGATAAATAATGGAACTGCAAAAGAAAACGATAGAGGAAAGATATACAATTAATGCAAAAAAGGAAAAACGCCACCCTTCAATTAAAGGGGTTCTGTCATTTAAAAAAAAAATTCTTTACTTGCCTATTCCTCCCAGGCAGTTTTCTTACAAGATCTTTACTTCACTGATCTTCTTCCGGCTACTCCAGTCCCCGGGTCACCTCACCTCCAGCTGACCGGTTCCTCTTCTTCTGGTGACGAAGTGTACATTGCTGGCATTCCCCTTCCTGCAGGTCAGTATACTCAGTCACTCGTGACATAGCGTTCTCTGCATTGCAGGGAATGCTGATCCTCAGCACCCTGCTTTGGTGCACATCGTGCCAGGTTTCCCCACCAGTATTCATATAGTATGTATAGCAGCCAGACGGGTGTGCACTAAAGCAGGCTGCCAAGGATTGGCATTCCCTTTTAGGCAGTGAACCCTTTGTCACTAGTAACGTAGCGTACATTAAAGGAGATGTCTCGAGGAAGCAGTGAGTTTTTTTTTTTGCCCAGTCCCCCTTATTCAGCATACAAAACTAAGCACCCGTTTAAATGACTTTTAAAGCTGGTTTCTACTCACTGCTCCAGCGTTTCAGCAACTTTTAAAAACTTTTCCAAAGATGGCCGCCGGTTCTTCTCCCAAAGTGTACAGCCCTTGCTTCAGCCCGACGTGCGCGCTCCCGAGACGCCAGTCACATGATTCTGTTGATGACGTCATCTCTGGAGGCGGGGAATTCAAATGCTTGTAATCTCCATGGCAACCGGACGCCCCGCAGCCGCCGACCAGACGCCCCGCAGCCGCCGACCAGTCACCCACCACCAGGCAGCAGGTAACCGGCGCTAGCCCCCGGCTCCCCAGCGCTAGACCCTCAGCCCAGGTGAAGGCCCCGGAGCCCAGCGCTAGTTCCCCCGGCCTAGCGACAGCCCCCCCGGCCTAGCGACAGCCCCCCCCGGCCTAGCGCTAGTTCCCCCGGCCTAGCGCTAGTTCCCCCGGCCTAGCGCTAGTTCCCCCGGCCTAGCGCTAGTTCCCCCGGCCTAGCGACAGCCCCCCCATCGCAGCGACAGCCCCCCTGGCCTAGCGCTAGTTCCCCCGGCCTAGCGCTAGTTCCCCCGGCCCAGCGACAGCCCCCCCATCGCAGCGGCAGCCCCCCCGGCCCAGCGACAGCCCCCCCATCGCAGCGGCAGCCCCCCCGGCCTAGCGACAGCCCCCCCCCGGCGCAGCGACAGCGACGACAGCCCCCCCAGCGCAGCGTCAGCCCCCCCGGCCCATCACTTACCTGGACGGCAGGACAGCTGGACGGCAGGACAGCTGGGCGGCTTCTCCGGACAGCTGGGCAGCTCTGCACCTTCCTCTAACAGAGGATGGTACAGAATGGCCGCTACAGCGCGCTCCCGAGCAGTGACAGCTCATCTGCGCATGCGCAGAAGAGCTGTAGCGGGGAGCACACTGAAGCGGCTCGTGCTGAAAGGAGAAGACCGGACTGCGCAAGCGCGTCTAAAAAAGCAAGCTGCCAGCGAATTTAGACGGAACCATGGAGACGAGGACGCTAGCAACGGAGCAGGTAAGTGGAATAACTTCTGTATGGCTCATATTTAATGCACGATGTATATTACAAAGTGCATTAATATGGCCATACGGAAGTGTATAACCCCACTTGGTTTCGCGAGACCACCCCTTTAATCTGCAGGAAGGAGAATGCCGGCAATGTACGTTTCATCACCAGAAGAAGATGATTCAGCCGGCTTGCGGTGGGGTGACCCGGAGTATTGGTGGAGCCAGCAGAAGATTGGTGAGGTGAAGATCTGGTAAGAAGCCTGCCTGGGGAGGAATAGGTAAGTACAGAATTTTTGTTTTTTTAATGACAGAACCCTTTTAACTAATGGAGTTATGAAAATTTCAATCAAAAGTTACATTAGGAGTACAAACTGCTGCTCTTGTAAGTGAAGTACCAAACTATTGGAAAAGACAGAATCATTCACCGGTGCGTGTACAGTAAATTTTACTATGTAGGTGGAGATGGGCTTTAATTCTCTAGCCTGATTTTCCATTCACTGATTCTGATACAATTAAAATTAACAGCCAATACATAGGAAAAGTAAATGGCCAGCACTAAGTATTTACAGAATAGCTTATAATTATCCAATTATCGTGTTCCATTAATAATCCTCCAGCATACAAGAGGTTAGCAATCAGCTTGAGACTTTATTTTGGCTTGTTTATACCACATTCCATCTTCTATATATACTCACATCAACCCATTAGAGAAGCTCAACAGATACAAAAATGTGGTTTCTTTTGCCATAAAATTTTAATTAGCCGTTTGGCAGGAAAATGTTCCATGGATTAAATTGATTCATTCTTTAGTAATCAAATGGTGCGGAACGGATGGTTTTAAAATCAAAATTAGGCAAGAAGAGAAAAGTAACAATGAACGTGGGGAGAAATGGACCCCTCTATTCTGCTGATTGGTTGAGGGATTCATTAACGCAGGTTCTATGGATCTTTTCCTGCAATTTAAACCTTTATATTGATTCACATTAAATGGTAGTTTCAGAAATATATATTGTTGGTTGTGGGAGGTTAATCAGACTGTGGTTGCTGATTTGCAAATTCCTGAAAAACATTTTGGATCAATTTAGTGTTCAATCAACATTATCTCTGAGGTGAATTAACACGTGTTCGCTTGAAAACCACAGAATACAAATCCGGAGATATCAGCAGTGACTGTAGTAACCGCAATGTAAGCAAATCATGTTCCATTAGAACTACAAAGCAAATAGAAATGTAGCAGAGCTAAGATTGCTAATGCAGTAGATTTGTTATTCGACAACAAAATAAAGCCTGATGTTAAAATGTTTTAGTTGTAGGACGCCAGTTATAGGTCCTTAACCCCTTAAGGACCAAACGCGGTAAATATACCGCGCTTGGTCCTGGGATTTAATCTTGTGCGATAACAGAAGTACGACAAGGGATTAAAGCTTCTGCTTCTGCAATCAAGCAGGATCAGGTCGGGTCTTTGGCTACATAGCACTCAATGAACACTATGTACTAAAGAGTGAAAGTGGAAGTGTTAGTTCCACTATGTGACTCGGCAATCATGTGACCGCCGGGTGCCCTCTGTCACATCATAGCTGCAATGTCCTAGCAGAACCTGATTCTGCCCTGTAATCCAAGACTATACAAATTATATATCACAGCATCCAAAGCTAAATGAGAAACCCCTTCCTGTCCTTTGTTTTAGCTTAAATACACTAATTTTAAAAACAAACAACTATACATTTTTAAAAAATCATTTTTTTTTACTTCAAAAAAAAAAAAAACAGAAAAGGAAAGGTAAAAGAAAAAAGTGTATAAAAATAACCTTATATGTCACAAGTAAAAAAAAAGCAGCAAAAATAATTTTGGAAGCTGAAGAAAAATAAATAAGGGCAATAAAAAACACTACATGGGTAAAATCCCTAAAAAGTGCCTGATCCTATAGGACCAAAACACCCTGGTTCTCGAGGGGTTAAAGGTATCTCCCCACAATTGACATTTAACACCTATCCACAGGATCCTACCAGCTACAGTTTGAATGGAGTGGTGGTCAACCATCCTCCAATGTCTATGGGGCTTACAGAAACACTTGAGTGCTGTACTTGGCTGTCTCTGTCAGTCCTTTAAATCTTAAATGAAGCAGGACAGTGCAAGCTGAACTACTGCTCCATTCAAAGTTCTCATCATGGTCAGGCAGTGAGAGGAAACCAGGTACTTGGAACTCGCATTCTCATGATCAGTGGATCCCATAGTGATTATGATCAGACATTTATCACCTATTATATAGATAGTATTAGGCCAGCTACCTGTGTCTGCTGGACTCTTGCTAATCCAGGTAGACGCGGGCGTCCCTCTGCTCCTCCTGTATAAATGGACTCTTAGCTTCTACTTTCTATCAGCACTGCAAGAGTTAAGCCTCTCCAGTGCCCTCAGCCCAGCTTCAGGGTAATAGGCTATTGCCCTCCTATTTAGTTGAGCTGGAGATCCTCCTCTTTTGCTGAGTGTTGGTGTGTGTGTGCATCTGTCACCCAGTATAAGTCTTCTGTCTCTGACTTTTGTGTCTGCTCTTATTACTGCACTTTTACCTGGATGTGTTTGTTCTCTGCCTGCCCTGACCTTACACCAGATTCTGTTAATAGTTCGGCTTCTTTCACAGTGCCTTGCACTGGTGCTTCTGTCTCCCATAGGTCAGCTGTCAACCATACCAGGAAAACTCCAGGAGGCAGTGGCCTGCTAGGTTTTCCCCAGCAAAGTCCAGATCCCTGTATGAGGTTAAAGGGTAAATACCAGGTAACCATCAGGATAACATCCTTAGGTTTAGCCCAAAGCCAAACCGGTTGGTTGGCACAGTTAGATGAGTCAATTGTAGAGAAATCCCTTTAAAGTGTGTTTCACATATGAACATTTCAACATTTTAAAGCTGAGTGCACTCAACTGGAAGCAACTTCAGACCATAGACTGTACATTGTATTATTTCTAATGCTTTGTGCTATTTGGATGCACACATTTGGGGCTGTTTACATAGTATACTTGACTCTATTAATTTATATCTCTGATGGACCTTAAGCATTACAGAGGAAGTATGTTAGGGCTAAGAACAGATACCTTACCGTTGGAGACAATTCAATTTCTCCTAGGTCAGCTTTATGAGGCCTCCCTTTTCAGGCTAGATACTCTTAGCAGAGGTAAAATATAAGGTTATGCAAAAGTGACCTGTGGCTATCTTTTCTACCCACTATATGGTAAGTTTTTGTCTTGTTAAAGATATTATTACTGCATAATAGTAGTACCCACAGCTTTTCAATATGTTTAATTGATGGTTATTATCCTTCTACTCTCGCATCTGGTGGAGCTTCAAGCAGTCAGACCCTTAATGATAAGATTTTTATAGTTTATCCAATCAACATTCCATAACTATAGGGTCTTGGGAGATGTTGAGCTTCTTCAGTATGTGGTTTGGCAACAGCTGGCCTGCTTGGATGAATTTAATGGGCTTTGATTGAGTATAAGATGTTTAACCCCTTGAGTGGCACGCCCGGAAATTTTCCGGGAGGAGCTCCACTGCTCATAGCGATAAAGCCCGGAAGATTTCCGGGCTATGTATCACTATGGGAGCTGCAGAGCACAATGCCACAAGCTGTGACAGTGTGCTCTGCCTGCACAGACCCAGAGAGAACAAAGCAAGGGCTTTGAAAAACCAGCAGAAGATATTGCCGACATATCGGCAATGTCCTGCTTTGTTTACAGGTTGCCATAGAGACCATCGGCTTGTCAGAAGCAAGCCGATGGTCTCTGTGGCAGGGAGAGCTTGGTGCTTGGCTATCAGAGGACAGCTAGGTACCAGCTCTTATAGCAGAGATCAGAGAAAACCTCCGATCTCTGCTGTGTTAACCCTTTACATGCTGCAGTCTATGTGACTGCAGCATGTAAAGGGCTGTCACTGCAGCATGTAAAGGGCTGTCACCATCAGACTCCCGGAATGTGATCAGGGGGTCCTGATGGGCCCCTGTGGAAGTCCCTAAAGGGACAAAAAAAAAAAAAAAAAAGTTTAAAAAAAAAAAAAAAAAGGTTAAAAATTATTTTAAAAAAAATTATAAAAACACTTAGTCTCCCTTTACTTTGTAAAAAATCAATAATACAATCACACATGTGGTATCCATGCGTCGTAATGACCCAGAGAAGGAAGTTAATACATTATTTAACCCCTTCATGACATGGCCCCTTTTTTTCTTTTTTCCCCCATTTCTTTTTTTCCTCCCTCCTGTTTAAAAAATCACAACTTGTCCCGCAAAAAACAAGCCCTTATATGGCCATGTCAATGGAAAAATGAAAAAGTTATGGCTCTTGAGACGCAACTGCAAAATTAGTTGAAATTCAATGATTAGACCATTTTAAAAAACCTGCCCTGGTGGGCACGACAGGGTGGTAGGAAACCCGCCACTCAAGGGGTTAAATGACATAATATAAGGCTTCATTCACATGAGCATCAGAAGCTCCATTTGGAGACTCTGTTGGTGTTTTCTGTGAAAAGCCATGCAATGCTATTTCGTCCATGAAAATACTGACGTGCATAATGGTGTGGAACGTGACCTATTCTAGCCAATGGGTTCCATTTGGCACCATTGATGTCTGGCATGTGCCAGATATGTCACTTTTGCTTTTTACCATTGTTTGGCTCCTGGGACAGAATCGTCATATAGAAAAAGACAGCGCTGCTCAGTGCTGGTGTGAGTGAGCCCTAAAACGTATTTGATTCTCTAAATATGTAACCTTTGCTGTATATCAGTAATGGAGATAAAAAGATTGATAAATGATGTCAAAGACTGCTTAAATGTATCTGATATTCTAGAGAAGGCTTTGCATATATTGAATAATTACAAAATGGATATATAATAACCGCTAAAAATCGATAATCCAGTTCGTTCCCCAATCAAAGTCCATTTTGGGGTTTTCATAACATGTTACAGTCACATCAACAAGGATAAATTGCTTGCTGATCTGCACAACAAACACAAAATTCCTCAGCCATTAATTACTTTAATAAGGGAAATTGATTTCACATAAATGCATGAATGTTGTGTTCATTATTGTTTTAGTAAACTGGAGACGAGCTACTTTCTTCTTTCAAAGAATGAATCATTCATTTCTGTGCAGTAGAAGGGACAAGCTTACTCTACAGGATTAAAGGCTGAATTTTTAATTTACAAACCGAGTTTTTGTTGGGATTTGACTTCAATTTGCCTTTATGGTTTTATATAAAGCTTGGTATTAATGGCTCAGAAGGCAAATGGGGGTGCACTGCACTGGAGCTGAGTTGTTTCCATGCCACTCAGAATAGACGGATGTCTGATTTACTCTGCAATCTTTTTACAATGCAGTGGATCTTTTTCTCACTGAAATTTACTCTGTATGAGAGGAGGATTTTACAAAATGTATAGAAGCAAATGCAATATATACTATACAAAGTTGTTATATTTCTATTCAACTTTTTCACTTTAAACCCTTAAGAACCAGGCTGTTGAGGGGGGCATGGCTTAACTAGCATGGTGAGCGGACATGCATCGCTGAGCTCCACTGTAAGGAATCCAGCTTCCCTGCAGTAACTCCAGCCATCTAATATTGCACTGCTCCTGGGCACCCGTGGACAGGATCTCTAACCCCAAAAAAGCTTTTTTAAACAGTGAGGTGGTCGGAGTTGCTGCCTAGTCAGGCCTACCTTAGTGTAGCATCCCCTTCCAGGAGTAGAGGGCTCAACCCCTGGTGGATGTCAGGAGTGCTTTCCAACGGATAGGACCAGTAAGCAAGAGACTGCAGGTACCATCTTTGCCCATAATGTGAAATCTTGCGGTCCTCTGTGGAGTGGGAAAGCTCTGTTGCCCCTACCGCCAGTGTTCATTCGCGATGGCCTGCCACATGGCACGGAACACCGCAGCAGGTACACCTCATGGCAGCCCACATCTTCAGGCCTGCCCTGGGCTCACAGACCCCTGATCATACCTGGAAGCTCCAGGGGATCTCTCCGGTCCACAGGGTCCCAACGACTGCACGGTAGCGAGAATCCCTCATAGCTTGCTGTGCAGAGCTGGCTGCTGGTTGCAGAGGGCTCCCCAGAGCCTGGGAAACACCCAGAGTAACTTCATCTCACAATAGAAATTGCCTACATGGCATTAAGGCTAACCCCAGCCACACAGAAGCATCAAGGCTTTTGCCGCCTAGTTGGGCCTGTGAAGTCGGCACCTAAAATTGTGGCCCACCCCGTGCATGTGGGCGCAACAGTGGGATCAAACAGGGTGCAGGTCTCAGAGAGCAGGATGTGAAGTTCAATTTGGAGGGTTTAGAATCATCACCCCTTGCCTCAAAATCAAAGAAAGACGAGGAACAGAGCAATTAAAGATATTGGCAGTTGGAATTGAACGCTGGTAATTACTCATAACACTGGGACCAGGCCCCCCCCCTACCCCTACCTCTCCTCCACCCTTACAGTCATCCATATCTCAAGTCCTATACTGAGTTTTTTTAAGCTTAATAGCAAATGCTGAAGCACCCTATGAAGGGACAGGTTAATCCAATTTGTCAATGCAGTGGAGGTTGGATCAATCACAATCTTTGACCATGCACTGATATCTCTAACACTAGCCATCAACAACTTTCCAACAAGGAAGTGGAGCTGGCATTTAAAACTGCACCCTGTTCGGCAATTAAGGTCACTGTGCAGAGCTCTAAGGGAAACTTAAGCAATGTTTAGAGATCAATAACCCCCCTGAGATCTCAGCTCAAATGTTATCGGAAGCCCCTTCATTAGAGGGGAGTTAATAGCCCTGGAACCTAGGTTAAAGAAACAGAGGGATGGAGAAATAAATGCATTGCTGGCCCAAATCTACCACAGAACCCTAGGCACAATTAAAAAACACTGAGAGATAAACTTAAAAACATACTAAGTATGAAAGCAGCAAAAACCTTCTTCACATCTAAATATAAAGTCTACAAGCACAGGGACAAGAGATCTAAAACAATGTCGAGACTCATTAATAGACGGAAGGAAAAAACTTTCACCTCTCAGATTAAAGCCTTATCAGAAAAAATAGTGACCTCTGCAGGGAATATAGTCAAAGAGTTTGAGGAATTCTATAAATCCCTATGTAAACTGCCAAACAATAATGCTCAAAGTCCTCATGTCAACATCCATGAAACCTCCTAGGCATTCTTGGATACCCTTAGACTCCTGAAACTATGAGGATATTTCTAAAATAACTGCCACAATTTCCCTGGAGGAGGTGACTGAAGTTCTGGCCTGGATTCCTAATGGGAAGTGCCCAGACTCAAATGGCCTGCCTATCTTATATTACAAAAAAAATTGCTGAGATCCTTCTTACATTTTTTTTATCAAACTTTGCAACTCCCTTCTTATGAGAGCTACATTCCTTCAAAAGCTTTAAAAGCCTTCATAATCCTAATCCCTAAGGAAAGGAAAAACCCTGAATCTTTCAGCATCCGATTTCTTTGCTAAATTTGGACCTCAAGCTCTGGGCGAAAATAATTGGTCAATGTATCTCCCCCCTCCTCACTAAACTCATACACCCAGATTAAGTGGGTTTCGTGTCAGAAGGAGAGAGGAAATTTTGCCACTTCCTGAGTGATCCACACAATCCATTATGCCAAACAAATAAAAAGCCTTTGGTGCTGAGAAAATCTTTAATAGGGTTAATTGGGACTATATGAGATGCTCATTAGTGAAATTTGGCTTTCCTGAACAGAGTATAAGGGCTTTTTTCACCCTCTACTAAGACCCCTCAGCCAGAATACCTATAAACAGTTCAAAGTCAAACCCATTTAACATTTAAATCGGGACTAGATAAGGATGTCCCCTGCCTCCAACGCTCTTCATCCTGGTGATGGAGCAATTGCTACAAGAGATAAGACAAAGCAAAGACATACAGGGTCCGATAGTAGGTAACACCACTCAAACCATGGCAGCTTTTGCAGATGACCCCCTCATACGTGTCTCCAACCCAGAAAAGACTTTTCCGGCCATTATGGAAATTTTTGACCGTTTTGGCAAGTTATCCAATTTTAAAATCAATTTTGATAAATCAGAGGCCCTTAATGTTTCAGCCCAGGCATCAAGGATTGCTAAATTTCAGAAACATTTTGCTTTTAGATTGCCTCCCTCGAGCATTAAATACCTGGGAACAATACTAACCTCCAACCTCACCCATCTATATGACTCAAACTACAATACTCTTCTCAAAAAACATAAGACCAAACTCCAACAACTAAAGCTCCCATTCATGAAAAAATCTATTGGCCACCTATATCCTACCCTATGTTATGTACAACATACAAACTGTGCCAATAGATGTGCCTGTTCCCCCCCCCCCCCCGATACATCAGCTCTTTAGGAGATTTGTCTGGGACAGGTATAAGCCATGCTTGGCATTTTCATATTTAACACAAAAAAGACAACCAGAAGGAATGGGCACACCAAATCTTCTCTTCTATTACAAGACGATTCACATTGCTAGGTGGATCTCTTTGCTAGACCCTAAGTTGGACTCACCTGCCACTAATCTAGAGAATTCTCTAACCCGTGTAGACAAGCAAATACTTCTTTGAACAAACAATCACTTCCTGAATAAAGCAATGACACTTAGTCCAATCACAAAAGGTACAATTAAAGTGTTGATGGCGTTACATCGTGAGTTATTGCACCACTCCTCACTGCTGCCAATGACCCCTGCATTCTTGATTCCCTTCATTCTAGTCAATAGGCCAATAAGTATGATGGACGATGCTTAAAGATTTAACTATCTATGACACTATAAAAGGCACTGGAACATATGACCAAGATCAGTTCAACACTCATACCGGAATACCCCCCGGACTAGGTAGAGGAGACCCTTGCAGTTCCCTGAGGAAATTTCAGAAGATCTGCCACAATAAACTTGGAGGCCACCATTAGTTCGGACATACCTATCCCTACCCTCATTTCCTAAAAAACTGGAAACACATGTGTATAGGGGCTTGCTTTTGCAATCTTCCTCTGATAGACCATGGTTTCTCAGAAAATGGGAAGGGACTTAGGCACTACGTTTAGTAGAGAAGAAACTATCAAAATTTTAAAAAACTCCCATGGTTTCTCTAAATATATTTGCATTAAGAAAACTCATACAAAATTCTCACCAGATGGTACAAAACACCAGTTTCCCTAGCAAAAGTAGACCCTGGGAAGCCAGATATCTGTTGGAGAGGTAAATCTCTTCTCCACATTTGGTGGCAATGCCCAAATATCAAAGCCTTTTGGCAACTGATTATTGAAAATATTAATAAAATTTATGGGTCAGGAACACAATCTTTTCTCCTTAGGGTGAGCACATAGAAGCTGAATAAGGAGTCTTGTAAGGCCATTCATGCTCATCTGGGTAATATACAAATAAGGAAGTTAGAACAATACCTCTACAGTGCCACCTATTGGAAGGCAGCATTTCTGCAAGTCAATGTTAAACTCTTTATACAAGCCGTGCAACAATGACTGGGTATTGAAAGCAAAGCCAGGATCCATACACAGATAGCTGTTTCGGGGTGTTTGCCCAATATAAACACCCCAAAACAGCCGTCTGTGTATGGATTCTGGCTTGTCTTTCAATTCCCAGTCATTGTTACAATGGCTGGGAATTGAAACAATTGAAAACAAAATGTTTTTTAGTGCAGATTTTTAAGCAGATCCACAATAGACTTCACCCCCTTCAATTAAACTTGTGAAATTTCCTATGAATCCACACCAAATTTGCTACATGTGAACACCCCCCTAGATTGTCTAGTCTAACTTTATACCATGTATTGGTTGGCTTAGTTTTTGTCACAATTTGGCACAATTTTCTGGCACATTTATTCCAAGTCCTCTTTTTGTGAAGGCATGCCCATTTTCGGACACTAAAAAAAGTGTCTGCAAGTGTCTAAGACATATGAAAAGACCAGTTTCACACAAGCATATTGTATTACGTCCATAATATGGATCCATAATATCGATGTGTTACAAATTATATTGCATGTGTATGTCATCAGTATGGTTATCAGTACTTGATCTGTATTTGACTCCATATGTACTCTTATTGGTTTTATGTTATACTAGGGCATTTTTGTCCAATAGAAAATATTATCAAGGAATGCAAGTATAAATCAAAGACTGATGACAATACTGATGATTATTAATACACTCGCCTGAAAGTAGCCTAAATGTGGTACAAAGCATGTAAGCACAATTTCAGTAGTAAACTTTTCCCCATGGTTCCAGCACCAGAAGCTGTATTGGGCCATACACAACTTCTACTGTGGGCCCATGTGCTATAGGGTGATCAAAAGTACGGAGCCTTGGTATTTTCCTTTATCAGTCAAATATGCTCTAATATGGAGAAAAGGGAAGGAAGAACAGAACTAAAAAAATATATTGCACTCAGAATATTAAAATGTAGATTTGTTATGCATGAACTAAATGCGATCTTAATCAAAAATGGTTCCCTGGTCATTTCAAGAGTCAATCCATAAATATATCAGAAGGCATGCCTATACAAATAAGAATGTGATTGCAAATTTCAGAAAGTTAGAAAAGAACTTAATATTTTCGTCCATATTTTCTAGCAGAGACAGATGCCACCAGTACTACATAAGTGACACGTGTCATATTAACACAATGGTGAGGTAGGAATAACATGGTAAGAAAATGGCTTCATACACACTAGAGACTTGAAAACTCCATTAATAATACAGCTTATAAATTAGTGAAGTCTGTCCACCTGCCTGAATGCAGAAAATCATTTTTATCTTCTTGCCCATGGTGCCCATAGCCTAGCATACATTTTAATTACTCATGTAGTATAGTCTTAGAAATTAATTGATGAGTTGACCCTGTAATTATTCTCTACCTGCTGGCAGAGTGTACGTCCTGCTTAATATCCTGCGCAATTTGTATCATTTGGAAATGTTATCTTCCTTGTAACTTCCAGGACACATAACTCATCTCTAAGTATTCTGTACGAACCACTTTAACAAATTCAGAAAAATGGACAGAGCAGCTCATCCAATTGAAGAGGAGATTCCCAAAGTGACTTAAATGCAACAAATGTCATTTTCTACACAAGAGGATTTTTTGTGCCGTGACTTTAGACACTTCAGAATAAAACGTGAACTTTTGTAGTTAATGTTTTATAGGTATTTCAGGTATTTCAGTGATTTTGGCTGTGACATATTGCTAATGATTAGAGATGAGCGAGCACGCTCGTTTAAGGCTGATGCTCGAGCGAGCATCGTTTTTTTCGAGTAACTGATTACTCGTCCGAGCACCATATGGGGGGCGCGGCAGGGGGAAGTGGGGAATGGGGGGGAGAGCGATCTCTCTCACTATCCCCCCCGCCGCCCCCTATCATGGTGCTCGGACAAGTAATCAGTTACTTGAAAAGACTGATGCTCGCTCGAGCATCAGCCTTAAACGAGCGTGCTCGCTCATCTCTACTAATGATACAGTAGACATCATGAAAAGTACTTAACGACTAGAGATGAGCGAGCGTACTCGTTAAGGCAAATTACTCGAGCGAGTATTGCCATTTTCGAGTACATGCCCACTCGTGCCAAAAGATTCAAGGGCCGGCAGGGGTCGGCGGGGGAGAGTGGGGAGGAACGGGGGGGGGGGGCTCATATCTATTAACGACTCTTGCTTCAATTTGTTCAAAAATGATATAAGTCACTTTGCAAATCACCTCTTCAATTGTATCAACACCCGGAGACCTTCAAATCCTGGCACAGGACAATGTGAAGATCAGCTCCGGCCTCGGTTAGTAGCATAAAGAGGTATAAAAAAAGTCAACGTCCAACAGTGGAAATATCTTCATAAAACCATATAACTCAGATGTATCCAACTAATGGTTCTATGATATTGCCAGTGCTGGACATTGCCTTTTTTCCATATACTAACCACTTTAAGCTGTTTATATATCTAACAGATTTTTCGCCCAATAGCATAATTCCAGGAAGGACTCTACTAAATATGTCCAGCTTGTCTATAAATTATATGTTCCCTGCCTTAATAATGCAATATGGCAAGGAACTGTTTGTCAGAGCCGTAGCTGCTGAGATCTGCCGAACTAAGCAAAACATTTAATTTTTACCTTGTCGCCACTAGTCTTATCAGAAGAGAATGATCAGAGCAAGATTTTCAGCACCGACTGTGTAATATAATACATAACCACCGACCAGACAGTTACAAAGTACAGTTTTGCTGATAATGTTCTATCACATTACAGGAATATCGCTTGCTTACCCAGAGGCCTTTATGCCAGCCATGAGATCATATTCAAGAAAATAGACCCTTCTTAAAGGAACACTGCAAGGTAGTCTTAAAGGGACGCTAATCATGAAGAATACCTTAGTTGAATACCATTTTTTGATACCCATGAGCAGTCAGCTGAAGCTGCAATAAGGAGAAATGTTTTGTAGTTCATTAAGACTTTTAGTTCCCCTCTGATTAGGTTCTTTTCCAAACATGGACAACCCTTTTCAAATGGTTTTGGAATGCTAGAAATATGTATAATGAAATGAAACGGTGACCCACTGAAACATGCGTTGCTCACAAAGTTAATGAGAAATCTACAAGGCGGATTTAATTGAAAGATGTAATAAATTATCATTCACTGCTGTTTAATGGAATCACGTAATATTCTACAATCATGCTGCAATGATAGTTCAAATAATAATGCCATAAAGGGGTTAAGTCACCCATCGCACAGTGCCCTGATAAATGATTTATACTGTGTCTGGGTGGTGTGATGCAGTGTCCAGATAAGGCCGGGTTCACATCTGCGCTAGAACCTCCGTTTTGAGGTTCGATTTCAGATCCGGCACAAAATACTGGATGAAATAATGTTGCATGCAGCACTTTTTCTTCCAGTAATGCCGGGCAGCTGAGCAGAATCCAAACAGACCCCATTATGGTCAATGGGGTCCATTCAGCGCTGTTCATTTCCATCATAAGATGGACCCGTACAGCCAAGGGGAATCTCCTTGAATGGAGCAGGAAAATGGAATTCCCAAGTGCCGATGTGAAAGTAACCTAACTAATGCATATATTGCCACGTAACGTGAAATAACTTGTCAGGAGTCTATATGATAGCTCATAGCTACATGTATGTTCTGCTGGTTGTTACTAGAAACAGTCAACAAAAATTGACACATCTACATCTTTTCTGATGAGCAGGCAGGTACTCGAAAAGGATGATACTCGCTCGAGTATCTGCCCTTAATGAGTAGGCTCGCTCATGTCTAGTGACTATACATCTCAGAATACAAATCACAAAAGCAAACAAAGGGCAGCAATGAATGTTCAGTGTTTACAATTAGAGAGTAAATAGGAAGATGGAACAATACCTCTCCAGCACCACCTATTGGAAAGCAGCATTCCTGTAAGTCAATGTTAGCCTTTATAAAAAGTATTGTAACCATGACTGGGAATTGTGAGCCTGGAAGGAGAAGATAGCCATGCACAGACAGCTGTTTCAGGGTGATTACTTCTCAACAGTGGGCAGCAGGGTTCTGGCTTGGCTAGTGAGAGGCTATAGATATGGGTCAGGAAGGGTATCATTTCTACTTACAGAGAGCATCTTGAAGGTGGGAAGAGACTTATAAGATCATCCATGCTCTTCTGGGAAACATGCAAATGAGAAAATGGAATAATACCTATGCAGTGCCACCTATTGGAAGGTAGCATTTCTACAAGTTAATATTAGGCTCTTTAGACAAGTCTTGTAACAGTGACTGGGAATTGTGAGCCAAAGCCAGAATAATCATGCACAGACAGCTGTTTGGGGTGATTACCCCTCATCAGTGTGTAGCAGGTTTCTGGCCTGGCTAATGAGAGGGTTATAGATGTGGTCGGGAAAGGTATCGGTTCTTCTTAGGGAGAGCATCTAGAAGGTGTGAAGAGACTTATAAAGCCATTCATGCTCCTCTGGTAAATATGCAAATGGCAGATGGAACAATAGTTATACAGCAGCACTTATTGAAAGGCAGCATTCGTCAGGCTGTTCAACCATAGCTGTACCTACTAAATGGTGGTAGTGGTCGTCTAGCAGATAGCACTGCTGCCTCGCAGCATTGGTGTCCTAGGTTCAAATATGACCATGGACAATATCAGCATGGGGTTTGTATATTCTCCCTGTGGTTCATAATAACCTTTACTTATGTAATATATATATATATATATATATATATATATATATATATATATATATATATATGTATATATATATATATATATATATATATATATATATATATATATATATATATATTACATCACTTAATATTTTCTGTCATCATTGGGGCTCACATTCTGTATTCACCTACTAATATGTTTGGAATGTGGGAGGAAACTCATGCAAATGTATGGAGAACATACAAACTCCATGTAAATGTTATCCTTGGTCAGACTTGAACCTAGGGCCCCAAGGCAACAGTGCTAACCACTGAGCTACCATATTTATCTTTCTTCTTCCTCCTCCTGCTCATCTTCTTCAAAATGTATTTCACCATGGATTACAAGAGATACTATATTTGTAAAGGCACATTCTGGTTAATCAGTATATTATATGCATTTGCATGTATCGGGTAATTAATTAATTATTGTGACGTTTACTCACATCATCAAAATGGTATTCCATGGTTAAATGCCATTTTGTTTTCAGATCGCACATGCCATGAGCAAGGACTGAGGTTCTGTCTGAAATGTGTTGGTGTTGCGATACTGCTCCAGTTTGCTATGATCAGGGACATTTTAACTTTTCTGCAGTAAAGTTTCTTCATGTTGACTCCACTGAGCGCTGAACTATAGTAACTTTGGAAACTTTCTTACACAGTCCTATCAGTGATTGACAGCTATCCTTCTATGCACAGCTCTACAGGTACTGCAGTCAATGGGACAGCACATTGGCTCCTTAGCATAGAAAGTGCAGAGATTTAAATGAATAGAATACAAGCTATACTAAACCTTTTCATACAAAACTGTCTATCAATCTGTTCAACTCCTCCTGCTCTATAACATGATACTGGCAATTCACTGATTAAAAGTGACCATCCTGATTAAAAAAAAACAAAAAACATTCATGAATCGGGACAACCTGATTGCGATTCCCATTAAAGTCAATGGGGGTAAAAAAAAATCAGGTTCTTAAATTTGCCTGTCAGGAGGTCCCTAAAGTAGGGTGATGGTTTTTCAATTAAGTGGATCAGTGATTAATAATATTGCCTTGCAGTGCTGGGGTCCTAAGTTCAAATCCCCTCAACGACAACATGCGTATAGCCTTTAAAAAAATTCATACAGATGTTGCCCTTGGACAGATTTGAACCTAGAACTTCAGCACTGCAAGGCAGCGGTGCTAACAATGAAGCCAGCACACTTGTTCTTTCATTTCCAAGGGAATAAAAGAACAAGAAGAATAAAAACTAAGAGAACATAAAAACTCCATACAGATATTGCTCTTGGACAGATTTCAAGCTAAAACTTCAATACTACAAGAAAGCACGGCTTACAACTGAGCCACCACACTTGTTCTTTTTTCTCCAGAAGAAGAGAAGGAGGAGAAGAAGAAAGACAAAAAAACATAAAAACTCCATACAGATGTTACCCTTGGTCAGATTTGAATCTAGGACTCCAGCGCTTAAAGGCAACAGTACTAGCCACTGAGCCGCCACACTTCTTCCTTCTCTAAAGGAGAAGAAAAAGAAACACAAAGAGAATGTACAAACTCCATGCAAATGTTCTCCATAGACAGAAGTAAACCTAGAACTCCAGCACTACAAGGCAACAGTGCTAAACACCAAGCTGTTTTCTTTTTCTTTCTTCCCTGCTTATTCTTCTCCTTCACATTGAAATAAACCATTACATGTGTGTTTTTCTAATTAAGTATGAAGAAATATTAAAGGCAACCAACCTTACGTTTAGACTTATTATTCTACTATACAATGGCCATTCTTAGACGTATTCCTGCTGACACAGTTCCCAAGAGAAAGTCCCTCATTCTAGACCCTAGTGAGTGGTTTCATATCAAAAGCCAGCTGTGCATGTCATGTTTTACTCAGTCCATCAGACGCGTGGCTTTTACTCTTGGAGGTACTCTTAGGAGGAGGGAGAGGCTCTTTATTCCCTGTGGGCTGCCAGGTTTCTGAATAGAATTAAAGGTGGATAAGATTTGTAAAGACAGACTGTATACATTCACTATACTCACAGAGGCACTGAATTGGAGACTTGTGACAAAGATGGTAGAGGGACCTTTTGTATTCTAAGAGTATGTTATATTTAGAGTTTGGGCAGGGAAACAGCTGGAATTAAATTCAATTGACATAGCTATGATTTCTAGAGAGCATTAGGAAACATGCACATAACAGCATTGAGAGGCTGTCATAGACCATACTTAGGAGGTGAACATTGATTTATTCTGTGCGCTTGTCATACAGTATACGGGTCTATATTGCATGGTTGGTTGTAGATCATCTTTGCTTCTTGTAACTCTCAAATCTGCTTTAACATTTGATTTAAATGTTTACATGGTCACTAATTCTTCAAGCAACTCGTGCTGATATGATAACCAATATAACTAGCACAAGTGCAACACTTACCCAAACTTGAATTTTGTCTTGATAAATTAATGTGCTATACACTAAGGGTGTCCTGTCCTAATTTGCTGTAATTTGCTGTTAAAGGGGTTGTCTCGCGAAAGCAAGTGGGGTTAAGCACTTCTGTATGGCCATATTAATGCACTTTGTTATATACATCGTGCATTAAATATGAGCCATACAGAAGTTATTCACTTACCTGCTCCGTTGCTGGCGTCCCCGTTGCCATGGCTCCGTCTAACTTCGGTGTCTTCTTGCTTTTTTAGACGCGCTTGCGCAGATCTATCTTCTCCATTCGGCTCGTCTCGGCATCACCGGCATTTTGGCTCCGCCCCTTGTACGCATCATCGCGAAGCTCCGCCCCCGTCACATGTGCCGATTCCAGCCAATCAGAGGCTGGAATCGGCACATGTGACGGGGGCGGAGCTTCGCGATGACGCGTACAAGGGGGCGGAGCCAAAATGCCGGTGATGCCGAGACGAGCCGAATGGAGAAGATAGATCTGCGCAAGCGCGTCTAAAAAAACAAGAAGACACCGAAGTTAGACGGAGCCATGGCAACGGGGACGCCAGCAACGGAGCAGGTAAGTGAATAACTTCTGTATGGCTCATATTTAATGCACGATGTATATAACAAAGTGCATTAATATGGCCATACAGAAGTGCTTAACCCCACTTGCTTTCGCGAGACAACCCCTTTAACTGTCTGTTGTCAAGTGTTGCTCATCAGTGTTGACAAGTGATGTTCACTAGTCAAAGTACAATCAACAGTGTCTTTATACCAGACAACTTTTGATGAACCAGCAACTATTTTTATTTCGCTGAAATGAAGTAACTACTATTTTTGGGGTATACTAAAAGATAATAGACTGAACATGAGTCAACAATGTGATGCAGCAGCCAAATAGGCAAACACAATTCTGGGATGCATTAAGAGAAGCATAGAGTCTAGATCACGTGAGGTTATTATTCCTCCCTACTCTTCCTTAGTCAGACCTCAACTGGAATACTTTGTCCAGTTCTGGGCATCCCACTTTAAATAAGACATAGACAAACTGGAGCAAGTTCAGAGAAGAGCTTTTTCATAGTGTAGACTATTTTAAAATTATTTATTTATTTTCAAATGGTTAAAAACTCAGGGCAGACAAAAAGAGGGGTCTGTAACCCTTACTAGAGTATGTAAGGGAACAGGGACGCAACATACATTCACAATAATGACTCAGACAACACACAACAACACCATACCACCTCAGGTGCAGGACCTGCTATGGTGGCTAATTGATAGTTATATCATCCAATAGATAAACAAAAATAAACTGAAGCAAGTTCAGAGAAGAGCTACCAGGATGGTGAGTGGTCTGCAAATCATGTCCTATGAGGAATGGTTAAGGAATCTCGGAATGATTAGCTTGCAAAAAGAAGGCTGAGAGGAGACTTAATAACTGTCTACAAATATCTGAAGGGCTGTCACAGTGCAGAGGGATCAGCCCTATTCTCATCTGCACAAGGAAAGACTAGAAGCAATGGGATATAACTGAAAGGGAGGAGACACAGATTAGATAATGGAAAAAACTTTCTGACAGTGTTGGTGATTAATGAGTGGAACAGGTTGCCACGGGAGGTGGTGAGATCTTTTTCAATGGCAGCAAACAAAGGCTGGACAGATATCTGTCTGGGATGATTTAGTGAATCCTGCATTGAGCAGGGGGTTGGACCCAATGACCCTGGAGGTCCCCTCCAACTCTACCATTCTATGAACTAGTGACTAGTGAGTGAATTATTGCTACATACAGGGTGACGAGTATTCACATGGAATGATTATCATTTGAATTTGCGTTTTCAAGTGATTATTCAGATGATATTCATCCTGTATCTTACTTTTCATTGCATAGATATCTGAAACAGTACCATAGTGTGACCTCAACAAATTGAACTTCTGGTTATGTCATAGGTAAGTACAGAGCTATGACCATACCTCCATTTAACCATTACATCACACAATAATATTAAAATAGAAAGGAAGAATAAGATGATTACCAATTTTTCCAAAATCAGAAGCAATTCCAGATTTTACTTTCCTCAACAATTAGTGGAATCCTCATTAAGATTAAATGTTGACCTAAGAGGGTTATATTTATGGCCTTTATTCACTGTACAAAAATGGTTCCTCGGAAACATGAATTTTAAATTACGTCTGAGTTTTTTAATGTTTCCTACTTAGTAAATGCATCAATAATTCAGGGATAAAAGGATGAGGTACATTCATAAAATCATCCATCCTGTCAGCTATGACTTTTTGTTTAGTTCATAACGATTCATGAAAATTCAATAACTTGAGCAAAGTGCCTCAATAAGTCTTCAATAAAATGTTAGTGCGCCTGTCTGCTCTGCAAGATAATACTGTACATTGATCATTAGTAGAACTGGTTAAAGCAAAGGTTAACTGGCTCTCTGCAAGAGATTCCAACCATGTGAAACCTTGAATTTTAGAATGACCCAGCAACTTTATTATTGTACAATGTCTGACAAGAAATGTTTCATATGGTGCAGAGGAATCAGCCCTATTCTCATTTGCACAAGGAAAGACTAGAAGCAATGTGATGAAACTGAAAGGCAGAAAACACAGATTGGATATTAGAAAAAAACTTTCTGACGGTGAGGGTGGTCAATGAGTGGAACAGGTTGCCACAGGAAGTGGTGAGTTCTCCTTCAATGGAAGTGTTTAAACAGAGGCTGGACAGACATATGTCTGGGATGATTTAGTGATCCTGCATTGAGCAGGGGGTTGTACCCATTGACCCTGTAGTTCCCTTCCAACTCTACCATTCTATGATTCTATTTTATGATTTTGTCAGGTTACCATTCTTTTCTGGCATTTTGTGCTGGAAAGAATAGCATAGTCAGCCACATTATTTTTGTGCTAACTAGTAAGAGTCTTAGCTGTTATACTGCCTTCATTGTACCCTGTGCACGGACAAGTGATACACAGAGAGAAGCATAACATCATAATGTAGGACAGTGTACAGCAGTACTGAGCAGTGTAGATGTGAGTAAATAGCAGTAAATCTATCACCATTAGCTTTAACTGCAAATTTCTGTAAATAATTTATTTTACTCCTCCTCCCCTTCCCCTCTGCTCACATAGACTTAAATAAGGAAGATGATTTAGCTCCTCCTACACTTCATGTTGTGCTGTCATACTGTCTCCAGAAACAAAGACAACATCACTTGACAACAGAAGGAAAGGAGACCACTAGTGTGGCAAGCACTGTAGAGTTTTTTTTCTCAGCACAAAACATCATTTTAGGTAAACAAAGTGAATTGAACTTTTGCTAGTTATCACACTGGCTACCATATAAGCACTAGTTGTTTGAAATGTCAATTGGCATTTAAACACCAGTATATTTTTTAAAATCAAAATGTGATTAATTTTTTTACTATATCTTTATAGTGGTCAGATCACTGTTTTCTCTTGCAGAGCTCCAAATTCGTAGTATAGACAAAAAGTTAAATGATTAGTAAACCTTCTGCATGCAGCTACCACTAGAGGGAGCATAGGAGCTTGCTGTGTTCTGCTATACATGGAAATCAATAACAAAACATCATTAAAAAACTAAAAGTATACCGTAAGCTGCTAAGCTCCCTCTAGTGGTGGCTTCAGGTAATCTGAATGCTATAACATAACTCTATGGCTTTGCAAGTGATTTGGATCACTGTAAATAAAGAAAAATGGAGCTCAGACTGCTATTAAGATATATTCAAAAAATAATTAGCACATGATTTTAGATCTTAAAAGCCATATGGTGCTAAAAGGTGGACAGCTGGGAAAAAAAAGAACTAAAATAAAAATTATATATATATATATATATATATATATATATATATATATATATATATATATATACAGATTAAACAATGAAAAATTAAAGAACTAGTTGTTTGAGCAAAGATATCATAAAGTCACATTATTGGCAACCTTGTGAGGTCTACATGCATTCCCTGTTTCGTACCCCATATCGTGGGTATGTCTTATTTCCATGTTATTTGTTAATGATGTAATTAAATATACCTCATCATAAAGGTTGAAGAGAAATGTGGCATATTGTCCCCATTTCTCTTTAGCCTTCATGTTGAGGTGATCATGTGGAAATTAGACCTAGACTCGCCCAATATTGGAGTAAAGATCGGAGGAAGGACCATCAACAACTTGAGATACGCGGATGATACTATTCTGCTGGCTAAAACAGAAGAGGACCTAATAAACATGATTTTAAAACTTTAGGAAGAAAGTAGAAAAATGCAGCTGCACCTCAGCATCAAGAAGACAAAGATCATGACAACAGCAGCTACTGGAAAATTGAAGCTTAAAATTAACAAAGAGGAAAATGAATCAGTTCAGGAATTCATTTTTCTTGGATCAAAAACCGAACGCAATGGAGAATCCACCCAGAAATCAAACGTAGGATCACTTTGGGACACTCTGCAATGGTTGTCATGAATAACATCTGGAAGAGTAAGGAAATGACTCTAACTATGAAAAGCAGACTAGTTAGAGCCTTCTAATAAATGGAGTAATAGCCACCTGATTGCCGGTCACCTCGGATTTTTTGCCCATCCAAACGAGCGCAGAGGTTTTTTTTTCAATTTATCTATGGATAGTTAGAGCCTTTATCTTTCCTATGATGATGTATGGGTCAGAGAGTTGGACACTAAAAAAGGCTGACAGAAGGAAAATCGATGCATTCGAGATGTGGTGCTGGCGGAGATTATTAAGAATACCATAGACAGCCAGGGTAACAAACAGAGAAGTGTTGGATTGCACAAAACCAGGACATCACTAGAAGCTAAAGACTTCGACTGACTTACTTAGGCCCCGTCATGTGTGCAAACTCAATAGAGAAGTTAATAATGTTGGGAATGACCAGCGGAGCCAGAAGAAAGAGCCAACAAAGAACACGCTGGCTCGACACCATCAAAATGGATACCAAGATGTGCATCAAGCAGTAAAAAGAAGCAATGCTTGACAGGGAAGCATGGAGAATGTTCTCCTATAAAGACACCAATAGTTGGACACAACTAGATGATTGATTGAATGAAATAAATAACAGAATTACAGTCAACAGATGTGTGAGTTGTATTCAAGGTGTCATATTTTTGCCCTCCATGGTTACACGTTTTCTAGTCATGCTGATCTTGCATCAGCGGTATTGCAACAGGCAAAACAGACCCATAAAGAAGCGTCTTTATTCATGTGACCAACGTTGTGAAAAATATGTACATCAAGTGGGAGATTATGCCTCATATAGTACATATATAAGTGGCAATACTTTCAGCTTTCTTGGGTAAATACCATATTGTTCGCTCACACCGGACGATAAGACGTACACCCATTTTAGAAGCGGAGAATGGGAAAAAATATTTTGAACTTACCCACTGACAGAACAGGGAATAGTACTGGGTGATAAAGCAGAAGGCACAACAGAGGTCTGAAACACCAGAGCTCCGTGTCACAGCAGCGCTTGTGTATGGCAGGAGGAAGGGAAGAATCTAATTAATGGAGGTGAGGGAGCAGCAGTAGTTCCCGCTGGCGCTCACTACCAATCAGCGGTACATACAGGCGGCAGTGCAAAGGAGAGAGAACTGCTATCCTAACTGATCGCAAGTTTCTTTGCCTGATTGTTCACACAATTGCGTATTTAACTCAAGATCACATGAACGAATGATACGTTTGCTCTATAAGACGCAATGACTTTTTCCCCCAACTTCGGGGGGAAGAAAAGTGCATCTTATAAAGCGAAAAATACAATAGTGTTTTAGAAAAAAATAAGGAGCTCTTAGAACTTGAACGCACCTCGTAGAACATGTCTAGTGAGTATTATTGTACACGAAGATTTGGATAACTTAGTATAGACGTCACCTGGGATCCACTGGGTTGTGTGAAGAAAATTCAAAATTTATGGGACTAATTGCACCAAGAATATATTTTTATCAGTGATTCGTTATGTTCTTCTATCACTAATTGTGTAATATTTATACATTACAGACATTCTTATAGCCTATGTTGTATAAAATCTTTACAAGAAACTTGAAGTACTGTGCCTTTCCACTAACAACTATGGTCGGTGTCACAATAACCCTTGTCTACAGAAATGATGTGATGAAGAGAAAGTTCTTCTTATTATAGCATGGCGCTGGAAATCATCAACCCTGCTGCTTAGAAAGCTGCCTAATGAGGTTCTGTAGCATAGCCTCTGATTCCTCGTTGAGATTTAATTGCTCTGATTCTCACCTAGATCCCTTTTCTGTTGTGTGTAATATAGGAAAGTCCCCTTGTGCATCTTTTGACATGTTCCCAGAAACACCTTTTGCAGTCAAAACCACATTGGAAGTAAACACTGTTACTAATAAATCACTTTATAGCTAATAATATACATTTCACATTTAGGTGTTGCTCATCTTCCATTTATGGTCAGCCTCATTTTCGCTTCCATGTAGTAATGAAGCAATGAACTATAACCTCTCTATATGATAGCAGTATAAAGGGACAGGGATATAGCCCAGTATATGCCCTTGGTAACAGACAACAAACAACCCTGTGTAGTGTGATGCTGCACTTGTACTGCCTTTTATCTGTTAGAATTAATTCATTTTTACCCAAAAGACAGAATAAAACACAAGTGGTGACGGTTCATAACTGAATATACTTAAGAAACATACATAGGTTTACTTAGAATGTTCCATCTCCTTGTAAAAGCTTGGCTTAATTAAAGGGCTTCCCGGGACTAAATTATCGATGGCCTATTTTCAGAATTGAAATAAATGTGAAAACAATTTCTGTGCTGCAATTGGTGTCAGTATCTTTTTTTAAAAAGTAAACAGGTTACTTACTTCAGAGCAGACCACCGTCCAATGGGTCTCCTTAATTATCCAATGCCACTTTTATAAGAAAATTCTCCAGGTGGACACTGGGCGAATCCTGCACTGAGCAGGGGGTTGGATCCGATGACCCTGGAGGACCCTTCTAACTCAACCATTCTATGATTCTATGAAACCTCATTTCAAGACTTTTATTGGTTCATGGCATTGAATTGACATTAGGAGCTCCTCTTCTTCCTCCTCTTGTGTTGCATCTTCACATGGACTTCCCTCCGTGGCTGCCCTGCCAGCTATCAGAAGCAGGTCTTCTCTTTTGCCATGCATTAACCTTTCCAATCCATTGTCTGATGTCTTAAAGGGGTTGTCCCGTGCCGAAACGTTTTTTTTTTTTTTCAACCCCCCCCCCCCCCGTTCGGCGCGAGACAACCCCGATGCAGGGACTTAAAAAAAAAACAGCACAGCGCTTACCTAAATCCCCGCGCTCCGGTGACTTCTATACTTACCGGTGAAGATGGCCACCGGGATCTTCTTCCTCCGTGGACCGCAGCTCTTCTGTGCGGTCCATTGCCGATTCCAGCCTCCTGATTGGCTGGAATCGGCACATGACGGGGCGGAGCTACACGGAGCCGGCATCCTGCACGAGAGGCTCCATTGAAGAAAGCAGAAGACCCGGACTGCGCAAGCGCGGCTAATTTGGCCATCGGAGGCCGAAAATTAGTCGGCACCATGGAGACGAGGACGCCAGCAACGGAGCAGGTAAGTATAAAACTTTTGATAACTTCTGTATGGCTCATAATTAATGCACAATGTACATTACAAAGTGCATTAATATGGCCATACAGAAGTGTATAGACCCACTTGCTGCTGCGGGACAACCCCTTTAAGACATTATGATTTAAGGCTGTACAGCTTTGATGTTGAAAGACGTCCGTCAGGGTTCTCTTACTGTATGTTGCCAGCCTCTCTGTTGTCGGAGCCTATCCAACATGTCACCTCATGCAGTACTGGTTTTAGCCAGCAGATAGCGCCGTTGTGTAACTGCAGAAAAAGAATAAGCCCCTTAGGAAAACCAGGATACAAATTGGATTGGAAAGGGTTAATAAAAGTCTTGAAATTAAGTTTCACCCAGTGTGCACCTGGAGATTCTTTTTACAAAAAGGACACCAATGCAGCGCAGGAATTGTTTTTTCCTTCATTTATTTCACATTTACGACTGAGGTTTTGTACTTTTGGTTATTCCGGTGACGCTCTCCCTGACCTCCTTGAACAGTACAGGAATTAGGTGCATATAGCAGTTCTCACTGAAGGCACGCATGGTCAAGCGGTGTGGTAGCCTGCCGTACAGACACCCCCCTCCCACACCAGGTGAGTCGACTTTTTATTCTTACTCAATGTAAATGGTAAGCACGAGCAGCACTCTTATATAGTCTCACAGTGAAGCAGGACTGGAAAAATGCACGACACTACAGGGAATCCGGATCCAAGGATTCCAGCCAGGCACAGGAAAAAGTAGTTTGTGGCAGCATAAAGTGATGCAATAAAAATCCAAGCTTTATTTTACCTCCAGAGTAAAAGCTGCAACGTTTCGATCAAGAGATCTTTGTCAAGCATGACAAAGATCTCTTGATCGAAACGTTGCAGCTTTTACTCTGGAGGTAAAATAAAGCTTTGATTTCTATTGCACCACTTTATGCTGCCACGAACTACTTTTTCCCCTTTGATTCTTACTCAGCTTTTAACTAATTAAAAGATTGAGTTAAATGAATCAATAAAATCCTGATCTTTATTTCCTTTTTCAGAAAAGGTCATCAGCCAATCAGCTGATTGAAGAGACTGCGGTGCCTCTTCTCAGGCTTGTCACATCACGTTCATTGGTCCCATGGCCTAAGGGCATTCAGGTGGATGGGATTGAGCTGCTATATCAGGCTCAGCCACTATACAATCTACAACAATGTGCTTAGTATGGAATAAGAAGGCCCGAGAAGAGACTGCGGCACTGTCCAGAGCACGATGGTCAATTCAGTCAGCTGATCTGTAGACACCCAGGGGCGGATGATCAACTATTGATGACCTATCCTAAGGATTGGTTATTAATAAAGATGAGCGAACGTACTCGGATAAGCACTACTCGTCCGAGTAATGTGCTTTATCCGAGTATCTCTCCGCTCGTCCTGAAAGATTCGGGGCGCTCCGCTGCTGACAGGTGAGTCGCAGCGGGGAGCGGGGCAGAGCGGGCGGGAGAGAAGGAGAGAAAGATCTCCCCTCCGTTCCTCCCCGCTCTCCCCTGCAGCTCCCCGCTCCGCAGCGCGTCCCGAATCTTTCAGGACGAGCGGAGAGGTACTCGGATAAAGCACATTACTCGGACGAGTAGTGCTTATCCGAGTACGTTCGCTCATCTCTAGTTATTAATAATTTAGTCCCTTTGATCAAATAATCACATGTGTTCACTGGGTTACAAAAGAGATAGTATATTATTGAATTTTTTTTGGAAGATGTTAAAAAGTTGATGTTAAACTTTATTCTATCATAGTAGTTCATCCTTTAGTGAATGTAAATCTTTCCAATTATAGTAGAAATAGTTTGTGTTTCATCTTATTTGGAACAACCACAATAAAATCAGTCCATTTAAACAGAGTGACAACTATTTTTTAACCTTCTGTCAGGCGCATTGCCAAAGCCTGCGAGTTTGGGTCTGACAGATCTGTGTCTGACAGATAGGTTGCACTTGACGAAAGGTTAAAGGAATATTCTGGGCAAAACAGATACACTATATGTATGTCCCATCTAAGGTGGTGATGCATAATGCCCGGATTCTTTCTTTGGTGTTCTTGGAACTGCTGATTTATGCACTGTCACCCTGAACCCTGCACTAGACAAATCATCATGTAGCAATTTTCATAGAGAGTAGAAGTCAGGCAGCATCCATCAGATTAGACTTAGTCCATAACTACTCTCTTTATTCTCCAAAACATCAGCGCAAAAACAGCAACGTTTCAATCCTAAACACAAAGATCTTTTTCAAGCTTGACTTATGGACTAAGTCTAATCTGATGGATGCTGCCTGACTTCTACTCTCTACGACATTTGGATATTGTGGGGAGAAGGATCCAGCCCCTCTGTGTGGCCGTGCATCTTTACTGCGGTGAACAGATTAAGTCCTGGTGGGTGCTGCTGATCATCTTTGTTTGATCATGTATTAATTTTGTCTAGGCCTTTTAGGCCTCATAATTTTCTTCTTGCAAGGGTCTGGTCTGAGTTTTGTTTAAAATTCAAAAAACGGCACACCTTAACCCTTTCCAATCCACTGTCTGACGTGTAAAGACATTCTGATTGAAGGCTGTACAGCTTCCAATGGCAGAAGATGTCCAGCAGGGTATTCTTACTGTATATTACTGGCTGCTCTGTTGCTGGGTGCCTCTCCAGCATGTCCAATACCACAGTACTGTCTGTTTATTTCTGGCATTTTTTAGCACAAAAATAACGTGGCTGACTATGCTATTCTTTCCAGCACAAAATGCCAGAAAAGAATGGTAACCTGAAAAAATCATAGAATAGAATCATAGAATGGTAGAGTTGAAAGGGACCTACAGGGTCATCGGGTCCAACCCCCTGCTCAATGCAGGATCACTAAATCATCCCAGACAGATATTTGTCCAGTCTCTATTTGAACATTTCCATTGAAGGAGAACTAACCACCTCCCATTGTAACCTGTTCCACTCATTGATCACCCTCACTGTCAGGAAGTTTTTTCTAATATCTAATTTGTGTCTCCTCCCTTTCAGTTTCATCCCATTGCTTCTAGTCTTTTCTTGTACAAATGAGAATAGGGCTGATCCCTCTACACTGTGGCAGCCCTTCAGACATTTGTAGACAGCTATTAAGCGTCCTTTCAGCCTTCTTTTCTGCAAGCTGAACATTCCCAGATCCTTTAACCATTCTTCATAGGACATGATTTGCAGACCGCTCACCATCCTGGTAACTCTTCTCTGAACTCCAGTTTGTCAATTTTTTTTTTAAAGTGGGGTATCAATAACTGGACACAGTATTCCAGATGAGATTTGACCAAGGGAAAATAAAGGGGGATAATTACCTATTGGTTTCCATGTCAGTAGTTTTCATTAATGGTGAAAATAGATCCCATTCTGGTCCTCTCTGCCATTTTCTGGATTTTAAACAAATATCCTGAAAGGACCTCTGGATAGAGACCATAACAAGGTCTGAACAGGCCTTACAGAGTTTTTAGCCATTTTCCTTTAACTTGTATTTGTCACCTGAGGATTCATTTTAATTTCATAACTGATCAGCAAAGTGCAATTATACTCTACTATACCAAAATATGTATTTAATTTTACACATTTATATAGCACATACTTATTCATCAGTGCTGTATATACCTTGATGTCCCCATTGCAGCTCACAGTCTAAGTTCACCTATTAATGTATATGTTTTTGGAGCATGGGGGGATATGAGAATATCAGAAGGAAACCCATGCAAACAAAGGTAGAACATAAGACTCCATGTAGACATTGTCCATGGTGGGATTTCAACCCAGGACCACAGCAACAAATGATGATCTCAATGATATAGAGATGAATAATGTGTCTTTAAAGCTGGCCATACACATATGATAAAAGTTGATAAAAATCTGCTGATTTCAGATTGATTGACCAACAATCTCTCTCGTCATCTGTCAATGGAGTAAAGATAGGCATGTTAGAGAAGTTTAGCTTATTTCCCTATCCCCATCAAAATGAACATGTAAGCTCAACCAACTTGATTGTGAGCATTTAGAATAGAGTTAGGAGAAATAGCTCTTCGCTAAACAGCTTTCGGTTGCCACGTATCTCGTGAATGACCCACTTTACACGCTTACACACTAGATTTTTAAAACACCCATTGATAAAGATGAAGCTAGCTGTGTGTGTATATAATACTAAACTCTGCAATAAAAACCAATGCCAACACCCATTCAATAAAGATATTGAGGGAGCTTCTAGATCTTAGGCTCTAATATAACTTTCTAACATGACGGATTCACACGTATGAAGATCTAATCATGAGCATAACCTTTTATTCAATTAGTATGCCCCAAAATTGAAATCTTTGGTAGGATGAAGACACTGGAGGGCAGAAGGCATATTATCTGGCTCAGGCGAAGGAAACAAGTCTTAGAGAATTTTTTTTAAACAAACAGAAAAAGGCTAATATAATTAAGTAAAGCCCTTTGAAGGACAATTCAAAGAGATTTTCTGATTAAATTCGTAACCCAGGTCTTTAGCTTCCAGGAGAACAGAAGATCAATGCAGTGTACTAATAAAGATGATTATAAAAAGACATTGGGTGGTGATTTTCCAGTAGATGAAGGAACCGGAGGGGAATTGACCTCAGTATTCTGAAGGTGAAGACAATCAGATGTCAATGATACAAATAACCTTTCATGGTATTTAAGGACCAGCAGAAGTCACCCATTTCCCTTACTCTAATTTTCCTACAATAGTATTCACAGGTAGTAATGATCTACAAGCTACGCAAATTTTACCTTGACTGTGAGAGCACTTGCAGCAAGTTATCTTAACCCATTAAAAAAACTATCCTTCCCTTATTTTAGCATGACAAAGTCCATCGTAAAGTAATTCAAACTGTAAATAAACCAGCCTTATAGCATGGCATACCTGGATATCACATTGTGTTGAGAGTCAAGCTAAAGAAAAACCCATTTGTACCTTTATGGTAGCTAATGTACTGCATATGCTTATGTGTTTTGCTGCTTTTTGTAAGGCTCTATAGAAATGTTGAGAAGTTTTGATTTTCTTGCACATGTGATGTCAAAACATATTTACATGATATATACTTGCTTATGATGCAGTCATAGTCTGGATGCATAAACAGGCACATATGATGCAGCTTACACAGGCACATAGAATGCACATGTATTATATGCTCTAAGTACACAAATTAAAATTAGTTGCTGAAAACCTGTCCCAGCTCATCCATTTCAGTTTGTTATAATGTACAGTATTGTATTGTCCTGGCATGCTGGATGTGATAGGGTCATGGCATAACGGCTGCAACACAGAAGTGGGTCCAGGCAGACATCATGACGTTAGCCCAACCCATGTGACCACAGTGTCGGCACAAGTCTTTTCATCTCTGTCCTACTGTGGGGTCTAATTGGTCGGTGGGGAAATTGTTTTCCCAGCCAACCAATCAACCATTATTTTTTTAATAGAATTTCTGGCCCCTGCTCTCAGAATGCGCCAGTTATTCTTCTGTATGTTGGAGTCTTGTCCATGCCCTCCTGGTGTCTTTTCAGATTCAGAGTCATCTTAGGAAAGCCTCTTGTGCAGTTAATAAGAGATGATCATAAAAAAGTGAGGAGTCCTCCGGATTCAGATCAAGTGAATATCTATTGACAACAGTACAAGGTGCAATGCGTTTCGGAGCTGAAATTGCTCCTTTCTCAAGCACAAATCCTTGGCTGCCTCTGAATCACTTGATCTGAATCCGGAGACTCTGGAGGTAGCTTACATAAGAACCTGGAGCCCTGCTGTTAACATTAAATCTGCAATGGACTCAACCAAGTTCTAACCTGGTAACCAGGGCTCACAGTCTTGTAGTTTGTCCGAAAAAGCCATTAAGGTTGGATGGAGGGGAGAAGGAGCGAGATAGTGGTAAGCTCTGAGGATTCTTGTGTCCAGTATCCTCTTTCTCTCCTTCAATCTGAGGGCTCCACACCACTAGGACAATGATAACTGCATCCATGCAATACAATAATAGAGACTTCAACAACATTCGTCCTCCTACCAGCTGTGTAGATGCACCTATCCTCCTTCTGGTTTCCAGTCTAACTTTTCCTACTCCTCGCTTCTCTTAAAGCCAAAGTAAAGCCCTTTTACACAGCAGGGCATAGTACAATAAATTACTAGTATAACAGTAAAAAGAAACGTACCCCCCCCCCCACCCTTACACAGCTTCTAGTACTACATGGTTCATAAAATGGACTCTTCCTTACATTCAACGCAATGTTAAAAGGTTAGAACTGCCCTTTGTGCCCAAAGAAGGTGAGAAGAAAATAAAAATGTCACATTTCTAGTTTAATATACTTGCAGTCAAAAAAAGAAAATCTGATGGTGCGCCTAAATTCTTATCTTTGTGCAGTGTTTTTGATTTGGAAATCTCATCTATATGGGCTCTAGACTTCTCTTGACTTCATTTTTTTGGGACAGGAAGTAGCTATCTGACAGTACCGCTGCCATCCCTATCATTTCTCAGGCACTTTTCTTTCACCCAGTTACATAGAGAATAGAGAAGAGCGAACGTACTCGGTAAGGCCGAGTTCGCAATCGAGCACCGCGATATTCGAGTACTTCACTACTCGGGTGAAAAGTACTCGGGGTTGCCGGGGGGCGGGGCGTGGCGTGGTGGAGCGGGGGGTAGCAGCGGGGAACAGGGGGGAACCCACTCTCTCTCCCTCTCCCCCCCACTCCCCTCTGCAACCCCCCGCTCACCCACAGCGACCCCGAGACTCGAAAATCGCGGTGCTCGATTGCGAAATCAGCCTTACCGAGTACGTTCGCTCATCTCTATTAGAGAATCCTCCTTTTACCTGTCTGAGCTTTCCCTACTACACATAAAATGGTTATTTACAGATATCCATTGACCCCCTTTTAATTGAATCCTACAGTTTGAAATGGCAAAGGTATTGTCATTTATAACCTTATGATTGCCAAACCATCTGCCCGCTATATTTGCTATATTTGTATTACTATCAGATGGAAATGCAGCACAACATATTATTTTCAAACTTCAGGTTTATATATAATTTTTTCTATTAAAATGAATTTGCAACAATTAATGAAATCATTTTGCAGAGTTTTTAAAAATGATGATGGATGAGTAACCTGTTCTGAACACAGTCTTTAAATGAGACATCATCCTTGCCAAAACACTGTGTCAGTATCTGCTAATGCAATTCCTGATATGTGCACTGAAAGATTAAAGTAAAGGTCAGAAACTCAATTTTTATCACTAGGAAAAGGCTACCCCTACATTGCAAATGCAAACAAGCTTTATTGCAAGAATCCAGTTCACTGTGGAGTGACTTCAGTATGAAGAAGACTTTTCAAAGCTTGACATGCAGGGTATTACTAAATCACATCTCCTTGACTGATAGCTCTGTTTGTGTTTCTGATATATATTTATTAAAGGGCACAAAATGGAAATTCTGAAAATGCTAAAATCTAGGAGGTACAGCTGAGTAGCAGCAACCTGTGCATTTTATCTGCCGCTCTGGACCCTATTTTTTGTCTTGTGCTGCTGTTGATCTGCCACTGTGTTTATATAGATCACTTGCATAGTAAACACAACAACAGACTGTTCCCTACAACTTCCAGCATGCATAGAACTTGTAGCTCCGCCCACAGTTCACAGGTCCTACAACTTACTAACACCAACCTCTCTCTCACTGAGAGTTCCAGAGAAAACTGCTGAAGCAGGCAGACCGGACCCTCCGGCACTATGAATTGCACAAGAGCAATACAGTGCAGTACTGCCACTCCTGTCCTCCCATCATGCACCGCTCACGGGAAGTTAGAGGTTATGGACAGAGGAGGAAGTAGCAAATGCCGACAAAATGTCAGAGGAAGTGGAAAATTTTTTTAGGCAGAGGGTCATGTGACAGATAGAAAATGAAAAAAGTAGCTTGAACAGTTACAGTCATTACCGAATGTCTTATTCTCATGATGTACTTTAGATTTTAAAATGTTAGTCTGTGCCCAAATTACCCCTTTAAAAGACACAATCTGCTTCTCAGCCAGTGACTCATTAATGGGTTTCTAGGGTTAGTGTACTATAACTAAATATGCCTCACTACATAATATTTATTATCTGTTATTTGATAGCATCAACCTAGAACTGTTCATCCATATCTGCCGTACCCTACTAGAGCTTATAATCTAATTTCCCATACAACAAGCAAACACTGGGCTTCCTTTTCATTTTTTGATAATAGGAGGAATCCGATTGTCACTCACCTCCTTACAATCCTTTACCATGCTAAGGTTCTGGTGCCAATGTCCAGGCCCCAGTAGTGATCCCTGAAATTCCTTTCTTGGCTGCATCCATTCACCAAGTCAGTCAACATGCCACCAAGAAGTCAATACGTTGTAACTTACCTCTGGTTAGTGTATTTTATCCCAGTCCTGGCAACAAGCTAGCTACATTTCTGACTTGCCTTTTTCAAGCCATGCCTCATAAACAGCTCTAATATCTCATGCATCAACTCTCAATCAATTTCCAGACTACAGCTTGCTTTTTCATGATATTCCTGCCCATCTTGAACTAGCTTTTTTATTTTGACCTTAACTATTTTGACCTTTTCATTTGCTCTACAGCATGTACAAACCACTGACAATTGGTGACTACTCCATGGGCCTTGGCCTGGGGATCCAGACTGGAAAGTCTTTATCTCTGTGTAGGAAGGTTCCTAAGATGTCTTGCCGTGATTTAGCCAGGGTGAAATTGGTTGCAGCTTTGAGAATCCACACACTCATTGAGTTCTATAACACTGACGGAATGGTGTCCTAGTCGGAGTCATAGCTCCAATCTGCTAGACAGTTATGGGGTGCTGACATGGTATGGGCGACCCCTTGGCCAACTACCTAAACACCATTAGCTCTTTATGCCAATGAATCTAATGCTGGCATATTATATAGAATTTTTGCACATCATAGAATAAATGTTTGCTATTGGGATCCGTCTGTAACACCTTTAGCCACATCACCGGTGGTCCACAGATTCTTAAGGGGTACATATATTACCCTTATATTATGTTTTATATTAGTAGCTAATTCTAAATCACATGTTCAAATTAAAAAATAAAAAATCTTGACAACTTTAATTTGTTTTGCAAGCCCACTCATTCTTCTTGTTTCCAGTCAGGCCACCCTGTACAATTGTTGTTCCTCTAACCCTCTCTACGCAACACACCACCGTTCTCTTCAAATAGAAAATACAGCAAAACTCAAGAGACTTGCAATAAGTAAATGTATTCCACAGACAATGATGATCAGCAGATTTGATTAAAAGCAATCTTCTTTCTTTTAATTGAAATGGACAGCTTTGATGTCACTATCAGAGAAAATAACATCCATTCATCTCAAATAAAGCAGATTTAGCACTAGCTTTGTACAAGTGATAACATTTTGTCTCATTTTTTTTGTTTAATTTCCATTTAATTTAATCAGTTCTTAGTGTTTCTTTGCTTACTGTTATTTTTCTACCATGCTACATGGCAATGTATATACTTTCTGCATACTGTCCATACACATAGTGCAGTTGGTGGCCCAGTACACTAGAATGTTCAAGGTCCATGAATACAGTATGGATCAGCAGTTAAAGAACATGTGGATCTAGATCCAGCAGATTAAATACCTAATGCCTTTTACCTATTGTAGGTATAGGTTTTCCTATCCTTGAGTTGATCCTGGAATGTCTTGGGGCTAAGAGCTGGTTGGTACCAAAATACACATAATCAAAGCTTTGATAGCACAATGTGATCTCAATGCTTCAAGAAGGTGCAATTTGAGGAGAGTCCGATCTCTTCTTCTCTGATCCAAAGCTGCTAGATGACATCCATTTTTTGTGGTGCTGTTTTTTTTTGCATACATTTTTTGTGCAGATGCAAAAAAGCTAAGCTTATATGAATAAGCCCTTGTTGTTGCTAGCCATTTGGTCGTTCATGACCCTAAAGGCGAGCTCCCTCTATTTTTATCAGTTTTGCACTGCTTCTTTCAGTTGTGTGATATCCATGCCAGTATCCGCTCTGACAATATCAGCCATTGTGTCCTTTGGCGTCCGGTCTTCTTTTGCCACTGATCTGTCCAAGCATTATAGATTTTTCTAGCGGCTCTGCTCGCATTACATGGCCAAAATATGATATATCGGGTCTTATACGCTTCAGGACTTCTCTGTTTGTTACTCTCACCGTCCAGGGCATACGCAGCAGCTTTCACCAGCACCACAGCTCCAACGCATCAATCCTCCTTCTATCAGCTTTTTTCGCAGTCCAGCTTTCGCATTCATACATGGCTATGATGTAATGTGATACATATGGTATACTGTCCATTCTCAGATAACTTTATTCCAATTGATGACATTGATAAAGTACAAAGAGATGGTGTAATTGCATTTCCTACATAGAAATGTAAGTGATCCTACATAATCTTTTATAAACAAGTCGAAAGTATTGTAGACATGATACCTTTCCTGGCTAGCACGGCACCACATTATATTTTGCTGCACATTGTACATTCATATGAAACCTCATTGTTTATATATTCTACTACTGCTGTAGGCATTTACCATAAATATTCCTTAAAGGCGTTATGTCACTTCAAAAAAGTAAATACATAAACAGCTGTGTATGGGTAAAACAAAAAAAGAGCATATTGACTTTGGTCTCCCAGGACACAGCTGAAAGGCTCTGGTGGCTCCATCCCTGGCACCCATCATGGACATCCGCTGAAAGTTAAGGCACTGCTGCGGCCAATCAGAAGCCGCAGCGTCACTGCCCTAAACTCCTGGCATTATGGCACCCTGGATATGAGCACTGATGCGAGCAGTTTGGACAGTGGTACTGGGGCCTCTGATTAGTTGCAATGGTCAACTGACTTCTGGCGGACATCCATGCATGGTGCAGGGAACGGAGCCACCGGAGCTGCTCAACAGTGTCCTGGGGGACTATATACAGGTGAATATGCTGTTTATTTTGTTTTAACTTGAGTACATTACATTTCCCATTCCTTGTAAGCATTTCATAGTAGCACTGACAAACATGACGGCATTCCTGTTTATTGCGCTGCTGTATTGAAAATGTTCTGCTTGAGTATACTTGCAAGGTGCACGGCACCATAAGAGAATTTTGTGTAAGACATGTTTACATATGACAGACCTGGCTCCTGAGGGTATGTACCAGACTGATAGAAAAGGTTCACATGTACTTCACCTTTCTCATTCTCCTTATTCCCTGCAGAGCTCTGGACCAGATAGATAATAATATTACCGCCGTACCTGTTTGTAGTGTTATATTTCACACTGAACATGTACTGTAGCTTATATTACACATTCAAATAACCCATGCTTGATGTCCTAGGCATCCACAGTGAGTGTAATCATTCCTTCCGACAAACACTATTATTATGCAATGAGGTTGAGAATTGGCATGTCTCACATACAGAGTTATCGATGATCCATTGATAGGATTTTCTACATAGATTCACACACCTCAGATATCTATGACAACAGGGGAAAAAAAGTTTCGCACATGAATAAGTGGACTATGTATTCACAAGAAAAACTGCCTATTTTTGTCAATCGTGTCATTAAAGGGGTTGTCCCGCTCCGAAACAGTTTTTTTTTTTTTTCAATAGCCCCCCCGTTCGGCGCGAGACAAACCCGATGCAGGCATAAAAAAAACAAACCGTCCAGTACTTACCCGAATCCCCGCGCTCCGGCGACTTCTGACTTACCTTGTGAAGATGGCCGCCGGGATCTTCACCCTCGGTGGACCGCAGGTCTTCTGTGCGGTCCATTGCCGATTCCAGCCTCCTGATTGGCTGGAATCGGCACACGTGACGGGGCGGAGCTACGAGGAGCCGCTCTCCGGCACGAGCGGCCCCATTCAGAAGGGAGAAGACCGGACTGCGCAAGCGCGTCTAATCGGGCGATTAGACGCTGAAGATTAGACGGCTCCATGGAGACGAGGACGCTAGCAACGGAACAGGTAAGTGAATAACTTCTGTATGGCTCATAATTAATGCACGATGTACATTACAAAGTGCATTAATATGGCCATACAGAAGTGTATACCCCCACTTTGTTTCGCGGGACAACCCCTTTAAGACTCATATTTTTTCATGCTTTGCCCATTAATATAAAAGTGGTAACCCATTTATATTTGATTTGGGTATTAGATGACCATTAGGATGGCCCAAAAAACTGAACTTTCAACTACAAAGCAAGACACCCTCTTATTTTTTCCTTTCAACAAACCTTTATTTGGGGCAGTTTCAGGCTCTTACGTCTACGACAAAGTTGTGCTCAAAGACCATGAATTTTCCGACTTTTTACTAATGACGAAGAAGACAAACAGCTGTTGCTTTAAGTTGTGCAAGCAAATCCCAAGGCTGCTCCGACATAGATTACCAAGAAGTCTGCTGTCCAGTCCTTAAGCACTGACTGACAAGTATTTGTGTCGTAATTTTGACTATTTTCATATATTTGGAGGTATTTTTGTAGGAACAGCACAAATGTGTAGATTGTCGGGACAAATGCCTTTGTCAATACTTAATATTTTAAAATATAGGGGTTCTTTCACAAAAACAAGTCGTTAATATTAATGCTGTAGCTTATGGAGTTGGAAATCTTCTGCATAAGCGCCATTCCCCCTAATATACAGTTTTGAGCACCATCTTGCAGTTAAAATGTAAGAAATTGGGAAGGTGTCTTGGTGTATAGCTGCCCCTGATCATAAATATATTCTCTATCTTGTGAATAGGAAATAATTTTAGATTGTAGGATAACCCCTTTAAAAAGAAAGCCCTATAAAAAGTGACTTTGATAGAGCATTCAAAGACATTGCTCCATCTCATGAAAGCCAAACAATGGTCAGAACAGGGCCTCTGTGAGTGGAGATGTTGATTGTAGCCAGATCTTTGAAGGAAAAACCTGTAGGAGTTTTTCGTAGTGTCTGTGGTGTGTATATTGAGGAAGTGCTCATGGCGGGGGACACCCTGTCCCAAAAGGACATCCAAAGAGAGTGAATGCAAGGAGAAATACTAGGGTATCAAATAACCTAGAGGGAAATAAGAACAAACCGTTCAAAAAAAAAGACTCTGGGTTGTTGCCACTAGCTGAGCCTGTGACTAGACCTGGCCCTCTCCTGAAGCAGTCTGGCCGGGACCAAGATATGAGTCCTTGTTGTCGCCCCTACCTGAGTATGTGGACAGGGGAACCATGGTAACTCAAAAGAAGTTGGGCTTTGCTCTCCCAGTCCCAAAGCCAACAAGGTCCACTAAGATTATCATTACTGAGGCCCCTGGAGAAAGGGGAAGACCCCGAGCCCAAAACCTATGCTCTCTTATAGTTGCATACTATATAAGTGCACATATAGCAGTGCCAGATGTATTTGATTGCCCTTACAGTAATACTTGGCATTCATGAAGGCACATTTCATTGTCTATAGAGCTACAGAATGTATTCATTTCCATTCATTATAATATAGAGTGTCAATATGTTCCCCTACTGCTCTGCAGTGGGTGAGAATGTGAAAGAGGAGTGTGGATTTCTAACAGTGTTGCCTTCTGTCTGTAGTGTTAGATGCATGGCTCAATACTTGCAAAAATGATTCATTTGGGAAACTGCAGGACTAATGAATAATTACAATGGGAAACAACTTCATTAGTAACTGTAAAACAATTTTTATGCACTTTTTTTCAGCCCATGTCTTTCTTATTATATGCTGAAGATGTAACAGTCTCATGAAAGTTGTATGTAATTGCAACTCTGTATTCCTATAGACAGTCACAGTTGGTATCTTCCATATATCATTTAACACATTAGTTATTGCAACTGACCAATCACGTTTAATAGTGTTAAAGGGGTTATTTATCAAGATATCACCTATTAGGAAATGTTGACGCCATAAAGGGGCAGACCTTACCTGGCTCATCCATGTATTGTGTGGCCTCTGAGAGTAATTTGTGGTTCGAGGATACTTCCCTCATTCTAGGAGTCAAGCCAATGTTGATCAGCTCATACTCTTCTAAAACAAGTACCTTGCAACCCAGAGTTTAACATTTTATGTGCCGTATTCCCAAATATGCTTTATGTAAAAAGATAAATAATATCTTGGTCTGTCACCATAGGTTGAGTAATATTTAATTAGACAGCCTGCTGTCTAAATGTGAACTGTTCTCTCCATTGGGATATCTTCTGCTATTTATCTTGTTTTTTCATATTTTATTTGTAGCAGTGAAATTAGACTCAGCTTTCTCTTCGCAGTCTGCCTCCTCAATTCAGGTACAATTATAGCAAAATGACACTTTGCAGGCTGCTAAAATGTTCCAGTTTTAATTATCGCAAATTGTCTATTTATGGTCAGCATTTTCTTTGTTAAAAAAAATGAAAAACTAAAGGTGCGCAGAGGTTCTGGGCCTGCACTGAGTTGTGCTATATTATAATGAGATTTAGATTCTATTTGTTTTAATTTTAAAGGAGAAAATGTCTAAAAAGGACACAGAATGTCAACATTTTGTCCTGTTAATTTTACCTTAAAATGAAATACCAATTCTATTCTATGATCATGACATGTATTTGTGGATTGTGGATGTATTTCAGCATAGACGAATATATTATATGTGTTGGTATTATTCTGAACTACAAACCATAATTCCCCCAATCAAAATTGCAATGAGGCACATAATACAATATGAATCTACAATCCCCATATAGTGATAGTAACCACAGTCAGTGTTATACCAAAATACTTTATAAAATGTTGGCTCTGTGCAGATGGCATTTGAGTAGAGATGAGCGAGCACCAAAATGCTCGGGTGCTCGTTACTCGAGACGAACTTTTTGCGATGCTCGAGGGTTCGTTTCGAGTAACGAACCCCATTGAAGTCAATGGGCGACCCGAGCATTTTTGTATATCGCCGATGCTCGCTAAGGTTTTCATTTGTGAAAATCTGCAAAACCCAAGAAAGTGATGAAAACGACACAGCAACGGATAGGGCAGGCGAGGGGCTACATGTTGGGCTGCCTCTCAAGTTCACAGGTCCCACTATTAAGCCACAATAGCGGCAAGAGTGGGCCCCCCCTCCCAACAATTTTTACTTCTGAAAAGCCCTCATTAGCAATGGATACCTTAGCTAAGCACCACACTACCTCCAACAAAGCACAATCACTGCCTGCATGACACTCCGCTGCCACTTCTCCTGGGTAACATGCTGCCCAACCACCCTGCACGACCCAGTGTCCACAGCGCACACCAAAGTGTCCCTGCGCAGCCTTCAGCTGCCCTCATGCCACACCACACTCATGTCTATTTATAAGTGCGTCTGCCAGAGGAACGGCAGGCACACACTGCAGAGGGTTGGCACGGCAAGGCAGCGACCCTCTTTAAAAGGGGTGGGGCGATAGTCCACAATGCTGTACAGAAGCAATGAGAAATCCAATCCTGTGCCACCTCCATCTGGAGCTGCACACGTGGGCATAGCAATGGGGAACCTATGTGCCACACACTATTCATTCTGTCAAGGTGTCTGCATGCCCCAGTCAGACTGCGGTTTTTTATAAATAGTCACAGGCAGGTACAACTCCGCAATGGGAATTCCGTGTGCACCCACAGCATGGGTGGGTGCCAGGAAGCCACCGGTAGTACATAAAAATATCCCATTGCATTGCCCATCACAGCTGAGGTAGTAATGTCATGTTTAATGCAGGAGGGCTTCGGCCCACACTGCATGCCCAGTCAGACTGGGGTTCTTTAGAAGTGGACAAAGATGCATTTACAACTCCCTGTGGACCCACAGCATGGCTGGCTCCCTGGAACCCATTGGCGGTACATAAAAATATCCCATTGCATTGCCCATCACAGCTGAGGTAGTAATGTCATGTTTAATGCAGGAGGGCTTCGGCCCACACTGCATGCCCAGTCAGACTGGGGTTCTTTAGAAGTGGACAAAGATGCATTTACAACTCCCTGTGGACCCACAGCATGGGTGGGTGCCAGGAAGCCACCGGCGGTACATAAAAATATCCCATTGCAGTGCCCAACACAGCTGATGTAACGTCAGCTGTAATGCAGGTGGGCTAAAAATTAATTTGATTACACTGTAGGCGAGGGCCCACAAAAATTGCTGTATCAACAGTACTAATGTACATCAGAAAAATTGCCCATGGCCAACCAAGAGGGCAGGTGAAACCCATTAATCGCTTTGGTTAATGTGGCTTAATTGGTAACTAGGCCAGGAGGCAGCCCAGTTAAAATAAAAATTGGTTGAGGTGAAAGTTTCAACGCTTTAATGAGCATTGAAACGTATACAAATTGTTTAGAAAAATTATATGACTGAGCCTTGTGGGCCTAAGAAAAATTGCCCGTTCGGCGTGATTATGTGAGGTTTCAGGAGGAGGAGCAGGAGGAGGAGGAGGAATATTATACACAGATTGATGAAGCGAAAAGGTCCCCGTTTTTGATGGGGATACAGAACGATGCTTCCATCCGCGGGTGCAGCCTACGTATTGTTTAGGTATCGCTGCTGTCCGCTGGTGGAGAAGAGACGTCAGGGGAAATCCAGGCTTTGTTCATCTTGATGAGTGTTAGCCTGTCGGCACTGTCGGTTGACAGGCGGGTACGCTTATCTGTGATGATTCCTCCAGCCGCACTAAACACCCTCTCTGACAAGACGCTAGCCGCAGGACAAGCAAGCACCTCCAGGGCATACAGCACGAGTTCAGGCCACGTGTCCAGCTTCGACACCCAGTAGTTGTAGGGGGCAGAGGTGTCACGGAGGACGGTCGTGCGATCGGCTACGTACTCCCTCACCATCCTTTTACAGTGCTCCCGCCGACTCAGCCGTGACCGGGGAGCGGTGACACAGTCTTGCTGGGGAGCCATAGAGCAGTCAAGGGCCTTAAAGAGTGTTGCCCTGCCTGTGCTGTACATGCTGCCTGATCTCCGCGCCTCCCCTGCTACCTGGCCCTCGGAACTGCGCCTTCGGCCACTAGCGCTGTCGTATGGGAATTTTACCATCAGTTTATCCACCAGGGTCCTGTGGTATAGCAACACTCTCGAACCCCTTTCCTCTTCGGGTATGAGAGTGGAAAGGTTCTCCTTATACCGTGGGTCGAGCAGTGTGTACACCCAGTAATCCATAGTGGCCAGAATGCGTGTAACACGAGGGTCACGAGAAAGGCATCCTAACATGAAGTCAGCCATGTGTGCCAGGGTACCTGTACGCAACACATGGCTGTCCTCACTAGGAAGATCACTTTCAGGATCCTCCTCCTCCTCCTCCTCCTCCTCTTCAGGCCATACACGCTGAAAGGATGACAGGCCAGCAGCATATGTACCCTCACCAGTGGCCCAAGCTGTCTCTTCCCCCTCCTCCTCATCTTCCTCCTCCTCCTCCTCCTCCTCCTCACCGCGCTGAGATATAGATAGGAGGGTGCTCTGACTATCCAGCGACATACTGTCTTCCCCCGGCTCTGTTTCCGTGTGCAAAGCGTCTGCCTTTATGCTTTGCAGGGAACTTCTCAAGAGGCATAGCAGAGGAATGGTGACGCTAATGATTGCAGCATCGCCGCTCACCACCTGGGTAGACTCCTCAAACTTTCCAATGACCTGGCAGATGTCTGCCAACCAGGCCCACTCTTCTGAAAATAATTCAGGAGGCTGACTCCCACTGCGCCGCCCATGTTGGAGTTGGTATTCCACTATAGCTCTACGCTGCTCATAGAGCCTGGCCAACATGAGGAGCATAGAGTTCCACCGTGTGGGCACGTCGCACAGCAGTCGGTGCACTGGCAGATTAAACCGATGTTGCAGGGTGCGCAGGGTGGCAGCATCCGTGTGGGACTTGCGGAAATGTGCGCAGAGCCGGCGCACCTTTCCGAGCAGGTCTGACAAGTGTGGGTAGCTTTTCAGAAAGCGCTGAACCACCAAATTAAAGACGTGGGCCAGGCATGGCACGTGCGTGAGGCTGCTGAGCTGCAGAGCCGCCACCAGGTTACGGCCATTATCACACACGACCATGCCCGGTTGGAGGCTCAGCGGCGCAAGCCAGCGGTCGGTCTGCTCTGTCAGACCCTGCAGCAGTTTGTGGGCCGTGTGCCTCTTATCTCCTAAGCTGAGTAGTTTCAGCACGGCCTGCTGACGCTTGCCCACCGCTGTGCTGCCACGCCGCGCGACACCGACTGCTGGCGACGTGCTGCTGCTGACACATCTTGATTGCGAGGCAGAGGTTGCGTTGGAGGTGGAGGAGGAGGGTGGTTTAGTGGAGGAAGCATACACCGCCGCAGATACCACCACCGAGCTGTGGCCCGCAATTCTGGGGGTGGGTAGGACGTGAGCGGTCCCAGGCTCTGACTCTGTCCCAGCCTCCACTAAATTCACCCAATGTGCCGTCAGGGAGATATAGTGGCCCTGCCCGCCTGTGCTTGTCCACGTGTCCGTTGTTAAGTGGACCTTGGCAGTAACCGCGTTGGTGAGGGCGCGTACAATGTTGGAGACGTGGTCGTGCAGGGCTGGGACGGCACATCGGGAAAAGTAGTGGCGACTGGGAACTGAGTAGCGCGGGGCCGCCGCCGCCATCATACTTTTGAAAGACTCCGTTTCCACAACCCTATACGGCAGCATCTCCAGGCTGATAAATTTGGCTATGTGCACGTTTAACGCTTGAGCGTGCGGGTGCGTGGCGGCGTACTTGCGCTTGCGCTTAAACACTTGCGCTAGCGACGGCTGGACGGTGCGCTGAGAGACATTGGTGGATGGGGCCGAGGACAGCGGAGGTGAGGGTGTGGGTGCAGGCCAGGAGACGGTAGTGCCTGTGTCCTCAGAGCGGGGTTGGATCTCAGTGGCAGATTGGGGCACAGGGGGAGAGGCAGTGGTGCAAACCGGAGGCGGTGAACGGCCTTCGTCCCACCTTGTGGGGTGCTTGGCCATCATATGTCTGCGCATGCTGGTGGTGGTGAGGCTGGTGGTGGTGGCTCCCCGGCTGATCTTGGCGCGACAAAGGTTGCACACCACTGTTCGTCGGTCGTCTGCGCTCTCAGTGAAAAACTGCCAGACCTTTGAGCACCTCGGCCTCTGCAGGGTGGCATGGCGCGAGGGGGTGCTTTGGGAAACAGTTGGTGGATTATTCGGTCTGGCCCTGCCTCTACCCTTGGCCACCGCACTGCCTCTTCCAACCTGCCCTGCTGCTGCCCTTGCCTCCCCCTCTGAAGACCTGTCCTCAGTAGGCGTAGCAAACCAGGTGGGGTCAGTCACCTCATTGTCCTGCTGCTCTTCCTCAGAAACCTCGGTGCACTCCTCCCTCGGACTTAATGCCCTTACTACTACCTCACTGATAGACAACTGTGTCTCATCGTCATCGGCCTCCTCACCCACTGAAAGGTCTTGAGACAGTTGCCGGAAGTCCCCAGCCTCATCCCCCGGACCCCGGGAACTTTCCAATGGTTGGGCATCAATCACGATAAACTCCTCTGGTGGGAGAGGAACCACTGCTGCCCAATCTGAGCAGGGGCCCGAGAACAGTTCCTGGGAGTCTGCCCGCTCCTCAGAATGTCTCATTTTCATGGAGTGAGGAGGCTGGGAGGAAGGAGGAGCAGCAGCCAGAGGATTCTGAGTTGCAGCAGTGGACGGCGCAAAACTCTGGGTGGACGATAGGTTGCTGGAAGCACTTTCTGCCATCCACGACAGGACCTGCTCACACTGCTCATTTTCTAATAAAGGTCTACCGCGTGGACCCATTAAATGTGCTATAAATGTGGGGACGCCAGAAACGTGCCTCTCTCCTAATCCCGCAGCAGTCGGCTGCGATACACCTGGATCAGGAGCTCGGCCAATGCCCACAACCGGACTAGGGCCTCCGCGTCCTCGCCCGCGCCCACATCCTCTAGGCCTACCCCTACCTCTCAGCATGCTGTATTACCAGGAATGCAGAAACACAACGCTGTATTTAAATGTGCCGCTTATTGGCCTGTGGTTGGAGGCTGACTTCGTTTACGGAACCCCAGGAAATAATTTGGCGCATGCCTGCTGTAACACTTAGCTGGCTGCGTATTTATTTGGAGAACTACTACCCCCAGCAGACACAGACCCAGAACACTGAGCACAGTCACAGGCAGGCCAAATAGATTTTTTTCCAATATTTTCTGGAAAAGGACCACTGCGTATTTTCAATCTGTAATATATGTCTTCTGGCCCTGCCTACACAATTCTGTCCCTGCAGTGTGTCACAGAACTGCAGTGTTGCACTGTTATTAACTGCAACAGACCGGTGATTTCAGAGCCAGGAAATAATTTGGCGCAAGCCTGCTGTAACACTTAGCTGGCTGCGTATTTATTTTGAGAACTACTACCCCCAGCAGACACGGACCCAGAACACTGAGCACAGTGACAGGCAGGCCAAATAGATTTTTTTCCAATATTTTTTTCAAAAGGACCACTGCGTATATTCAATCTATAATATATGTCTTCTGGCCCTGCCTACACAATTCTGTCCCTGATGTCTGTGTCACGGAACTGCAGTGTTGCACTGTTATTAACTGCAACAGACTGGTGATTTCAGAGCCAGGAAATAATTTGGCACAAGCCTGCTGTAACACTTAGCTGGCTGCGTATTTATTTGGAGAACTACTACCCCCAGCAGACACGGACCCAGAACACTGAGCACAGTGACAGGCAGGCCAAATAGATTTTTTTCCAATATTTTTTTCAAAAGGACCACTGCGTATATTCAATCTATAATATATGTCTTCTGGCCCTGCCTACACAATTCTCTCCCTGGAGTATTACTGCAGGACGCAATGCTCTGCACGGCCGATATACCAAAAAAAAAAAAAAGTGCAACACTGCTAAAAGCAGCCTCCACACTACTGCACACGGTTAGATGTGGCCCTAAGAAGGACCGTTGGGGTTCTTGAGTCCTACAATAACTCCTAACGCTCTCCCTGCCTCCACACTTCTGTCCCTGGACTATTACTGCAGGGCGCAATGCTCTGCACGGCCGATATACCAAAAAAAAAAAGTGCAACACTGCTAAAAGCAGCCTCCACACTACTGCACACGGTTAGATGTGGCCCTAAGAAGGACCGTTGGGGTTCTTGAAGCCTACACTAACTCCTAACACTCTCCCTATAGCAGCTCCGGCACCAACAGCACTGTCCCTCAGCTATCTCACAACGCATCTGAGGCGAGCCGCGGGAGGGGCCGATTTTTATACTCGGGTGACACCTGATCTCCCCAGCCACTCACTGCAGGGGGGTGGTATAGGGCTTGAACGTCGCAGGGGGAAGTTGTAATGCCTTCCCTGTCTTTCAATTGGCAAGAAAAGCGTGCTAACGTCTCAGAGATGAAAGTGAAAGTAACCCGAACATCGCGTGGTACTCGTTACGAGTAACGAGCATCCCGAACACGCTAATACTCGAACGAGTATCAAGCTCGGACGAGTACGTTCGCTCATCTCTACATTTGAGCCTTTTGTCAGTATGATCCAGACCTATACCTCCTTGGACGACAGTGCCTCAGTGGGCCTCTTTGCAGTGTGTGATGCACATGCGGCAGTAAATCTGCAACAGCATATACAGTGGCCATGTAAGGATAGATACCAGAACTACTTAGGTGCTTTGCACACCATATATGTGATTACTGTACCATTGCATCCACTTGTCTCAGGTGATGTCCTCTCTGACTGCAGTTGCTCAGTTCCCCTTTTCTTTTGTTCCAGACTGCCATGACAACTTCTCCTGACCACAACTTGTCTCTGTGGAATTTAACACACAAACATCTTTGACTCATTGCTTTTCCATCAGCTTTCCTACGTTATCTACACCTATACGCAATCCCACCTCTATAGTACCCAAGATAGTAATAATGCCACTAGTGGTACCCCACACAGTAGTACTGTCCCCATTTTTTGTGCTCCTCTGTAAGCTCCACACAGTAAGTGCTGCTTGTAGAAAACCTCACATGGTAGAAGTGCTCCACATATGCTTATGTCCACAGTCAGTAATAATACCCCCTTTTGCCTCTACTCCGTAACACTGTCCTTTTGTCCTCGTACACTAATAATGTCTCCTTTAGCCCACAATTAGAAATAGTGCATCCTTTCAGAAACAATATCCCTATTTTTTCACTTTTAGAAATAAAGTGTCTCGAGCGGGGGCGGAGCCTGACTGCGGAGCTTAATGGCCGCCTGAGACCGGAGCTCCCTCAGTACAGTGCCCGCGGGGGACTTACAGCACCGCTAACAGCTGTAAAATGCCCAAATTTCTGAAGGACAACGGAGGAGAACAAGCCTGCACACCCAGGACATCCAAGAACCAGACAGGGATGCAGCGCTTTCTGAAGGAGCGCGGCTCCCGCTCTCCTCACCCATCCAACAAGATGGCGCCAGCCTCGGAGACTGCATCTGCCTACAGTAAGGAGGGGGAGGGAGAACTATCCTCTGATGAGGAAGACTCAGGGACTGTGTCTCGGGGGTTTATGAAGGAGCTAATAACAAATGCTCTGCGCCCCCTCATCAATGAGCTAACAGAAATAAAAGAGGATATAAGGCAGATGGGCAGCAGGGTTGAAGATTTAGAGTCTGCCTCTGCATCTGTAACATCTCATGCCCTGACCATGGCTAAAGTATTAAAGGAGCAGCATGACAACTTAAATAAAGCCCTCATTCTCCAGGAGGATCTGGAGAACCGTAATCGGAGGTGTAACGTTCGTTTTAAAGGCATACCCGAATCCTGGGCAGCGGAGGCCCTGGCTAAAGTTGCCATTGAAATATTTGGTCAGCTACTTGGGCCGGACAGGGCAGCGACAATTTCTGTAGAACGTATGCACCGCGCTCTCAGACCCCTCCCCCCTCCAACAGAGCCTCCCAGAGATGTTATCTGCAAGCTCCTCACCTTCCAAGACACTTCTGCCGTCCTGAAGGCTGCTAGACACCACAAAGATTTAACATACGGGGACTCTCCAATCCAAATCTTCCAGGATCTATCCGCAGCTACCCTAACAAAGAGACGTATTCTGCGACCTCTATTAGAAGCCCTCAGAGCAAGAGACATTCGTTACGCGTGGCTCTTCCCTTTTGGCATCAACATCTCCTACAAGGGCCGCAGACTACTGGTTCGCACTCCAGACGATCTCAGCAGCTGCTGGGAACACCCCGATAGACTTACCAAATTGGCTACCCCTCCCGGAGTTCCCTAAGCTTCCAAGGCTAGCCCTCCTGGAATCCTGGCAAGTGGCGGGCAATCCCAAATCACCCAGGGGTAAAAAGAGGAAGGCTAAAGATCCTCCTGTTGCCTCCGACGGCTGAAGAAAGGGAAGTCATTCAGAACTCCCATTTTGTCTTCCTCCTGACGCCTCCGCGGCTTTGCCATCCTCCTGTATGGCTACCTTTGGTGTTTACGAACACTTTAGGAAGTGTGTCCTCGTTGGGCATGCCTCCTCCTATTGGCGGACTTGGGCCACTGTTATTATTAACATAATGTTCTTTTTGTTGCTGTTCTAAGTATGTATACTGCATTAATGCTGATTTTTCTCCCTTAGCAGCGGATATGCGGCTACACCATCTACTCTCCAAATTTGAGTTCCTGTGGGTGCCTACCTGATCAGGTTGTTTTTGACGTAGTTGGTGGACCTTCTTTGTGAGGCCCAGACAACTCGCCCCTCATTCCAGCAGGGTCTGTATTTCTAGGACCCGCTGATCTAAATTTACTATTTTAGTATTGCGGTTTGCAACAAATTTGCTGTACCTGATCTTCCCTCTCGTGTCAACCCTTTGCTCCCTCTCTCTTTCTCTGCACACTTCCCTCCCCCCTCCCCCCCCCCCAACTTTTGGGCTTGCCCAGGAGACGACGTTTTGGACTCGATCTCTAAAGCATCCAGTTGCATAACTCTGTTTCTTTTCTTCCTTCCCTGGCAAGGAGACCGTCAACCCGCTCCACGTTTCTGATATGGAGAGACCCCTCCAGTTCACTACCTTTAATGTAAATGGATTGAATTCTCCGAATAAAAGGCACCACGTTGCCCTTCTCCTGAAAAGGTATGGCTCTGGGGTAGTGTTTCTGCAGGAGACCCACTTTAAGGGGGACAGATGTTTATCCCTACCTGGGGGTCAGTTCCCTGTGGCATTTCATAGCTCCCATCCCTCCTCCACCTCCAAAGGAGTGTCAACTTTAATACATAAATCCCTCAATTTTATCTGTGAGGCTCGCTATGCAGATGAGGAGGGCAGGGTTCTTTTCCTGAGAGGACGCCTTAACGAAACTAAAATAACCCTCGCTAATCTCTATGCTCCTAATAAAGAGAAGATAGTATGGCTGACGAAACAATTAGAAGCACTCAAACACTTCGCCACCGGCCAGATCATTCTAGGTGGAGATTTTAATCTCCCCCTCTCCCCCTGGCTGGACTCATCGTCCGGGAAATCCCAGATATCGCAAAGGAAACTAAGTAAGCTCATCCAATGCCTCTCTCGGCTCGATATACTCGATGTCTGGAGATGCCTCAACCCGTCCACTAAGGACTATACATTCTTCTCGCAGGTCCAATCCTCCTTCCAGCGCTTAGATTATGTTTTTGTCTCCTCTTCCCTCCTGCAACACACAAAAAAAGCTCTGATAGACACCATGGCCATATCGGACCATGCCCCAGTTCACCTGACCCTCCACCTCCCAAATTCTCCCCCACGTGAATGGAGATGGAGACTCAACCCCTCTCTCCTCGACTCGGCGGAAGACAGATCCCAACTAAGCAAAGCATTGGAGAAATACTTCCAACTCAACAATTTAGATGACCTGTCAGTCCGGATAGTGTGGGAGGCTCATAAGGCCTTTATGAGAGGACTTCTGATTGCCACTGGCTCCAGGGCAAAAAAGAAGCAACAAAAAGACATTGTTGATAAAGTCATCCAAATCGCTAAATTAGAGTGCCAAAACTTTCTCAAAGTAAAGCCGCTTCAGAGAAACTTACTTCCTTCCGAACAGAACTTAAACTCCTCCTGGAATCTAAGTTTAATAAAAAAAAACACCTATATCTCAAACATATCTCATACGCCCAAGGAAACAAGGGAAGCAAATTTACGTCGTCCCTTATTAAAAAAGCCCAAGCAAGAAATCTCATAAAGGCCATCAAATCCCCTACGGGTCACCGAGTCACCTCCACATCTGAAATCGCTAAGGAGTTTCAAACTTTTTACTCCCGTCTATATAACCTCAGGGGCCCGCTCACCTCTGAAAATATTTCCAACGTAAAAAAACAAATCGACTACTTCCTCAAAGACTTAAGCCTCCCCAAAATACAAGAGGAGGATGCCGAATCCTTCCTGTCTCCGATCACTCCTCAGGAGGTAGAGGACCTTCTAAATTCCTCTCCCCCTGGCAAGAGCCCGGGCCCAGATGGCCTTTCCCTTGTATATTATAAATCCCTGAGTACCTCTCTTATCCCTAGATTAACTGAGCTCTATAACTCTCTCTTGAGTGGGACCCCCCTGCGCAGGAAGCGCACATTACCCTTGTGCACAAAGAAAATAAAGACCCCGAATCTTGTGGGAGCTACCGCCCCATTTCTCTGATTAATTTCGACATGAAATGATGGGCCAAAATTTTAACAAAACGCTTGGAGAAACACATTACAAGCCTAGTCAATCCTGAGCAAACGGGCTTTGTAGGGGGCAGGGAGGGGAGAGACAATTGTTTAAGACTTCTATATGCGGCTAGATTCTCCCAAACCCACAATATACCACTCGCCTTAGTAGGCACAGATGCCGAAAAGGCGTTTGATCGTGTGAATTGGCTATATATGGAACAAGTCTTGCTGCATTTCAATTTCCCCCCAAAATTCGTGTCGGCGATTCTCTCTCTCTATGCTATGCCCCATGCAAGGCTCAAGATCAATAACTCTCTCTCCCCAACCTTTGACATAAAGAACGGTACTAGGCCGGGGGTGTCCCCTCTCCCCTACGCTCTTTATACTTGCCCTGGAGCCATTCCTCCAAAAGATTAGACTAGACCCTGTCATACAAGGCCTAAGAATAGGGAACGATACTCTCTCAGCAGCGGCCTATGCCGACGATATTATCTTTCTTATCACTAACCCTGAAGAAGGGCTCCCCCGCCTTACTTCTCTGTTGGAGAATTTCGGAGACCTCTCTAATTTTAAAATTAATTTCACCAAGTCTGTTGCTCTAAACTTATCCATTCCCACCAACCGATTTAACGCTATCAAAAAAGTATCCCCCTTTGCGTGGTCCGATTCGGCCATTGATTTTTTGGGCATAAAGATAACGAAGAAAGCGGAAGACCTGTTCTCGACAAATTTTCTCCCTACTCTAGCCAAGATTAGGAAACTATTACGTTCCTATGATCTCCCCTTTATCTCATGGCTAAGTCATAAGAACATCTTAAAATCTTATGTCATTCCCATAATTCTCTACAAGATTAGGCTTCTCCCTATATCTCTCCCATCCAGCTTCTTTAAAACACTTCGCTCAATCTTCTCCAGATACCTCTGGATGGGAAAGAAACCTAGACTGGCCCATGGTCTGCTGACCAGGAGGCGCACGGAAGGAGGAGTTGACCTCCCCTGCCCACGGGAATTTTACCTTGCCACTCATCTGAACCACTGGATGAACTAACACACCCAAATAGAGATCCACTGATTCAACGCTTAGCAAAGGGATCCTACAGCCCTACCCTATTGGAGGACCTCTGGTTCCCGGGGAGGAAGGGCAGCAGAGATCGCAGAAAAAATCCTCTCTTGGAGGGAGCGATGGAATCCTGGGACGCCCTGGGGAAGACCCTGGCTCCACCCCCTCCCCTTGCACACCCCTGTCCGCCTTATATAAATATATGAATCTCCCACTGGACCCATGCTCGACGCGGGTCTGGAGGATTCTCTCGGAAAAACGCTTCCAAGACGTACTCGCACTCAATCAGGAGGCCCCCCTCACCACCCTAGAAGACCTCCTCCCTAATCGCTCCCTCCCCTTTCTAGTATCGACCCATATAGTGAGGTTCCTAAACGATTTTCTAAAAACCCACAACTCCTCTAGGCTACTTACCCCTTTTGAAACCGCGATTGGAAGCCACTCCACTCCCTCTTTGAGGAAAATATCTTATATTTGCAAGAAGTTTATATCCCGCTCTACTTACACGAAACCTGCCTCCCTCATCTCCTGGGAGAAAGAGCTCCACATTACTCTGTCACCGAGACCAAACTGATCTTAAAGACGGCCTTTGGGCTCTCCTCATGTGTCACCGCCCAGGAGTCTCACTACAAGCTCCTGGCGCGGTGGTACAGGACCCCGCAATGGCTGCACGACCACAAATTGGTGGCGTGTGACGAGTGTTGGAGATGCGAGAAGTCCACAGGATCTTACCTGCATATCTGGTGGAACTGTCCGATCATAGCCCCCTTTTGGAGGGCTCTGGGCGATGAGATGAAAAAGCTCTCGCCTGAGTTGGTGCTTTCCTCGGAGGTAGTCCTCCTGTGGAGACCTACCCCTGCCTTTCACCCGACTAAGCACAGGTTGATTGCTCTCCTGATCGACACAGCTAGATCTCTTATCCCGCTGATGTGGAAACAGAAGGACCCTCCCACGTTGGCTCTTTGGAGGTCTAGAGTCGATTTATTGGCAAACTTAGAGGAGCTCTCGAGCTGGTCCACTGGAACGCATGACAGGTTCCTGGAGACCTGGGGACCCTGGCGTGACATTAGGAGAGCAGATCAGAGTTGAGCCATCGAAAAAATACATGTGGAGCGGGCGGCCTTGTCCCTTGATTATAGCATTCTCCCCTCCTTTGGCTGAGCCTCCTCTTCTTCCTGAGATGGTTGACCCCCGAGAGAGTCCCCTCTACCCCCAGCCTTTAGGGAGAACCCTCCAATCGGTCCTCCAACTGTCATCCTGGATATTAATCATTTTCTGGGAGCACTAATCTCCCTCCCCCCTTTCCTATCACACTCCCCACCTCCCCCCCTCCTTTTCCCCTTCTTCTCACCAAACATATCTTCCCCTCCCCGCTGTCTGTCTTGTCTCGTCAGAAAGCTATAAGTGGCTGACTGCATTTTCATAGCTGTCTTTGCTTCGGTCACAGCCTCCCGTTTCAGAAGAGGTTCATGTTGCTCATGTTTATTAATTATACTGCCCACCTAAGTCGCACCACCTGCTACATTCAGCATCTCTAGGCTACGACTTATAGGGGTGGTACAAATGTGCCCTCATAGATGACATCTGATCTTCTTAGTATTGTTATCTCTGTCTATGTATGTTTCACAAATCTAATAAACATTGATTTACAAAAAAAAAAAGAAATAAAGTGTCTTCTTTTGCCTCCTTTTAGAAGCAATACAGGAGGAAATGACTATATGCTGTTTTTTTTCTATTTCCATTTAACATAAAATTAAAATGGGGGGGCCCGACTGCTGTGCCTGACCCAGCAGCCCGGGCCACCCTGTGACCCATCTTTGGTCACCAAGTGGCGTAGGTCCCCATAGCAAGTCAAACATAGGGCCTGCAGTCCTAATCCGGCCTGCTGTCTCATTTTATGTGACCCGCTGGATGTGAATTAAACCTTAAAGAGGTTATCCAGGCAGCACCTGCTGGTATACACTGGAGTCAGGGCAGAAGCACTGCTCTGACCCTTGCATAGTGGCCAGGGCTAGTAATTGCAGGTGCAGTGCTCAATGAAGTCATTTGCAGGCTGGAGTCCCACTTGCTTCCATTACTGAAATTGACGATTGGAACCACTTGTATATACGGAACCCAGTGCTGGTACCATATCTATACACTGGGCTTGATACAGTTGTAGTACCTGTACAATGAGCTTGTTTTTAGTAGTTTATGCTTTTTTTCTTTGCCCTGTTGTGGCATCTCTGTAACAAAGTCAGCTCTTGCACGAGATCCATGCAGTATATTTGATTCTGTACATGCCTATACATTAGTTTTGATTCTATACTGTTATGTTTACATTTAGGTTGGAGACATCATAAACCATTAACCTCCTAAGTAAGTCAATGGGATCTATTGTGCACTAATTTCAGTATATACTCCAGTATAAGCCTAGCTTTTCAGCACATTTTTTGTGCTGAAAAAGTCTCCCTCGGCTTATACTCGAGTCAGGCAAAGCTAAAAAAACCCCCAAAAAACTCCATACTCATCTCCCAGCCGGCATCTGTGTCTCCGGCGGTGGTGCGGCAGGCTGCTTGAATTCTCTCTATCATCCCCCACCGTCCTCTTTGCTCGGCTCTGTCATCCCCCGCCGTCAGTGCTTTGTAAGTAAGAGCTGTGATTGGATCGAGCGTCAGCCAATCACAGCCAGCGCTCGATCATTCACAGCCAATCAAGCTGCTTTAGAATTCTCCCCGCTGTCATCTCCCTGCTCGGCTTTCAAATCCCCTGCCGTCAGTGCTGTGTAAGTTAGCACTGTTATTGGATCGAGTGCCAGCTGTGATTGGCTGGCGTTTAATCCAATCACAGCACTTACTTACAAAGTACTGACAGAGCCAAGCAGAGAGGACGGCGAGGGATGGCAGCAGGAAGAATTCAAGCAGCTTGTCGCACAGACACAGACGCCGGCTAGGAGGTGAGTATGGAGGTTTTTTTTACTTAGTATATACTCGAGTATAGCTAGGCGTATACTCGAGTCAATAAGGTTTCTCAGTTTTTTATGGTGAAACTTATTTTCTCGGCTTATACTTGGGTTGGCTAATACTTGAGTATATACGGTACATTCCCTATAAGATGGATATGCAAAGTATTATGACTTTAATTACAAATGGAAGCAAATACACAGGTGTAAACAGAGTCTTATGACATCTATATATACAGAGCTTTGTTCCAGTACCTTACACATACTCTACGCTTGATCCTGGCAGTCTACTTTATCTTGTACTCTTCTGGGAATCCTTTATCACTTATTAGTATCTGCCCTTCTTTCTTTATCAGCAATTGACACTTTCTCCAGGCCCACCACAGCCACTCCTCACGCAATTTCTGAAGCAGAGAAGCTCTCTTGCAGCTTTATCTGAAACTTTGCTGAAGCAAAAGCTGCACAGGCCACAGCGTACACTCAGGCGGTCCAGTCACCAGCTTACCCTCCCCCAAGAACTCTGCTTCTACCATGCGGAGAGACTGCTCTCGACCTAATAATGGCCTCCTTCACTGCGGCATTTGTCCTGTGCCATGCACCCTCTTGGTCCACGGGCCTGCACTCTATAGATTCTCCACACAGAGGGAAAAATGTAATTCTTACTCAGGTTACTCAGTGTATATTAGGAATGTGGAGTCCATACAACTCTGTGTCCTTACAGTTCTTGGGCCTGTCGTCTTGTTCCCCACCAATCATGGTGATTTGGATCATGCTTTGAAATAACACATATCTCAAATCTTCCACATTTTGATTGTAGTTTCAAATAATGTTTTGTGTTCACAGACAAAGGAAATAAATAACTCTCACGCGGCAAAGAAAGTTGAAGAACGTAAAGTTTATTACATGTATGTGTATATTTTATACGTGTTTGTTGTCTTCCATCACTCATGAAGAGCGAACAGCAATACACAGGGCTGGAAAAACCCTTAGAGGAGGAAACCCGCAGAAAACTGATGGCCATTGCATTACCCTTTACCCTCAAATGGATGGGGAATGGTGGTACAGAGAGGGCAAGATGAAATGCTGATCTCCAGATCTTTGCGATAGGAGATAGAATATCCTATCTCTCTCCCATGCCCAATGGTTGGGATCCTGAGTAGAGATGAGCGAACGTACTCGGTAAGGGCGATTTCGCAATCGAGCACCGCGATTTTCGAGTACTTCACTACTCGGGTGAAAAGTACTCGGGTGCGCTGTGGGGCGGGGGGTTGCAGAGGGGAGTGGGGGGTAGCAGCGGGGAACAGGGGGGGAGCCCTCTCTCTCTCCCTCTCCCCCCCCCCCCCACTCCCCGCTGCAACCCCCCGCTCACCCACAGCGCACCCGAGTACTTTTCACCCGAGTAGTGAAGTACTCGAAAATCGCGGTGCTCGATTGCGAAATCGCCCTTACCGAGTACGTTCGCTCATCTCTAATCCTGAGCTATGATCTAGAATTAAATATCATAGAAATTATTATAACCACCACAGATATCACAGTTTAGAGTTTTATTATGTTACTGACCAGATCATAGGTCTCTGTCCAAAATCTAAATCCAAACGGAAAGAGCAACTGGTTGCGCAAGTGCAGAGTTCGATCTTTCTTCATCATCCTCATTCATCTGAGGGCCCAGGCATAGATCTGCTGTCTAAATTGTATCATCTCCTCCTTATATCAGTTAGATAGAAGCCTTTAAGAAAGAAACGTTAACCCTTTCCAATTAAGTGTTAGACCTCGTCTGACATTCAGATTTTTCTGCATAGCTCTGATGTCGGGTAAGGTCTCACACATATCTCTAACACTATGCAGGACAGCTCAACAATGTCAAAGGCTGTTCTGCATATTTTGTTTTTACAGTATACAGGTTAGCTCTCGAACATCGGAGATCTGTCCTGCATAATGTTAGAAACACCCTATGCAGTTATAGTATGCCTTTTTATGACACTGTATTACAGAGATAGATAGATAGATATGAGATGGATAGATAGATAGATAGATAGATAGATAGATAGATAGATAGATAGATAGATAGATAGATAGATAGCATTAGAGAAAATTAGAAGTGAATAGTCTTATTGTATAAATGTTTTATCAATATACATACAGTCCTAGGATTATTACAAATGATCTTCTACTGTGAAACACTCATAACTTGCTTTCATTTTCAAAAATATTGCTAAATAAAATCATCATGACAACATTTTTATATGTTTCTGTTGAGTAATTCCAAGGAATCCACAATGTGTTTTCCCACTCAAAATAAATAAGAGCTGGGGAGTCTGCGGGTGGCAAGGAAATTAGATTAGAAAGGGTTAAATCAAATAAACTATAGAACATGCCAAAAGTGTATGAGAAGAAAGAAAAGAATGGCATGCAGATACCATTGATTAAAAAAAAAATACTACAAGCTAGAACCTATGGGCAATGGATGGGTGATGGATGGACTCATCACTAGCATATATTTTTTAATATGGCAGCCAACATTATGTCATCCCATGCCACTTATCTCAGCTTATCCTAAGGGAGAGCATATCTGTTGGGCTCAGACATAATGTGCACCGAACCTAAGTAATAAACAAAGGTGCAAAGAAAATTTTTTAAAAACAAGTAAAATCCCAAGGAAATGGAGACTTGTGCCTTCAATTGTATCCAAAATGTATACAACACAACTGTAATGACAGTAACTGCAATAAATGAGTAGAGAAAAGAAAGCTTACCAGCAGCACTCTATTCGACCCAGCAAGGGTGGGACTTAAAAATGCAACAGCCACAAAAAGAGGAACCCGAACCATTATTTCCAGGCAAGGATCATCCAGACAAAGACCTCCTCTATGGTCGAAACATAGAACTTTTATTATGGAGGAATAAAGTCTTGAAGATTTTTTTGCTGCCACAAGCTTTCTTACTAACTACAATAAATGGCGACCCTGGAATCAGCAAAGAATTACGTACATTGGTAACACTGCTACCTAAAATCTGGTGTGTAAACATTACAGAGTATATAAGATAAATACTCCAATCAAGTCTTTACCTTAAACCCAGATGAGCATTTTCCTCATCGCCCTGAATGAGAAGTAGTACAGTAGTTCACATAGGCAAGTTTTCCTTAGTCTCTACAGTAAAACTATTCCAAAAGAAGGTTGGAAGTGTATCGTACATTTTAGTCACTGCAATATCTGAACTTCCTGCTGTTGGACTGAACCAGAACATATTATCATTTGCAGGTTACAGCGATTGGACCTCCAGTGGTCAGTTACTTGTCACCTATCCTATGGAAAAGCAACTAATTAGTTTCATACGGTTCCAGTAATTTTTGCTACATTAGCTTTAATGTGGGATCAAATCACACAGAGTAGCAATGGCTCCCCACCCGCATGAATGAGCTTTGGGAGCTTTTCTGGTTTATTGGTTGTTCTTGCTTGGAACACTTTGGTAGATATTAATCATAGCATACTGAGAACACCCCTCAAGATCAGCCGTTTTGGAGATTATCTGACCCTGTTGTCTAGCCATCACAATTTGGTCATTGTCAAAGTCGCTCTGATCCTTACACTTGTCCATTTTTCCAATTTTCCTGCTCCCAACACATCAACTTCAAGAACTGCAAACTAATAAATGTTATTTTCTTCAACCTGAACCTGCCAATTTTTCCTTTGATAACACAAACAGTTAGTATCAAATCTTTGTAGTCTGTACAGAAAGATGTTTAAGCATTTTTTTCCCCCTCTACAAATATAACATTACTAAATCCATTCCCATGGAAAGAAAAGAGTTAATTGCCAATGGAAAATGTGAAGGTACGGTGAGTGTAATATGTCACTACTCCACATGTATTGCAGACAAGCCAACCTCCTGCATGTAAGCTGTGCATTTCAGTGAAAGGATAATTGTACGGTAGTTTAATGCTAACTTAACTGAAATGGAGTCTGAATGGAATACACATTATTATTTTCATGCATCAACTGTTTATAAAATTATAGGCCTAAAGTAATACGGAATAGAGCAGACTCTATCTGCCTCCGACAGAGCTCACGCTGCCATGTATCGCAAAGCCATAAGAACTCCATCTGCCAGGACAATGTGCATTATAATCTGGTTGTCTGAGGGCTGTACACAAAATAAGAGGGGTTAGAGTAAGAAAGGAAATAGAACATTAGAAGGAATTATAGAAGTAGAATAGAAGGAGGGAAAGCCATACGTAGATTATGCAATTATAAAGCTATAGGAAATTTCTTGGATAGATGATACCGTAGGTTCAAGCTGGTGTCAAATTTGTGGCAGTGACTGCAACATTTTTCAATGATCCGGTACATCTGTGGTGTACTGACTAGCATGTCAATTGTCATTCTACAACCTTTTAAAGTAGAATTCTCCAATATACGTTGATTATCAACATTTCTTAGATGGAGCAACATCATTATACACACCACATTGATAGCGCCAAACCAGGGGCAGTCACAGGGACCCCTGTGCAAATTATTTAAATCGATGACAAGACCAGAAGAAAATTGGTTCAGGAGGCTGTCAAGCAAGCCTACAGCAACAATAAAGGAGCTGCAGGAATTTCTAGGAAATACTGGTTGTGTAGTGCATGTGACAACTATCTCCCGTATTCTTCATAGGCCTGGGCTGTGTGGTAGGGGGGCAAGATGGAAGCTTTTTCTGAAAACGATAAACATCCAATCCAGCCCATGTTTTCCCAAAATTTACATCAAGTCTGCAGAAAGTATGCAGGAGAACATGCTATGTCTGATGAGACCAAGGGTGAACTTTTTGGCTATCATTTCAAAAGGTATGCCTGGTGCAAAGCCAACACGGCGCATTACTAAAAGAACACCAGACCTGCTGTGAAGATGGTGGAGGTAGCATTATTTTTTTTGGCTGTTTTTCTGCTGCTGAAACTGGGGCTTTAGTCAAGGTGGAGGGAATTACGAACAGTTCCAAATTTCAGTCCATTCGGGCACAAAACCTTCAGGCCTCCGCTAAAAAGCTGAAGATGAAGAGGAATTTCACTCTTCAGCATGACACCAACTCAAAGCATACCTCCAAATCCACAAAATAATGGCTTTGCCAGAAGAAGATCAAAATATTAGAATGGCCCAGCCAAAGTCCCGACCCATATCGCACTAAAATTCTGTGGGTTGAGCTGAAGAGGGCGGTACACACAAGATGTCCTTATAATCTGACAGATTTGGAGCACTTTTGCAAGAAAGAGCAGGCGAAAATTGCCAGGTCAAGATATGTCATTCTGATAGACACCTATGAGGACTAAAAAAAATGTAAAAATACTTAATTTTTTTTTTTTTTTTAAGAAAAACACTTATTTTACCATGTTTTGTATACAAAAAATTCTAAATTGATATGGCAAGGTTCATAAAAGCCCAAACTATTAAAATATAGCATTATTTATCCCTATGCAGTAATTCATAAGAAGCTAACAAAGACCCTGTTGCACCGCTTTCTTGGATGAAAAGGGGGTCTGGGCACAGATCAAACCCTCCTTCAAGTAAGTACTAATTTCTTATACCTTACTCCAGACTCATCTTGTTGGACCTTCTGACTGCAGGAATTCATTTTATTTTTTTGCTTTTGCCATTTTTAAATTTGCTGTACCGGGGGGGCGGAGCTTGCCAAGCAGGAAGCAGGACGCAGCCCGCCAAGTTCCCGGAGACATAGCCAAAAAACGGGCCACCACACTGTACCGGAGCCACATAGCCGGCGCCCCACCGCAGCGCTAGATCCCTGACAGCTCCAGGAGCATTTAGACACCGCTCCGGAGCGAATCCGACGAGGACAAGAGGAGGCGCGGAGCTTACCAGAGCGGCTGCCTCCCCGGACCGGATCCCTGGGTGCCGGCGGCGTGCGCGGACGATCCGAGCGGCAGAAGCGGAGCGGGAGGTAGGCGAACGGCATCTGCCATCACCGGAGCTCGGGGAAGCTCACTGACAGGGCTGCAGACGTCACCCGACCCCTCTCCCCCTCCCTGCACACTGTACCGGAGGACAGGAGAGCGGGAAAGCACAGCGAGGGGACGGCAACTTCCCCCTCTCCCCCCCCCCCCCCTCCACTCAGAGCAGACACCAGCGGCTCCTCACACAGCAGAGGGCTGGAGGTGAGGGAGACACAAGCAAGCCATAAGTCTCCCTCTTCTCCCTCTTCCCCCTCACAGGCAATAAAGAAGACCCTTGCATCTGCAGCAGGGGCCACCCAGCAGCTTTCCTCCCCCCCCCCCCATAGAATCAAAAAAGGACTGAAAGCCCCCATTAGCAGGCGGCCGCCACCCAGCCACAACACAGTGCAACAACACAGGCTCAATAAGCCACCCAAGGCACATTGGGACAGGCACTGCTAGCCGGCCCGCCACACATCCGGCAACCCCCCAAGCTCAGGGAGGTCTCAAAACCCGCACTGGCAGGTGACTACCAACCAGCCACAATACAGACTAGCCACAAAGGCCCAGCAAGCCACCTGAACGACTCTAGAACCCCACGCCCTGCTCACAGAGACAACCGGGTGCCCTACAGCAAACACCTACCTCTCGGCCAACAAGAGGAGACCCTCTCGTGAACTCCAAGCTCCCTGCGCATCAGAAAGCTGAAAAGGGGACAAACACTGGGGAGAGAAAGACATTAAGCCGGAACAGCCTAACAACCATAACTCTGGCCAGGCCCGCCCAGACAGGGCCCAGAATGATCATTTAATTTCTCACTATGCGCTAACAGACCCCTGAGGAACGTGTGAACAATAGCAGCAAATACGGAACACCACCGCTCGAACGTACAAACCTGAGTCAGCAAAACCTAGCAAAACGTAAATATACCCCCTCTCACAATGGTGAAAATTGGGAGGGACAAGAATAAAGACCACGCAGAACAGCCCAAAACCAATAAAAATCAAGCAGAAATGGACAAGTATCTAAAAAAGAAACACAGCTCGCCAGCGGCACAAAAACAGAGACCGCACCACGAATACGTCGCAGACCCACACTCAGACGACTCAGAGGGAGAAAGTGTCTCAGCTGCCTCAGAACGCAATGAAGAGCTCGACAGAGACCCAATTTCTCGCTCCTTCCTAAAAACAATTCTCACTGAAGCCATCTCCCCAGTCCTGAAAGAATTAGCCGACATAAAAACCGAAGTAAAACAAATAGGCCACAGGGTTGAAGACCTTGAAAATACACAGCAAGACCTGATTCAGCACAACCTAGCTCTCCAATCCACCCTAGCGGAGCAACAAGACCAGTTAAACCAGGCAATGCTCCTCATTGAAGATCAAGAAAATAGAAGCCGGAGGAAAAATATCCGCTTCAGGGGCCTGCCAGAAACAATAGCAACGGAGGCATTAAACTCAGCTGCATTACAGATATTCCAGTCTTTGCTCGGAGAAGATAAAGCAAATAAAATTGTAGTAGAAAGGATCCACCGAGCCTTAAGACCAAAACCCACACCGCAAGAACCCCCAAGAGATGTTATCTGCGGCCTGCTAAATTACCTCGACACTTCTGCAATTTTACAGAAAGCCAGAGAATCAGGTGAAATCCTACACGAAGGGAATAAAATCCTTCTATTTCAGGACATCGCCCCTAGCACATTGGCCAAAAGGCGAATCCTGAAACCTTTGACAGATGCGCTTCGAGTCAGAAAGCTACCGGTGAAATGGCTATTCCCGTTCGGCCTGGCAACCTTTAAAGACGGGCAACAAATAACCATAAGAACACCAAGGGACCTCGAGAAAGTGTGGGAAAAACTCGAATTGCCCCCTATCGACATACCTTCTTGGTTACCCTGCCAACCCAAAACGCCGCTATCACAATTGAAGAGGCCCGAAAGCTGGTCGATCAACAAACCCCCCAGGACCCCAAGACAAAAAAAGAGAACACAGACCGAAACCTGAGGAGAAACAAGCCTAACTGCCCCTCCCAAGGTCTCACCATTGGACAATCCGCAGAAACATCCCCATTTTACCCCCCCAGAAGACCGGTGAGATAAACTCTTATCACCATGTTCTCCACCCCCCCCCCCCCCCATGTTTTCTCTTTCCGCCTCTCCTACCTACAGCCAGAACTACAACATCGCTGACCCGGAAGACGGAGGAGTTGGAGGGGACCGAGAGGGGGAGAATCCCGCGATATACTACGCCGGTCAGACGGAAGGATCTGCGCAGGTAAAAGACGGCGGAGACAGGCCAACAACAGGGACTCTAGACTATTGAGCATCCCCGCTCCCCAATTAATTACTCTGGCCTGATCTCCAATCCATACACAATCTGCAGAGATCCAGATCCAAAATCCACCAAAGACTTAGACTCAAAAGCCATGCCCTCGCTGGGGTCTAGCGGCGGCTCCCCCAATACCGTCCGGGGGGCTGCGGCTGGAGCGCACCGAGCGGCAAATTTATTTGTTGATATATAATGTTGTATTGTTCTATATAGCCTCGATATTTGCTGAACAATGTTGTATAGCTTCACAAGTTAGAGATTTACTGTTCACACAATTCCCAGGGGTCGCACCCAACCGAAGAGGTGCGCGTCCAACCCCCCCACAAATTCACGAGGAGGGGGAGAAACCAAGGGGTTACAACCCCACCTCGAGGACCGACCGAGGAACGGACCCGAGGCCCCTATGGGTATGGATCCCCCCTGACCCCGTGTTCGATAAAATTCCTCACCTCCACACATAAGGTGGAGCTTTTTGTTACCCCCTGTTCAAACAGCAAGAGTGCACACCACGTTCTGTTTAGAGGTGCAACAGATACGGGCCCTAAAATAAAATACATGGAAATAGACTATGGCAGAGATCAAAGTTACGTCATTTAATATTAGAGGCTGGAACAGCCCACAGAAGAGAGCCCAGACATTTAACCTGCTGAAAAAACAATCCCCAGAGGTACTGTTTCTACAAGAAACCCACTTCCGCCACAACCACGTCCCTAGACTTCCAACACATACATACAACCATTGGCACCACAGCACACACTCCTCGGCCTCTAGAGGGGTTACCATAGCAATAAATAAAAACGTCCCCTTCACCCTTACGGGGTCAGAACAAGACCCAAAAGGGAGATACCTATTCTTAAAAGGCACGATAGCCAATAGCGAGATCACATTCGCTAATTTATATGCACCAAACAAACAACAGGTCCAATGGCTCACACGGGTCTTGAATAAATTTAGAGAGTTTGCGGGGGGACTGCAGGTGGTCGGCGGTGACTTTAATATAGCTTTAGAGCATTCAATTGACACAACCTCGAACGCCGTGTCGGCCCCCTGCAGCCAAACCCACAGGCTCAGGAGTCTGTTAGCGGACCTAAACTTACGAGACGCCTGGAGACTGAAAAATCCCAACCTCAGGGAGTACACATATTTTTCACACATTCACAAATCGTACCATAGAATTGACTACCTACTGATCTCAGGCAAATACCTACATTCAGTCACAGCAACCGACATAGGCCAAATCACAATATCTGACCACGCTCCCATTGCCCTCACGTTGATAGTGGACAGCCTGCCGAGGAGGGAATGGAACTGGCGCCTAAATTGCACACTGATAAACGGGCAGGAAAATATCACAAGCTTAACGGATAAACTAGAAGAATTCTTCTTAATCAACGACACACACGAGGTTCCTGCCCCAATTATCTGGGAGGCACACAAAGCCTATATAAGAGGGGAACTAATCTCACTAGGCACCAGGATCAAACGCCAGAGGAATGAGGAAATTAACTCACTTTTGACCCAAATCTCATACAAGGAAACACAACATAAAAAGAACCCGGAAGACAAAACTTTAAAAGAGCTCACATACCTAAGAGAAAAACTTAAAAATCTACTTAATATAAAATCAGCCAAGACCCTGCTGTCATCTAAGTACAAGATTTACGTGCACGGTGACAGAGGGTCAAAGACAATGACGAGGCTCATCCAAAAGCAAAAAGAGAAGACATTCATCTCCCAAATTAAAACCCCTACGGGGAAAATAGTGACATCGACAGAAGACATTGCAGTAGAATTTGAGAAATACTATACCGCATTATACAGCCTAGAAAATGACAACGAGTGCCCACAAGACACCACACTCAATTTTCTAAACAACTTAAATCTCCCTGGACTCTCAGAGGAAGATGCTGCCTCACTCCTACACCAAGTCACAGACGACGAGGTGAGGGAGATACTAGCAACTATCCCCAACGGAAAAAGCCCCGGCCCTGATGGACTGCCCATCATATATTATAAAAAATTCGCAGATACACTAATCCCTCACCTAACCAAATTATGCAATTCCCTCCTCTCAGGCGCACCCCTACCCAAACAAGCCTTAGAGGCACACATCTCGCTCCTACCTAAAGAAGGCAAAGCACCGAACCTATGTAGCAACTACAGACCCATTTCACTGCTGAACGCAGATATAAAACTATGGGCAAAAATACTAGCTCAAAGAATAGCCCCTCTACTTACAAAGCTAATAAACCCAGACCAAGTTGGATTTGTTCCGGGAAGAGAGGGCAAATTCAACACGACCAGAGCAATCCACGCAATACACTTTGCCAGACAAAACAAACTACCTCTGGTCCTGATTTCCACGGATGCCGAAAAGGCTTTTGATAGAGTAAGATGGAAATATATGGAAAACACCCTGAACAAGTTTGGCTTCCCGCCCATATTTATTAAAGCCATCCTCTCCCTATATACAGAGCCAACGGCCAAAGTCCTTGTTAATGGCACGCTAACCAAACCCTTCGCGATAAGAAATGGCACCAGACAGGGCTGCCCACTATCCCCTACACTCTTTATACTGACAATGGAGACACTCCTACAGGAAATCAGGCAAAACTCGGACATTGTAGGCCTCCGAATAGGAGGTAAAACACACACCACGGCGGCATTCGCGGACGATCTGCTGGTATTGGTCACAAACCCGACCAAAGCACTGGCGGCGCTCATGGGGACGTTTGACCTCTTCGGCAGGCTGTCCAATTTTAAAATAAACTACGACAAGTCAGAGGCGCTAAACATCTCCGCCCCACCCCAAGTAGTGAGAAAACTGAATGTGCAATACGCCTTCAAATGGCCCACGAGTAGCATTAAATACCTAGGCATCACACTAACGGCCAACCCCTCCCAGCTTTACGAAGCTAACTTCACCCCACTAATTAAAAAAGTAAAAACACAACTTACACAATTCAACATACCACTAATTTCATGGCTGGGGAGAAAGAACCTTATTTCCACCTACATACTGCCTCAAATAATTTATACTATGCACTCAGTCCCAATAGAGATACCTAATTTCTTTTTTGCTCACATACATAAGCTCTTTAGGGGCTTTATATGGGATGGACACAAACCGCGATTGGCGTTCTCTACCCTCACCCAAAAGCGCCCACAGGGAGGCGCCGGCCTCCCGAACTTGCAATACTACCACAGGGCGATCCACATTGCCAGGTGGATCCTTTTAACAGACGAAGAAGTGGCCTCTCCCTCGCTTGAAATGGAGAGAGAGGTGCTGGGCAGGGAAAACCAAGCACTACTATGGCTGAAAGGCCCCCACCTTGGTAAACATACACGCCTAAGCCCAATCACGAAATGTACAATAAAAGTACTGAGACTCGTAAGAGCAGAAGCATCAAAAGAAAAACCCACCCCCCCAATGACCCCGGCCAATCTGATACCGGCCATCTTGGCAAATAAACCGCTGAGAACAGAAAGAGTTTGGGACAAACTTGGGGATCTCACAATTTATGATATCCTTAAAAGCCCCAAACTTAACGACCAAACACAACTAGAAACTCTCCTGCCACAGTGCCCGCTCGATTTCCTGAGCAGGGCAGGCCTTTTCCAAGCCCTGAGACGATTCCAGACAACCCACCAGGGGGATTTGCGGGATCCCCTCTGGTTTGAAACCTACACCGCACTCCCCTCCCGCCCGAAGAGACTGGTCACCCAGCTTTACAGAGGTCTCCTCCTACAAAATGCCATAGAAAAACCCTGGTTTCTTAGAGAGTGGGAGAGGGAATTAAATATAACCTTGAACAGAGAAGAGACTCTTAGAGTTCTAAAAAATTCACATGGCTTCTCCAGATGTGTACGGACTCAGGAGAACTCGTACAAAATACTCACGAGATGGTACAGAACACCTGTCACATCCTCTAAAATGAACCCGGGGTCCCCAGACATTTGCTGGAGATGCGGGGAAGAGAGGGGAACAGCCCTACACATCTGGTGGAACTGCAGCAGAATCAAATCCTTTTGGCAATCAGTTAATACTCTTATTAACAAAATTTGTCACACAAACCACACATTCGGACCAGAGGAGATACTAATCTGGCTGCCCACAAGGCAACTCAAACCCTCTCATAAAAACCTAGCGACAACTCTCATCACAGCAGCCAAACTGCTGATCCCCCTATTTTGGCAGAAAAAAGAGAGCCCACAGATCGCACAATGGGAAGAAAGGGTCTCACAAATATTTAGATTTGAGGAGATGCTAGCCTGGGAAAACGGCTCGAGAGAAGACTTCACCACCCTGTGGACGCCCTGGATTTTGTACCAGGGTGATAGAGATAACTCAAACCCATAAACAAAAGCACGCCTCCAAACCAACCTGCTACCAAAAGCCCGTCTAGCCCCACTTAAGGATTTAATTAAATGCACCTTGCTGTACTTTCCCTAAGTTAACCAATCCTGAAACCTATCCACCCCCCATCCCCCACATCCCCAATATCCCCCCCCCCCCCTATCCTGTACTATATGTCAACAAACAGAGTATCCGTGTTATGATATTCTTTTGCCTTAATCAATTTGTTGTAGTTATCACGCGAAATGATATACGGCCCTGCGCGGCCAATCTGCACTTGACCATTGTTGTTGACGTCTTTGTTATTCATTTCAATAAAAAGAAATTGTTTAAAAAAAATTTGCTGTACCGAGACCTCGGGGAGTATCTTGGGCTTGTTCCTATTTCGCTCTCCCTCTGTGGATGTCTCTTTAACTGAGTGTCACTTCTACTTTGCCTACGGCTGCAGAGACTATAGGTATGACGACCTGCCTTATAGGTATGACGCCCATAAAGAGTCCTTTCTCACTTATTTTGTTACACTCTATTGACTCTTCCAGTCCAGAGGCACTGTCCTTCTTTTAACTATATCCAAATACATGCTTAAGGTCCGCTTTATCAATGGCTTGGAGAACAAGAAGCAAGAAAGTAGCAGCTCTGAGGGTGAACTACTGGCAGCCAATACATGACACATGGATGGCAGAGGTAAAAGAGTTGGCTCCTCACTAGTTACTAAGCAGAATTTCTGATTGGTTAAGAACTTGGCAGTCTTCCTCACTTGCAGGTAGAAATCCAATCAGCAGTTCTCAATCAAACCAGTGAAGAACCAATAGAATGTGAGAGTGGGCAGAGAGTGCAGGAGCTGAGGCAGTATTGTAAAGAATTGTGTATAGAAGCCCCTTGGACCAACAACTAAAAGCACAAAATACCTGAAAGGGAACTTCCTTGGAGATGATAAATGTGATTAGGCTCTCAGGCATCTCAGCCTCTGCCCTATTTTGTATCTGTGGACTGAAAAAACAGAATCAACCTACCCTATATTTTCCCCTTCCATGTAATACCAGAGTGACTAGTGTATTTTGGAGGTAGTGAGAATCTGACCACTTATATTAGTCTCCCCTAAATGGTTTAAAATGTTGCTAAAGCAATAGAAGGAAAGTGCACCAAAATTATTGTGTGCGCCAAATTTTGGAATGGCAGAACTAAGCTTGCCTGATAGATGCTGGCTGATTGACTGATGCTCCCAATAAAAAAAAGACAATTTATTGCTGCACAACAGTAAAGAGCAGGGTGGTATGTATAGAACTGATGGTGCTGCTGTAATGCTGCTGACTGCTGAGAGAGGAAAGAGGCAGCGGAGCTGATGAGAGAGTACCATGGGTGAAGGATTGAGGACTAAGAGACTGCTGCTACTAGAAGCTACCAGAAAGTGAAAGAGACCACAATATATCTACAACCCATTGGGCCATTTGGATTGTGACAAGGATCCAAGGGAGCAATGGTAGAGTCATCCTACTGACTCCGGACAAGCCTGGGTCAGTAGTAGCAACGACTCCAATATGACGAATTGTAAGTTAGGCCAGCCTCAATTCAGACATTAGTTGTGCACACTGTCAGGGACATTATTAAGTAGTCCCCAGACTTGTTTAAGAATCCACAAACTGCACTAAAGAAATTGTAATGTTGAGCAAACTGCTGTTATGCACACTGCTGCTTTTGGACTGAGACATTATCCAGAGGACAATGTGTGAGAACGCGATCAGAGACACATTTTCAAGTCAGCTTGAATGCTCTGTTTCTAGAATACCATACTGAAAATAGAAGAGTGTTAATCCTTTAAAAATAAACTGTTTTATGTTACGCAAATTACATTTCCGTCCTATGAGACTGATCTTTGTACAACATTATTGATACTAATCTTCCAGCATTATTCCATATTGTACACAAAATATTAGTAACCTCAAGGCTTAGCAGTAGCTAGCATCAAGTTATTTCTAATAACTTAATTGCCTATTTGCAATTATACCATTATTCATTTGCATTCCTTTCTACTTAAATAAATACTTCTCTGTAGGGAGAGGCAAAGAGCGCAGAAACAAAGAAGAACAACCTTCTGCTCAACCACTTCCATTCTCTAAACCAATTCTGACCATACAGACAGGCCAAGGAAAAGTGAATTCTTGAAATAGGTGTGAGCTGTGTGTGTGTCAGGGCTCTGTCCATTTCAAAGAGTGATGGCTGCATGTATATGGATTGTGTGGACTGTGCTGGAGTGTGATTTAGGCCGCTTTCACACTGGCTACAATATTCCGGCGATGCGACAGCGTTACAAAACACATGTATGTGAATCCCATGCTTTTCAATGGCTCCCTTCACATTAGCGATCTTCTCACTGATGCAATGTTGTGAGAAAAACAAATTGTGGCATACTCTAGCTTTCTGCGGTATGCTAATTTTTGCTCACATGTTTCCCTATGCAGCCTTTATTTTTGTTGCATCGCAATGCACAAAATCACGGTTTTCATGTGATGCGACTTTAACTTTAAAAAAATAAGTCCTAGCTGCACTCCAAAAAAAAAAAATTGAATACTTACCTAAAAGGCTCGGTCTCAATCACCTTCCTGCTCTCCGGAGCTCCACCGGGCGCCCTGCAGTCCTCATTCACCCACAGAAGATCACTTCCTGGTTGTGGGATTCATAAATTCCGCTTCCAAGAACATTATATAAAAATAAACATGCCATGACCGATGCGATAGGAGAGGCAAAAACAAAACTATTCCTAAGGCTCTTCAGACAAAAATTGTTTTGGTTTTTAAGGCCGGCTGCACATGGCCGTGACCCCCAAAGACCCCATACTTACCTGCGGATTTGGCGTCCGGGGTCCCGCATGATGCTTCGGCGTGATGCACCACAGCGTCATGTGACACACCGGCCACGTCACATGACACGCCCACAGCGTCACATGATGCGGCCGGCCGTGTCATATGACGTGCCGGCGGCGTCATATGACGCGGCGGCGGTAGGCGGAGAGGCGATTTCACGCTATCTTCCGCTGTGCTACAGCGTGAACGGACGGCTTACATTGACTGCAATGGAAGCTGTCCTCGCGTACACCCGCGGCAAATAGAGCATGCCGCGGGTGAGGACGGGAATTCCGCACCGTAAACATTGAGTTATTACCTTCAATAGAACCTAATAGCTACGGGCAACGCAGCGGATTTCTGCCACGTATTACGCGGCAGAAATCCGTCCGTGGGAATGAGGCCTAAGCGAAAATTAACAGACACACCCACACAGGAAACATTTACTAAAGAAGTTGATAAGAAGAAGGTGAAGAACAAATGTGAGAAATGAAACAAGCTAACAGATATAGCAATATTTAGACACCTAATTATTAATAGTTTTGTAGCACAGGTAGAAATTAATTATTTTGACTGACACCAAAAAATACTTTTTTCCTAAGATGGTGTTTTTTCCTCATAAAATATGTAGTTGATTTTCAAACTTGGTCTTCTTATACCCCAGAAATGAGCTCAGTGCTTGCATCCTGACGGTAGCACAAATAATGTAACATTAATAGATCTTTTTTTTTTTGAGCAGGAGTAAAATGTTGAAATATCGATGAATAAATGGATATTAAGACATAGACACTAAACATCTACTGCCCCCATATCATGGTCATAATGAAAATCAGGTCTCTTTGCTATAATGTGGATGAGTTCAGTGTAGTTGATTAGAGGTGTCTCTGTCACCCTACGTTAGTGACATACTGCACACTGGTTGACAGGTCTCATCTACTCTGCTGTTCTTTGCAGTAATTCCGGCTGAGTGTGTGACTCTCTCCCTCTGACAGCTCATATATTTTACATCACTCACCTCTTATGACTTATTTCAGCTCTTAGACCTAAATCTAGTACTCATTTTTAACTCTTCAACTGCAAGAAAATAAACATAACGGGTAAAAAAAATATGAAGTGTTTCAGGATTCATGAAGAATAAGCTGCAAATTTGAATTATCATTCATTATAGCACCAACATAATCTGCAGTGCTGAACAGAGAATGTTTATTCTGATATCATTGTAATAATCCAAAGTATTACATGATATCACAATTTAATTTTCCTATATTTGTTGCAAACACTATATCAATGTATAGAGACACGCTAATAGTAGTAATTAGAGATGAGCGAGTATACTCGATAAGGCAAACTACTCGAGCGAGTAGTGCCTTATTCGAGTACCTGCCCGCTTGCCTCTAAAGATTTGGGTGCTGGCGGGGGAGAGCGGGGAGGAACGGAGGGGAGATCTCTCTCTCCCTCTCTCCCCCCCCGCTCCCCCCTGCTCACTCCCGCAACTCACCTCTCACCTGTGCCTGCAGCCAAATCTTTAGAGACAAGCAGGCAGGTACTCGAATAAGGCACTACTCGCTCGAGTAGTTTGCCTTATCGAGTATGCTATTTTACTTTGACCGGGTGCATATTTGCCATGCGTGTGAGTTGTGCTAGAGAGGTTTAATGTAAAAGAGGTTTTAGTGATGGGAGCCATGACTCCAGTAGTATGGCATGTGGCCTCTGAGGCCACTGGTTGGCTGCAGAGGTCTCATGCTGTCTACCTGTATAAAAAGACCGGGAAGACCACCAGATCCTCTATGCAGGATCAAAGGGAGAAAGAAGAGGTGGGTACTCTTTCATTTTTTGTTTTAGAATATTTGAGGAGGATTTTATTTTATTTTTTGTAAACTGGATAATCCCTTTTAATGAGGGATGTGGAAAAGGAGAACAAGACCGCATTGCAATTATTAGTACATTTTGATTCCACAGTTGAGGATTCCCTACTGGGGACTAATCCCAATTAGCCACATTACAAAGCCATTTTAAAGAGCTGCTTCAAAATCATTGTGATTTTCAGATTAAATGGAAAACCTTATAAATGGGAGTAAGGAATAGGCACATGAAAAGCACAATTAGGTAGAAAGTCTTTAGAGTCCCAAACTGGTAATATCAACGAAAAGCCAATATGACTAACAAATTTATCTTATACCTTTGGCTGCCCTCCTCTTATAGAAATGATAACGCAGCGACAACTAATGCTGCTTTCCAAACAGAAGAAGAGCGGAAGTATTACAGATAAGAGCTATATAAAGCAAGTGTGCTGTCTTCTAAAGTATGCTGTTTTTTAAGTGTGTGACTTTGGATTAGTGGAATTGCTGAGTGCAATAAGGTAATTATTATGGAGACTTTAACTATCCAGATATAAACGGGGAAGCTGAAATCTGCAGATGTCATAGAGGTGACACGTTTCTGGTAATAACCCTTCCCACCTTGTACAGGACCTAACTAGAGAGGTGACAACTTTGGACTTAATATTTACATATTGACATGACAGAATAACAGGAGTGCAGATTGGGAGGAACCTGGGAAATAGTGAACATAATATAATACATTTCCCCCTGTCTTTCAATACAGAGTTTTATTGGGGGGATAAGAATATACTAAACTGTAGGAAGGTAAAGTTCATTTGGCTCAGAGATGCCCTTAATGTTATTGACTGAGACAATGTACTAAAAAATAAGAGGACAGACAATAAATGGGAAACGTTTAAAAACATTTTAAATACTGAGAGCGGTTCATACCTTACAGTAATAAAAGAATTGGGAATAGGAGAAAACCAATATGGCTCAATAAAGATGTAAAGGGGGTAATACCAAAAAAAGGCATTTAAACTACTAAAACAAGAAGGTAGCAAAGAAGCAATAAAAACCTATAAGGAAAAAAATACATTATGTAAACAGAAAATAAAAGCAGCAAAGGTGAAGACAGAGAGACTTATTGCCAAGGAGAGTAAAACTAACCCTAAACTGTTCTTCAATTATATAAAAAGTAAAAAGAGTACTACTGAAAGTGTTGGCCCTTTAGTAAATAATGTAGGAAAAATTATTGGAAATATTACCTTCTTCTGGATCAACATTGGGGGGAGTAATGGGCTGAACTGTATGTACATATATATTTTTTAAGCCTAACATACTATGTTACTATGTTTGTAAAAAAAAGTCTAAAAAAATGGTTGTATCCACAGGATAAAGGATAAGGTATTGAACAGTGGGGATCTCATCATTGGGATCCCACCAATCTCAAGAACGGGGTTTCAGGTCCCCCTCTCCCTGTCACTGTGGGCATTACATCAGAACAAAATAGAGCACTGGCCGAGCATGTAGCGAGGCATGAGGGATACGTAACCCCCGTTCTCAAGATTGGTGGGGGTCCCATCAGAGACCTCCATCAATTAACAAGTTATCTCCAAAACTGTAATCTTGGTGCAACCCCTTTAATAAAAGGTTATCTTATTATATGGTGTATGGAGCATATATATACAGCTGCAGCATGGTTACTGGCTACAAACCAAAGCTGTATGTAATCTGCGTCGCAACCAGATCGGACACGCTGGATCTGTAACCTGTGGTACAAACACAAATGGACCCAAAAAAGTGGTAAACAATACAAACAACTGCAGCAAGGAAAAAACTGTCCCTAAAAAACCTAACGCAGGAAAGGGACCTGCTTATACACAGGTACTCCGCCCTGAGAAGGACAAACCTGACAATACATCTAGGTCACTAGCTGACCCTATGTGGGAGAGGAGAAAACCACCACAAACAAGATATAAAATATAATAACTAGAGATAAGCGAGCACGCAAATGCTTGGGTCTGCGTTATTCGAGTCAAGCTTTTTGTAAAATTCAAGACCTCTACGAGTAACGAACCCCTATTGACTACAATGGGAGACTCGAGCATTTTTTTTCTTGGTTCGTTCTCTCTCTCCCCTCACCCCCCCCCCCAGACAAAAAATTTGCCAATGACGCACGCTGCGTCGTGGTGGTGAGGGGCTAAAACAGGCACATCACAGTGGGGAGGAGCCAAAAACTGGGGCAGGGTCGAACACGATTTGATGCTCGTTCGAGTAGTGAGCACAATCGAGTACGCTAATACTCGAACGAGCATCAAGCTCGGCAGAGTATGTTCGCTCAACTCTAATAATAACTGCAGTGCTTAGCTTGGAGGAGACTCATGCAAACAGGACATCCAGCACCATGCTCTAACTTCTATCACAGTCAGAGGAAGACTGAAAATTATACAGCTCTGAGCTAAGCGCCAGACCAGGCTAAATAGTCTTGCCAAATTACCCACAGGTGAGGCCAAGCATGTCTCACCTGATGCCACTGAGAGCCAGAAGATAGAGAAACACATGCAAAACCTGTACCAAATTATTTAGAAAGGAAGTGATCCCAGACCTCTAGACATTTCTGTTTTTGCCTCTTAAGATAGGTAAATTAGGAAGAAAAAATATATTTGTCTCTAAAAGAAAACCAATAATCTCTGATTTAAAAAAAAAAAAAAGCATGTCAACGAGTCCAAATTTTTTTTAAATAAGGGCCTATTAAATGAAGACTGAATAAAGCTTCACATTGAATTGGTGTTTTCTGGTTGTCACATGGATTTCTCCTGCTATGAACTTGGTACTATTATTTATAGTTTGTCGCAGGAAAAGTTTTCGATATAAATTCACAATACTCTCCCCAGTTTCTGAAGACACACAAAATCATGAAACATTATTCTGGCCTATTTTTATCGCCTAAGGTTGTATCCAAGAAAACAACTTCAGGTAATTTTTTATTATTCACTATGTATTTTTTGAGTAAGGGCTCCTTAATACAGGACAATTGTCGCATGCAGATGCAACTGACAGTCATGCCAGTGATAACTGCTCCTGTGCTTTTACACAGAAGTGATCATTGCTCGTGCACTGGGCCCACAAGGGTATTAACTCCTTTTAGGCATGCACCATACATGCATGGCACAGTGGGCCAGTAGTTCATGTACAGTACTGATAATTGGAGTAGGATTGCAGCTGTAACTTAGAGCACGGTACCATTGCAAGTATCGAAATGGAGCTTAGCTCCGATTTCGGTAAGTTAACCCTTTAGTTGCCACTGTCAATGCAGACAGTGGCAACTAAAGGGTGTGAAGAGGGAGAGGGCTGCCTTCTTCACCCCCCACCCCATGTGATCATGGGATGTTAACAGTTGCCATGGCATTTGAAGGTCAAATCATGATCAACTAGGGCAAAGTTAGTAGCTCAATCAGCAGAGCCAATAAGTGGGACATTGGAGTGTGCAGGTTTGAATCCTGACCCTGCTGTTGTTTTGGCTTATCTCTCTTAACCCCTTAGTGATGGCCCCACTGCCATTTTACGTCCTCTCTAAGTGGGCTTTAATCCTAGAGGACGTAAAAACATACATCCTCTTTGGATTAAAGCCCTCTTAGCTGAGGACGTGACAACTCCATGCTGTCAATGCCCGCAGGAACTGCCATCCTGGGCTGCGGGCAGTCCACCCCGTCAATGCGATCAGCGCGCCGATCGCATTAAAGTGCAAAAAAAAGTTAATAAAGTTAGATATTCAGCTGCCCTGATGGATCGGATCCATCAGGGCAGCTGTAAGTACTTCCCCGCCTTCCCCGAAGTCTGCCGTGGTGAAAGGGTCCTCCGGGACCCGGCACCGCTCTTCTGCACATGCACGCCAGACGTATGACGTCACGCGCATGCGCAGAAGGCCGGGAGCCGCGGCAAATTCAAAATCTCCTGGCTCCCGGCTCCTGAAGGTAGCCGGGAACCAGGAGATGTCCCCGGGCCCGTGATGAGCAGTCCCCGGTCCCGCGATCTCCGCTGGATAGCGGCGATCGCGAAAAAGTTAAAAATAGGGCTAGTTTCACCTCTCCTCATGGATCCGATCCATGAGGGGAGGTGAAAATACTCACCTCGGGTCCTCCGCACATCCTGGTCTTCCGGGACCCGAAGTCCCATTCTGCGCATGCGAGCCCGATGTTAATCATCGGGCACGTACACAGAGGGGCTCGAGCCCCAGGAAATTCAAAACCCCTCTGCTCCTGGCTGCCATGTGTAGCCAGGAGAGGAGAGAGGTACACGAGGACATGATCACTGTTATCCAATGGATAACAGTGAGCATTTAAAGTAAAAAAAAGAGTGTAAAAAAGTAAAAAAAAAAAGTTTAAAAAAGTTTAAGAAAAAGTTAAAAAAAAGCTTACGTTTCATCTACCCCCATGGATCATATCCGTGAGGGAGGATAAAATGATGTACATAAGGCCCCCAGATTTATTCGTGGACCTTACCCCAGCTTCAGCGCACGTGCCTGTCACCAAAATGGCAGGCGCATGCGCATGCGCAAAAGCCGTGGATTGCCAGGGTAATTTAAAATCTCCCTGCTCCTGGCTACAAAACTTAGCCGAGAGCCTGGAGATTTCACGGGGGGCCGCGATGAGCGGTTCCTGATCACGTGTTAACCATTATACAATGGATAATGGCGATCACGTAAAAGTAAAAAAAAGGTGAAGCTTCATCTCCCCTTACTTATGCGATCGGTGAGAGGAGATGAAACTTTTTACCGGAGGCCTCTGTATTTGCACCCGGACGCAATCCTCCTCAGTGAACCTTCCCGCATTCTGCACATGAGACCGCCGGCAAAATGCCGGACACATGCCCAGGAGTCAGGGAGCCCAGGAAATTTAAAATCTCCTTGCTCCCAGCAACCAATGGTCACCGAGAGCCTGGAGTAGTGACCTCATTGAGCGGTCGCCGGTCACGTGATAAAAAGGTAGCGATATGCCTTAGTCTCACATGACCGGATAGGAATTACGGATTCCGCATGCGTCTGATCCGCAGTAATACGCGGATCAATCGCATAGGATTACACAATTCTGCTCACATTAGTGGGTCGGAATTGTGTAATCCACTCGCAGAAAAGAGAATGCAGCAGGTTCTATTTTACTGCGGATATCGGCAACATAGAGCCTATTGTGCTCCGTGGTCGCGGATATACCCGCAGCCCATATGCAACTACATTGTGTATGGGCTGCGGGAAATACAAACAAAAAAAAGGCGTGCTGCGCATGACCACCCGTGTAAGTATGCAGTTATGCGCAGTACATTACGCGGCCGTACGTAGGGTCACAGCAGGGCTCACAGCTGGGATCCGCTGCAGGCCTCCACAAGCAGATTCCACATATGGCCGTGTGAGCCCGGCATTATTCAGATCGCTACCTGTAATACGTAGTTTACAAGAAGCCCCGAGAACACTCGCCTTCATGCAGTTCCAGGAGCAGCTTGTTGTGCGCCTTCTGTGTGAGACCGTCGCACCTCAGCAAGATTACAAAGACTCACAGAGCGCCACTTTTTACACCCCATACCTGTCGCTGAGGTCAAGAAATACCCCCAAAAAGCATGAGAGGAGGGGGGATACCCGGTTTTATTGCCCCATGTACCCATCCCAACCAACCTCCGTTAGCCCTGTCTTCGGAAATACCACACAGTTCACATTATTACTTTTATCTAAGATTTAGTGAACGCCGAAAAGGGCGAGAGGAAGGGAAGGGGGGGGGGATTTTTTTTTAACGTGTCAACTTTTATTCCGTACAAGTGAGCAATGGGGCCTGGAATTTATTCAGTTGTGCCCTGCAATCCAACGGGTGTTCCCTCCATTTTAGGCCTAGCCATGGGTCCTGTAAGTAGATTAAGGCCACAATGGGTATGTTTCTGAACACGGGACAAACGGGGGTATCCATTTTGGGGTGAAAGTCTTAATTCCTATGTACACTGTACAAAAAAACCCTGTTTTTAAATTGACAAAATTGCCAAAAAAATGAAAATCGTAATTTTTCCCGTCTGCTTCGCTTAGAATCATTCAAATACTGTGGGGTCAAAATGGGCAGTACACCCCTAGATAAATTCGTTACGGGGTCTAGTTTTCAAAACGGGGTCACTTGTGGGGGTTCTCTTTGGTTTTAACCACTCAAGAGCTCTACAAGTGTGCTATGGGGCCTAAAAGGCCTTCAAGCAAAATTTATGTTCTGAAACACACTGACTACTCCTTTCGTTTTGAGCCCCGTTGTGCATCCAGACATAAGATTAGGGCCACAATGGGTATATTTCTGAACACAGGAGAAACAGGGGTATCCATTTTGGGGTGTCAATCCTCATTTTCATGTGCACTCTAGAAACAAAATATGTCTTTAAAATGACATATTTGCAAAAATATGAAATTTTATTTTTTCTCCTCTAAATTGAATTAATTCCAGAAAAAAAACTGTGGGGTCAAAATGACACCTTTCAGTGAATACATTAAGGGGTGTAGTTTTTAAAATGGGGTCATTTGGGGGGATATCAATCATTCTGACACTCATGAGCCTTTGCAAACTTGGCTTGCTGTAAGAAAACAAAGTGTTCCTCAAAATGCTGAAAAGTAATGTTAAATTTGTACGTTATCTAAATGGTTAAAAAAAAAACCCACAAGAGTTTTTCAAGTGTGCATTCAGAATAAAGTAAACAGATGGAAATATATATCTTATCAAAAATTTGTACAGTATGTTTGCACATATTTGAGATATTACAGTTGAAAATGTGAAAGACAATTTTTTCAAAATTTTTCCAATATTGGTACTTTTTATAAATATACACAAATTATATTGGTCTATTTTTACAACCTAAATGAAGTACAACATGTGGCGAAAAAACAATGTCAGAATCACTTGGATATGCAAAATCTTTAGGGAGATATGCTATGTTGAACGACACGTCAGATTTCCAAAATTTGGCTCCGTCACTAAGGCGCAAACAGGCTTCGTAACTAAGGGGTTAAAATACATATTTAACAGGTGCAGGATCCTACTGATGTAAAATTATGATAGCCTTACATTTTCTTGCTTGGTATGACACGGGAACAACACTATGCATTTTCCAAGGATGGTATGGGGAACATTTCTTGTCTGGTCCTATTTCTAGAAATATTGACTTCTTATTTAAAGCCTTCCCTTAATTGTGTTTGTTACTCTTGGGTCCTCTGTCATAACTTGTCCTGCTTTCTGTATTCTGGAACAGGTTACTAGTCTATTCCATTCTTGTCTAGTCTGCCTTACGTCTCCTTTGTTTTGTCTTTTAGATTCTTCCCCTCCCCGCGCCAGACTCTCTCCTCTCCAACTTCAGGCGTGCCCTAAAAACGCACCTCTTCAGGGAGGCATACCATATCTCCTAAACCAAAAGCCTCTGTACTCTGCCTGATAACATGCTCCCTGTCCTACTGACTGTAACCCCTGCTAGCCATAATCAATCACCCCCTGCAGTCATACCGATTCAGCCACCACACGGCTTAAAGTCTGACCATTGTTTATGTGTATAGCATCCCTCACTCTCTCCCTCGCCATACCGGGCACATCTCCAGCCCCTCTTTCTTCTCTACCACCCCATTATTTGTAATATGTAAGCTAGCTGGAGCAGGCCCCTCACCCCTACTGTCTCCATCAACTGATGACTACATGTAACCGTGTTTTTTGTATTTTTGTCTTTCTGTATCCCCGTTTTGTAAGTGCTGCGGAATATGTTGGCGCTATATAAATAAAGATTAATATTATCATTATTAGAGATGAGCGAGCACCAAAATGCTCGAGTGCTCGTTACTCGAGTCAAACTTTCAGTGATGCTCGAGAGTTCGTTTCGAGTAACGAACCAAATTGAAGTCAATGGGCGACTCGAGCATTTTTGAATATGACTGGTGCTCCACTAAGGTTTTCATTTGTGAAAATCTTAGCAAATCACCAAAGTCATGTAAAAAACACAGAAACGGATAGGGCAGGCGAGGAGCAACATGCAGGGCTGCATTTCGGGCTCCGAAGTCTCACTATTAAGCCACAATAGTGGCAAGAGTGAGACCCCCCCCACACTGTCAGCATGAAGATCGTTCTCCTCTGCCACAGCTGTAACAGCTGTGGAAGAGAAGAACAATCTTATCCCATTGAATTCAATGGAGCTGGCAATACAGCCGGCTCCATTGAAAGCAATGGGCTGCCGGCGAGCGTGGGATAAATTTTTGGGAAGGGCTTAAAAATATAAGCTCTTCCCTGCAATTCATCCAGAAATGTGTAAAAATAAAAAATAAAAATTATGTCAGCATTAAGATCGTTCTCCTCTGCCACAGCTGTAACAGCTGTGGCAGAGAAGAACGATGTTAGCCCATTGAATTCAATGGAGCCGGCAATACAGCCGGCTCCATTGAAAGCAATGGGCTGCCAGCGAGCGCGGGATGAATTTTTGGGAAGGGCTTAAAAATATAAGCCCTTCCATGAAAAAGAAACATTTTAGTGCAAAACAAAAAAAGAAGAAAAAAAAACGTACCTCTCCGCTGCTGCTGTGACCCCCGCGGGCATGAAGAACACATCTGCCGAATGCGGCAGATGTATCCTTCACCCCCGCTAGTTAAAAGAATTCCCTGCTGCTACATCTGCCACATCTGTGGCAGATGCAGCAAAAGGAACTCTTCAGTTCTCAACCGCAGCTGTCATGTGTGACAGCTGCGGTAGAGAATCCTGCTGCTGGCATCCTGTCAATGGCTTTTCAGGGAAGGGCTTCATAAGCCCTTCCCTGAAAAGCCATTTAAATTAGTGCAAAAAATTAAAAAAAAAACAATTCTCATCTCCCTTCAGTTGTCGGGGCTCAGCCGCGACTTCTAGCACTGCCCCAGGCTCTGTAGTTCTGAGCTATCAGCAGCCGAGGATTTAAAATACCCAGCTGCTGATAGCTCAGCAGCGCTACAGAGCCGGGGACAGCGGCAGAAGTCCCTGCTGAGCCCCGGCAGCTGTTAGTGGCTTTGCAGGGAAGGGCTTCATAAGTCCTTCCCTGAAAAGCCTTTTAAAATAGTAAAAAAAAAAAAAAATAGGTACTCACCTCCCTTCAGTTGTAAGGGGACAGCAGAAGACGCGGAAGTGCCCCGGCAGCTGAAGGGAGGTGAGTACCGCACGGCCGCGTCTTCTCCTGCTGTCCCCTGCACTGTGCTGCTGAACTGCTGATCTATCACCAGCCGTGGATTTAAAATCCCCGCCTGCTGAAAGAGCTGAATGTAATTGGCTGAGGTGTTCAGCCAATCACAGGCAGCTCTCACCTGTCATTCATTCGGGGAGAGCTGCCTGTGATTGGCTGAGCACCTCAGCCAATCACATTCAGCTCTTTCAGCAGGCGGGGATTTTAAATCCACGGCTGGTGATGGATCAGCAGTTCAGCACCACAGTGCAGGGGACAGCAGGAGAAGACGCGGCTGTGCCCTGGCAGCGGAAGGGAGGTCAGTATCTATTTTTTTTTTTTAAATAACTTTTATTTTATTTCCAGGGAATGGCTTATATGTAAAGCCCTTCCCTGAAAAAGAATTCAGGTGTGCCAGCAGACCATTGTCTTGAATGGAGTCGCCGGCAGCAGCAGCGGCTCCATTGAAGAGAATGCCTGCATTTTTATTCTTTTTTACACTAAAATCTTTCTTTTTCAGGGAAGGGCTTATATGTAAAGTCCTTCCCTAAAAAGGAATGCAGGGAGCCAGCAGGCCATTGTTTTCAATGGAGGCGCCGGCAGCAGCCGCGGCTCTATTGAAAACAATGCGTGCATTCCCTATGGTGCACGCATGTCCTATCTTTGCAGGCAGCCACCTGCAAAGTACGGACATGTGCACACACCATAGGGAATGCAGTGTTGTAAATACAAGCGTGTTTTTGTGCGTGTGTATGCACGCACCAAAACACGCTCGTCTGAACGCACCCTTAAGGATGATTTTCAGGTAAGGGCTTATATTTTTAAGCCCTTCCCGAAAATTCATCCCGCGCTCGCCGGCAGCCCATTGCTTTCAGTGGAACCTGCTGTATTGCCGGCTCCATTGAATTCAATGGGCTAACACCGTTCTTCTCTGCCACAGCTGTTACAGCTGTTACAGCTGTGGCAGAGGAGACCGATCTTTATGCTGACAGTGCGGGGGGGGGGGGGGGTATCTAACTCTTGCCACTATTGTGGCTTAATAGTGAGACCTCGGAGCCCGAAATGCAGCCCTGCATGTTGCTCCTCGCCTGCCCTATCCATTTCTGTGTTTTTTACATGACTTTGGTGATTTGCTAAGATTTTCACAAATGAAAACCCTAGCGGAGCACCAGTCATATTCAAAAATGCTCGAGTCGCCCATTGACTTCAATGGGGTTCGTTACTCGAACCGAACTCTCGAGCATCACTGAAAGTTCGACTCGAGTAACGAGCACTCGAGCATTTTGGTGCTCGCTCATCTCTACTCTTTATGTAATATGCTCTAATAATATACCTTTATAGATGTTCCTTCCATAAAACTATGAGATAATTGTTGTGTGATTCTATTCTATGAAATCTACTTGATATACCTGCATATGCAGTAGATGTAATTTTCTGTGTACTTGGGTTTCCTAGGTGTGTGTTGTCAGATTCCAAGGTGCTTTGAAAGCAGAACCGTTCATGTGAAATGCAGCTAATACAAGACGGTGACAAATGTGACCAGCAAACGCTAACTAGCTAAGTAGACAGGAGATGGATGGCGCCATCAACATAGCTGGGCATTCCCTGTAAAGTGCTAATTGGTTCTATGGCGCTTGCTTTAGTCAATAAATTCACAGGAGAAATTCTAGGTCCATGCATGCTTTGTTGTAGATGGGTTATCTACATACAGTATGATTAATATTTCTCTCAACATGAAGACCACCCAAGCATCTGTTAAGCCATGCAGAAACTAAGCTGAAAGTTTATGTATAAGCAGCATATAGCCTTATGCCTGCATTCTGAAGAAATAGGACAAACGTCTTATGTTAATTTGTTTCTTCACTGTCGCTGTATATACCTATAGTTTGAAGCTCTCCAAGTTTCTGTTTTTGTCATATAAATATACATGCTCCATCTGTATCTAGAATGGGTAGTGATGGGACTATATTTTAGTTTACCGTGGCTGCCACTAGGGGTCTTCTTTGCAGCATCTTTGCAATCCATTGCCTGTAGTTAGCCATTCAGCTTCTCAAGTAAGGTTGGTTTCCCATCTGCATCTGTCCCTCAGGGCTCCGGCACACTGATGATTGCGATATTGCTGCTTTTTTTTAACGCGAATGTCAATAGGACTTTCTAATGTTAAAAGCACTTTTGTGCGATGTGTTTTTAACATTAGAAAGTCCTATTGACATTTGCGTTAAAAAAAACCGCAGTGATATCGCAATTGCCAGTGTGCTGGAGGCCTCATTCTATGTTTTCCGGGATTTTTTTAAGAAAAAGATGCGAGCAAACTGGACCCATGGAGGGTAATACATTTTTTTGCTCTAAGTTTGGGTTCAGCTTGACTCCGTTCCATTTGCTTTTCAGTTTTTCTAAGCGGAAAAAAAGCACAGCTTGCATCGTTATTGTTCCTGTCCAAAAAAAAGGGAAGCGAATGGAAGGCACCTTTCAGTTTTGTTTATGCATTAAAGTCAATGACAGAGGGAAGCAAAATGAAAAGGGCTTCCATCTGCCTTCAGCGTTGAACAGATCCTTTTTATCAGTACTATGCAAAGCAAAACAACAGGCGATCGGAGGGGAAGAGAGAGGGAACAGAAGGGGGGAGGGGAAGAGAAGCCCGGGGAAGAGGACGGGGAGGGAGAAGCCCGGGGAAGAGGAGGAGGAGGAGGGAGAAGCCCAGCCACCACCCACCAGCCAGGAGTATGTACTGTGTGCATTGTGCTCGCTTGGAGGAAGAGCTCTGGCAGACCTCGCAGAGTGAAACTTGTGGAGTGTGCAATGATCTGCATATCCAATAATGAGCTACTCTACACTAAAAAAGGTATTTGAACGCATGCATGCAAGTATGTTATGCTTCACATGCGCGCTGGAACCTCCCTTCGGAGGTTCAGTCGCAGATCCTGCGCAAAATATCAGAAGGAAATGTCCTGTATGCCGGACTTTTTCATTCAGTAAAACACAGACAGCTGACTGATGACCAAACAGACCCCATTAAAGTCAATGGGCTCTTTTCGCACCATTCTGTTTCATCATAATATGGATCTATTTGGCCAGGGCTTTCCCCTTTTCTGTTCCCTGAATGGAGCAGGAAAACGGAATCCCCACTGCAGATGGGAAAGCAGCCAAACTGATATATCTGTTCCATTTTACATCTCTTTAAAACTGAATTAAATGCATCATTTCTGCTTCAGTTTGTAATTAGTCCACATCTAGTTAAAAACTGATCAGTTTTAAAAGAACTCCAAACGCAGGTGTGAAACCACCCTAGCAGGGATATGGAGACATGCTGCTAGAATTGGGGGCAAGGCTATCTTCTCTGACTAAGCAATGCTTTGCTTGCTGTCAGATATCAGTTGACAGATAGGAGTGCAAACATTGAGACACTGGGCTATTAACTGGGGTAATGACTATATCAGTCTGAGAATTATTCAACTCCTTCAGGACAAGCAGAGTATGGCTTTAGTAAAACATTCTTCTGCCATTATAACCTGCTGCAAATGTGATGTACAGCCAGATACTAGCTTCTCCAAGTTTTCTTGAGGAATCTCAAGCTATTCATAGGGAATGACATACAGTTCACCGATTTTCTTAGGTTTGTGTGTTGCAACTGCCTTCTTCAAATCATACCAAAGTACAGAGTTCAAGTCAGGCAAATTTGACAGCCACTTCAGAATCTTCCAGGACATCTTCTGAATCCAAACCTTGGTGGGCTTTGAGATATTTTTGGGATCAGTGTCCTGTTGGAAGGTAAAATGACGCCCAAGCTTAAGCTCTCTCCTAGAAGGCATGATGTTTTCTCGTAGGATTTCCATATGCTTAAATCCATAATGCCCTCCATACGTTGCAGGTTTCCAGTGTCAGAGGAAGCACAACAGCCCCAGAGCATGACCGAGAATTTGCCATGCTTCACTATCAGCAGTGTTCTTTTCAGCATATTCTTCAATCTTCCTTCTCCATACATACCGCTAATTAATGGGCCCAAATGTTCCAGTTTTGTTTCACTGCTCCACAGAACAAAGTTCCTAAAATTCTGCGCCTTATTTATGAGGTTTTGAACACATTGGAGCTGACTTTTCTTGTGTCAGTAGAGGTGTAAGTCTTGGAGTTTGGGCATGAAGACCTTCAGCATTTACTATGCGCCTTACTGCGCAAATGGAAACATCGGTGCCTTTTGCCACCAAATTTTGCTGTAAGTCTCTTGCATTCACTCAATGGTTTTTTGACCACCTGCCTCCTAAGAGACCAAACAAACAGTGAATTCTCTAGTATAATGTGTTAAATTAGCTTTACTAGTTATTATGTTATTTCTGAACATGGTGTATTATGTGTCTCAGCCTTAACTTTGTAACTATTTTTTCATAAAGAAATATTAAATATTGAATTTTCAGTAGAAAAGGGAAGCACATTCTCTATTTCCATCAAACGCATTTCAATAATCTGAACTTGACTTCTTTGGATTAGTTTCCTCAGCTTTGTCCTTTTGAATGATAATACTTCCTCATCATAAATACTTAGACAAGCAGACTGATCTGATATTCAGGATGTTATAGACTTATAGTAAAGTCAAATTGATCTGTCAGTGTGTCCTGTGCACATAGTTAACTTCTACTGCTGAACTTTGACTAAACAGAAGAGCTGATTAGGAGGTTAAGACACAGAAAAAGAAAATAACAGGTTCTTTGTTTAATAACATTAGAAGATAGCACATTGGCCTTTGTTCTTCAGACTTCAAGACTCCACATTGAGGGCTCTCATCTCTTGAGTAAAAAAACCACTATAAATATTTCAGAATACTAACATAAAACTGTGCTTGACTGTTCTCAAAGGAATAAAGATGATGTACCTAGCATTAGTGAATTCTCAGGGTATTGCACTGTGTTTATTACCTGGAGATACAGTGCAAACTTCTCAATATCAAGTCATAAACCTTAGGAGTTATTCCAGCCATTTAGTAAACTTTCATATGTAGTAAATACAACTTTATTAATTGCCATATAATTTGCTTCTGCTGAGCTTCTGTATAAGAATAACAATTGTTTGGAGTTCATTATATCATTGTATAATTTATACATTAGTTATATTGAGAAGCCTTAGGCATTCTGGATCATATCTTAAGCAGATACAATTGTAGGAAAGCTCTAGGCAACTGGAAAAATACAATGTCGGTAAAATACAAATTCATACCATACCTGCTTAATAACTAACTTACAAAACGTGCTAAATCTAGAAGGTCTTATGAACATTATATGGCCTTCTGGCATTTGATTTAGGTGCACGGATAATCAGATAAATATCTTGAAATGTTTCTTACAGTTATAATCACCTATCTAAGGAGATACTCAGTGTGTACATCAGACTGCCATTCGGTTGAAACAGTGTTTTGTATGGATAAGAATTAGAGATGAGCGAACGTACTCATCCGAGCTTGATACTCGTTCGAGTATTAGCGTGTTCAAGATGCTCGTTACGCGTGACGAGTACCACGCGATGTTCGAGTTACTTTCACTTTCATCTCTGAGACGTTAGCGCGCTTTTCTGGCCAATAGAAAGACAGGGAAGGCATTACAACTTCCCCCTGCGACGTTCAAGCCCTATACCACCCCCCTGCAGTGAGTGGCTGGCGAGATCAGGTGTCACCCGAGTATATAAATCGGCCCCTCCCGCGGCTCGCCACAGATGCATTCAGACATAGCTCAGGGAAAGTGCTGCTGATGACGGAGCTGCTATAGGGAGAGTGCTAGGAGTTATTTCAGGCTTCAAGAACCCCAACGGTCCTTCTTAGGGCCACATCTGACCGTGTGCAGTACTGTGGAGGCTGCTTTTAGCAGTGTTGCACAATTTTTTTTTTTCTGTATATTGGCCGTGCAGAGCATTACGTCCGCAGTCTGCAGTCATTGTACAGAGTATAGGGTCAGTACTGGTGAGGCAGGGAAAGAGATATTCAGGCTATATAGGCAGTGGGCTTTTTCCAAAAAATTGGGAAAAAATACTATATTTGGGCTGCCTGTGACCATCTTCAGTTTACTGCGTGTCTGCTGGGGGTAGTAGTCCTAATTAATACGCAGCTAACCGTTACAGCAGGCTTGCACAAAATTGTTTTCTGGATCTGCTGTCTCTGTTACATGATCGCCGTCATCCCGCCAGAGGGAAACAGTATACATAATATTATACGCTGCCTACAGTATCTATCTGCTGGGGGTAGTAGTCGTAATTAATATGCAGCTAAGCGTTACAGCAGGCTTGCGCAAAATTGTTTCCTGGATCTACTGTCTCTGTTACAGTATCTGTCTGCTGTATCAGCTCAGCATTTTAAAAAAATAGAAGCAAAATACTTAAGGCCTACTACTGGCCTTTGGCCACTTGACTGCTTCTGCGCTGTGAATTCCACTAGCTCAGTCATGCGCACCTACGTCTCACTACAGGCGTGCGCAAAATTGTTTCCTGGCTCTGCTGTGCGTTCCGTAAGGGAAGTCAGCCTCCAACCACAGGCCAATAAGCGGCACATTTAATACAGCGTTCTGTTTCTGCACTACTGGTAATACAGCATGCTGAGGGGTAGGGGTAGGCCTATAGGACGTGGACGCGGGCGAGGACACGGAGGCCCAAGTCAGGGTGTGGGCACAGGCCGAGCTCCTGATCCAGGTGTATCGCAGCCGACTGCTGCGGGATTAGGAGAGAGGCACGTTTCTGGCGTCCCCACATTCATCTCACAATTAATGGGTCCACGCGGTAGACCTTTATTAGAAAATGAGCAGTGTGAGCAGGTCCTGTCGTGGATGGCAGAAAGTGCATCCAGCAATCTATCGACCACCCAGAGTTCTACGCCGTCCACTGCTGCAACTCTGAATCCTTTGGCTGCTGCTCCTCCTTCCTCCCAGCCTCCTCACTCCATTACAATGACACATTCTGAGGAGCAGGCAGACTCCTAGGAACTGTTCTCGGGCCCCTGCCCAGAATGGGCAGCAATGGTTCCGAATCCTCTCCCACTGGAGGAGTTTGTCGCGACCGATGCCCAACCTTTGGAAAGTTCCCGGGGTCCAGGGGATGAGGCTGGGGACTTCCGGTAACTGCCTCAAGAGCTTTCAGTGGGTGAGGAGGACGATGACGATGAGACACAGTTGTCTATCACTCAGGTAGTAGTAATTGGAGTAAGTACGAGGGAGGAGTGCACAGAGGATTCGGAGGAAGAGCAGCTGGACGATGAGGTGACTGACTCCACTTGGTTTGCTACGCCTACTGAGGACAGGTCTTCAGAGGGGGAGGCAAGTGCAGCAGCAGGGCAGGTTGGAAGAGGCAGTGCGGTGGCCAGGGGTAGAGGCAGGGCCAGACTGAATAATCCACCAACTGTTTCCCCAAGCGCCCCCTCGCGCCATGCCACCCTGCAGAGGCCGAGGTGCTCAAAGTTCTGGCAGTTTTTCACTGAGAGTGCAGACGACCGACGAACAGTGGAGTACCACGCGGTGTTCGGGTTACTTTCACTTTCATCTCTGAGACGTTAGCGCGCTTTTCTGGCCAATTGAAAGACAGGGAAGGCATTACAACTTCCCCCTGTGACGTTCAAGCCCTATACCACCCCCCTGCTGTGAGTGGCTGGGGAGATCAGATGTCACCCGAGTATAAAAATCGGCCCCTCCCGCGGCTCGCGTCAGATGCCTTGTGAGTTAGCTGAGGGAAAGTCCAGTTGTATTGGAGTTGCTGTAGGGAGAGTGTTTGTAGTGAGTGTAGGCTTCAAGAACCCCAACGGTCCTTCTTAGGGCCACATCTACCTGTGTGCAGGCTGCTGTTAGCAGTGGATATATATTTTTTTTTCTCAAAATCGGCTGTGCAGAGCATTGCACCCTGCATTAGGGACAGAAGTGGTGGTTAGGCAGGGAGAGTGTTAGGAGTGAGTGTAGGCTTCAAGAACCCCAACGGTCCATTCTAGGGCCACATTTAACCGTGTGGAGTACTGTGCAGGCTGCTGTTAGCTGTGTTGCATTTTTTTTTTTTTCTCAAAATCGGCTGTGCAGAGCATTGCACCCTGCATTGATACTACAGGGACAGAATTGTGTAGGCAGGGCCAGAAGACATATATTATTGATTGAATATAGTCAGTGGGCCTTTTCTTTAAAAAAAAAAGGGAAAAAAGTATATTTGGCCTGCCTCTGTCAGTCCTCAGGGCTCTGGGTACGTGTGTGCTGCGCGGAGAACGTAAAAAAATCAGAAGCAGCCAGCTACGTTTTACAGCAGGCTTGCGCCACTTTCTTTCCTGCCTGTGAAATTCCTTGCTCTGCTCTAGTTAATAACTCTGCAACACTAAAGTTCTGTGACACATTTGCAGGGGCACAACACAGTTATTAAACTTATTATTCATTGAATAGACGCAGTGGGCCTTTCCTTTTAAAAAAAAGGGAAAAAAGTATATTTGGCCTGCAGGCTTGCGCCAATTTCTTTCCTGCCTGGGAAATCAAATCACTGGTAATACAGCATGCTGAGGGGTAGGGGTAGGCCTAGAGGACGTGGACGCGGCCGAGGACGCGTAGGCCCAAGTGAGGGTGTGGGCACAGGCCAAGCTCCTGATCCAGGTGTATCGCAGCCGACTGCTGCGGGATTAGGAGAGAGGCACGTTTCTGGCGTCCCGACATTCATCGCACAATTCATGGGTCCACGCGGGAGACCTTTATTAGAAAATGAGCAGTGTGAGCAGGTCCTGTCGTGGATGGCAGAAAGTGCTTCGAGCAACCTATCGTCCACCCACAGTTCTGCGCCGTCCACTGCTGCAAATCCGAATCCTCTGTCTGCTGCTCCTCCTTCCTCCCAGCCTCCTCACTCCACTCCAATGACACATGCTCAGCAGCAGGAAGACTCCCAGGAACTGTTCTCGGGCCCCTGCTCAGATTGGGCAGCAGTGGTTCCTCTCCCACCAGAGGAGTTTATCGTCACTGATGCACAACCATTGCAAAGTTCCCGGGGTCCGGGGGATGAGGCTGGGGACTTCCGCCAACTGTCTCAAGACCTTTCTGTGGGTGAGGAGGATGATGACGATGAGACACAGTTGTCTTGCAGTCAGGTAGTAGTGAGGGCAGTAAGTCCGAGGGAGGAGCGCACAGAGGATTCGGAGGAAGAGCAGCAGGACGATGAGGTGACTGACCCCACCTGGTTTGCCACGCCTACGCAGGACAGGTCTTCAGAGGGGGAGGCAAGGGCAGCAGCAGGGCAGGTTGCAAGAGGCAGTGCGGTGGCCAGGGGTAGAGGCAGGGCCAGACCGAATAATCCACCTACTGTTTCCCAAAGCGCACCCTCGCGCCATGCCAACCTGCAGAGGCCAAGGTACTCTAAGGTCTGGCAGTTTTTCACAGAGATGCCTGACGACCGACGAACAGTGGTGTGCAACCTTTGTCGAGCCAAGATCAGCCGGGGAGCCACCACCAACAGCCTCACCACCACCAGCATGCGCAGACATATGATGGCCAAGCACCCCACAAGGTGGGACGAAGGCCGTTCACCGCCTCCGGTTTGCACCGCTGCCTCTCCCCCTGTGCCCCAACCTGCCACTGAGATACAACCCCCCTCTCAGGACACAGGCACTACCGTCTCATGGCCTGCACCCACACCCTCACCTCCGCTGTCCTCGGCCCCATACACCAGTGTCTGTCAGCGCACCGTCCAGCCGTCGCTAGCGCAACTGTTGGAGCGCAAGCGCAAGTACGCCGCCACGCATCCGCACGCTCAAGCGTTAACCGTCCACATAGCCAAATTTATCAGCCTTGAGATGCTGCCGTATAGGCTTGTGGAAACGGAGTCCTTCAAAAGTATGATGGCGGCGGCGGCCCCAGGCTACGCTGTTCCCAGTCGCCACTACTTTTCCCGATGTGCCGTCCCAGCCCTGCACGACCACGTCTCCCGCAACATTGTATGCGCCCTCACCAACGCGGTTACTGCCAAGGTCCACTTAACAACGGACACGTGGACAAGCACAGGCGGCCAGGGCCACTACATCTCCCTGACGGCACATTGGGTGAATTTAGTGGAGGCTGGGACAGAGTCAGAGCCTGGGACCGCTCACGTCCTACCCACCCCCAGAATTGCGGGCCCCAGCTCGCTGCTGGTATCTGCGGTGGTGTATGCTTCCTCCACTAAAGCACCTTCCTCCTCCTCCTCCGCAACCTCTGTCTCGCAATCAAGATGTGTCAGCAGCAGCACGTCGCCAGCAGTCGGTGTCGCGCGGCACGGCAGCACAGCGGTGGGCAAGCGTCAGCAGGCCATGCTGAAACTACTCAGCTTAGGAGAGAAGAGCCACACGGCCCACGAACTGCTGCAGGGTCTGACAGAGCAGACCGACCGCTGGCTTGCGCCGCTGAGCCTCCAACCGGGCATGGTCGTGTGTGACAATGGCCGTAACCTGGTGGCGGCTCTGCAGCTCGGCAGCCTCATGCACGTGCCATGCCTGGCCCACGTCTTTAATTTGGTGGTTCAGCGCTTTCTGAAAAGCTACCCACGTTTGTCAGACCTGCTCGTAAAGGTGCGCTGGCTCTGCGCACATTTCCGCAAGTCCCACACGGACGCTGCCACCCTGCGCACCCTGCAACATCGCTTAATCTGCCAGTGCACCGACTGCTGTGCGATGTGCCCACACGGTGGAACTCTACGCTCCACATGTTGGCCAGGCTCTATGAGCAGCATAGAGCTATAGTGGAATACCAACTCCAACATGGGCGGCGCAGTGGGAGTCAGCCTCCTCAATTATTTTCTGAAGAGTGGGCCTGGTTGGCAGACATCTGCCAGGTCCTTGGAAACTTTGAGCAGTCTACCCAGGTGGTGAGCGGCGATGCTGCAATCATTAGCGTCACCATTCCTCTGCTATGCATCTTGAGAAGTTCCCTGTAAAGCATAAAGGCAGATGCTTTGCGCTCGGAAACGGAGGTGGGGGAAGACAGTATGTCGCTGGATAGTCAGAGCACCCTCCTGTCTATATCTCAGCGCATTCAGGAGGAGGAGTAGGAGCATGAGGAGGATGAGGAGGAGGGGGAAGAGACAGCTTGGCCCACTGCTGATGGTGCCCCTGCTGCTTGCCTGTCATCCTTTCAGCGTGTATGGCCTGAGGAGGAGGAGGAGGAGGAGGATCCTGAAAGTGATCTTCCTAGTGAAGACAGCCATGTGTTGCGTACAGGTACCCTGGCACACATGGCTGACTTCATGTTAGGATGCCTTTCTCGTGACCCTCGCATTACACGCATTCTGGCCACTACGGATTACTGGGTGTACACACTGCTCGACCCACGCTATAAGGAGAACCTTCCCACTCTCATTCCCGAAGAGGAAAGGGGTTCGAGAGTGTTGCTATACCACAGGACCCTGGCGGACAAGCTGATGGTAAAATTCCCATACGACAGCGCTAGTGGCAGAAGGCGCAGTCCGAGGGCGAGGTAGCAGGGGAGGTGAGATCGAGCAGCATGTACAGCCCAGGCAGTGCAACAGTCTTTAAGGGCCTGGACAGCTTTATGGCTCCCCAGCAAGACTGTGTCACCGCTCCCCAGTCAAGGCTGAGTCGGCGGGAGCACTGTAAAAGGATGGTGAGGGAGTACGTAGCCGATCGCACGACCGTCCTCCGTGACGTCTCTGCCACCTACAACTACTGGGTGTCGAAGCTGGACACGTGGCCTGAACTCGCGCTGTATGCCCTGGAGGTGCTTGCTTGTCCTGCGGCTAGCGTCTTGTCGGAGAGGGTGTTTAGTGCGGCTGGGGGAATCATCACAGATAAGCGTACCCGCCTGTCAACCGACAGTGCCGACAGGCTAACACTCATCAAGATGAACAAAGCCTGGATTTCCCCAGACTTCTCTTCTCCATCAGCGGACAGCAGCGATACCTAAGCAATACGTAGGCTGCACCCGCGGATGGAAGCATCGTTCTCTCTCACCATCCAAAACGGGGACATTTCTGCTTCATCAATCTGTGTATAATATTCCTCCTCCTCCTCCTGCTCCTCCTCCTGAAACCTCACGTAATCACGCTGAACGGGCAATTTTTCTTAGGGCCACAAGGCTCACTCATATAATTTTTCTAAATTTTTTTTATACGTTTCAATGCTCTTAAAAGCGTTGGAACTTTAACTTGAAACAATTTTTCGTTAAACTGGGCTGCCTCCAGGCCTAGTTACCACTTAAGCCACATTAACCAAAGCGATTAATGGGTTTCACCTGCCATCTTGGTTGGGCATGGCCAATTTTTACTGAGGTACATTAGTACTGTTGCTACACCAATTTTTTTGGGCCCTCACCTACAGTGTAATCATAGCAATTTCTATGTTCTTCGCCTGCACTCATGGTACAGAAAGGTGTGTGGGGTTGGCCTACACTTTAGCTACATAAATGTAACTTGGGCCTTGGCTATACTGCAGCTACTGAAATGGAACTAAGACTGCGCTCCCACTATACTGCTGCTTCGGAATTGTTCCTGGGGCCTGTGTAGGCTGCTACTATTACTTAAATGGAACTTAGACTATGCTCCTCCTATACTGCTGCTTCGGAATTGTTACTGGGGCCTGTCTTGAGTGCTATTATTACTGAAATGGAACGAAGACTGCGCTCCCACTATACTGCTGCTTCGGAATTGTTACTGGTGCCTGTCTTGAGTGCTACTATTGCTTACATGGAACTAATACTGTGCTCCCCCTATAATGCTGCTAGTGATATGTTAGTGGGGCCTGTCCTAATGCTACGGCTGAAATGTTACGAATTATGGGCTCTGCCTATACCGCTGCTAATGGTATGTCTCTGGGGTGTGGAAACAGAGGCTTCCCAAAGACATGATGGCGGCGAGGCCATTTCCCACCAACGCGGTTACTGTTAAGGTGCATATAACCACGGACACGTGGAGAGGACACGTAGTGCCTCAAAAACATCCCCCGCCACGGCCCACTTAATCCTGGCCACATTCCGAAAACCAACAAAATACAACCGCGCTACTAGGTCCGCAGTCACCACCACATTACCACCAACGCGGTTACTGTTAAGGTGCATATAACCACGGACACGTGGAGAGGACACATAGTGCCTCAAAAACATCCGCCTCCTCCTCCAACAATGAAAACATTCTTGGCAAATGCCTTTGCATTGGTTCGTCTGGTGGCAGTCCAAGAATTTCACCTTTACCGACACAACAAGAGAGCCCCCCCACCATCCCTCCGCCACGGCCCACTTAATCCTGGCCACATTCCGAAAACCAACAAAATAAAACCGTGCTACTAGGTCCGCAGTCACCACCACATTACCACCAACGCGGTTACTGTTAAGGTGCATATGACCACGGACACGTGGAGAGGACACATAGTGCCTCAAAAACATCCCCCTCCTCCTCCAACAATGAAAACATTCTTGGCAAATGCCTTTGCATTGGTTCATCTGGTGGCAGTCCAAGAATTTCACCTTTACCGACACAACAAGAGAGCCCCCCCACCATCCCCCCGCCACGGCCCACTTAATCCTGGCCACATTCCGAAAACCAACAAAATACAACCGCGCTACTAGGTCCGCAGTCACCACCACATTACCACCAACGCGGTTACTGTTAAGGTGCATATAACCACGGACACGTGGAGAGGACACGTAGTGCCTCAAAAACATCCCCCGCCACGGCCAACTTAATCCTTGCCACATTCCGAAAACCAACAAAATACAACCGCGCTACTAGGTCCGCAGTCACCACCACATTACCACCAACGCGGTTACTGTTAAGGTACATATTACCAGTCTGACTGGGGCATGCAGACACCTTGACAGAATGAATAGTGTGTGGCACATAGGTTCCCCATTGCTATGCCCACGTGTGCAGCTCCTGATGGCGGTGGCACAGGATTATATTTGTCATTGCTTCTGTACAGCATTGTGGGCTATCGCCCCACCCCTTTTGAAGAGGGTCGCTGCCTAGCCGTGCCAACCCTCTGCAGTGTGTGCCTGCAGTTCCTCCTCATGGCAGACGCACTTATAAATAGACATGAGGGTGGTGTGGCATGAGGGCAGCTGAAGGCTGCGCAGGGACAGTTTGGTGTGCGCTGTGGACACTGCATCATGCAGGGGGGAGGGGGGTTGGGCAGCATGTAACCCAGGAGAAGTGGCAGCGGAGTGTCATGCAGGCAGTGATTGTGCTTTGTTGTAGGTAGTGTGGTGCTTAGCTAAGGTATGCCATGCTAATGAGGGCTTTTCAGAAGTAAAAGTTGTTGGGAGGGGGGGGGGCCCACTCTTGCCGGTATTGTGGCTTAATAGTGGGACCTGTGAACTTGAGATGCAGCCCAACATGTAGCCCCTCACCTGCCCTATCCGTTGCTGTGTCGTTCCCATCACTTTCTTGAATTGCCCAGATTTTCACACATGGAAACCTTAGCGAGCATCGGCGAAATACAAAAATGCTCGGGTCGCCCATTGACTTCAATGGGGTTCGTTATTCGAAACAAACCCTCGAGCATTGCGAAAATTTCGTCCCGAGTAACGAGCACCCGAGCATTTTGGTGCTCGCTCATCTCTAGTTAGAAGCCCAAAAATTAGGTAGTAAATAGAGATGAGCGAGCGTACTCGTCCGAGCTTGATGCTTGAGCTTGATGCTCGTTCGAGTATTAGGGTACTCGAGATGCTCGTTACTCGAGACGAGCACCACTCGGTGTTCGAGTCACTTCCATTTTCTTCCCAGAAAAGTTTGTGCCGTTTTCTGGCCAATAGAAACACAGGGAAGGCATTACAACTTCCTCCTGTTAAGTTCCAGCCCTATCCCTGCAGTGAGTGGCTGGGGAGATGAGGTGACACCCGAGTATATAAACTGGGGCCGGCCGCGGCTCGCCTCAGGTGCACGCTGAGAGACATTAGGGAAAGTGCCGTCCTGCTGTAGCTGCTATAGGGAGAGTGTTAGTCTTAGGGCCACATCTGACCGTGTGCAGTACTGTTGAGGCTGCTTTTAGCAGTTTTGCACATTTTTGTTTTTGTATATCGGGCGTGCAGACCATAGCGTCATCAGTCTGCAGTCATTTTACTGAGTATAGGGGCAGTACTGGTGAGGCAGGGACAGTGGTACAGGGAAATAGATATACTGGCTATGTAGGCAGTGGGCTTTTTCAAAAAAATTGGAAAAAAAAATCTTTGGGCTGCCTGTGACCGTGTTCAGTTTACTGCATGTCTGCTGGGGGTAGTAGTCACTCACTATTACCCAGCTAGGTGTTACTGCAGCCTTGCGCATAATTTTTTCTGGCTGCACTGTGCTTTTAATAACCACAGTCATCCTCCAACAGGGAAATCTATATACAGGCTATATAGGCAGTGGGCTTTTTCCCAAAAATTCGAAAAAAATACTATATTTGGGCTGCCTGTGACCGTCTTCAGTTTACTGCGTGTGTGCTGGGGGTAGTAGTCACTCATTATTACCCAGCTAAGCCTGTGACCGTCTACAGTTTACTGCGTGTCTGCTGGGGGTAGTAGTCGCTCATTATTACCCAGCCTTGCGCATAATTTTTTCTGGCTGCACTGTGCTTTCAATAACCACAGTCCTCCTCCAACAGGGAAATCCATATACAGGCTTTATAGGCAGTGGGCTTTTTCCTGCTCCCCTTATACTGCTGCTAGTGATATGTTACTGGGGCCTGTCTAGACTGCTACTACTACAGAAATGGAACTGATACTGTGCTCCCCCTATACTGCTGCTAGTGATATGTTACTGGGGCCTGTCCAGACTGCTACTACTACTCAAATGGAACTAATACTGTGCTCCCCTTATACTGCGGCTAGTGATATGTTACTGGGGCCTGTCTAGACTGCTACTACTACTGAAATGGAACTAATACTGTGATCCCCCTATACTGCTGCTTTGGAATTGTTACTGGGGCCTGTCTTGACTGCTACTATTACTGAAATGGGCGGTTGGGCAGCATGTTACCCAGGAGAAGTGGCAGCGGAGTGTCATGCAGGCAGTGATTGTGCTTTGTTGGAGGTACTGTGGTGCTTAGCTAAGGTATGCATTGCTAATGAGGGTTTTTCAGAAGTAAAAATTGTTGGGGGTGGGGGCACTCTTGCCACTATTGTGGCTTAATAGTGGGACCTGGGAACTTGAGATGCAGCCCAACATGTAGCCCCTCGCCTGCCCTATCCGTTTCTGTGTCGTTCCCATCACTTTTTTGAATTTCCCAGATTTTCACAAAGGAAAACCTTAGCGGAGCATAAGTCCCATACAAAAATGCTCGGGTCGCCCATTGACTTCAATGGGGTTCGTTACTCGAAACGAACCCTCGAGCATCGCATAACGAGCACCTGAGCATTTTGGTGCTTGCTCATCTCTAGTAGTAAACTTCCTTTAAGAATGAGCGGGAAAGATCCAGGACATCAAGGGCTGCTGAGACCCCAAAACAGCATGATGTGTGAATTCAAAAAGTAAGAGAAAAGGGATATCAAGGGTTATGGAGACCTCAGAATAGTATGAGGTCCGAATTCAAAAAGTGAGGGGAAAAATCAATACTTAAAGGGCATCATAAGCCACAATGTGAGGCCTGACTTCTATTATTGCTGGGAAGAGCCACTACATCAAAGGTTGCAGAAATTGGGGAACAGCACCAGGCCTGAATTCAAAGAGAAAGGTAGAGCCACTGCATCAAGGGCAGCAAGACTATCCAGGCAATGTTGAGTATATAACCTAGTACTCTAAGATCTTGCCCTGTTACCACAGTAATATAAAAAAATCAATGTTATTAATTGATCAATAATCTGATAAATGATGTGCAACCTAAGTAATATTCAAAGCAATGTATAAGTCATTGTATTTTACACTGTAAAAATCACATTGTGGCCCAATGAGACAAGTGTTTTGAATAATTTCTATTCATCTCGGCCACCTGAGTAGGGAGATAATTTGAAAATGGGTAAATGAAGCTTTTTACTTGTGGATACATAGAATTAAGTAGACAGATGTTTGAGCTGTATTGACAATATCTCATCAAGCTTTCTCCAGCCCTGATAAGATACCATCAGAAAATGGGCACTAGTACACAGATGAAAACCACCTGCCTATTAGTGCGTGCTGCCAAAATAGCTCTATTGAGGCATGGACTCCACTTGACTTACAAGACTTGTGAAAGTGTCCTGTGGTATTTGGCACTTAGTTGTTAGGCCTCCATCACGCAGACATTTTTTACCGTGATTACCATGGAGCTTCCAGTGGTGCACTAATCATGGTATAATGCTCCCATTGCTTTTAATGGAGCCTCTCAGACAGCCACTCAGTTTTCAAGTGGAGTCTGTTTTATGCTAAACTCTGCTGGCGGCTGCAGCTCCCTGTGGCCAAAAGCGAAAGTAAAATTGCTGGAAAGCGCCGCGATTTAAATGACGGCACTTACCACAATGCCCATGTGAGTGAGGCCTAAGGACCAGATCCTTTAGGTCCTGTAACTTGTGAGGTACAGCTTTCATGGACTTGTTTTTTCATACAAAGGATATTCAATTGGATTGAGATCTGGGAATTTGGAGGCTAAGTCAACAGTTTGAGCTTAACAAATTAAGACCTTGTCATGCTTCTAAACCCATTCATAAATAATTTTGACAGTGCGGTGGGGTGCATCATCCTGCTCAAAAAGGTCACTGCAATTCAGGAATACCGATAACATGAAGAATTGTACTTGGTTTGCAGCAATGTTTAGGTTGGTGGGACACATCAAGGTAACATACACATGAATGCCAGAACCCAAGCTTTCCCGGTAGAATACTGGCCAATATATCATACTGCTTCCGTTGGCTGGCCTTTCTTTCTCAGGTGAGTGACACACACACACACACACACATAACTGACCACATGAACTGTAAAGAAAACCTGTTTACTCAGACAAGGCTACCCTTTTCCATTTTTTTCATGATTCAGTTATGTTGCTTCTGTGACCAGTATAGGTAATTTTGGCAGTTGACATTTGTCAGCATGGGCACTCTGACCAGTTTCTGACTACAGAAGCCTTATACGCAGCAAGGTGCAATGCACTGCATCTTTCTATCATAGCCAGCATTAAGGTTTTTAGCAATTTGTACTATAGCAACTCTTCTGTGGGATCAGATGAGATAGGCGAGCCTTTGCTACCCATGCACATCCAAATCTGAGAACAACTGCAGTGATACGAAAAACCTAAAACTAATAGATGTGAATTACAAAAGCTGGCTGAAACTAAACTAAGAAGCTGGCATGCTGAGAATTATAGCACAATTCTCTGGCATAACATGTGGCCAGTACACAAGCAATATAACTAGCAAGGTGTATCCAGGAAAGCTGAATAAAATGGCATAAAAAAGAATCTGATTGACTGGCTCAACTGACAATCATTCCAGCTAGTTCAGTATCAAAACTAAGCTAATAAAGAAACTGATTGGCTGAGCTATCAATAACCTTAGCCAACCCAGCAGTAAAAAAGCAGAAAGCGTGCTTAACCCCTACCTGCTGAGACTTGTGAAAAGCATACCAGCTCAAAACAAAAGCAGGATTTATAGCGCAACCAATACTATGTTAGTACCCCACATCCTCCGAGGTGCCTCGGAAGCCTAAAGACTTGGTTTTGAAGAATTCTTCTTGTGGAAACCCTTTAATTAAAAGCTTGGCTTCAATATCTACTCCAGCAACCATGTTCTATCCTCCAGTCCATATCCGCGCAATACACTAAATACTGTAACAAACTGCGGATATGACAAGAGTCCAATATATTTTGAATTTCAAGTTGTAAACTACTATCAACCATTAGCAGAGAAGGAAGGACTGTGTCATTAATTGGAGGATGATATTTCTTGTGCAGTGATTTGTGAAAAACACTGGAGATTTTGAAGGACTGAGGGATCTTCAATCCGAAAGGTTAAAGGTTGATAATTTCCAAAATATTATATGGGCCAATGAACCTAGGTCCTAATTTTAAAGAAGGACGTTTTAGTTTAATGTTTCTCCCCTACAGAAAAACTAGGACCTAACAATTTTTTTCTGTCTACCACTTTGTTGTACTCCAAAACTAAGGATTTGAGGTTCATCTGAACCTCCTTCTACACCATGAGACAAGAAATCATTTTCCTCTGGGACATCAGGTAAAAAAAAGCAAAGAAAGGACCAAAAGCAGGGGTGACTATTGTAATTACAATAGAACCGCGAAGTGCCAGTAGATTCCAGACTCTGATTAAAGCAAATTTGGCCAGAGACAGAAAGGAAGGCCAATATTTATGTCTATCCAAAACAAAGCAACTCTAAATACTGTTCCAGACTTTGTGGAACAAAGTGTTAAAAAGAGTTATAAATAGTTAGATAGATCAGCGAGCCAGGAATGAATCAGACCAAGATGCTGTTTCAGTAAGAGTCTGGGAAATGCCATTCTCTTAAGGTGTTTTTATATTGTGTAATGGTTATACATGTGTTAGCAATCAGGTTTTGAGTAAATAGGACAATAAATTAACAAAATAATCAAAGTTGACAACAATTTTTTGTTGGAACATATTTTTCACATCTGTATTTTGGGTTCTTACAAAAATTGGCATGTAAACCATAATTTAAAGTTGCTTGTTATTCACCATGATTGTGGCATACTCTCTAACAGCTGCAATTTCCCATATGCTTAAGAGATGATAAGCCAGTTCACAACTCCCTTTTCCTAGAAATAGTATCTCACTCAAGTTGAATACAGTTCAACCAGAAAGTAGACTAAAAGAACCACAAAAAACATTAACTTCATTACCAGCAGTAACTCCCAGCTGGAGGAGAGCTGGGGGATTTTTACCAGGCACAAATCTTGCAAGCTTCCACATAACTCTCCACATCCTGGTGAATAGATGGCCACCAAAACTTTCTGGAAATTAATTTATGGGTATTATTAATCCCAGACGCCTGGCCAACCCCGATTCATGTATCTCACTGATCAACTATAGCTGTTAATAGATGGGCACAAACAATTTCTCTTTTAGAAGATCATTAGGCGCTATATCCTGAGCCATCTTTAACAAATCCTCTAAGCCCAGTGAGAGAGCCAAAATCATCACCCCCTCAGCCAGGAAATATCTCCATTCTTCGAACGCCCATTTGACTGTCAACAATTCATGATCCCTTATATCTTAGTTTTGCTCAGTAGACAAAAACTTTTTAGAGAAGAAGAAGGCCCCCTGAGAGAGCACCGCCCCTGCCCTAATCTCAGATTCATCCACCTCAACTATAAATGGCTTGGATAGATCTGGTTAAACTAAAATGGGTGCAAAAGCAAATGCCTTTTTCAATTAATGATTATCTTGCAGTGGAAGACCAATTAGAATGATCAGCTCCTTTTTTAGCCAGGTTCATAAGAGGCTTCACTATTTCAGAAAATCTGCAAATAAAGTATCTATAGTAATTTGTGAATCTGAGAAACTTTTAAACTGCTTTAAATTCTCTTGCTGGACCCAGTCAAGAATTGCCTGCACTTTTATTGGATCAATTTTAAAACCTTGTGGCAAAATAATGTACCCTTTACAAGGAAACCTCTTGCACTGAAAACAGGCATTTTTCCGTCTTGGCACACAAAAAGTTCTCTCTCAAGACCTGAAACATAAAACTGTAGAGTTGGGAGACCCTCACTCTGCACTGTGACAGCTCTTCAGATATTTGTAGACAGCTATTAAATCTCCTCTCAGCCTTCTTTTTTGTAAGCTAAACATTCAGAGACCCTTTAACCGTTCCTCATAGGACATGATTTGCAGACCGCTAACCTCTTGGTAACTCTTCTCTGAACTTGCTCCAGTTTGTCAATGATTTTTTTTTAAATTGGGGTTCCCAGAACTGGACACAGTATTCCAGATGAGGTCTGACCAAGAAAGAAAAGAGGGGCATAATTCCCTCACGTGATCTAGACTCTATTCTTCTTCTAATATAATGTAATTGTTTCTTGTGAGAGTCAAAATCCGAGGAGTTAATTAAGATATCGTCAAAGCAGTCGACAAAACAACCAACATTCTCCCTGAGGATATGATTAATAAACACTTGAAAAACTGTAGGAGCATGAGTTAATCCAAACAGCATGATCAAGTTTTCATAATGCCCCTCAGGGTTTTTAGATGCGGTCTTCCACTTATCCCCTTCCCTTATATGGATAAGGTCATATGCTCCTCTCAAATCCAGTTTGGAAAACCCCTACCAATTGACTAAATACATCAGGGATGAGTGGAAGCAGATATAGATTTTTCACAGTAATCTTGTTTAATTTCTGTGAATCTAAACAAGAACGTAAATCTGCATCTTTTTTCTTAACACAGAAAAACACAGCAGCCACTGATGAATTTTAGGGCCTGAATATGTCGCTTTGGCAAACTCTTTAATATATTCCTTCAAAGCTATTTATTCTAGGCCTGTAATATTACAATTCTTTCAACTTTGTGGCAAAGTACTAGAAATACACACCAAAACAGTTCTACCCCCAGAAACAGATATTTCCAGATTTCCTATCAATAACTGCATTATGCAACCTCTTGATGGAACAACCCAATCTTTAAACACACCCCTTGAACACAAAACTTAAGGTCTCTTTGGGATAACGATGATGAATCAATTGCAAATGCCGGTGTTGGTTTATTGAGAGAACTTATAAATCGACTAAACTGCTTAACAAATTGCTGATCTATTAAATTTACTCCCGACCCACTATCAATGAATATTGTAATAGGAATTTGATGTCCATTAATGGTCAATTCAGCCAAGAGCATTGGCTTGGAAGTTGAAAACCCAGCTACTTGATGATATAGGGGATTATCTTCAACCTCCATTGGGCCAATTAGTTTTCCTATGGCTGAAGTTTTAGTTTTGACCATTGGGCAATGACATACAAAATGCTAATTTTGTCCACAATACAAACATATAAACCGCTAGCAAGTCATTGTTCACGACGCTCCTTCCTCCTCATAGCTCCTGTATGTATAGGTTACTCAGATACCTCAGGAGAGCACGAGGGCGAACATACAATAGATTTGTACTCTGCTGACTTCCATGCTCTATCACAAATTCACTGTCAATACATATGGTTAGAGCAAGAGCCTCCCCTAAAGAATGAAGTGAAGGAAACTGAATTAGATCTTCTATTTAACTAGATATAATCCAAAACAAAATTGACTCTTAAGTACTGGGTCATTCCACTGGATGTCATGTGACCAGCACCTAAACTCTGCACAATAATCCTCTACAAGACCTTTACCCTGCCAGAGACCGTGAATCTTGCGCTTGGCTAATGCCAGCCGATCATGCTCATCACACAATAGAACCTGAGCAGCAAAAAAAATCTTCAACTGAAGTTAAAGCTGCTTTAACCGGAGGGATAAACAACCTCAAAAGGGTTTTATGAAACACCCTATGCACCCTCTAAGAACTCAGTAAATCGAACTCATAAGCTAGAGGATTAATGACTCGGGTTATGGCAAAGGAACCGATAAAATGCGGCACAAGCTTTACTGGGGGGAGCTTCAATTTTAAATTCTTCGTGGACAGATAGACCTTCTGACCGACCTCAAATGGCTCCGACACAGTGGACCTTTTACAACTACGCAGTTGCATACGACCACTTGCTTTCCTCCAGATTCTTGTGCACACCATTCCAGACCTCCTGAACTCACTAGTAACAACATCAACAGTGGGACAAGTTGTAGGTACTGAAATGGAAGTCAGGAACCAGGGATGTCGACCGAACACACAGAAGAAAGGTGACACCCTGTAGCAGAACTGATACGATTATTTATGGCAAATTCGGCCAAAGGTAAAAACTCTACCCACCGACTGACCCTCTCGCCCACAAAAAGACGCAAGTATTGTACTAGGTCTTGATTTTTACATTCCGCTTGCCCATTCGTCTGCAGATGAAACACTGATGAGAAAGACAGAGATGTTCCCAAGTTTTTACAGAAGGCCCTCCAAAATTGAGCCACGAATTGCTCCCCCCGATCTGAAACTATGTTGACCAGTATTTAGTGCAATCTTATAATCTCTCTAATGAAAATCTTCTCTAATTCAGCGGCAGACAGCACTTTTTCCAAAGCAACAAAATGGGCCATTTTCGGGAGCCTGTCAACAACTACCAAAATGGTGCACAAGCTGAACACCACGTGCACAAGCTGAACACCGATTTACAAACTCCCGGACCTCCCGTGGCATGCCGGGCCACCAGTAAAATCGGGAACATAGCTCAAGAGTCCCCTGGACCCCTGGATGCCCTGCAAAAATGGAGGAATGAGACTCTTCCAGAACCAACAACCGCAGAGACATCAGTACAAATAACTTCCCTGCCGGAACCCCTTCCCGGGCTTCTTGTTGATATTCCTGAAGCTGAGCCGGAAGGTTCTGTGTCAAGGCTGCCACCACGACACTGGGCGGGAGGATGCCTACCGGAGAAAAGTCCTTAACCTCCGGAGTCCCGAAACTGCGGGAGAGGGTGTCAGCTTTCACATGTTTATCTTCTGGCAGGTACGTGACTGTAAAATTGAATTGAAGTTCTTGTGATCGGTGAAGACTGTCAACAGTTCCCTGTTCCCAACATCGTAGTTGTGCTGGGCAATACTGAATTTACGGGAAAAGAAGGCACACGGATTATACCCTTAGTGGCCCCCCAATTCCTGGGAGAGGACTGCCCCCACCCCAACCTCTGAAGTGTCTACTTCCACGAAAAAGTGCTTCTGAGGGTCTGGCTGAACAAGCACTGGTGCGGTGGAAAAAGCCCTCTTAAGTTGCTCAAACGCCTCTGAAGCTTCCGGAGACCACGACGTCATATCCGCTCCTTTTTTAGTGAGATCGGTCAGTGGTTGTGCAATCACTGAAAAATTTCTGATAAATTTTTTGTAAAAGTTGTCAATCCCAAGAAAGAGCTGAAGAGCCTTCAAATTTTTTGGTTTAGCCCATTGTGCGATTGCCGCAACCTTGTCTGACTGCATACACACCTCCGTTGGAGTAACGATATACCCAAGGAATGACACGCGTTTGACCCCAAATGAGCACTTCTCCAATTAAACATACAATTGGTACTCCCGTAGCCGCTCTAACACTAAATGGAGATGTCTGACATGCGTGTCCCAATCCGACGAGTACAGCAAAATGTCATCCAAATAGACAACCATAAAAACCCTTAGATAATTGTGGAAGACCGAGTTCATAAACCCTTGAAAAACCACCGGAGCATTGCATAACCCGAAGGGCATAACCAGACACTCAAAGTGCCCCAACCGGGTGTTGAATGCGGTCTTCCACTCATCACCAGACTTAATACGTAAAGGATTATAAGCCCCCCGAAGGTCAAGCTCAGAGAACCAGCATGCTTCCACCACCTGATTCAACTGATCAGGGATCAAAGGGAGCGAATACTGTTTTTTTTTATGGTGATCTTGTTTAAAGCCCGATTGTCAACACAAGGCCACAACAACCCATCTTTCTTTTCAACAAAAATTAGGCCTGCTCCAGCTGGTGACTTTGATGGTCTGATATGTTCCTTGGCTAAAGCCTCTGAAATATAGGATTTAAGAGCCTCATGCGCCCGACCTGACAAATTAAATATGGCCCCCTTAGGGATGGGACTATCAGGGACCAGATCAATCCTACAATCCCATTCGCCGTGTGGGGGTAATACCTCAGAAAGCTTCTTAGAGAACACATCTTTAAAATCCCGTAAATAGTTTGGAATACTAATATTATCGGTGGAGCACAATGTAACAGGTATCAGATGATCCTGACAGCACCCTCCCCACCGAACTAGCTCCACAGTAGTCCAATCGAACTGAGGATTGTGCATCCTTAGCCACGGCAATCCCAGAACGATATCCACGGACATCTTCTCTATGACCAGAAATGAAATAACCTCTAAATGTAATGCGCCCACCATGAACCGAAGTTCTGCTCTCCTCCAACACACGACACTTGAGGACAGAGGGGTTGCATCGATACTGGTAAAGTGGATCGTCAAACCTAACACGGTAAAACTTGATAACAGTGGTCTTACGAACTGCAAATGGATAAGGCTCGCGGCCGACCTAGAATCAATAAATGCTTGTCCCACCCTGTGAAAAGCCTTGTAGGATACACTACAAGGCACCAGTAATTTAGGGAGTACCTGATCTCCTAGATGACCCTCCCGACAGTCACCTAGGAGCTGAAGTTTCTCCCGCTGCTTCCGTATCTGCCGTTCCTCGCAGCACGCGATGCGATGACCAGCCTTGCTGCAGTAGAAACAGAGTTGGTTTAAAACCCAGAACCCCCTCCGTTCTTCAGGACTCAACCAGTCCACTTCCATACCATCAGCTCCGGGGATTGACAATGGAGTACAGGCTGTAGAAGTTGCCAGAGACTTAGCACCATGTTCTTGATGGTTCTCTAGCTTAGCTTCCTTTCTAGACCTGAGTCTACGATCAGCTCTGACTGACAATTCCATAGCCTGATTCAAAGTAGAGGGTGACAGATGGGATAGCAATAGATCTTTTACTGCATCAGACAGGCCTACCAAAAACAAATCTTTGAGCGCACAGTCGTTCCATGCAGATTCACTTGAATACTGCCTGAAACTAGAGCAATATTCTTCTGCCAACTGGCACCCCTGGCGTAGGGCCAACAACTTACTGACTGCATAACCTGCACGATCGGGTTCATCAAAAATATTTCCAAGCTCAATGAAAAAAAGAGTCTACCGACTGCAGACAAATGGAATCAGCCAGTAAAGAATAGGCCCATGACTGAGGCCCTTCTCTGAGCAGAGACATAACAATTCCTACCCGTTGGGGCTCGGACCCAGAGGAACGAGGCCACAAGCGAAAAAACAACTTACAAGCCTCTCGGAAGACACAGAATTTTTTCCAGTCCCCCAAGAACACCTTGGGTAATGGGCATTTAGGTTCAGGTACTGGATCAGTGGGCACAACCAACCGCTGCTCATGATGGCTGAGATGCCCCAACAGGACCTGAACCATCCCAGCCAGGTCATGAATCTGATTGGTAATCATATTGTAGGACTCCATTCACACCGTGAATCCCTCCTCAAAAAAACGCAGGAACATATATTTTTTTGGGCCAGTTATTATGTTACAGTACTAGTAGTGTGCACAGGTATGCATGGCGCAGGACTCCCTGACCCTCACCCACGCCAATGTCCCTTCCTGGAGGTAGCCCCAAAGGTGGACTGGTCAAGGCTGCCAACACTGACTCTATGCTGCCTAGTGGCAGGACAGGAAGGAACCGCCGTACCTATGCAGATGACAACTTACTAGTACCGACAGGCTAGGCCGATAGAATAAACCAACACAACAGGAAAACCGCAGAACACGGGCAGAGCTGGATCGAGACTAGGTAACTTTCACTGGAGCAGGACCGAAGTCAGACACACAGGGAACAGAGCAAATAACTGGCAACTGCTATCAGCAGCTGCCAGACTATATTCAGGAGACCAATCAAGCCTGCTGACTGGAGCACCCAGCCAGCCACTATAACACAGAGGTAGAGCGCGAGCGCCACACGCCGAGCCCGCACACCAGAGCACGGTGCAAAATTACAGCTGGAAAGGGTTTTTCTGAAAAGAGACCCAGTAATGGCACTGCCACCTCTTACCAGGTGTGATGAGCACAAAAGTCAGAATATAATTGGCCAAATTTCCCTTCTGTTATGCAATTTTTTTTTTATAAGTGCAATTCACAAATAATGAGATTATGACTATAAAGACAAATGTACACATAAACCTAAAGAATGGTCAAATTATGAAGGAATACCATTTTCTGACACCAAATACTATACAATTGTGTGTCATAGAATGTATATTTGTGATAGAAAATACATTTTTTTATTCAAATACAAAACTGTGAGGCAAAAATGACATTCTGTGACTTTCAAAATTCACATTTGCCTAGTAGGGTTCAAATCCGACAAAGGAAACATCTGCATGAAGTTTGTACTGTATGTTCTCCCTGTATTTGCATGAGTTTCCTCTGGGTATTCTGGTTTCTTCCCAAACTCCAAAAGCATGGGTAATAGCCTCATTTGAAATTTAGATTGTGTGCCCCAATGGGGACAGCGACCAATATAATCTCTGTATCATGCCGCGGAATGTGTATGCACTATAGAAAATAAAAATAATAAGAGAATTAAGTTGCACAACATACCATTCTGAATTATAGAACCTCATTTAGCAACACAAAACACATTATTCCATGATACAAACTACCCTTTTCTGACATAGAATATAATTTTGTGAAGCAAAATAACATATAGTGAAAAATAAATTACATTTTATAATACAGAATACGATTATAAGACACCACATATTCTTCTGTTTCAAAAGATGTTATTCAGGAAGGTTTCATTTCTCTTTAGGGATAGCACCTAGAAATTGTGAGGACACTTATAAGGCTGTCCATGCTCGTCTGGCAAATATGCAAATGGGAAGATGAAACAATATCTCTAAAGTGCTAAGTATTGGAAGACAGCATTCCTGCTATGTGCCAATCCAGTGCCGTCACTATAGAGTTCTTAAATATGAGAAACAAGGGTCTGTCTATCACATTACTCAATTCCCTTAAAACCCAGGGGTGTATGCCATCGGGACCCGGCAATTGGCCTATTTTAATCTTTTTAGGAAGGCTCTGCACTTCTTCCTGGGTCAGACTGGTGACATTTAGTGGAGAGTTTACATTATCACTCTGCATCTCATCTGACATTTTATTTCCCTCTGTGAATACACTGGAGAAAAACTATTTAATAGATTTGTTTTTTACTCATCAACCTCTACATTTTCTACTACATTATTTACTAAAGGGACAACACTTTCAGTATTTATCTTTTTACTATTTAAATAGTTAAAGAACAGTTTAGGGTTAGTTTTACTCTCTTTGGTAATAAGTTTCTCTATCTCCATCTTTGCTGCTTTTATCTTATTTTTACATAACTTTTTATCTTTTTTCACTTTTTAGTGCTTCTTGGCTGCCTTCTTATGTTGGTAGTTTAAGCGCTTTCATTTTACAGTTTATTGCCCGCTTTATATCTTTATTGAGCCACACTGGTTTTCTCCTATTACTAACTCTTTTATTCCTGTAAGGTATGAAACACTCACAGTAAGTATTTAAGATGTTCTTTAACATTTCCCATTTATTGTCTGTACTCCTATTTTTGAGGACATTATCACAGTTAATAAGGTTAAGGGCATAACTAAGCTGATTGAACTTGGCCTTCCTGAAGTATTTTCGTAACTCCCATAGAAAACTCTCTCTTGAAGGACAAGTTGACATCTACTATATTATGGTCACTATTTCAAGGTGCCACTTAATCTACACCCCAGTTATTCTATCAGGTCTATTGGTTAATGTTAAGTCACAAATGGCTGTCCCCCTAGTCAGGTCCTGTACAAGTTGGGTTAAGTAATTATTAGAGATGAGCGAGCATACTCGTCCGAGCTTGATGCTCGTTCGAGTATTAGGGTGCTCGAGATGCTCGTTACTCGAGACGAGCACCACGCGGTACTCGTCTCGATTAAACGAGCACTGACCATTGAATTCAATGGAGCCGGCAATACAGCCGGCTCTATTGAAAGCAATGGGCTGCCGGCGTACGCGGGATGAATTGTCGGGAAGAGCTTAAATATATAAGCCCTTCCCTGCAATTCATCTAGAAATGTGTAAAAATAAAAAATATATATATACTCACCTGGTCCCGGCAGAACGATGTTAGCCCATTGAATTCAATGGAGCCGGCAAAACAGCCGACTCCATTGAAAGCAATGGGCTGCCGGCGATCGTGGGATGAATTGTCGGGAAGGGGCTAAATATATAAGCCCTTCCCTGCAATTCATCCAGAAATATGTAAAAATAAAAAATATATATATACTTACCTGGTCCCGGCAGACGGAGTTCAGCGCGGCAGGCTGCAGTTCTCCTGAACTGCTCTAAACAGCTGTGAGTAGTATTGAGCAGCCGGGGATTTAAAATCCCCGCCTGCTGAATGAGATGCCTCTGATTGGTCACAGCCTGACCAATCAGAGGCATCCCTCACTCACACCCATTCATGAATTCATGAATGGGTGAGTGAGGGCTGCCTCTGATTGGCTCAGCTGTCCCTGCACTGAGCCAATCAGAGTCAGCCCTCACTCACCCATTCATGAATTCATGAATGGGTGTGAGTGAGGGATGCCTCTGATTGGTCAGGCTGTGACCAATCAGAGGCATCTCATTCAGCAGGCGGGGATTTTAAATCCCCGTCTGCTGAATACTACTCACAGCTGTTCAGAGCAGTTCAGGAGAACTGCAGCCTGCCGCGCTGAACTCCGTCTGCCGGGACCAGGTAAGTATATATATATTTTTTATTTTTACACATTTCTGGATGAATTGCAGGGAAGGGCTTATATATTTAACCCCTTCCCGACAATTCATCCCGCGATCGCCGGCAGCCCATTGCTTTCAATGGAGTCGGCTGTATTGCCGGCTCCATTGAATTCAATGGGCTAACATCGTTCTGCCGGGACCAGGTAAGTATATATATATTTTTTATTTTTACACATTTCTGAATGAATTGTAGGGAAGGGCTTATATATTTAAGCCCTTCCCGACAATTCATACCGCGTACGCCGGCAACCTATTGCTTTCAATAGAGCCGGCTGTATTGCCGGCTCCATTGAATTCAATGGGCTAACATCGTTCTTCTCTGCCACAGCTGTTACAGCTGTGGCAGAGGAGAACGATCTTTACGCTGACAGTGGGGGGGGGGGGGGGTCTCACGCTTGCCGCTATTGTGGCTTAATAGTGGGACCTGGGAACTTGAGATGCAGCCCAAAATGTAGCTCCTCGCCTGCCCTATTCGTTTCTGTGTCGTTTCCATCACTTTCTTGTGTTTTGCAGATTTTCACAAATGAAAACCTTAGCGAGCATCGGCGATATACAAAAATGCTCGAGTCACCCATTCACTTCAATGGGGTTCGTTACTCGAAACGAACTCTCGAGCATCACTGAAAGTTCGACTCGAGTAACGAGCACCCGAGCATTTTGGTGCTCGCTCATCTCTAGTAATTATCTTTTGTAATTGACAGTAAGTTGTTACCTTTATGAAATATGCAGGTTTCGGCTACCGAGTTTATATGTGAATAGTTAAAGTCCCCCATATAAAATTACCTGATTGTAATTAGCTGCTTCATCAATTTTATTTCAATAACAGAGTTTTAGTAGCTTCTGTTATTTTTGGTGGTGTATAGAAAACCCTTATGAGGATTTTATTGCAGTTTTTTCCTCCATGTATTCCTACCCATGGAGACTCCACATGTTCATCCCCCTCCCATATATTTTCTTGCAATGTGAGCTTTAATCAGGATTTTACATATAGACAAACCCCTCCTTCTTTCTGGTTTTTAGGATTCCTTTTGAACAGACTGTAACCCTGTAAATTCACCGCTTTAATCTAACAAGGTCTCTGTTATTCCCACTGTGTTGCAGTTTTCCTCAGACATTATTACTTCTAGTTTGTCTACTTTATTGGTCAGACTTCTAGCATAAGTCACCATACAGCTTAGAATGTTTTGGTTACTGTATTTTGTATATTACATGTATCCCTACTAACTGTTCTGCCAGTTCTAACTGTAGTAACCCCTCCCATCGCTCAACCCCCATATCCATTACTTAAGGTGCATTTACACACACAGATGATTGCTCAAAATCTGTCAGAAACTGACAGTTTTGAGCGATCATTTTGCATAAGTAATCAGCCTTTTAGTACTTCATTTGCATATATTTACTGAACAGTGGGTGGTCTGTTATCTAAATACATCGCTATTGTTTTCCAGTGGGACAGCAGGTTTTAAAGAATGTTATCAATGCTACTCACATGGGATCACATTTACACACAATGATTATCAATCAAAAGATGGCTTTTTTTGTGAGTTTTTAGCTATAACATTGTGTGTAGAAGGGCCTTTAGTCTGAGGACACTGTTTACACTATCTCGCCCCCTCATGTCTCCCGTTGCCCTCCCCCAAGTCCCTAGTGTAAACAGTCTTCGAACCTTCTAGCCATCTTCTTCCCTAGCACAGCTGCACTCGCTCCATTGAGATGCAGCTCATCCTACAGTAGAATCTGTAGTCAGCCCAGTTCTTCAGGAACCCAAACGCTTCCTTCCTATACCAACTCTGGAACCACTTGTTCACCTCCCAAATCTCCCACTGCCTCTCTTGTGTGGCATATGGTATGGGCAGTATAAAAGAAAATACTGCTTTGAATGTCCTTGCCTTAAGCTTATCTCCTAGTTCCCTGAAATCGTTTTTAAGGACCTTCCACCTACCTCTAACTTTGTCATTGGTGCCTATGTGCACTATGACTGCTGGATCCTCACCAGCCCTCCCAGTAATCTGTGAACTTGATCTGCGATGCACCAGGAAGACAACAATATGCTCCTATTCCCCTTCTTGCTAAAACAGACATCCTCCTGGCGGTCAGAGGGCATGACGTGCTGCAGCAGTGTTAATCCTGTAATGACATTGCCCTCATCTGCCAATTTTGCAAACTTGTTTGGGTGTTCTAGTTCAGGACTAGCCTCTCTGGTTCTCTTCCCTCTATGCCTCCTTCTAACTGTCATGCAGCTAGCTGCGTGCTCATCCTGCTTTCCTGAACTACCATCCTCCTCCACATTTACCGCAGCGAGTGCCTGCTCAATGAGCAGCAAACTCCTTTCCATATTTTCAATGGATCTCAGTGTTGCCGAATGCTCTTTTAGATCCAGGATCTGACATGAAAAGAGAATATTAGAAATTTTGGCAAATTTGTGAAAAATGAAAAACTAACATTTTGCATTGACATGAATATACACGCCCTGTACTCAGTACTTAGTTGAAGCACATTTGGCACCGATTACAGACTCCAGTTTTTTTTGGTTGTGATGCCACAAGGTTTGGACACCTTGATTTGGTGTTTTTTTGCATTTTTTTCTTTTGCAAATCCTCTTACGCTCTATCAGGTTGGATGGGGACCGTCTGTGGAGAGTCATTTTCAGGTCTCTCCAGAGATGTTGGATTGTGTTCAAGTCAGGCTGGGCCACTTAAGGACATTCACATTTGTCAAGAGGAGCCAAAAAGTAACAAAGACATCCAAAGGGGAATAGCACTCGAGTGAGCACTGCAGCCCCTCGTTTCAGCAATCGGCAAGGGTCTCACTCTGACATGGCAAAAGTTTGTTAAAAGTGTAGTTACTATTTAAGCCATGTCTTTTGTAATCTCATACTTCAGCAAGTTCCTGCTTGTAGATAGTATACTGTAAGTCATAGTACATGTGTGACTATTATTATGATACAGGAAGAAATGTTAGTTTAACCCTTTCCAATCCAATTTGTATCCTGGTTTTCCTAAGGGGCTTACTCTTTTTCTGCTGTTATACAATGGCGCTATATGCTGGCTAAAGCCAGTACATTGGATAGGCTCTGACAGCAGAGAGGCTGGCAATATACAGTAAGAGAACCCCAATGGACGTCTTCCAACATCAGAGCTGTACAGCTTTAAATCATAATGTCTTTAGACGTCAGACAGTAGACTGGAGAGGGTTAAATTGATATTCATGCATCTTTCCATTTAAAAATGATATATTTCTCACTTTACTCAGAAGTTCTGATGTAAGTGAAAGACTAATGATTTTTCTCTTGCAGCAAAAAATACAAATAATGGGTATGTGCACATGGACTGATAAGAAGTTGCGTCCGAGTTTCTTGGGTGTAACTCTCATTGGACAGAACACCTCCTCTTGTTTGAGTGCTGTCCAGTGTGCAGGACACTGCACATTAACATCCTGCCATTTTTTTTTCATTAAGTTACTATTAGTCCAAGTAAAAAAAAAAGTTGCTGTACATAGACCCATGCAAATGAATGGGTGTATTTCTGTCCGATTTTTAGACTGATTTTCCAGTCCTAAAAGTGGACGGAAAAAACATTTGTGTGCATATACCCTAACAGGACTAATTATGATTCCCAAAAGCCTAGGAAAAACTTTCTGAAAGCACACAAAGTCTTTCTAGCTATGAAAGGGTATTAAAAGATTATAGCGTTAGGCAAACAGGGTTCATGCCACTGTACTAAAGTGTCAAAGCTGGGACCTGGTAATGATTCTTTTGACATTACAGGAGATTATCCAATGTTCCTCATTGAGGCAACTCACTGCAGAGCAGAAAGGTGATATTTCCATTTAAAAATGCCATTTCTATGAGCCCTACATCGCTGCATGTCAGTGTGTAGTAACATAGCTCTGCTACACTCTGGGGAGGGCAAGCACAGTTTTATTTCTGTGTAGTGTGAACTTGCATTACAGATGTAACCTTGCTCTGTTTTAGTCCCAAGAATAGTTGAAAATGGATAAGTGAGAAAAAAGCTGAGTGCTCTGCAAGTCTGTTGCTTGCAATGATGGGACAAGGTAGGCAAAACAAGAGTCACACTCTCACACCCACAGTGTCCTCGCACCTCTCTTCACAGCTCATAATTGTTTTTTTTCCCTCTCTGTTCTGCATCCTAGAAGAAAACCCTGGGAGTTATTTTTGTGACTTGGTACAGACATAGTTTATCAATGCATCTGAAATAACATTTTAGATGCCATAGAATTATATTTGCCACAAGAGAGATATCGAAAGCTTTTTAATGGAAGCATAGCTTCACATGGCTTGATGGAATATATAGAATAGTTGGGTATTAGTGTATCTTGACGCCACCAGGAAGTCCTGCCGGAGTCAAGATTAACAGGGGGGTGATACCTCCTGTACCTGATTGGCTGCACAGCAGTATTGGATGCAGGTCCTGCGAGGCCAGTAAGCTAGTGGTGTGGCAGCAATCCAGGCCGACCGGCACATAAGTACCTTCCCTGTGCCTGCTGCAGCTGACAGACCCTTCCCATCCGCTGGGCAAGAAGGCGGCACCCCGCTCTGTGTAGAACCGTAGAGCAGGTTCGGCACGAGGGAGCGCACAGTGCTGTCAAGTGCCTTTGCATGCTGGAGACGCTGAAGCCGCTCCCCACATCCCCCAGGTGTGTCTTGTATTGCGGTCTGGTGCACGGAGGACCCAGGGGCGGCATCGCATTAAGTGCCAGATGCCATCCATCCACAGCAGCACAACAGCGGCAAGCAGCAGCTTTTTACATTTGTCCCCCGCACACAGCTTTAGGAGAGCAGGGAGGCAACATCGGGGGGGCACTGACACTTATATGCATCCGCCGCGCACACCAGAGGGAGGATGACAGCTGGGAGGCCGGGGGACAGCCGCTGACCTGCGGTAACAGACGTCTGGTCTGTCACATAGTACGGCCCTTCTTGCAGTAATGCACTTCTGCTACTTCCAGGACCTTCAGCTCTTCACCCTATCGGAAGCTTGGGGTGTGAGAGGGGCGTTCCCCCTGACAAACCCCTAGCTCCCCGTGGCGTCAAGATACACTAATACCGAATAGTTGTACAGTTAGCCTGTTTAGGATCATGCACTGTAAATCCTTGTCTCCATAGCCTACATTGTCTCTCAGTAAGACTATATAGTGAATATAGGCATGGCTATGATGACAGTGCCCTTTGATCAGCTTTGCTACTGAGTCGTGACTAATACCACCACAGGAGCTGATTTCCCCTGAAACTGGGGACCACATAGTGAATGCTACCCGGCAGACTTTTATAATTGATCTCAGTGGAGCCATTTTATGTTATCTTATTAAAGCTAGAAAAGGAAAAAAAAGCATTTTTATAAATTAAAGGTAATATAAAACAGCATCATATGTCACAAAAATAAGCATATAAAAAAAATGCCAAAATTATTTTGATAGCCCAAGAAATAAAAAAATTAGAATCGTTAAACCACAATGTGAGCTAAGCTGCTAAAGTTTCTTGTTATTTAGGAGTAAAAGACTGCACGTTAATATTAAGATTGTAACATGTAATGCTGTGATCTGCTTTGTTATACATAGAGGATATATTTATACACAGACTCGATTGTTACCCGCGGCTTCGTGCCCGTGGAATTTGTATTTTTTTAATTAATCTGTGTTCTACTGTATATGGAATCATAAAAAGTTGAAATGGTGAACGGAATGTAACTGTAATCTGCGATGTCAGCATAGTTCTGTACACAACATTTTTGGTCTTGTCATCTTTTGCTAGCATATAAACCTTTTGTGGGCTGTGTACACGTTAGCTGCCACATACAGTCCCTCATGGGAAAAACATGTTTTTTCTAAATGTACACCCGCTACCTTAAGTGTTTGCCCTTGAGCCTTATGATTGGTTGCTAGGGGAGACAGACTTTCTTTAAATTCTCAATCCATGTTAATCTGTCTTTTGTTCAAGTTGTAAGGCAAAATTTGTCTGTCTGTGTCGTACAGCCCAGCTTTCATTTGTTATACTGCTGAGGTAAAATGAAAGCTGCGCTGTGATTGGTTACTATTTGTTATACTGCTGAGGTAAAATAAAAGCTGTGCTGTGATTGGTTGCTAAGGGCAACAGATTTTCTTTAAAATCTCAATCCATGTTAATGTGTCTTTGGTTCAAGTTTTAATCCCGGTTGATAGGAGAAGTACGGCGCGGGATTAAAGGCTCTGCTCTGGCAATCAAGCAGCAGCAGGTTGGGTTATCAGCTGTTAGTTACAGCTAGAATCGGGTGGAGAAGTGAGAAGTGTTTTTAACTGCTTCTGCCTTCTCCTTTCTAGGCTGCATAGCCCTCAATTAGTGCTATATACTAAAAAGTGAAAGTGGAAGTGTTTCTTCCACTACGTGACTCAATGATCATGTGATCACTGGGTCCCCCTGGCACAGCAGAGCTGCAGGATCCTATCAGCTCTGCCAGTGACTATTGTCACTACAGGGGGATTTTTTCCAGTAACTGGGGCTCATATGGATGCTGCTCCTATTTAATAAAAAATAAAACAACTATGTTAAAAAAAACACTTTAAATTTTTACCCCAATAAAACATTTTTAAAAAGTCAGTGAAAAAGATGTTAAAAAATAGCCCTACATGTTGCAGAAAAAATGCAGCAAAAATAATTTTGGTAGCTGAAGGAAAAAAAGCAGGGCAGTAAAACTACCACATGGGTAAAAATCCCTAAAAAGTGTCTGGTCCTTAAGGTACAAAACAGCCTGGTCCTTAAGGAGTTAAGATCACTGGTTATTGGTTTGTTTGAAACCAGTTCAAGATTAACTGACCCCTCACTACGAGGAAAATCAATTTTGTTGTCTGATTAAAATAAGGTTCTGCTGCGTATTCAAGGTGGTGTCTTTCCGCGGCAGGCTGTTTAATGTAGCGAGGCTGCCGGAAGCCTTCTTCCAGTGGACACCTGAGGAGTTGTTCCCAGCCACCCAACACTCTTCGACAAGCCCCGACAGCCAGCCTGTATGGTCCCACCTAACTTCCCTTGAAGGCCTCTGGATTTTTTTTTCCACTGACCCAGGGCCCTATACCAGCTTTGCTACATCTGTTGTAAAAAACTAACTAGATTTGTGAACAAGAGGTGGAAAATAAATGTCCAGTAAAGTGTGAACAAATAAGTGTATTGTGTGGATGGTGTCTGTTACCAAAAGCTTGTATAATATAATTTTCTTAGTCATTGTACAGTGATACCTTGGGTTAAGAGTGCCTCAGCATACAAGCTTTTTTATTTGACAGCAGGCTCTCTCCCGAATTTTACCCCTGATTTAAGAGCAAACACTTGGGTTACAAGTCTTCCCCTCAATGGAGCCGCCGCTCAGACGTGTTGTTCTCCCTGCATTTTTAATCCCTGCCTGCTGAGAAGCTTCAGAGCAGTGCAGAGAGAACAAGCGGCGGCTAGACACCTCTGAGCCCCGGCAGACAGGTGAGTATATATATTTTTTTATTACAGCTAGGAACAGCTAGGAATGATTTTCATGGAAGGGCTTATATTTAAAGTCCTTCCCCGAAATCACTGGGAGGGTGCTGGCGTCCTATTGCTTTCAATGGGGCAATACCATCCTCACTGAAATCAGTGGGAGAGCTTCGCGATCTGAAACGGATTAATGGCTTTTCCAATCATTTCAATGGGGAAAGCTGATTTGACTTACAAATGTTTTGGGGTAAGAGCTCCGTCACAGAATGACTTAAACTCTTAACCCAAGGCAGCACTGTAGTTCTAATGTAACATAAAGATTTGTGACTTATGTGATTTTAACACAGCAACACTTTAAGCCATATTTCCATTAATCATTATCTTAAGCATTAACAACCCAATGACAAGAAAATGAGTAGAATGATGTAGGGCAAATCTCATTGTATGCAATCTATGGATCTGCTTATCTGTGCAAAGCTCCCAACATGCAACCTCATCCAGTTGTTGTGTTGAGTCTGCCTATGCTTGTATTTTAGAGAGTAACCCATATTCTACCAGTTATCAGTTGTGTGCTGGTATTTAATTCTTTGTTATTACTATTAATCTCACTTATTACTTATAATTACTTATAATTCTCTATTCTCTAAAATATTCCATAACAGCTTCTGAGCACTGCAGATCTGTTTTCTATCAATGGCTTTGGGTCTAGTTTTAAGAAAAACGGAGAAGTGCAAGTTGACTCATAGTTCTGCTTATGCACATTGAAGCGTAGGGAGAAGTGCAAAAGCCCTGTTGGCAGCATAAGGCTTTATTTACACAAGCATTTCTATGCAGCTATTCAGCCGCGTTTTTACACCAGCATTCGATCACATGGGTGATTTTGTGGCACACGTTGCACCAGAAAAAATAGCTGCTGGAAAAAAAGGCCTTGCTCTATCTTTCAACCGATATACGCTCCCATTGACTCCTTTGGGAGCTGGAAAAATAGCTTTCAGGTGCCTCTATTTAGGCATTTGAAGTCATCCCGAGGATTTATGCAGAGCGAGGGATTTCCAGGCCGTGGCATATTTTTCCGCTAATATGTCGCACCCGGCCATGCGAATGGACAAGAAAACGCTAATTAAGCTTGGGCCTTGATTGCATTATTTCTTCATTCACGCGTGGGCAACTGCAAAAACGCATACGCTTGTGTGAAGGAGTGCTAAGACTGCTTCCATGAAGACCTGGTTATTATGTTTTCCTAATGCTGGAACCTCTTAGGACTTTGTTATTTGGGACTTAATGCCCTTTTTGAGTATGTTAGTGTGACCATTCTGGATACTTATGAATATCAAGGGAGTTTAATAGAGATGAGCGAGCACCAAAATGCACGGGTACTCGTTACTTGAGTCGAGTTTTTCGTAATGCTTGAGAGCTCGTTTCGAGTAAGGAACCCCATTGAAGTCAAGGGGGGACTCAAGCATTTTTCAAGCTGACCGTTGCTCCGCATCGGGGAGGTTGTGTGAAACACCTGAAAACATGAGAAAGTTATGGAAGCACCACAGAAATGGATAGGGAACGGCAGGGGCAGCATGCATGGGTGCATCTGAGGCTCCCAGGTTCCACTATTAAGTTAAATTGAGGGCAAGAGCCTGGCGGTCATCCCCCTAACAATTTACTTGGGACAGACCATAAGCAGCAAAGCGCACGCGCTGGCACATCTTAGCTAAGCACCACACTAGGTGCAAGCAAGGCCAATCATCGCTTGCGGGTGACACTGCTGCCTCTTCTGCTGGGTTACATGCTGGCTTTCCTGTCCAATGCCCTGCACGAACCTTCGTCCACAGCGCACACAAAATTTTCCCTGTGCAGCGTTCAGCTGCCCTCATGCCACACCACCCTCATATCTATTTATAAGTGCGTACTGGATGAGGAGGAACCAAGGCACACACTGTAGAGGGTTGGCAGGGCCAGGCAGTGACCCTCTTTGAAAGTGTGGGCAATAGCCCACAATGCTGATGAGAATTGATGATAAATTGACGTCCGATCATAATTCCAATCCCGTGCCACCTCTGTCACAAAATTGTCAGGAGCCGCAAATGTGGGCATAAAGGGAACTCAGGTGCCAGTACTTCTACATATCTCCACAATGCAGCAGCAGTTTCAAGCAGGAGGTGTCGCGAAAGTAACCAACACAGGTATACAGTGACCCTGTGAAAGTCTCATGCAATCCGTTTCGCTTCCTGTGAACGCTCAAATCCAGTATCTCAGATAACTGTGGTAATTTGTAGCATGAGACATAATACATGCCAACCAAAGCTGATCCCCAGACCCAAGGAGGAGGAGGAGGAGGTGGCATAATAAGCCAGAGAAACCGTGACCAAGGTAGGACCCGCAATAGTCTGTGTGGGAAGCACGTGAGCAGGCCCAGGGTCAGGCTTGGTCCCAGACTCCACCTGAAACATTTCTGTAGCAAGCATATAGGCGGATCCCTGAAACATTAAATCAGTTACGGTTGCTTTGGATGAACAACAAAGAAGTCCCACAGGCCAAACCTGACACAGTTGCACTTCCCCCTAAGGACATAGGCCTCTGCCCACAGCAATCGTGGGCCTAAAGCGGACTCGGATGATAGTACTGCTGTGAACGTCTCCTTAATACAGTTACGCTTCTTTTGATTGGACCAAACCAGTGTCTCAGATAACTGTGGTAATACGAGAGCAAATACATGTCAACCAGCGCTGATCCCCAGACCCCAAGCAGAAGGAGAAGGTGGCATAATAAGCCAGAGAAGTCATGACCGAGGTAGGAACCACAATACTCTGTGTGGGAAGCACGTGAGCAGGCCCAGGGTCAGGCTCGGTCCCAACCTCCACCTTGTGTGATCCAAGGTGCCGTGAGTTGCATACTATGGGAAATATATGTGTCCCCACACAATTCATTATGTGTATGTGACATATAGCTGAACAATGCAATGGGAAAGGTGTCTGCACCCTACCCAAGTCATTTAGTGTATTTGTGCCAGACAGCTGAACACCGCTCTAGCAAACCTTAGTGCACCCCCCACAGCATAGGCGAGCCCATGAAACCCAAGGAAAGTATTAAATATGAAGAAATTACAGTTCCCAAACATGGTTAAGCTTCACCCCACCCAAGACCTCGGCCCACATCCTGAGCAATCGTGGGCATAAAGCGGACTTGGATGCTAGTACAGCTGTGAACGTCTCACTAATTCAGTTACGCTTCTTTTGATTGGTCCAAACCAGTGTCTCACATAACTGTGGTAATACGAGAGCAAATACATGTCGACCAGTGCTGATCTCCAGAACCCAAGCAGGAGTAGGAGGTGGCATAAAAAGCCAGAGAAACCGGGACCGAGGTAGAAACCGCAGTACTCTGTGTGGGAAGCACGTAAGCGGGCCCAGGGTCAGGCTCGGTCCCAGCCTCCACCTTGTGTGACCCTAGGTGCTGTAAGTTACATAGCTATGGGAAATATATGTGTCCCCACAAAATTCATTCTGTGTATGTGACAGATAGCTGAACACCACGCTGGGAAACCTTTGTGCACCCACAGCATGGGCGAGCCCACACATGGCAGAGTTTTTCCCTACCCAGGACCTTGGCCTCGGCCCACACTTCTGACCAAGCCATTCAGTGTATTCGTGCCAGACAGCTGAACACCGCAATAGGAAAGCCGTCTGCACCCCACCCAAGTCATTCAGTGTATTTGTGCCAGATAGCTGAACACCACGCTGGGAAACCTTTGTGCACCCACAGCATAGGCAGGCCCATGAAACTGAAAGACAGTATTACACATAAAGAAATGAGAGTGCCCAAACATGGCAGAGTTTCACCCCGCCCAGGACCTAGGCCTCGGCCCACACTTCTGCCTAAATCATTCAGTGTATTTGTGCCAGAAAGCTGAACACCGCTATGGAAAACCTTTGTGCACCCACAGTATATGCGGACCCCTGAAACATTTCTGTAGTAAGAGTATAGGTGAACTCCTCAAAGCTTTCAGTAGCAAGTGTATAGGCGGACCCCTGAAACATTTCTGTAGCAAGAGTATAGGCGAATCCCTCAAACCTTTCAGTAGCAAGTGTATAGGCGGACCCCTGAAACATTTCGTGGCAAGAGTATAGACAAACTCCTGAAACATTGGTGTACCAAGAGTATAGGCGAACACCTGAAAAAATTTGTTTACCAAGAGTATAGGCGAAGACCGGACAAATTAGTTGGCTAAGAGTATAGGTGAAGGCCTGAAAAATTGGTGTACCAAGAATATAGGCGAACACCTAAAAAAAATTGTTTGCCAAGAGTATAGAAAAAGCCCAGAAAAATTGGTGTGCCAAGAGTACAAGTGTACCCCTGAAAAATTGCTTAACCCCGAGGGCAGGTGAAACCCATAAACATTTTTTAAACGTACAGCTCATTGTTGCTTAATTTGTAATAGAGCCTGGAGGCAGCCCTCCCAAAACATTGGTTTTAACAGAGCAACCCTGATGACATGCTGTTTTAGGAGGAGCAGAGGGGTAATATTGGAGAGGATTAGACCAAGCTACTTCTCACCTTTTTGGGGTGATAGAGGATGCATATTTCTCCTGTTGCAGCTAAAAGAATCTTTAGGATCCGCTGCTTTCCACCAGTGGAGAAGAGAAGTCTGGGGAAATCCAGCCTTTGTTCCTCTTTATGAGTGTAAGCATGTCGGCGCTGGCAGTTGACAGGCGGGTAAGCTTATCCGTGATGATCCCTCCAGCTGCACTAAACACCCTCTCTCTGACAAGACGCTAGCAGCAGGGCAGACCAGCACCTCCAGGGCGTAAAGCACATGTTCATGCCACATGTCCAGCTTTGACACCCAATAGTTGTATGGAGCGGAGGCATCACGGAGCCAGTGGTACAATCGGCTACGTACTCTCTCACCATCTTTTCACAGTGCTCACTCCGACTCAGCCTTGACTAGGGAGTGGTGACACAGTCTTGCCGGAGAGCCATAAAGTTGGCAAAGTGGAGAGTTCCCCTGCCTGCGCTGGACATGCAGCCTGATCCCTGCTCCTTCCCTGCTACATGGCCCTAGGAACTGCATCTTCTGCCACTAGCACTGTCAGATGGGACGTTTAGCACCACTTTTTCCACCAGGGCCCTGTGGTATTGCATCCCTCTCGTACCCCTTTCCTCTTCGGGAATGAGAGTGGAAAGGTTCTCCTTATACCGTTGGTCAAGAAGGGTGTACACCCAGTAATCTGTGTTGGCCAGAATGCATCTAATGTGAGGGTCACGGGAAAGGCAGCCTAACATGAAGTCAGCCATGTGTGCCAGGGTCACAGTACGCAACACATCACTGTCCTCACTAGGAGGATGACTTTCAGGATCCTCCTTCTCCTCTTCCTCCTCCTCCTCCTTTTCAGCCCATACATGCTGAACAGATGAGAGGCAAGCAGCATGGGTACCCTCTGCAGTGTGGCCAGCAGTCTCTTTCCCCTCCTGCTCCTCCTCCCTCTTCTCCTCCAAAACGCGCTGAGATATAGATGTGAGGGTGGTCTGGCTATTAAGCAACATACTGTCATCCCTCCGTCTCCTGTTCTAACCGCAAAGCGTCGGCCTTTATGCTTAGCAGTGAACTTCTCAGCAGGCAAAGCAGCGGGATGGTAACGCTAATGATGGCCGCATCGCCGCTCACCATTTGGGTAGACTCCTCAAAGTTTCCGAGGACCTGGCAGATGTCTGCCATCCATGCCCACTCCTCTGTTAAGAACTGCAGAGGCTAACTACCACTCTGCCAGCCATGTTGCAGCTGATATTACTCTATGCTGCTCGTAAAACCTGGTCAACATGTGCAGCGTAGAATTCCAGAGCATGGGCATGTCGCACAGCAGTCGGTGCTCTGGCAGCTGAAACCGACGTTGCAGTGTCCTGAGGGTGGCAGCATCCGTCGTGGACTTGCGGAAATGTGCGCAGACGCGGCGCACCTTGCCGAGCAGGTCAGGCAAGTGGGGGTAGCTTTTCAGAAACCGCTGAACCACCAGATTGAAGACGTAGGCCAGGCATGGTACGTGTGTGAGGCTGCCAAGCTGCAGAGCCGCCACCAGGTTACGGCCATTGTCACACACGACCATGCCCGGTTGGAGGCTCAGCGGCAAATGCCAGAGGTCGGTCTGCTCCGTCAGACCCTGTAACAGCTCGGGGGCCCATGTGCCTTTTGTCACATAAGCTGATTAGTTTCAGCACGGCTTAATGACGCTTGCCCACCGCTGTGCTGCAGCACCGCACGCTACCGACTGCTGGCGACGTGCTCACACTTCTTAATTGAGAGGTGGAGCTGGTGGTGGAGGAGGAGGGGGGTTGGATGAGGTGGCATAATACAACGCAGAAACCATCACCGAGGTAGGACCCGCTATCCTCAGCGTGGATAGCACGTCAGCGGTCCCAGCCTCCACCAAGTTCACCCAATGTGCAGTCAGGGAGATATAGTGGCCCTGCGCGCCAGTACTTGTGTCCGTGATTAAGTGGACCCTCCCAGTAACCGCGTTGGTGAGGGCACGATTTATGTTGCAGGAGACGTGCTGGTGTAGGGCAGGGACGGCACACCGGGAAAAATAGTGGCGACTGGGGAATGCCGCCATCATGTTTTTGAAAGCCTCCATTTCCACAAGCCTGTACGGCAGCATCTCCAGCCTGATTAATCTGGCCATGTGCACGTTTAAAGCTTGTGCATGCGCGTGGGTGGCGGCATATTTCCGCTTTCGATCCAATGCTTGTGTTAGCGACAGCTGAACGCTGCGCTGGGAGACATTGTTAAAGTCCGAGGAGGACTGTGGAGGTGAGGGTGTGGGTGCAGGCTGGGAGGCGCTCGTGCCTGCATCCTGGGAGGGGGATTGGATCTGTGTGGCAGATTGTGACACAGAGGAAGAGGCAGTGGTGTGACCCGGAGGCAGTGAATGGCCTTCGTCCCACCTTGTGGGGTGCTTGGCCATCATATGCCTGTGCATGCTGGTGGTGGTGAGGCTGATAGTGGTGGCTCCCCGGCTGATCTTGGTGCAGCACAGGTTGCACACCACTGTTCGTCGGTTGTCCGCACACTCACTAAAAAACATCCACACGTTTGAACACCTAGCCCTCTACACGGCGGCGTGGTGCGAGAGGGTGCTGTGGGAAACAGTTGGGGGATTCTTGGCTCTGGCCCTGCCTTTCCCCCTTGCCACCCCACTGCCTCTTCCAACCTGTCCTGTTGCTGCACTTGCCTCTGCCTCTGAAGCCCTGTCTTCATAGGGCTTAGCAAGCCAGGTGGGGTCAGTCACCTCATCGTCCAGCAGCTCTTTCTGTAAATCCTCTGTGCGCTCCTTCCTCTGACTTACTGCCCTTACTACTACCTCACTGAGACAGTTGCCGGAAGTCCCCAGCCTCATCACCCGGACTCTGTGAAATTTCCAAATGTTGGGCATTGGTCATGACAAAATTCTGAGGTGGTTGAGGAACCATTTTTTCCCACTTAGTGCAGGGACCCGAGAACAGTTACTGGGAGTCTGCCTGCTCAGAATCAGTCATTTTTCTGAAGTGACGAGGCTGGGAGGAAGGAGGAGCAGCCAGAGGATTTGGAGGTGCAGTCCCTAGCCCGGTAGTAGTGGACTGTGTGGAAGACCAGGTGGTCGATACATTGCTGGACACGTTATCCCCGAACCAGGACAGGACCTGCTCGCACTGCTGTTCCTGTAATAAAGGTTTGCCACACGGACCCGCAAATTGTGATATGAAGGGTAGCGTAGAGTCGCGGCGCTCTCCTAATCCCTCTGCAGCCAGCTGTGATTCCCCCCACCCAGGACCACGGCCTGTACCCACACCCTCACTTGGACGCCCGCGTCCGTATCCTTGACCTCCACCCTTACACCTAATCCTTATCATGTTGGATAAAGGATAGAGCAGAGCCCAAATAAATTAACCCACTGTATAGCGCTGAGAACTTGGGATAATTCACCACACACAGAGAGGTATATAATAGAGGCTCTATGCTCTGACAGAAAAAATGAAACAGCTGTCTTGCGCTGATAGCTAGGGATAATTTACCACTCACAGAGACTTGTATATAAGAGAGGCTGTATGGAGGGGCCGAGAACTATTAACCCAGTGGATAGTGCAGATAACTGCGGCTACTTCACCGCACACAAGGAAAGTGTAAGATGTGAGATGCTCTGCACAGGGGCAGCGAACAATTAACCCAGTGGATAGTCTTGATAACTGTGGCTTCTTCACCCAACACAGAGAACAGTATAGCTGAAATGCTCTGCAGGGGCCCAGGAAAATTAGCGTCCTGTTTAGCGATAAGAACTCTGCCTAATGCACTGCACACAGAGAATGGTATAGGTGAAATGCTCTACACAGGCCTAGATGCTTTAAAAAATAAAATAAAAAAAAATTGGTGCACTACTGCTCCCAGTTAGCCACAAAACTAATGCACACAATGAGGAGGAGCCCTAAGAAGGACCGTTGGGGTTCTTGAAGAGAGGATCCCTACTCTAATACTTTCCCTATCTCAGCTGCAGCTCTTTCCCTAACCTCTGCCAGCATGCGTCTGAGACAAGCCGCGGGCGGCACTGGTTTAAGTACTCGGCGGTCACCTGATCGGCCCAGCCACTCACTGCTGTAGACGTGCACAGGGCTGACACGTCACAGCAGGAAGTGGTAATGCCTTCCCCGCATGTTTATTGGCTAAAAAAATGGCGCGAAACATGCAGGGTCGGGAAATAAAAGTGAGCAAGGAGGGTAAAGTGCTGACTCGTCACGTTGGGCACTTACTGTGCTCCTTCCCGAAGGGACACACGCAGCCAAGGCCAGAGTAATACTGCAGCCCACTTTGGACACCCCTAGGATAGGGAAAGCCCACCAAGTTGGATAACAGGGGGTAATTGTCACACGTGACACCACCGTTCCTACACACACCGGTATGACCCACAGCGGATAAGAAATTCAGCCACAGACAGTTCTTAAGTATCATGGGTCTCTAGAAACGGTTAGAGCCTGGCGTAAACTTTATTTGAAACTTGAAAACAGATAATACAAGGCAGTTCAATTATAGACTTTACAGTGCAGGCAAATGGATAGACTTCAGAAGTTAGTACCCCCACACAGCTCTTACAGGCTCAAAGATGCACATTTCGTACAGGAAATCTCTCCTCCTCTTCCATGCTTCAGCACATGAGGGTGAAGGTGCCCCCATGTACCTGGACCTCCTGAACAGCAACCCTCCTGACGACATAGACTCCTTTTCCGCTCTCAATCACTCACTTTTATAACCTTCTCTCATATCACATGACATACTTGATACATTTACATGCAGGCTTTAAATTTTATAAGCAATTAACCTCTCAAGCGCTGTAGCTGTGCAACACACATACTAGAAATCACAGCTTTGCAGAGTGCATCAACAGAATACACACATGTATGACATTTATGGAGGGAACCAGGATGATGTACTGGGCTACTACAGTGGCTGTAACCATATTGTTATTTATAAGGCAAACTTTTTCTGTAAAGTTGGCAAATGGCATCCTCTGTAAGTTGGAGGTGGAAGAGGAGTAGATTTAGGGGCTGTGGAATAAGTTGGAGCTATACAAATAAATCAGGCTAGCATTAGCAGTTAGAGTTGAGCGAACATACTCTGCCGAGCTTGATGCTCGTTCGAGTATTAGCGTACTCGATGGTACTCGTTACTCGAACGAGCATCAAATCGTGTTCAACCCCGCCCCAGTTTTTGGCTCCTCCCCACTGTAACGTGCCTGTTTTGGCGCCTCCCTGCCACGCGTCATTGGCAAATTTCTTGTCGAGGAGAGAGGACACAAACCAAGAAAAAAAAAGCTCGGGACCTGGTGTCCCACATACAAAAATGCTCGAGTCTCCCATTGTAGTCAATGGGGTTCATTACTCGAGTAGAGCTCTCGAATTTTACGGAAAGCTCGACTCGAATAACGCGGACCCGAGCATTTGGGTGCTCGCTCATCTCTATTAGCAGTATATGCAGTGATACCCACGTTGACCTAGGAATTGGATCTGGACTGTTTTTGTGAATATGAAGTAGGAGGGTAGGAGAGATTAAATAGTTTTTGTATACACCTGTATTCCTCCCATGTAACAAGGGAGGTGTGCAAAAATGTACTGTACCTGCATTGCCTTGATTGGACTACTTCTGCACAGGAAAGGGTTTAGAAAAATTTCCCCTGCTTTCCCCTTCTGGTTTTGTTTGCCATAAAGTGCATTTGGCATTTATACAATGTGTTCGAGTGAAACCTTTAATTAGAAAATGCCAATGCCATAAAAGTGCGCTGCCTGGGATTCCCACCAGTTGCACAATTGATATGTCCTAAAAATTAGAACAGGGAAAAGCCCTTAGGATGGTGTTATGTTCGTGTGGGCAAATAAGCACAAGGCCCACACAAACGTGCCAAAAGGACGGGGATTGACAAACACAGGGACCTAAAATGGATTTCAGACTGGATGTGTTGACACACGGACAGACTCACGGACAGACATTACATAGAACTGAAAAACAACGAACACACTCACCAAGCATCCCCGCATGCTAAAGCAGATGGCATTGCGGTAATATAAATACATTAGTTTGTGAATTGGCCAAGTTATTTAAGCCGCGAGCCCAGCGAACAAAGTTCCTCGTGTCTCGCGGTCCCTATTCTAACGAGACACATGATCCAGTAGCACCGGACACAGTTCACACAGCAAGCTACAACGCAAAGGTAACAGGACACCAGTCACACAGAAGGAAATATGATTGCTCACCCTGGACACCAAAAAGACACTGAAAGAGGCATGGGGATTGGCTGGCTAGAGCAAACCACACCAGAAGTTTATAAAAACAGTAGTGTACATTGTCTAAGAACCCTGAAACAACGGTGGTGGATAGTACTGTTGCCTTGCAGCACTAGGGTCCTAGGTTCAAGTCTAACTAAGAACAACATCTGCATAGACTTTGTAAAACTTCATGCAGATGTTGTCCTTGGTCAGATTTGAACCTAGAACTGCAGTGCTACAAGGCAACAGCACTAACCACTGAGCCACCATGATTCTCCTTCCTTTTTTGGGGGAGGAGGAGAACAACAAACATAAAGAGAACATACAAACTCCATGCAGATGTTGTCCTTGGTCAGATTTAAACCTGAAAGTCCAGTGCTGCAAGGAAACAGTGAGCCACATGGATTGAAGGACAACCACCATTGTTTCATGGCTATGAGATAATGTTCAATATTTTTATGAACTTCCAGTTTGGTTGAAACAAAGCGTATATGTTTTGGATTTTTGCCAAACTGAACTTTTAGCAAAGTTCAACCCAAAACATGGTTCTACTGGTTTGATTTGCTCAACACTACTCACTGTCAATCAAGTCTAACATTACCTATTGACAATGTGCGGTAGGGACCACCCATTTGACACATTCACAGCTCTGGGAACTGAGACCAAGAAGATTCTTTAAGAAGGAACAACGGGTAGAAGGAAAAGAGAGACATTGTTGGAGTCATCAGAGACATAGTTGTAAAGTTACGCAGCCGATTCCACTAATATGAGGACATGACAAGCCTTAGATAGTCAATAGGGCAAATCGATCTAAAGAAAAATTGTAGCGAATTCAAATATTAATGTTTTCCTCATTACAAATGAGGCATGAGAAACATAAAGTATAAATCACATTATATAAAGGTGACTAGCTACATTTTACAAAGTAGTTGTAATGTAATTTAATTAGGCTTTTCATTACCAGAGCAGCTGTAAAACACTTGCAGTGCTTTGCTTTCCCAACAAGTTATAAAAGGAGGTGCAAAATATCAGTTTTAGAATCATGACGAAGTAACACTTTTAAGAAGGCACAAGGTTTTTTTTTTGGTTGTCAGCTGAAGCTTTGAAATGTTAATGTCTACAAACTATAATGGTGTGTGGGCTCCACCTTTGTGCTAAACATGCGGCGCTGATGTTTCAGAACATTTTCTGAGCATTCCAGCAGCACAAAATCCATTTTATATGTAGGCAAAATAATGTTATACAGCTGTAGATAATTATCAACACATCTACATTTCTAATAGTGCAATCACAAGAATGTAATCAGACACATAAAGGGGTATTGCCACAAGATATGCCATAAATATCTGATAGGTGTGCATCCTAGGGGTGAGACTTGTATAAGAGTCTGATTTGCAGTGCCAATGTGATCTTCACTGATGGTCACTGCAAGAACCAGGTAATGGATAACTATAAAAAATAGCATACCCGCCTCCCTGTTACGTCCCCTAACAATATTATAACTTAGTTCATGGTGCTGATATTTATGCTGTGAATTACAGCTTAACATTACAACCTTACAACTATGTGTACTGCACTTCTGCACTGTATAAGGCTGGATTCAGACGACCGTATATCGGCTGGGTTTTCACGCCCAGCCGATATACGTCATCTCTCTCTGCAGGGGGGGAGCCTGGAAGAGCCAGGAGCAGTGCTCTGAGCTCCCACCCCCTCTCTGCCTCCTCTCCACCCCTCTGCACTATTTGCAATGGGGAGAGGCGGGATGAGGCGGGGCTAATTCTTGTTACTTAGCCCCGCCCCACCTCCTTTCATTGCAAATAGTGCAGAGGGGCGGAGAGAGGGAGGAAGCTCAGTTCCTGCTCCTGGCTCTTCCATCCTCCCCCCCCCCCCCCCTGCAGATGAGGACACCGTATATCGGCTCGGCGTGAAAACCGAGCCAATATACGGTCGTCTAAATCCACCCTAATACTTTAATGTTGCAACATGGTACACTAAGTGGGAAGCTTGACAGTGTGCTAATCAGCAGGGACAGCTGCATGGGTGTGTCTGGAGGAGTTAATACTTCCAGACACATTGAGTTCCCAGCTGAAGGCTGGAAGCCAGAGCTAGGTAAGGCTCTGAAAAGGTTGCTGAGGCTACAGGAGCTGCAAATCTGAGGTCCGATGCCCACCAAACTGTGTCTGTCACAAGCCTGACAGAGGAGAATGCCCCCTAGACACCCTGGTCAGGTATAGCAACAAAGACCCTGCGGGTTGTCAACCCAGAAGTTGTATTGTGTTCAACTGTATATGCAGTGTGCTGATGCCTTTACTGTGTGCAATAAAGCTGGCAGAAGCCAGAGTTTTCAAGAAGTCCGGTTCTATATGAGGGTGGTGCCAACCATCCTAGGTGAAGAAGATGGCAGTCTCTGTGAGTGAGTAAACCCCAAGTTACAACAACTGATTAAAAATGAGTTAAATAATTCTTATAACCCAATTTACAGCACAAACAGTTCCTGAAATAAGTGGGATTAAACAAAAATAACATAATGCAATAAATGCCATAAACAAATGGGTGGTGGTGGTGGTGGGGGTATGTCCTTATACATACACAATAAAACCTTGCAGATGGCATGGCTAAAAGACAGGCACTTATGATTAGGAACCTGTATAAAAATAGTAAGGTGAAAGAACTAGTCTAAAATGCTGTCAGTTCAGGTCCAGGAACATCTATACTAGTAACTAGCATTCATCACCAGTTTGACACTGAGCTGTAAAAGTTATATATTTGCACTGTCCATAGTTATTGCTCCAAGTGTAGTTTGTTTCATCCTCCAGGAGAGAGAGAGAAATTGAAGAACCACCTTATATCCACTGCAATGTGACTGTAGAGAGCAAGCATGGCCCTTTTAGTGGTACTTTGATATTCCTACTCCATTGAGCCAGAGCCGTCTGTTAGGTCTTTGCTAGAGATGAGCAAACGTACTCGTTCGAGTATTAGCGTGTTCGAGATGCTCGTTACTCGTGACGAGTACCACGCGATGTTCGAGTTACTTTCACTTTCATCTCTGAGACGTTAGCGCGCTTTTCTGGCCAATAGAAAGACAGGGAAGGCATTACAACTTCCCCCTGCGACGTTCAAGTCCTATACCACCCCCCTGCAGTGAGTGGCTGGCGAGATCAGGTGTCACCCGAGTATAAAAATTGGCCCCTCCCGCGGCTCGCCACAGATTTATTCTGACATAGATGAGGGAAAGTGCTGTTGGTGCCGGAGCTGCTATAGGGAGAGTGTTAGGAGTATTTTAGGCTTCAAGAGCCCCAACAGTCCTTCTTAGGGCCACATCTAACCGTGTGCAGTAGTGTGGAGGCTGCTTTTTGCAGTGTTGCACATTTTTTTTTTTTGTACATCGGCCGTGCAGAGCATTGCGTCCTGCAGTAATTATACATACTCCAGGGCTAGTAGTGGTGGTGAGGCAGGGACAGAAGACATATATTTATTGAATATAGGCAGTGGGCCTTTCCAAAAACGTTTGGGAAAAAAAATCTATTTGGGCTGCCTGTGACTGTCCTCAGTGTACTGGGTCTGTGCTGGGTGTAGTTGTTCTCCTAATTCATACGCAGCCAGCTAAGTAATACAGCAGGCTTGCGCAAAATTATTTCCTGGCTCTGTGTTGGCTGTTACATCACCGCTGTATTCCAGTCCACAGTGCAACAGTCTGCAGTTATTTTACATACTCCAGGGCCAGTAGTGGTGAGGCAGGGACAGAAGACATATATTTATTGAATATAGGCAGTGGGCCTTTCCAAAAACATTTGGGGAAAAAAATCTATTTGGGCTGCCTGTGACTGTCCTCAGTGTACTGGGTCTGTGCTGGGTGTAGTTGTCCTCCTTATTCATATGCAGCCAGCTAAGTGTTACAGCAGGCTTGCGCAAAATTATTTCCTGGCTCTGTGTTGGCTGTTACATCACCGCTGTATTCCAGTCCACAGTGCAACAGTCTGCAGTTATTTTACATACTCCAGGGCCAGTAGTGGTGAGGCAGGGACAGAAGACATATATTTATTGAATATAGGCAGTGGGCCTTTCCAAAAACATTTGGGAAAAAAAAATCTATTTGGGCTGCCTGTGACTGTCCTCAGTGTACTGGGTCTGTGCTGGGTGTAGTTGTCCTCCTAATTCATACGCAGCCAGCTAAGTGTTACAGCAGGCTTGCGCAAAATTATTTCCTGGCTCTGCTGTGCGTTCCGTAAGCGAAGTCAGCCTCCAACCACAGGCCAATAAGCGGCACATTTAATTACAGCGTTCTGTTTCTGCACTACTGGTAATACACCATGCTGAGGGGTAGGGGTAGGCCTAGAGGACGTGGACGCGGGCGAGGACACGGAGGCCCAAGTCAGGGTGTGGGCACAGGCCGAGCTCCTGATCCAGGTGTATCGCAGCCGACTGCTGCGGGATTAGGAGAGAGGCACGTTTCTGGCGTCCCCACATTCATCTCACAATTAATGGGTCCACGCGGTAGACCTTTATTAGAAAATGAGCAGTGTGAGCAGTTCCTGTCGTGGATGGCAGAAAGTGCATCCAGAAATCTATCGTCCACTGAGTTCTGCGCCGTCCACTGCTGCAACTCTGAATCCTCTGGCTGCTGCTCCTCCTTCCTCCCAGCCTCCTCACTCCATTACAATGACACATTCTGAGGAGCAGGCAGACTCCCAGGAACTGTTCCCAGGCCCCTGCCCAGTATGGCCAGCAATGGTTCCTCTCCCAACGAAGGAGTTTGTCTTGACCGATGCCCTACCTTTTGAAAGTTCCCGGGGTCCGGGGGATGAGGCTGGGGATTTCCGGCAACTGTCTCAAGACCTTTCAGTGGGTGAGGAGGACGATGACGATGAGACACAGTTGTCTATCACTCAGGTAGTAGTAATTGGAGTAAGTCCGAGGGAGGAGCGCACAGAGGATTCGGAGGAAGAGCAGCAGGACGATGAGGTGACTGACCCCACCTGGTTTGCTACGCCTACTGAGGACAGGTCTTCAGAGGGGGAGGCAAGGGCAGCAGCAGGGCAGGTTGCAAGAGGCAGTGCGGTGGCCAGGGGTAGAGGCAGGGCCAGACCGAATAATCCACCAACTGTTTCCCAAAGCGCCCCCTCGCGCCATGCCACCCTGCAGAGGCCGAGGGTTTCAAAGGTCTGGCAGTTTTTCACTGAGAGTGCAGACAACCGACGAACAGTGGTGTGCAAACTGTGTCGTGCCAAGATCAGCCGGGGAGCCACCACCACCAGCCTCACCACCACCAGCATGCGCAGACATATGATGGCCAAGCACCCCACAAGGTGGGACGAAGGCTGTTCACCGCCTCTGGTTTGCACCGCTGCCTCTCCCCCTGTGCCCCAACCTGCCACTGAGATCCAACCCCCCTCTAAGGGCACAGGCACTACCGTCTCCTGGCCTGCACCCACACCCTCACCTCCGCTGTCCTCGGCCCCATCCACCAATGTCTCTCAGCGCACCGTCCAGCCGTCGCTAGCGCAAGTGTTTGAGCGCAAGTGCAAGTACACCGCCAAGCACACGCACGCTCAAGCGTTAAACGTGCACATAGCCAAATTTATCAGCCTGGAGATGCTGCCATATAGGGTTGTGGAAACGGAGGCTTTCAAAAGTATGATGGCGGCGGCGGTCCCGCGCTACTCAGTTCCCAGTCGCCACTACTTTTCCCGATGTGCCGTCCCAGCCCTGCACGACCACGTCTCCCGCAACATTGTACGCGCCCTCACCAATGCGGTTACTGCCAAGGTCCACTTAACAACAGACACGTGGACAAGCACAGGCGGGCAGGGCCACTATATCTCCCTGACGGCACATTGGGTGAATTTAGTGGAGGCTGGGACAGAGTCAGAGCCTGGGACCGCTCACGTCCTACCCACCCCCAGAATTGCGGGCCCCAGCTCGGTGCTGGTATCTGCGGCGGTGTATACTTCCTCCACTAAACCACCCTCCTCCTCCTCCTACGACCTCTGTCTCGCAATCAAGATGTGTCAGCAGCAGCACGTCGCCAGCAGTCGGTGTCGCGCGGCACGGCAGGACAGCGGTGGGCAAGCGTCAGCAGGCCGTGCTGAAACTACTCAGCTTAGGAGATAAGAGGCACATGGCCCACGAACTGCTGCAGGGTCTGACAGAGCAGACCGACCGCTGGCTTGCGCTGCTGAGCCTCCAACCGGGCATGGTCGTGTGTGACAATAGCCGTAACCTGGTGGTGGCTCTGCAGCTCGGCAGCCTCACGCACGTGCCATGCCTGGCCCACGTCTTTAATTTGGTGGTTCAGCGCTTTCTGAAAAGCTAGCCACACGTGTCAGACCTGCTCGGAAAGGTGCGCCGGCTCTGCGCACATTTCCGCAAGTCCCACACGGACGCTGCCACCCTGCACACCCTGCAACATCGGTTTCATCTGCCAGTGCACCGACTGCTGTGCGACGTGCCCACACGGTGGAACTCTACGCTCCACATGTTGGCCAGGCTCTATGAGCAGCGTAGAGCTATAGTGGAATACCAACTCCAACATGGGCGGCGCAGTGGGAGTCAGCCTCCTCAATTCTTTACAGAAGAGTGGGCCTGGTTGGCAGACATCTGCCAGGTCCTTGGAAACTTTGAGGAGTCTACCCAGGTGGTGAGCGGCGATGCTGCAATCATTAGCGTCATCATTCCTCTGCTATGCCTCTTGAGAAGTTCCCTGCAAAGCATAAAGGCAGACGCTTTGTGCTCGGAAACAGAGGCGGGGGAAGACAGTATGTCGTTGGATAGTCAGAGCACCCTCCTGTCTATATCTCAGCGCGTTGAGGAGGAGGAGCATGAGGAGGATGAGGAGCAGGGGGAAGAGACAGCTTGGCCCACTGCTGTGGGTACCCATGCTGCTTGCCTGTCATCCTTTCAGCGTGTATCGCCTGAGGAGGAGGAGGAGGAGGAGTATCCTGAAAGTGATCTTCCTAGTGAGGACAGCCATGTGTTGCGTACAGGTACCCTGGCACACATGGCTGACTTCATGTTAGGATGCCTTTCTCGTGACCCTCGCGTTACACGCATTCTGGCCACTACGGATTACTGGGTGTACACACTGCTCGACCCACGGTATAAGGAGAACCTTTCCACTCTCATACCCGAAGAGGAAAGGGGTTCGAGAGTGATGCTATACCACAGGACCCTGGCGGACAAACTGATGGTAAAATTCCCAGCCGACAGCGCTAGTGGCCGAAGGCGCAGTTCTGAGGGCCAGGTAGCAAGGGAGGCGCAGAGATCAGGCAGCATGTACAGCACAGGCAGGGGAACACTCTCTAAGGCCTTTGACAGCTTTCTGGCTCCCCAGAGTTGGCTGGAGCACTGTAAAAGGATGGTGAGGGAGTACGTAGCCGATCGCACGACCATCCTCCGTGACGCCTCTGCCCCCTACAACTACTGGGTGTCGAAGCTGGACACGTGGCCTGAACTCGCGCTGTATGCCCTGGAGGTGCTTGCTTGTCCTGCGGCTAGCTTCTTGTCAGAGAGGGTGTTTAGTGCGGCTGGGGGAATCATCACAGACAAGCGTACCTGCCTGTCAACTGACAGTGCCGACAGGCTTACACTCATCAAGATGAACAAAGCCTGGATTTCACCAGACTTCTTTTCTCCACCAGCGGACAGCAGCGATACCTAAACAATACGTAGGCTGCACCCGCGGATGGAAGCATTGTTCTCTATCACCATCAAAAACGTGGACCTCTTAGCTTCATCAATCTGTGTATAATATTCATCCTCCTCCTCCTGCTCCTCCTCCTGAAACCTGACGTAATCACGCCGAACGGGCAATTTTTCTTAGGCCCACAAGGCTCAGTCGTATAATTTTTGTAAACAATTTTTATACGTTTCAATGCTCATTAAAGCGTTGAAACTTTCACCTGAACCAATTTTTATTTTAACTGGGCTGCCTCCAGGCCTAGTTACAAATTAAGCCACATTAACCAAAGCAATTAACCAAGCAACCCTCTTGGTTGGGCATGGGCAATTTTTCTGACGTACATTAGTACTGTTGGTACACCAATTTTTTGGGGCCCTCGCCTACAATGTAATCTAATAAATGTTTTGCCCACCTGCATTACAGCTGACGTTACATCAGCTGTGCTGGGCACTGCAATTGGATATATTTATGTACCGCCGGTGGGTTCCAGGGAGCCACCCATGCTGTCGGTCCACACGGAGTTGTAACTACATGTGTCCACTTCTAAAGAACCCCATTCTGACTGGGGCATGTAGATTGGGCCGAAGCCCACCAGCATTTAATCTGACGTTAGCTCTGCTGTCCAGGACACTGCAATGGGATACATTTATGTACAGCGGGTGGGTTCCAGGAAGCCACCCATGCTGTGGGTGCACACGGAATTCCCATTGCGGAGTTGGGGATTCACAGTTGTACCTGCCTGTGACTATTTATAAAAAAAACGCGGTCTGAATGGGGCATGCAGACACATTGACAGAATGAGTAGTGTGTGGCACATGGGTTCCCCATTGCTATGCCCACGTGTGCAGCTCCTGATGGCGGTGGCACAGGATTATATTTCTCATTGCTTCTGTACAGCATTGTGGACTATCGGCCGTGCCAACCCTCTGCAGTGTGTGCCTGCGGTTCCTCCTCATGGCAGACGCACTTATAAATAGACATGAGGGTGGCGTGGCATGAGGGCAGCTGAAGGCTGCGCAGGGACAATTTGGTGTGTGCTGTGGACACTGGGTCGTGCACGGGGGGTTGGGCAGCATGTAACCCAGGAGAAGTGGCAGCGGAGTGTCATGCAGGCAGTGATTGTGCTTTGTTGGAGGTAGTGTGGTGCTTAGCTAAGGTATGCATTGCTAATGAGGGCTTTTCAGAACTAAAAGTTGTTGGGGGGGGGCCCACTCTTGCCGCTATTGTGGCTTAATAGTGGGACCTGGGAACTTGAGATGCAGCCCAACATGTAGCCCCTCGCCTGCCCTATCCGTTGCTGTGTCGTTCCCATCACTTTCTTGAATTGCCCCGATTTTCACAAATGGAAACCTTAGCGAGCATCGGCGATATACAAAAATGCTCGAGTCGCCCATTGACTTCAATGGGGTTCGTTACTCGAAACGAACCCTCGAGCATCGCGATAATTTCGTCCCGAGTAACGAGCACTCGAGCATTTTGGTGCTCGCTCATCTCTAGTCTTTGCTGAATATTACTGCACCACAACTTGCATGGATGCAAGGCAATGTTCACACAGGGCAAATAAACACCGATATGACCCACGTATAACACAAAAAACATCACCAAACACAACCAAGAGGGAACAGTGGGAATTTAACCGTAACAGCCAGAAGAGGAAAAAAACTCTGCCTAAAGTGGGGCGATTGCCCCGACAAGGACGGCCCCACGTCCCGAACCTGGGCCACCTGCAATGAGCCTAGGTGGAGACAGGGAATGTCTATAAACAGATGGTAACAACTATGGGCAGCAGGATCGATGACAGGAGCAACCCTAAGATATAAATAAATACACCAACTACTTAACTTAATCAGGATGGCAGCACCAAGGGAAATAAGGACAAGACCAAATTCACCAAGAGATGAATAATCAGCAACTCCTAAGAGCAGGGGCTGGAAAATATAAACCCCCTCTCTAGTAGATTGACCAGCAAGGGAAAACACAAACCACCTAATGGAATTTCAACATATGACTTCCAGTGACCCTTTAGTAACAATGGGAGAACCCAAAGGGATAACAAACATGCAACCTAAAAAGTGTCATAACGCGGTTGGGCTGACATAGTGCCACCAGTGCATTTCCGCATTGTGGCCGTTATACCACAATGCTGTCGCGGTCGTCGAATTGTGACACAAGTCCTTGCAGTATAAGAATTCTCTATTTGCATGCAGATACAAATACATGAATGTGCACGAGCCATAACCTTACTATGATTTGCTATGAAATGCTTGTTGTATTATGATTGGATGGTGACAGGCGAGGCAAGCTCGTGACCAGCTCCTGAGAAGTGCTAAAGTTTGCTATAAAAGGTGTATGCAATTACGATGCTTCAGAAAAGAAGCTGGAAATGCCATCTTGACTGTTTCATGTGTATTCTTCTTTGTATAAACAATTAGGCATACCTGATTAATATGGTTATGATACCCTTCGAGTATCACCTAAATTAAGTGATTACTCCAACAGTACCTATAAGCCATACTATGCTAATTGTGTAGCACAACCGCTGCCATTCACTTTGAACAGCAGCCACACTACTCAATTAGCATAGCCCCACTGAGTTATGGCTCAGCGTTACTCAATAACTAAGTAGTGCACTAATATAGCACTTCTACATCTATGAATGAAAGTAATGAGAGCCAATCAACATGCTAATATCATTCAACAGTATACAGGCAGAAAATGTGCCCATGTTAAAGTCACTTAATCATGGATGGAAAAACTCAACTAAGATATAAGAAAATATCACTGAATGCTGCAAGTACGCTATTATTTATTCAACCCTTTAATGACCAGGGGTGTTTTAGCCCTGCATGCCCACTGCAAAATTTCATCTTTAGAAATTCTGCATTATAAGGCCTTAGTTATGAATTCATGAATGGGTGTGAGTGAGAGCTGCCTCTGATTGGCTCAGCGCTGAGCCAATCAGGGGCAGCTCTCACTCACACCCACTCACACCCACTGCAGGCCGGCCACGCTGAACTCCGTCTGCCAAGACAAGGTGAGTATATATATATTTTTTATTTTTACACATTTCTGGATGAATTGCAGGGAAGGGCTTATATATTTAACCCCTTCCTGACAATTCATCCCGCGCTCGCCGGCAGCCCATTGCTTTCAATGGAGCCGGCTGTATTGCCGGCTCCATTGAATTCAATGGGCAAACATCGTTCTTCTCTGCCACAGCTGTTACAGCTGTGGCAGAGAAGAATGATTTGTCTTCTATATGTTCTCAATGGGGTCGGCGCTGCTGCCGCCGGCCCCATTGAGCGCATATAGAGAAGAGAACAGGAATCGCAGATCGCAGATAGGTGCGATCTGCGATTTCTGTTCTATAATTTATCGGATGAGCGCATAAAAAGCGCTCATGTGTCCGATACCATTGCAAAGCAATGGTTTTATAAAATCGCCGGATGCATGCGCATGCGCAAATCGCGCGAAAAAACGCCCGTCTGACTAAGGCCTAAGGGTGTGGTCCCAGACGCTTTTTAGACTATTATTTTGTGGGATATGTAGGGCTTTCTTATTACTAAAAACTTGAGGAGATATTAATTCCTTTTGAAGCTCTTATTTAAAGCGGTTGTCCAACTGTAAAACTATTTATGGGCTATCCAATGGATAGGGGTAATGGGGAACACAAAAACATATTTCACTGGAAAATAGCCAAAAAGGCAGCACCTGATAGGGTGCAGAGCAGGCACAATCGCCATAAGGTCGTCACAGTGGCCGTAGAGTAGCCACAATGGCCGGAGACCCTAACAATAGGCAGCAAGCCAGACCATAAACCGGAGAAGCTAAATTGTCCTCTGCAGACATCTATGCAGTCACCCACTCAACCCAGCCCAGATTGGGGAGGAGTGACTGCAGACAACCAAATCTGCAATGTGAACGATACCACTTCTGTGGTGAAATCTGCAATGTGAACAAAACCACTTCTGTGGTGTCGTTCACAATGCAGATTTGGTTATCTGCAGTCACTCCTCTCCAATTTGGGCTGGGTTGAGTGGGTGACTGCATGTAAGTCTGCAGTGGACAATTTAGCTCCTCCGGTTTATAGTCTGGCTTGCTGCATATTGTTAGGGTCTCCAGCCATTGTGCCAGACTTATTGCGATTGTGCCTGTTCTGCAACTTATCAAGTACTGCTTTTTTGGCTCTTTTCCAGTGAAATATCCAATGGATAGGCTATCAATAGCAGCTCAACAGGAGTCTGCCACCTCAGACCCCTGCCAATCAGCTATTTATCAGACCTGTGTGCTTGTGCAGAAAGCTGATTTCTACAGGAAGCAGACAGTGCCATTCTCTCTGTAGTGGCCATGATTGGTATTACAGGCAAAATTCCCATTGAAGTGAATGAGAGCTGTACCTGTAATACCAAGCCTGGCCACAGTAGAGAGAATAGAGCTGTCTGCTGCCTGCAGAAATCAGCTCAGTGAGTTAGCATACTGGCACAAGAAACAGCTGAACAGCAGGATTCCTGAGTGATTGACTCCTGCCCATCTAGTATTGATGGCCTGTCATAAACAGAGGGCATCAATAGTTTACAACTGGGCAACCCATTTAAGAGAAACATAGTCAGAAACAGGAAACAATACTGATTTATATATTGTGTTTTAAGGTAGTTTGTTCAATTAATATTTACCCCCAAAATGAATAATCTAATTATCCCATGCATAGTGATGTCAAATACTCGTACATTAAGTAATGCATGACATCGCTATAGGGGTGAGAATATAAAACCTATCTAAGTTCTTCTGTGAATGAAGCTTCCTTGCATAGATTTAGATGTAGCACCTGAACATGATTATTATTTTACTACAGAACATTTTTAGCAGAGATGGTAAAGCAGATACAGTTGGTGTAGAACAAACTAATGTATTGTTACATTAATACATTCCTGTCACCCACAATGTAAATTACCGCAAACATAAAATAATTACCTCTGGTGGAATTCCTGATTGCCATACAAGACTGGAGGAGCATTCAGGGCTTGATATCTTTACAGACATGTAGGATGGGGTATTGGGAGATTTTCCAGTTTTCCTCAGTGAGGTAAGTTCATTTTCTATATGTCTGTGATGCAACTTTATTTACTCTCTGGAAATTTTGTTTGCTTATTACCTGAAATGGTCTTAAGTTACATGCAGACATTGGCAGCATGGGAAATTGTTATTCTTAAATGGGCACTCCAGTCTAAACACATTTTTCCGTCCTTGCCCCCTCACCTGATTGCGTTTTACACTGTAGAGGTCTCATCTGTGTACTCCATTACTCCAGTAACTTCCCTGCAGTGCAGCATCTTGTCCGATGCTTATCATGCACCATCCTGAGGATTTATTCCCACAAGCGTATATCGGCCGTCGTTTTCACGACCGCCCGATATACCCTACGATGTGAGCTGTAAAAACTTGCGAACGCGAACACAAATCTAACGTTTGTGTGCCTGTTCCGACGGCATGGGCCTCGGCGCATATAAGTCAAGGCTACCATGCCTTTAAACCTTCCCCTTTCCTGCCCCTCGCAGGCTCACCTCTTCTCTCCTCCCCATTAGCTGTTTCCAATGGGGAGGGGGGGTGTACAGGAGCAGAGTTAAGTGCCATCCAGTCCCGCCTCCTCCCATTGCTGGCTGCGGACAAGGGGTGGGGAGGTGGCAGGAGCTTAGCCCCTGCCCCGCCCCCTCCAATTGGAATTGGCCGGAGGAGAGAAGAGGGAGGGAGTTTAGCAGTCACGCTGCTAAACTCCCTCCCACCTCCCTTCTCTGGCCGCTGTCATTTGCTCCCATAGTAGCCCATGTAGCAGCCAACGTGTCCCAGCCCAAAAGATAGTTCCAGAACTATCTTTTGGGCCTGAGGTTAAAACGCTTGGTGCTATATTGGCCAGCCGGGCGATTTTACATCACGGAAATACGGCCATGTGATCTGATGCATTGGAATCCAACAAAGGCTATAAAATATACAGTCAAGAGGATGAGCTGTGATCTCCTCTATTATAACAGTGTGACAAGAGTTGTGTGATCATCATCAGTAACTGTGACAAATATCACTGTATCCTCCTGTAAACTGTTACAGGGGTAGATCAATGTCACAGCATCACACAGATAGAGAATCTGACTAGAAAATGAATATATAATCCCAAGTAAATTTGAGCTGTTCAGTATTTAGATCACATGACCATCTGAGGAAAAAAAACTGGGAATTTCAGGTAGAAAGAAATAACCAACCAAGGTAAGACTAGCTCACTGATATATATTGGGGATAGCTTTATAACGAATGGCCTTTAATATCTGCAGGTTAACCCCATCATGGCTTAATATCTTAAAATAACAAATAAATAAAATGCAGATATAATTGTAGAAAACCATTTTTTTTCTCTTGCTGCAAAAGAGCATCAACAAGTTCTGTATTTGGCATAAAATATCCTGTTCTGCGGAAATAGCCAAATCTTTTGGGACATGTTCAGGCCAATCTGTTTGTTGTTTTCTCATTGTGTTCGTACAAACTAAATGAGACAAATTGTTAGAAATCAGCATTCCCTTGTGCTGTATAAACCAGGCAGATAATATGCTCAGGAAACTTAACCCATTTTCTGCCACTTGGTTTGATGATCCGTTCACATGTACTTTATACCTCTGTAAGGTCCACTGGAGACTGCAATTCCATGAGGTACATTTATGAAGGCTGGCATAATTACACTGATTAATATCCACAATTGTATTCATGACTTTTAATGGCAGTTTTAATATCAGTATTCTTTGTACGATGTTGCTTGGAATATTACCTTATATCAATCTTGACGACAGTAAAGAAGTTGATCAAGTTCCAGTAAATAAAATTTAATAGCAATCATAAAGATAAAAAAGTATTATTGTACAAAGGATATGACCAGGAAAATCTTCTGGCAGGAAGGTCAGACATGGCAGGTTGTAGATTAATTAATATTATATAGTACGTGATACCAACGGCCCTACATGCATCCGAAACATGGAAAGGGACCACAAGGATCAACCAGTGACTTGTTGTTTTTTTTCTAACACCGATGACTTTGTTGCTTTTTTTAAGGTAACTTACAATGATTGGGTTATGAATAGAGATGAGCGAGCATACTCGTCTGAGCTTGATACTCGTTCGAGTATTACGGTGTTCGAGATGCTCGTTACTCGTAACGAGTACCACGTGATGTTTGAGTTACTTTCACTTTCTTCCCTGAGAAATTTGCGTGCTTTTCTGGCCAATAGAAATACAGGGAAGGCATTACAACTTCCCCCTGCAACGTTCAAGCCCTATACCACCCCCCTGCTGTGAGTGGCTGGCGAGATTAGGTGTCTCCCGAGTATTGAAATCTGCCCCTCCCGCGGCTCGCCACAGATGCATTCTGACATTAGTTCAGGGAAAGTGGTATCTTGGTGGAGCTGCTATAGGGAGAGTGTTAGGAGTATTTTAGGTTTCAAGAACCCCAACGGTCCTTCTTAAGGCCATAAATCTTCTCTATATGCGCTCAATGGGGCCGGCGGCAGCAGCGCCGACCCCATTGAGAACATATAGAAGACAAATCCTTCTTCTCTGCCACAGCTGTAACAGCTGTGGCAGAGAAGAACGATGTTTGCCCATTGAATTCAATGGAGCCAGCAATACAGCAGGTTCCACTGAAAGCAATGGGCTGCCGGCGATTGCAGGATGAATTGTCGGGAAGGGGTTAAATATATAAGCCCTTCCCTGCAATTCATCCAGAAATGTGTTACAATAAAAATATATACCGGCGTATAAGGCGACGGGGCGTATAAGACGACCCCCCAACTGTCACCTTATACGCCGGCAATACAGTGGAGCAAAGAATAAAAATCATTACTTACTTCTTCTGACGTTCTGCGGCGCTCCTGCAGGCTGTCACTCCCTCCTGGTGTTCTGCGGTGCTCCTGCAGGCTGTTGCTCCCTCCTGGTTCCCGGAAGAGCATTGATTTCTCTACAGAGGGCTTTAAATCCCCGCCTCCAGAAACACACGTGCCTTCAGCCAATCACAGCCAATGACAATGATGTCATTGAATGGCTGTGATTGGCTGTGTTTCTGGAGGCGGGGATTTCAAGCCCTGCGTCCAGAAAGCAATACTCTGTCGTGGACCAGGAGGGAGCAACAGCCTGCAGCAGCGCCGCAGAACGTCAGGAGAAGTAAGTAATGATTTTTATTCTTTGCTCCACTGTATTGCCGGCGTATAAGGTGACAGTTGGGGGGTCGTCTTATACGCCCCGTCGCCTTATACGCCGGTATATATTTTTATTGTAACACATTTCTGGATGAATTGCAGGGAAGGGGTTATATATTTAAGCCCTTCCCGACAATTCATCCTGCGATCGCCGGCAGCCCATTGCTTTCAGTGGAACCTGCTGTATTGCTGGCTCCATTGAATTCAATGGGCAAACATCGTTCTTCTCTGCCACAGCTGTTACAGCTATGGCAGAGGAGAACGATCTTTACGCTGACAGTGCGGGGGGGGGGGGGCACTCTTGCCGCTATTGTGGCTTAATAGTGGGACCTGGGAACTTGAGATGCAGCCCACCATGTAGCCCCTCGCCTGCCCTATCCGTTGCTGTGTCGTTCCCATCACTTTGTAGAATTGCCCAGATTTTCACAAACGAAAACCTTAGCGAGCATCGGCGATATACAAAAATGCTCGGGTCGCCCATTGACTTCAATGGGGTTCGTTACTCGAAACGAACCCTCAAGCATTGCGAAAATTTCGTCCCGAGTAACGAGCACCCGAGCATTTTGGTGCTCGCTCATCTCTAGTTATGAATGAAGGGTCACCTATTTTGCTGGACACATTCAACGCCTCCCTAAGACAAGACTGGCAACAATTGCTATGGCATGTTATCCAAAAAATGAGAAGCATTGGTGGGAAGTGAAAAGATTACCGGCAATATACACATATAGAGGACTTGCATACTATCAATCTTTCATCAGATGATGCCCAAACTATGGCATCCTTTTGTCACCCAATGCACCAAAAGATGTAGGAGGACCTAAGTCTTGGTAAGTCTCAGTAAAAGTTGAAGATAGCAGCCTACAATACACACAAGGAAGAAGACTTTGGACTTTTTACCTTTAGGCACCACGGTGGCTTAGTGGTTAGCACTGTTGCCTTGCAACACTAGGCACCACATCTGCATGGAGTTTCTATATTTTCCACATGTTTGTGTGGGTTTCCTTCTGGTATTTTAGTTTCATTCCACATTCCAAAAACATGCTAATAGGTGAATAATAAAAAATAATAAGCCCCAATGGGGACAGAACCCATAATATTAAGTGATGTAAAGTGCTGCATAATATGTATTATTATAAGATGCCATACTGAAATATAGACTTTGCACAAACTGTCCCCTAACACACGCCCCTAGAGGATTCTCTAATAGTCTCTAACCACTGATGCATTGCAGATGGTATTTTTAATGTGGGGTACCAGAATCCATACATAGAAGCATGGTTGTGCAAATCCAGGACTGGCAGAGAACCTACAAAATAATAGACAAAAAACACTCAAAGCATTCAGCCATCTAAGGCTATGTTCAATTCTACAATCATAAAAGCAAGGCTTCTTTCACAGGAGCGCATATCGGCCGCCTTTTTCACGGCCGGCTGATATGCGCTGCGATCTGATGCATTGGATTCCAATGCATCAGATCACATGGGCGTATTACTGAGATGTAAAAGCGCCCGGCAAGGCAAATATAGCACCGGGTGTTTTTACATCGGGCCCAAAAGATAGTCCTGGAACTATCTTTTGGGCTGGAATAAGTCTGCCACTGCATGGGCTCCTATGGGAGCAGAGGCCGTAGGTGGGAGGGAGTTTAGCAGGCTCACCTCTCTTCTCCCCTCCACTCGTTCTGTACAATGGAAGGGGGCGGGGTGGGGGCAGAGCTAAGCTACTCCCATTGATGGTTGTGGACAAGGGGCGGGCCATGGGTGGAGCTAAGCTACCACCCCCTCCCCCCCTTGCCCACAGCCATCAATGGAAGGAGGCGGGGCGGCCACCACTTAGCAAAGAACGAGCGGGGAGGAGACGAGAGGTGAACCTGTGATGGGGAGGGTGGGGAAATGAGCAACCCCATGCCATGTGAACGGACGCACAAACGTTAGATTTGTGCGCCCATTCATGAGCTCCTCTGCCCCAGATGGAAGCGTTTGTTGGCCAGCCGTGAAAATGCCACCCAACATGCGCTTTTGTGAAAGAAGCCTAAGGCTGGACACCCACTGTTGTTTTATTCTCTCTTGCGCTGCGAGAGCAAGTGAAAACACTCGCAGCGCAAGAAAGATGCCAGGATGAGGCCGGGATATCGCCAGTCTTTTCAATGGGGCCAGCAGCAGCAGTGCTGGCCCATTGAAAAGATAGGGAGAATACTGCTCCCGGTCCCATTGAAAGCAATGGTTTGTGGCAAACTCAGCAGTATGATTTTCGGGGAAGGGCTTGAAATATAAGCCCTTCCCTATAAATCATCATTAAGTGATAAAAAAAGAAAAAAAAAATACTCACCTGTCCGCTGCTCAGACGCATCCTCCGGCTGGATCCTCGAGACTGCTGTCCAGCACTTTCAGCAGGCGGGGATTTAAAAATCCCCACCTCCTGAAAGGTCTGCGCTGATTGGCTGAGCGCTCAGCCAAAAACAGCTAGTGCTTAGCTATTGGCTGAGCACTCAGCCAATTACAGCTAGTGCTTAGCTATTCATGAATGCTGGCCCCATTGAAAAGACTGGCAATATCCCGGCGTCATCCCGGCTTTTTTCTTGCGCTGCGAGGCGAGTGTTTTCACTTGCTCTCACAGTGCAATAGAGAAAAAAAACGCCAGTGGGTGTCAGCCCTAAAACAGATTAAAATGTTTTAGTATCTGGCTTCAATTAGTTAAAAATCTAGGTGATACATTCCCTTGAAAAGATGTCCTCCTGTAAGGCTGAATTTACATGGGTGAGTGTGATGTAGATCCAAAAAGATCGGACCTATATTGCACTCCTAAACCGGCAATTTTCAGACTTCTTTAGTGCATTTTAGGGATAAAAATGCATGATTCTCATCACTGTACTAGGCATTTTTGTATGTTATTCCAATAGCTGAAATGGGAAAAAGCACATCACACTCACATGCAAATCACATGGCATGCAAGTGTGATGCGATTTTCTTTTTCACACTCCAATAGGAAAGAATGGTCAATTCTCTCAAAAAATAGGACATGCTTTCAATTTGGTACTTTCAGTGTAAATGAAAAATCTCTCATGTAAATGAGCCCATTGAAAATAATGGAACTTCTTATCCCACACAAGTTCTGTGCTTCCTGCAAATACACAGAACGTGTACATGAAAGTTTCCCTTATAAATACAGCCTTGTGCTATACTATGCTATCATGTAAAATTTTTCAATTACGCTGTGATACACCTAAACAATCCCCATCATATACAAAATGGTCATACAATCTGCATTTGGGCAGGACCACTTATGAGAAAACAACCACACCGCATACAGAACTAACAATAGTTTAGGACAAATTTACTGGCATCCATTGTGGAACAAAATGGTACCCTTGCACCAGTCCGTGTGCTGCCCAATACATGGACTGCTTGCACATTGACATAGATTTGCATGTTTTAATTCTCGTCCGTGACATGGACAAGAATAGGACTTGCAATGAGTTTTTCATGCAGTCCATGTCTACTTGAAAAAAACGGATAATGTGCGCTGCCTCATTGAACATTATGGATCCATGTGTCATCCGTTTCTATTATGCCCAACACAATGCTTGTGTGACGAAGGTCTGAAACCAGTTTCACACGAGCCCTAATCATGTGCCGATGTTGTGCGTTGCGAGACTCACAAAAATATGAACTCCATTCTTTTGAATGGAGTCATACAAACGAGCGATATTTTCACCCACAGCGATACTGCAAGAAAAAAATTTGTAGCCTCTTCTATTTTTTCGCATTCCTTAGAACGCATCACCCATTGATTTCAATGGGGCATTCAATACATCGCATGGCGATGCAAAGTATCCCATTGAAATGAATGGGAAACACTTCCGATCCTCTACGTGCGAGAGGATCGGAACTTCACAGAAGCGACGCAAGCCGTTTTTGCCCGAAAATTACCTCACATTCGCGGATAAAACACACATTGACTAGCGCAATATCGGGCTGAGTTTCTCGTCCCGATATCACGCTCACCCGTGTGCAGTTAGTCTAATAGTAGCCAGGAGAGAAAGAGTCTGCTGTGTTAAATGCAGTCTAGTTCCAAACCACTGCTCATATTAAAGAGCATGAGAATGAAGAGCTTATGGTCGAGGAAAAGCAATCTCTCTAACAGCGATGTATAAATGGATATTGAGCATTATTTTTAAATACGTAGTTCACCATTTGCAGGCATTTTATGGCTGTAATGTACGATCGATTTATAAAATTAGAAGACATCCATAATTTTATTGTAATGTAATGTTATTATAATATTAGTCTAGGTAGCTTCATTTTCTTGGCTAATTTTGCAACTGTCCATTATCCCTAAAAGGCCATCGCAGAAAAGACGGTAGCAGATACTCTATCTGATTACTAAATTTGGGAACCTCGTTTTTGCTATATGGTAATGGAAAAGTGTCATTATAAGCCTCAATGCTTTCTACAGGAGGTGATGTTCTTCTGCTATATTATGAGGCTTATCCTGCTTTTGATAGCACAGAATTACACTGCATACAGAGAGCTCAAGAAATCCAAGTCTTTTCTTGGTAATATCATCTTCTTGTTGACTTTGGATGCCTGTGTTATTTCCTCTCAGCCAATGGATTTACATCTCACACACGGCGCACAAGAGAGACGGTAAATTTCATATCACTCCATCTAATCTACATTTACTATTCATAGAGATTTCACCTGGTTTACTGTGGGTAATTGGATGCTCTTGCAGCTAAATTAATTCTCTGATTCCCCTTAAAACTTGCATTATCACAGCCTCATAATTAAAACCAACAGGTTATCGAAACAAAGTATCTGACTTACTGAACAAAGGTTTAATGCAATATCAGATAAGATTTTACATAGTGGATTCAGTACTTTTGTAGATGTGTTATAATTATCTACATCCTGTCCATGCACAAACACATATATACTAATAGACAGCAGAAGAGAGATGCCTGTTTTAATATACTGTAAAAAAAAATTGATAGATACATCGATCAATAGATAGATAGAGAAAGCTATTCAACAGCACCCCTAACATGAGGATCTCCAGCTTCCTCGCCCAACGCAACGTCCTCGGCGTGGTTCACTGCACCATGACCACATCTACACCCACACAGCTTCATCAGAAGGCACATCCACAACACAAAGCAGGGAAATATCTATGCCCGATTCGTGGACTTTAAAAAGGCTTTTGACTCCTTGGGGCACCCAGGTCTATTCCTGAAACTACTGGCGAGCAGAGTAGGAGGGGAAATTTACGACATCATCAGAAACTCCTACACTGGGAAGAGATGCAGCGTGGGGGTAAATTGGAAGAGAGCGGCTTATGTCCAGCAGTATCGAAGAGTCAGACAGGGCTGCAGCGTAAGCCCAATGCTCTTCAACGTCTACATCAAAAGTTGGCTACAGTCCCAGAGTCGTCCTTTGCACTAGGTTTCACTAAGACACGACACCAAGATTAAATTTCTACTATATACATTTGACCTCTTGATACTATCACCAATTGAGAAAGGGCTCTGGAACAACCTGCAAATTATGGACAGATTCAGCACTACACATCAACCCAAACAAAAATGTTGTTTTGATGTTCCAGAAAAAAAAAAATAGCCAGGCAACCTACCTTTATGCTGAACAGCTGCCCACTTACAGCAACTGACAGGTACACCTACTTGAGTCTAGACAGAAGTCAATCTGTAAGTCTTAAATCAGCCATAGAGATTCTAAAAAAAACAAGGCATGTAAAATCTATGCTTTCAAAAGATGGCTGTACTATCTCAATTCACCAATGACATTCTGGCATAAAATCTTTGACAGTATTACTTTCCCATTCCTGCTGTATGGCAGTGAAGTCTGGGGCCCACATACATACCCAGACTGGTCAAGATAGGAATCTAACCAAATTGAAATATAACACCTGGGATTTTGTAATTACCTTCACCAAGAACATCTCAAAACAATGCCTATATGTTACATCCATGCAGAGGAGTAACGCACCACACTATGATCGGATGTAAGGCAAAGTCCACATGGGAAGAATATACATCAGTAAATAATGCATAGAACACTATAAACACCACCAAACACAACAAAAGGTGGAAAAAGGGGAAGTCTAGTCGAACCAGCTTTATGTGGGAAGCTCCCTTCCTATGGTGCGGTCATTGTTCTGATAGGAACAGCCCCATGTCCCGAACCTGGGTCACCTAGACTGTCCCTAGATGGAAACGAGGAGTGCCAATAAAGAGATGGTAATCACTATGGCCACAGCAGACGATATGGTAGATGCATGCACCTTAGGGCTCTTTCCCACAAGCAAATACATGGCAAAGGCATTTTTACGTTTTAATGCCTGCTCCGTACAAGTGCCTGAATAGGCATTTTTCCGCGATCACAGCCAGCATTTTCTCGATCATGCACACGACTGCAAGTGTCATTTCTAGCAAAAAAATATGCCGCACCCTGGACAACCCTCGCTCTGCCAAAATCCTCGGGATGCCTTCCAGTGCCTATATAGAGGCACCTGTAAGCTTTTCGCAGCGTTGGATGCTGCAAAAATGCCCCCCCCCCTTCTTTTTCCCTTATCCCATAGGAATCTATGGGACCAGCCGGCGTATAGTTCCAGAGCTATCTTTTTGGCCATCGTATATACGCTATTTCAGCTGCTTATGTTCCATCTTTCACAGTGCTGATGTATTTATGCACCGTATAATCGCCCATGTGAACGAATGCATTGCAAACCAATGCTTCACATGGGTAGCGTATATACACCAAGGCGTAAAAACACAACGTACATGTGCTCGTGGGAATGAAGCCTTAATATAAAGAAATGCACCAGCACCTTATCTGTCAGAATGGTGGGTGGCTGCCAGGCGTATATGAGCTGTATTAAGTATGGGCTGGAGAAAGTATGATACAGTTTGACCACGGCAGTTTGACATGGTAGGAGACAGGTAGGCCACAAACTCTGCCTTAATACTTTACACTTCAAAGCTATCGCTAATGCTGTCACTTCTGTTCTCATCCTTGCTCTCAGTTTCAGAACTTCTTTCTTGTGCCAACCTCTGGGGCACTCTATTCACATTAGCCCCTCTCTCCTGTCTTCACCAATGCACAGTTCGCATGCACTCTTTACCTTCTTGCTAAGCCTCAAACCCCCTCATGTCACTAACAAACATAACAGTCCTCCTTATAAATCTCCTAATCATCTGCTAACCCTCACTATTCTGCTGTTACTAGCTGCTGGGGATATCTCTCCCAATCCTGGCCCACCCTCCACTGCTCCTAGCTATTACCCCCTACCTGACTCACTAATAAAATCCCCAAGCCCAACTGCTAGCCCATGCATACCCTCCCTGACTCCTTTAAATGTGCACTCTGGAACTGCCAGTCAGCATGTAAAAAACTCCCCACCATCCATGACTTTTTTACTGCTAAATCTTTAAATCAGCTCGCTCTCACAGAAACGTGGGTACAGCAGTCTGATACAGCCTCCCCTGCTGCACTGTCTTACAATGGCTTGCAGTTCTCCCATACCACGAGACCAGATGAATGACAGGCGTGGCGGAGGAGTAGGTGCTCTCCTCTCCCCGAAATGTACCTACCAGGTCATCCCCCCTGTACCCTCACTCACTTTTCCATCATTTGAGGTACATACGCTACGGCTTTTCCGCACGCTGTCCATGCAGATAGCAGTTATCTACCGCCCCCCACGTGCTGCTCGCCTGTTTTTGGACCACTTTGCTGCCTGGCTCCCCCACTTCCTATCCTGTGAAATTCCAACCCTCATCTTAGGTGATTTTAACATCCCCACTAATGGCCCCATCTGCCTCTCAGCTTCTTTCGCTCACCTCCTCCCTTGGTCTCTCTCAACTCACAGCCTCTCCCACTCACAGGGATGGCAATACTCTTGATCTGGCCTTCCTCCGTCTCTTCTCTGCTTCCAAATTCACTAACTCCCCTCTCCCGCTCTCGGATCATAACCTCCTCTCTTTCTCAGTCACGCTCCCTAACATCTCTCCAGACCCACCTACCTATAGTACCTACAGGAACCTTAAGGCCATTCATACCCAGAACTTTGCTGAATTCCTACAGTCCTCTCTGTCCCCCATATCTCTGCTCACCTGCCCCAACCTGGCTGCCGCTCACTACAACACCACTCTCAAACATGCGCTGGATAAAGCGGCGCCCCCCAGGACCCGAGCCATCAGATGTAGAACGCGGCAACCCTTGCTCTTGCCTCAAACGCACTTCATCCGGCGGTGCTCTAGAAGTGCTAAACAGCTGTGGAGGAAATCGCAAACATCCGCAGACTTCCTCCACTACAAATTCATGCTCAGAACCTACAACCTCGCCCTCCACCATGCCAAACAAGTCTACTTCACCTCTCTAGTCTCCTCATTATCGCACAACCGTAAACGGCTCTTTGATACTTTTCACTCCCTTCTCAGCCCTAAACCACAGCCCCCGGTGACGGATCTCAGTGCTGAAGAGCTGGCTGCCTACTTCAAAAAGAAAATTGATGACATCCGTCAGGAAATAACTTCCTAATCCCAGACTAGCCCTGACCATAGTCTTGTCAGCACTGCATCTAGCTCCTGCTCACTGTCTGTACTCAGACCAGTGACAGAGGAAGAAGTCTCCAAATTGCTCTTCACTGCTCGCCCCACCACCTGCGCTAGGGACCTTCTCCCCTCACACCTCCTCTGTTCCTTCTCCCCAGTGGTCATCTCCCATCTCACCACTATTTTCAACCCCTCTCTGACCTCTGGCATCTTTCCCTCTTCTTTCAAACACACCATCATATCCCCACTGCTAAAGAAGCCAACTCTGCACGCGACTGATGCTGCCAACTACCGACCCATCTCAAACCTCCCCTTCATCTCCAAACTACTAAAACGGCTGGTTTACTCCCTCCTTGTAAGCTATCTATCAGAGAACTCTCTCCTAGAACACATACAGTCTGGCTTTTGACCTCAACACTCAACAGAAACTGCCCTCACAAGGGTATCCAATGACCTACTGACAGCCAAATAGAGGGGCGATTACTCCCTACTGATCCTCCTGGACCTTTTCACAGCATTTGACACTGTTGACCACAAACTCCTCCTCAGTATGCTACGCTCCATTGGCCTAAAGGACACTGCCCTCTCCTGGTTCTCCTACCTATCTGACCGCTCTTTCAGTGTCTCCTTTGCTGGCTCTACCTCCCCTCCTCTTCCCCTTGCTGTTGGGGTCCCCCAGGGCTCGGTCTTCGGCCCCCTTCTTTTCTCTATCTACACAGCCCCTATAGGACAAACCATCAGGAGATTTGGCCTCCAATACCACCTGTATGCTGACGACACCCAGCTATACACCTCTTCCCGTTACATCTCTGCACCTTTACTCCAAAACATCACAAACTGTCCGTCCGCTGTCCCTAACACCATATCCTCTCTGTATCTAAAACTAAATCTCTCTAAAACTGACTTACTGGTATTTCCATCCTCCACTAACAGACCTCCTCCAGACATCTCCATCTCAGTGTGTGGTGCCACAATAACTCCTAGACAACATGCCCACTGCCTTGGGGTCATATTCGACTCCGATCTCTCCTTTACCCCCTACATCCAATCTCTGGCTCGAACATGTCAGCTGCACCTCAAGAACATCGCAAGAATCCGCTCTTTTCTCACTGTGGACACGTTAAAAATGCTTACTGTTGCCCTCATCCACTCCCGGCTCGATTATTGCAACTCGTTGCTGATAGGCCTCTCCTGCACCAGACTCTACACTCTCCAATCCATCCTAAATGCGGCAGCCAGGCTCATCTTCCTGTCCAGCCGCTACTCAGACGCCTCTGCCCTGTGCCAGTCACTGCACTGGCTGCCCGTTAAATACAGAATTCAATTTAAACTCACTACCTTCATCCACAAAGCCCTCCACAGTGCAGCGCCCCCCTATATCGCCTCCCTCATCTCAATCCATCAACCAGCCTGGGCTCTCCGCTCTGCTAACGAAACCAGACTGAGTGCCTCTTTAATTCAAACTTCTCATTCCCGCCTCCAAGACTTCTCCAGAGCAGCACCGGTCCTGTGGAACGCACTACCAAAGGCTACCCGAGCAATCCAGGACTCGCAGAACTTCAGGGAGGCATACCGAATTCCCTAAACAAACCCCTCTGTACTCCGCCTGATAACATGCTCCCTGACCTACTGACTGCAATGCTTGCTAGCCATCATAAACCGCTCCTGCAGTCATACTGTTTCTGCCGTCACACGGCTAAATGTCTGACCATTGTCTATGTGTATAACATCGCTCACTCTCCACCTCGCCATACCGTGCACATCTCCAGCCCCTTTACCTTCTGTATCACCCCACTATTCGTAGTATGTAAGCTCGTTGGAGCAGGACCCTCACCCCTATTGTTTCCATCAATTGATTACTATGTAACCGTGGTTCTGTAATGTTTGTACTTTTGTCTTTCTGTATCCCCCCTGTCCATGTAAGCGCTGCGGAATATGTTGGCGCTATACACATAAAGATTATTATTATTATTGAACCCAAGAGGACGTGAACTAAACCAAACTTGACAAACATCTGATGAATGTTTATAATCAGCCCAGGTAAAGCAGACTATGCCAACAGGATGTAGGAGTTCATGGAGGATGAGGCCAATTTCCTGTTGTGGTGACCCAGATACTCTACAGTGAGGGACATTTACAGACTTCAGCTACATAGAGGAAGAAGAGAAACACAACGGTTAGTTCCTGCCATAGACTGAGAAGTACATGATATGCCATGAAGTACTATAACCTTTATCCCAGATGTGTTTCTATGCCTTAAATCAGAGGCATAAGTAGAAGCTCTTGGGTTAAGATGCAAAATCTGTAAAAGGGCCCCTTACCTACCATGTGCTAGTTATACTGGTGTCTTAATATGCGATAGGGGAGCCTTTGGGCCCCCTAAGGCTCCAGGGCCTGGTAGCGACTGCAATCCCTATAGCTTTGCCCCTACTTCAACTCCTCAGCCCCAATTTCTCAGCCATATCTCTCAATCCCTATTTTATTTCCAATTATTTTCATTGGTATTTTCAATAACATAACATACAGGTGTAATTATGATTGTGGACATCGGTATTAATTACAAAGAATAGATTATACATTCTTAGGCCTTAGTCAGACGGGCGTTTTTTCGCGCGATTTTATGGATCGCATGTCGGATGCGCATGCGCAAATCGTGTGACCGGGGGCGAAAAATCGCGGGAAAAATCTGCACCTAGCCGCGTTAATTGTCGCAGAAAAACGCCCGTCTGACCGGAGAAAAATCGCCGTGCGCATCAAAATGCGCATGAAACTTAGACTGGCTGGCGAAAAAATGATTTTGGTGCGCACATAAAACGCCGAACGCGTGTCCTATAATTTATCGCATATCCGCATAAAAAGCGGACATGTGACCGATACCATAGCGAACCATTGGTTCTATATATGCGCGAATCGCATGCGCAAATCGCGCGAAAAAACGCCCGTCTGACTAAGGCCTTATTCAGCATATGGTCTGAGTATGCAGATTTTTTTACATAAGTTTAACTGTAACCCGTAATGTTCAGATTGTTTTATTAGTAACATTGTTAACATTGGAAACAAGAAATAATACTTAACCAGTGTCTACCATTTTGATAGTTATTGAGCCTTGGGGTATTGGTGTATGGGGGAATAAGGGGAGGAGTTGAGTTTTTAGATTAGCGGAGGATAATGGTTGCGCCATATGTTCCATTTGTCATTGAAGGCTTCTACTTTGACTGCTAGCATTTTTCCATATAAGCAGTTGTTTGAAACAATCAATAGGGAAGATGTTCCATTGCTTTTCCAGTTTCGTGCTAGTGTAAGACGGGAAGCATGAAGAACATGGCAAGTCAGAGTTCTGAAATTCAGTGAGAATATGTCAATACCGAGCAGCAAAAGGGCCAGGTACGGACTACTTTTAATTTGGGGTGAAGGGAAGAGTGATTTCAAGAGACGGAACACTGAGCCCCACAGACTAGAAATTAATGAGTAGCTACAAAAATATATAAAAACGTGCCCCTACACCCGCAGCCTCTCCGGCATAAAGCTGAGGTGTCAGTAAAGATATGCGCAAATCTGCCTGGGGTGTAGTACCATACTAGTAATTTGAAATATTGTTGGAGGTGGGAAGCACATGCTGTGGATTTTATAGCCCAGTTTATAGTGATTTGCCTATCCCTAATAGGGAATTGGGTCGCAAGAACTTTTTCTGATTTTTAGGAAGTGCCCGGTTCGCTCCAAGAACATGCAATCCCCATTTTCTACTTGTTTTGGCAATTCTAATGTTTATTTGTTAATAAAGTTTTTTTTTTTTTAAGTGAATTGAATTATCTATACTATTTGGAACATTATTACATAAATCATAGAATCATAGAACAATACAGTTTAGAAGGGACCTCCAGGTCATCGAGTCCAACCGCCTGCTTAGTGCAGGATAACCTAAATCATCCCAGACATATTTGTCCAGCTTTTGTTTGAACACTTCCATTGAAGGAGAACTCACCACCTCCCATGGTAACCTGTTCCACTCATTGATCACCCTCATTGTCAGAAAGTTTTCTCTAATATCTAATTTGTGTCTCCTCCCTTTCAGTTTCATCCCATTGCTTCTAGTCTTTCCTTGTGCAAATGAGAATAGGACTGATCCATATGCACTGTGACAACCCTTAAGATATTTGTAGACAGCTATTAACCCTTTCCAATCCAATTTTGGATTCAGGGTTTCCTAAAAGGCTTTCTCTTTTTTCTGTTATACAGTGGTGCCATCTGCTGTCTAAAGTTAGTGTGTGTGCACCAGAGAGGCTCTGACAGTGGAGTGGCTGGCAATAGACGGTAAGAATACCCTGTTGGACATCTTCTGACATTGGAGCTGTACAAGCTTCAATCAGAATGTAGGAAGACGTGAGACAGTGGATTGGAAAGGATTAAGTCTCTTATCAGCCTTCTTTTTTTGCAGGCTAAACATTCCCAGATCTTTTAACCGTTCTTCACAAGACATGATTTTCTGACCGCTCACCATCTTAAAGGGGAAACTATTATATTGTAGGGGCACTATTATATTATTAGGGGGATTATTACATGAAGAAAGCACTATTGGAAGAGTCTCATTGCAGAGAAAACTTCGGCAACTTTTACACATAGCGAGAAATTGTAAAAGTACCTTTAGAAAGGGTTGTAGTGCTAAATCAATGTTGCACCCCCCACATTCTCAGGATCAACTGGCGCCCGAGAGGTCGGACTACCACCAACCATAAACTGATGGCATATCCTAGTGATATGCCATCACTTTATAAAATGGAAAAATCATTTTAACTGTACTGTATTCGTTCTCATGGTCTCATGAGTATTGGCCTATGTACAGGTTATTATATTCAGTAACAGTATGGTTATATCATTCAGTCACTGTAGTGGTAATGGTATGGCGGTATTACAATATTTGGGCCTTGCATAGTAGTATGATTGGTAATACTGGTCTTTGTATGGTGGTTTTTGTTCAGTAACAGCAATTAATAGTAATATTCAGAGCAAAATAGAGGAAAGACGTGACAGCCTATTGGTGCAAAAGTAGAAAAACTCTTTTGCCATCTTTTGGCTTGTGGAGGAATAAAAACTTTTTATACTATTGCACCAATATGCTGTCACGTCTTTTCTCTATTTTGCTCTTGGGACCTTAGGATTCTGGTTCTTGGTGACCATGCATCAAATTACCCCCCTATATCAGTGCTCAGGATTGTGTAGAGGAAATTTCTTTGTGTAGTGGAAATCACATTATTCAATAGCATGCTATGGACAGTATATGCTGCGGAATCTGAAGGTGGACGCCCGGTCCAGATTCTGCAATCCAACTCCGCCCGTATGCAGGCAGCCTTTCTCGTACTGCTGCTAGAGAGGCCGATGGGTTTAAGTACCGGTTTTAGACAACTGGTGTCAAATAAGAGAAGAAACTTTACTCTGTTGTCCCTCCGTTTTCTTCCTGTATACCAAATGGAGAATAAGAATGCGAAAATGTTTTTTTGTTTGTTGTAAATTGATTTTCTAGTATATAATTTTATGGAGATTGTTAAGGAGATAAGATTTACATTTTGCTTTATTGGAACCTTGTCAAGTCCAACAGCTCATACTGGCCAGTCATAAATTTCCAGCTGCAGGCTTCTTTATATCCATTATATTGTTGTACTCATATGAATTTCATCCACGAGAGGATATTCTTTATATAAATGTCATCTGAACAAACCACAAGATACCCACCTAAGAAAAACCACAAAGTAATGACACACATAAATTCCAGCAGTCAAGGCAGTTTATCTATTCTCTATATAAACACAGGAGAAGATAGGAGCATATGCCCTGTAAATATTAACTGCCTTCAAGTGATTGCATGCACCAGAACATCCATACACCCAATTAACATCAAAATCAGGACATCATAATGTGTATTTTCCATTGCATTGATTTGCTGAATATTAGCAATCAATCAGTCTGTCTCGCCTTCTTTTTATTTGCTGTGTGATTTATGGATGGCATATAATTTCTGTCTCTCGCACACACTTCTCATCATCATAGTATTCATTCCAGGCACATGTATATTAGATATGAGCTACTTCTGCCAATTGCAGACAAATCAAACACATAGGATCTCCCAGGTCTGGAGCCATTGTCAGGAGTTCTTTGCTTGCCAAAAATAGCTTCCTTTTAAAGCCTTGCCAGCACCCCTGCTAATTCAGCTAATTAGAGCTTCCGAAGAATGATTGTCATGCAAACGGGTGAACCCTATGTGTGCCAGGAAAGGAATAAACATAGCATAGCCAGAACCTGGCTCTGCGAAGGTAAATACTGTCTGATGCACACTAGGCATTTGGTTTCATAGGCAGTATCAAGAGCCTACTTGTTGATTCCTTGGTGAAAGTCCAAGGTTGGTGGAGCAGGGCATTATTGTTACGTTCACACGTACAGGTCTTATTCACCTTGCTTGCTTGAAAGTAACATATCTAAGGCTGGAGGGAAAAGGGAAGGGTTAGACACACAATCGGACACAGAACAAAGGTAAAACAGAGACAAAGACCCTACGCTACACAACCACCAAATACTTACCAATAGTACTAACACAACACAATAATGGAGATACTAATAAGTGTCAACTATTAGTTAGTATTTTGGCCAAAATACATAAGCTATGAAGCCCACTTCAAGGGTCCCTACACTAACAACTAAATCCAGGAACAGGAACCCTGCCTATAAGCGGAGCAATTGTCCCAATAAGGACGCCCCTATGCTTGAACCTAAGGACCACCTGTCTCCAACTAGATAGGATTAGGCAGGGACAGCAATATAGGACATAATACATACCAGACGTCTGCACACCAACAAACAGACACTGAACAAGACATAGTTCACACTACGTGTCTGCACACCTACAGACACAATGGGAATCCCACATAGAACCTCTTGCAAGCATACTTACACAGACATAGTTTAAATGTCCACACACATAAGGAGCAGAGTGTCAGACATCACCCATGTGACAGAGGAGGGACAAGGTGCTAGACATCACCCATCTGACAGCGTAAAGGAACTATGTCTGACAGAAGGGTAAGGGAGCAGGGGCCCGTAGAACATGCGAACAGGGGAATCAGATGTCCAGACCATCTTCAGGGACAGTGTGGGAGAATGACACAAACTAGTCTTACAACACGCATGACTCCAAACACCAGAGTTCTGAAGGAAGGATGAGGAATGGATAATGACCAACACCCTCCAGCAAAAGGGGCTGGTACTTACATACAGATGCATGGATATTGGCTGGCAGGAGAACTCCACACCATCAGCCAGCCAAATCAGTGTTCTCCTGGATACCCATAGGATTACAGGTCCCAGGAGCACAATGTAACAGTTATGAAGCAAGAGATTGGGACATAGACAGAGGTTGCATAAATTCATACAGGAAATATGAGAAAAATCTAGAAAATCTAGAAATATATTTAAAAGTGTCGTGTGTATGCTTTCTGTGAGTGACAAAGTATAGATGCTCTGCCCTAAAAGGGACTATATCACCATTTTTTTTTATTAATTTAAATGAAATAGAGAAACATATTTCATTTTTCTAACCTGTTTTTATTCTCTAGTTGTAGATCTTTTTATTTTATTATGTGTACATGACTATAGGGGCAGCCATCTTGCCTGAGCTACAGCATTTAGAGCAGGGGCGTAACTACAGGGGGTGAAGGTTATGCGGTTGCACCCGGGCCCAGAAGCCTTAGGGGGCCCATAAGGCCTCTCTTCTCCATATTGGGAGCCCAGTACTAAGAAAAAAGCATTATAGTTGGGGGCCCTGTTACAGATTTTGCATCGGGGCCCAGAAGCTTCAAGTTACGCCTCTGATTTAGAGATATGCTTTATAGCAGCTTCATGGGTCATTCACACAATGGACAGGAGGGTACCCATTGACTAGTATAGGAGACTGTTCTAGACGTGTTCCATGACCTGTTCAGAGGTCATTCTGCATGGTGGGGAGTAGATAGTCCCAGTTGATCCCCTATAGTGAGTGGTGGATTCTGTGTCATCTACATATAGGTGTTACTTTGCAGTGTAAGCCTGTCTGTGATGTTAGTGAAATGACGGCTGCAAAGGCTTTGTGGTCAATGTGAAAAATGCTGGCTTTTAGGATTTTTTAAATATAGATTTTGAGGGAAAATTGAGATAAAAATTGCCCAATATTCTTTAAAAATATATTAAACTAAAAAAAATATGACTTATTTATTAGGCCATTTTCTGATGACACATACCTTTTAACTAGAGATGAGCGAGCACCAAAATGCTCGGGTGCTCGTTACTCGGGACGAACTTTTCGCGATGCTCGAGGGTTCGTTTCGAGTAACGAACCCCATTGAAGTCAATGGGTGACCCGAGCATTTTTGTATATCGCCGATGCTCGCTAAGGTTTTCATTTGTGAAAATCTGGGCAATTCAAGAAAGTGATGGGAACGACACAGAAACGGATAGGGCAGGCGAGGGGCTACATGTTGGGCTGCATCTCAAGTTCACAGGTCCCACTATTAAGCCACAATAGCGGCAAGAGTGCCCCCCCCCCCCTCCACTGTCAGCATAAAGATCATTCTCCTCTGCCATAGCTGTAACAGCTGTGGCAGAGAAGAATGATGTTAGCCCATTGAATTCAATGGAGCCGACAATACAGCAGGTTCCACTGAAAGCAATGGGCTGCCGGCGATCGCAGGATGAATTGTCGGGAAGGGCTTAAATATATAAGCCCTTCCCTGCAATTCATCCAGAAATGTGTTACAATAAAAATATATACCGTATATACCGGCGTATAAGGCGACGGGGCGTATAAGACCACCCCCCAACTGTCACCTTATACGCCGGGAATACAGCGGAGCAAAGAATAAAAATCATTACTCACTTCTCCTGGCATTCTGCGGCGCTGCTGCAGGCTGTCGCTCCCTCCTGGTCCCCGGCAGAGCATTCCTTTCTGGACACAGGGCTTGAAATCCCCGCCTCCAGAAAACACACGTGCCTTCAGCCAATCACAGCCAATGACAATGATGTCATTGAATGGCTGTGATTGGCTGAGGGCACGTGTGTTTTCTGGAGGCGGGGATTTCAAGCCCTGTATCCAGAAAGCAATGCTCTGCCGAGGACCAGGAGGGAGCGACAGCCTGCAGCAGCGCCGCAGAACGCCAGGAGAAGTGAGTAATGATTTTTATTCGTTGCTCCGCTGTATTCCCGGCGTATAAGGTGACAGTTGGGGGGTGGTCTTATACGCCCCGTCGCCTTATACGCCGGTATATACGGTATATATTTTTATTGTAACACATTTCTGGATGAATTGCAGGGAAGGGCTTATATATTTAAGCCCTTCCTGACAATTCATCCCGCGATCGCCGGCAGCCCATTGCTTTCAGTGGAACCTGCTGTATTGCCGGCTCCATTGAATTCAATGGGCAAACATCGTTCTTCTCAGCCACAGCTGTTACAGCTGTGGCAGAGAAGAATGATTTGTCTTCTATATGTTCTCAATGGGGTCGGCGCTGCTGCCGCCGGCCCCATTGAGCGCATATAGAGAAGAGGACAGGAATCGCAGATCGCACATAGGTGCGATCTGCGATTTCTATGGCCTAAGAAGGACCGTTGGGGTTCTTGAAGCCTAAAATAACTCCTAACGCTCTCCCTATAGCAGCAGCACCAGCAGCAGCACTTTCCCTGATTTATGTCAGAAGGCATCTGTGGCGAGCCGCGGGAGGGCAGATTTTACTACTCGGGTGACACCTAATCTCGCCAGCCACTCACTGCAGGGGGGTGGTATAGGGCTTGAACGTTGCAGGGGGAACTTGTAATGCCTTCCCTGTTTTTCTATTGGCCAGAAAAGAGCGCAAATTTCTCAGGGAAGAAAATGAAAGTAACTCGAACATCACGTGGTACTCGTCTTGAGTAACGAGCATCTCGAACACCCTAATACTCGAACGAGTATCAAGCTCGGACGAGTATGCTCGCTCATCTCTACTTTTAACCTTTCTTAAATTGTGTTGTTATCCAATTTGTCCTGATACAATTTCAGTGCAATTTGCATCATGCAAATTAGCGCAGGGAAGGTGAGTATATAACTTCTGTATGGCTCATATTTAATGCACGATGTATATTACAAAGTGCATGTATATGGCCATACAGAAGTGTTTAACTTAACTTGTCATCTCGGGACAACCCCTTTAAGGCTGCCTGTCCACGGGCGAGCTGTCATTGCTTTATCTACGGCGATAAGCCGTCCACGGGTATCACAGTGAACGCCTACCATAGGTTTACTATGGAAAGCGCAGCCCGATGTCCATGAGCGGAGAATCATAGCGATTCTCCGCTTGTCTGATTCAAATTGTGGCATGCTGCGATTTGCCGTAATTTGCTGCAGTGAGCTATCAGTTCTCCCCCCTGCTCCCCTGCAGGGGAATATCACCCACGATATTCCTCTTGTCCGTGGACAGGCAGCCTTACTGTTGAAAAAGTCAAACTTTCTTTTCATCATATTTTAGGCTTTAAAACACTATTTAAGACTTCAGGCATCTTGCTGGCTAGATTTTGTTTAATGGTTGGTTTCTTGAGAGGTTGGACACTGTTTCCTCACTTTACAGTCGTGTTCTTCCCACAGAAGTTTGATTGGGCTTACATCACATGATTGTGCTGGGCATTCAATTGTTTTTAGGATACCCTCTTTCTTCACCAGTATTGTAGAGACAAAAGGGATCCAGCCCTCATAGGATAAGTGCAGGAAGGGTAAATAGGTAAAGCCACTTAGTCTTTGCAGGAGGTCCCTCTCCTAGAAACCTCCTAAAATAGAGACTTAGAGCCCAGATGGAGAGTCCTTATCCGTTAGGTGTAGTCGAAGGATGTTGATTACTCTAAATCAGACACATAAAATACTGACAGATGAAATGAAAACATGCGACAGCAGTGAATAGAGTTTGCTGCAATGCTTTTTAGGGCTTGAGAAAGGGGTCACCACTTTTTAAATTCCCGGCCATCAGAAAGTGTTTCAGAGCAGTGTCGGCATGGAAGAGAGCACACACGGCGGAAGGTGATGTATATATTTTATTATTCCACCAGCTAGGGATGTTTTTCAGGGAAGAGCTTATATTTCAAGCCCTTCCCCAAAAATCACTGCGGGGGTTGCCTGCATCCCATTGCTTTCAAAGAGACCGGCTGCAGCACTGGGCCAATTGAAAGCAATGGGAGAAAATCACGATCCTCTGCCACAGGGGATTCCTTCATCATCAGGGATGAGGGGACTCCCCGCTGGGATATTTTACACGCAGCACGGACTTCGCCGCTGCATGGATGTCCTATTTTTTGCAGGTGTGAGTATTTTGAGACTATAAAAGACAGACATGTGAACGCTACATAGCCGCACACAAAAAAAATGCTCATCTGACTTTGCCCAAAGTCTGAAAAGTAGAAGAATAAACTAAATAAATTTGATATTGCCATAACTGCAGAATTAATTTTACATATTATTTATACTGCATTGTGAATACCGTTAAAAATAAAAATATAAAACATGCTAGAATTTCAGATTTTGTTAATCTAACCTCTAGAAAAAAATGGAATAAAGAGCAATCAAAATGTTATATGTTCCAAAAATTTGGATAAATGACCAGAGTTAATCCTGAAAAACACAAGCTCTTATAGATCACTGTCAATGAAAAAATAAAAATACTATGGCTCTTGGAATGCAGTGACACAAAAGCAAATCTTTTTTTTTTTCCTAAGTGCTTTCAGTGTCCAAAAATACCATAAAAATCTTTATAAAGTTGGTATCGTCCTAGTCCAGCTGATCTTCAGAATAATATCACATTACATATTTTGCATGCTGAACACTATAAAAATGAAATCCAAAAAACAAATGGTGGAACTTTTTTTCCAGTCCCACTCTCCCCCCCCCAAAAAATAAAAAAGTTTGCAATACCTTATATGTACCTCAAAATGATGTCATTACAAAATACAAATTGTTCCACATAAAAACCCCTTCAAATTGCCGTTTTCATGGAACATTTTAAAAGGTATGGCTTTAGGAATGTGACGATTGAGAAACCTAAAAAAATAGTTGGTCAAGGGTAAACAGGCTAAAGGCTTGGTCACACGGGCGGCGATGTGCCCGTCTTCCTGCAGGGTAAGACAGCCGCACTGCAGGTACGGACAATTTTCCACACCGTCGGCAAAAAGAACGCATGATCGGCTCCATTGTCGGTCATGTTTTCTTTCTTCCGGCGCTGCGGAGAGTCGTCCGCACTGCAGGTGCGGCTGTCTTCTTCGTGCAGGAAGATGGGTGCATCGGCGCCCGGATGCGCCCATGTGACTAAGCCCTAAGGAGCTAAAGGATTGATATTGACGTCATTGTGAAGTGTATTCTCAGTTGGGATATTATTGTTTTGCTTCTAGTATCCCAGATTATGCTTCCTGCTCGCTCCGATGACGTATTTGTTATTATGCAATTGTTTACAAATAGTTTAATGGTTTATCATGTACTGTTTCATATATAATGAGCTCTCTGCTGGTGCTCCAACTAATGTGTCTGAATGCACTGCTCGTCCTTCCTTAGTACGGATGGGTTATGACAGCAGACTACCAGTTTGAGTGCCATTACTGTCTAAGAGAAACAGAAAGGCAAGACCCCAGTGGTGAAAAGAGCACAAAAATCAGATCACTGAGCAGTGGAAAATTACTACCTGGTCAGAGGAATCCATATTTCTGCTTCACCATGCTGACGGGAGGTTAAAATTTGGTGCAAGCATCATGAATGTAGAATGATGCTGCCAGGTTCAAGAGTTCAGGCTGGTAAAGATAGAGTTATATAGGAAATGTTTCCTTGGTTTCCTGAAACCTGGGAATGATTGTCATTCTAAGGGTCAAAAAAAGCCCAATGTGCTAGAAGATGGGTGTCTTCAATAAAGTGGCCATTTAGTGTATGGTCCTCATGCCCACGGGGAAAATGGATTTAAAAAATCTGTGCGGGTCTCCTGTGCATGCGATCCACTCCCATAGGGAATCATTGGGCACCGGCAGGTAACTAAATACCTGTGGATGTCACTTTCCCCTGGCATGCGGATCCCACACGCAGGAAAACAACTTCAGCATGCTCCATTTTCTGCAGTTTTCCCACATGGGTGGCTTCCATGACTTCCATAGAAGCCAATAGAAGCCATCCGATCCCTGACACAGCCGTGGATTACACTGTAGCTACACCACGGATCCGCAGGAACAAGGAGTTTAAAAGGGAAAAAAAGTGCAGCGCATGCACATGGCACGCCGCCAGCGCGCCGAGCTCATCTGCCGTGCAGAAGAAAGAAAATCCGGCCATGACAAAGGTGAGCCCTGCAGCGTCTGGACAGGTGAGTAAAATGTTATTTTTGGCCTCATGGCTGCGGGCACGGCTGGAAACTGTTGCGGGATTCTTCCCCTGGAGTCTCTGCATGCCTGTGGACATGGGGCCTTAAAGGGGTTGTTCCAAGATAGATTTTTACACTTATCCTTATGATAGGTGCTAATATTCTGATCGGGGACCCTCACCATTGTCATCCCAAGAATGCTGGTCCTGTTTATCTTGTCCTCATTGCGGGCTTTTTGCACCCCTCACAGAAGACTTGAATGAATTACCGATCACGCATGCGCAGTACCACTCCATTTATTTCAATGGGGCTGATAGAGATAGCTGCGTATAATGCGTTTGGCTATTTCCTTCAGCTCCATTGAAATTAATGAAGTGGTGGCCACGCATGCGTGACCAGCACTCCATTCAATCTGACTTCATTCCAGGTGGGAGAAGTGACTCCATAGTGATGAGAAAAGGGGGATACTTGACATGGGGGTCTTAGCAGTGAGATCCCTACTTATCCGATTTTTTACCACCAGTGCTATGAATAGGTGATAAAAGTTTATCTTGGTACAACCCTTTAATTTCAGTCTGCAACAAAAAGAAAAAAATATATAGAATTTGCCCAATCCTAAGCATGAGAAATTGTTACTGTAATTCTATAAGTTCAGCAAACTGTTCAAATCTTTCCTATTAACTCTAAACTTTGGATAAAGGAAACTGATCAATTTTCAGCACTGCACATACTAGGCTTGCATAGTTTAAATTGGAAATGGTACAAGTCCCAGAAGTATTCAAGGGGTTAAACTGATTTGAAACCCCTTGCTATTTTCCTGACCTTATCACTTGTAGGGATCACTCTGTCTCCATTTTACAATGTAATTACAGAACCATTAGAGGCTTGTCCACTGTCATGTTGCTAGAGCTGCACTTGAAAAAGAGATCAGAAAGTCAACCTTTTCTTCTTTCACAGGCGCCTGTCTCCATTCACAAGAGACAAAAAGCAACTGGACCACTGAATGAAGTTCTATGATTTGTGATGTCTATAGATTGCTAGCTCTGCAGTATAATTTCTCTGGGTCTACTGATAACAAATGTTTCCACAATGCTGTCAGTTATACCGCAGTTTACAGTATTTGTATGCTGGTACTTGTTGACCAGCCACTTAAAGATTGTAAATTGTATTATAGTGGTATTCCCATCTGAGGCATTCATAATACATCAACAAGTTATGGTATAGCTGTATGGGGAGTAGCGGTCCCACTTCTAGGATCTCCACTTATTAAGAGTATGGGGTTCCCTGACCCTGATTCTGCCAGATGAGACCATTGGATTCTGAATAGAGAAGTGGCCGCATTGCATGACTAATACACTGTAGACTTGAATCAAGAGAGCCATGCACATGATTTACACTTAGGCATTCAGTCTTTGGCTACCATCCCTATCAGAACAGCATAGTAACATAGTATGCTAGCCGAAGGGAGACAATGTCCATCTAGTTCAGCCGGTTTCCATTCCCCCCTTGTTGATCCAGAGGAAGACAAAAAAAACAAACAATGAGGCAGAAGCCGATTAGCCCATTTGGGGTACACAGATGCCAGAATACCAAAGAACAAATGTTTTTCAAATAAAGGATAGAGAGTATGTAAACATATTAATCCAAATGGTAAGTTTTAACTTAATGGATAATAGTAGGTACATATATAAATCCTAATCATAAATGGATAACATGGTTACATGGATGGCCATGATAAAATACAGGATATATGTAAAAATAGTAGCATAAAAAAATCAATATATAGTGCTGTAAGCAATAAATAAATATACATATAAATGGAAAATCCACATAATGTGGATCCATAGTAATCAATCATGCCATTACAAATCAATCATAAAACCATAAAGCACTATTCATCATGTCTGGAAGCATACTGGAAAAAAAAGAACTTTTAGTGTTTTCGTTTTTCCTTCTTCCTTTTTTTTTTGTTCTGCTTCCAGGCATGATGAATAGTGTTTTATGATTTTATGATTAATTCTCAACAATATGAATGATGGATCCACATTATATAAATTTTACACTTCTATGTTTATTTATTTATTGCTTATTAGAGATGAGCGAGCACACTCGTCCGAGCTTGATGCTCGTTCGAGTATTAGGGTACTCGAGATGCTCGTTACTCGAGATGAACTCGAGTCAATTACATTTCCTTCCCCGCATGTTTAGCGCCATTTTTTAGCCAATAGACATGCGGGGAAGGCATTACCACTTCCTGCTGTGACGTGCCAGCCCTTCTCCCCCCCCCACAGTAGTGAGTGGCTGGCGAGATCAGGAGACCGCCGAGTACTTAAACTGGTCCCACCCGAGGCTCGCCTGAGACGCATGCTGGCAGAGGTTAGGGATAGTGCTGCGGCTGATATAGGGACAGTGTTAGAGTAGGATCCTGTCGTCAAGAACCCCAACGGTCCTTCTTAGGGCTACTCCACATCGTGTGCATTACTGTTGTGGCTGACTGGGAGCAGTAGTGCATCAATTTCTTTTTTTAAGAATCTTGGGCTCTGCAGGCCATTTCAACTATAGCGTTCTAAGTCTGCAGTGTATTACGCAGAGTTTACGGACAGAGCTGCCTATATAGGGAAAGTTTTACAGGACTCCTGATCCTCTGTGCAAGAACCCCAAAGGTCCTTCTTAGGGCTACATCTCACCATGTGCATTATAGTTGTGGCTGGCTGGGAGTAGTAGTGCACCATTTTTTTTTAATTACGCATCTAGGCCTGTTCCCAGCCTTTCAGTAATAGCGTTCTCAGCCTCCAGTGCTGTACAACCAGCTCTCACCGTGAAAATGCACTCTAACATTTCCTAGCCTACTGCAAAGAAGTTCAGTTATACCGTTCTATGTCTGCAGTGCATTAGACAGAGGTCTCACCGCTAAACAGTACAGTAATATTTCCTGGGCCACTGCAAAGTATTTCAGCTCTGCCACTGTGCAGAGCATCTCACAATACCCTTTCCTTGGAGGGGTTGAGATAGTCGTAGTTACCAGCACTATCCACTGGCTTTAGAGTCTTCTCCCACACCATACAGCCTCTCTTATCTACAAGTCTCTGCGAGCAGTAAATTACCCCAAGGTATCAGTGCAAGACAGCGGGTTAATTTCTTTTTTTTTCAAGTCACAGCATAGAGCCTCTGCTATCTACAAGTCTCTGTGTGCGGTGAATTAAGCCACAGTTGTCAGTGCTGTACAGTGGGGTAATTTATTTGGGCCCTTCTCTATTCTTAATCCACCATGATGAGGAGTAGGGGTAAGGGTCGAGGACGCGGACACGGGCGTCCAAGTGAGGGTGTGGGCACAGGCCGAGTTCCTGCGCGTGGTGAATCACAGCCGACTGCTGAGGGATTAGGAATGAGGCAATTTTCTGGGCTCCCCAGCTGCATATCACTATTTACGGGTCTGCGTGGTAGACCTTTATTAAAAACAGAGCAGTGCGAGCAGGTCCTGTCGTGGATGGCAGAAAACGCGTCCAGCAATGTATCGACCACCCAGTCTTCTACACAGTCCACTACTCCCGGCCTAGGGACTGCAACTCTGAATCTTCTGGTTGCTCCTCCTTCCTCCCAGCCTTCTCACTCCATGAAAATGACATATTCTGAGCAGGCTGACACCCAGGAACTGTTCTCGGGTCCATGCCATGAGTGGGAAAAAACAGTTCCTCTCCCACCTGAGGAGTTTGTCGTGACCGATGCCCAACCTTTGGAAGGTTCCCGGAGTCCGGGTAATGAGGCTGGGGACTTATGGCAACTGTCTCAAGAGCTTTTTGTGGATGAGGATGATGAGACACAGTTGTCTGTCAGTGAGGTAGTAGTAAGGGCAGTAAGTTCGAGGGAGGAGCGCACAGAGGATTCGGAGGTCAAGCAGGTGGATGATGAGGTGACTGACCCCACCTGGTTTGCTAAGCTTATTGAAGACAGGGCTTCAGAGGGGGAGGCAAGTGCAGCAGCAGGACAGGTTGGAAGAGGCAGTGGAGTGGCCAGGGGTAGAGGCAGGGCCAGAGCGAAGAATCCCCCAACTGTTTGCCAAAGCACCCCCTCGCGGCAAGCCTCCGTGCAGAGGGTTAGGTGTTCAAAGGTGTGGATGTTTTTTAGTGAGAGCGCAGACAACCGACAAACAGTGGTGTGCAACCTGTGTCGCACCAAGATCAGCCGGGGAGCCACCAGTACCAGCCTCACCACCACCAGCATGCGCAGGCATATGATGGCCAAGCACCCCACAAGGTGGGACGAAGGCCATTCACCGCCTCCGGGTCACACCACTGCCTCTTCCCCTGTGCCCCAACCTGCCACACAGATCCATATCCCTCCCAGGACACAGGAACGAGCGCCTCCCGACCTCCACTGTCCTCACACCCTCACCACCCACACCCTCACCTCCACTGTCCTCCACTCCATCAAGCAATGTCTCTCAGCGCAGTGTTCAGCCGTCGCTAACACAAGCCTTGGAGCGAAAGCGGAAATACGCCATCACCCACCTGCACGCACAAGCTTTAAACGTGCACATTGCCAGATTAATCAGCCTGGAGATGCTGACGTACAGGCTTGTGGAAACGGAGGCTTTCAAAAACATGATGGCGGCGGCGGTCCCGCGCTACTCGGTCCCCAGTCATCACTATTTTTCCCGGTGTGCCGTCCCCGCCCTACACCAGCACGTCTCCCGCAACATCAATCGTGCCCTCACCAACGCGGTTACTGGGAAGGTCCACTTAACCACGGACACGTGGACAAGTACTGGCGGGCAGGGCCACTTTATCTCCCTGACGGCACATTGGGTGAATTTGGTGGAGGCTGGGATTGAGTCAGGGCCTAGGACCACTCACGTCCTACCCACACCCAGAATAGCAGGTCCTACCTCGCTGCTGGTATCTGAGGCATTTTATGCCACCTCCTCCAAACTCTCCTCCTCCTCTGCCACCTCTACCTCTCAATTAAGAAGTGTGAGCACATCGCCAGCAGTTGGCAGCACGCGGCGTGGCAGCACAGCGGTGGGCAAGCGTCAGCAAGCCGTGCTGAAACTAATCAGCTTAGGTGACAAGAGGCACACTGACCCTGAGCTGTTGCAGGGTCTGACAGAGCAGACCGACCTCTGGCTTTCGCCGCTGAGCCTCCAACTGGGCATGGTCGTGTGTGACAATGGCCGTAACCTGGTGGCGGCTCTGCAGCTCGGCAGCCTCACACATGTGCCATGCCTGGTCCACGTCTTCAATCTGGTGGTTCAGCGGTTTCTGAAAAACTACCCCCACTTGTCTGAACTGCTTGGAAAGGTACGCCACGTCTGTGCACATTTCCGCAAGTCCACCACGGATGCTGCCACCCTGAGGAACCTGCAACGTCGGTTTCAGCTGCCAGAGTACCAACTGCTGTGCGACTTGCCCACACGCTGGAATTCTATGCTGCACATGTTGGCCAGGCTGTACGAGCAGCGTAGAGCAATAGTGGAATACCAGCTGCAACATGGGCGACGGAGTGGTAGTCAGGCTCCGAAATTCTTTACTGAGGAGTGGGCATGGATGGCAGATATCTGCCAGGTGCTCGGAAACTTTGAGGAGTCTACCCAGATTGTGAGGGGCGATGCGGCAAGCATTAGGCATCCCGCTGCTTTGCCTGCTGAGAAGTTCGCTGCTAAGCATAAAGGACGACGCTCTGCGGTTGAAACAGGAGACGGGGAATGGCAGTATGTCGCTTGATAGCCAGACCATTCTCATGTCTATATGCGTTTTGGAGGAGGAGGTGGGGCGGGAGGAGAAGGATGGTGAAGAGACAGCTGGCCACACTGCAGAGGGTACCCATGCTGCTTGCCTCTCATCTGTTCAGCATGTATAGACTGAAGAGGAGGAGGAGGATCGTGAAAGTCATCTTCCTAGTGAGGACAGCGATGTGTTGGGACCCAGGCACACATGGCTGACTTCATGTTAGGCTGCCTTTCCCGTGACCCTGGCGTTAGATGCATTCTGGCCAACACTGGCCTATACTTTTGCTACTGAAATGTTACTGGGGTCTACCTATACTTTTGCTACAAAAAAGGTTACTGGGGTCCGCCTATACTTTGGCTACAGAAATGTTACTGGGGTCTGCCTATACTCTTGCTACAGAAATTTTACAGGGGTCTGCCTATACTTTTGCTACAGAAGTGTTACTGGGGTCCGCCTATACTCTTGCTACAGAAATGTTACAGGGGTCTGCCTATACTTTTGCTGCAGAAATGTTACTGGGGTCCGCCTATACTCTTGGTACAGAAATGTTACAGGGGGCCGCCTATACCTTTGCTACAGAAATGTTACAGGGGTTCGCCTATACTTTTGCTACAGAAATGTTACTGGGTTCTGCCTATACTCTTGCTACAGAAATGTTACAGGGGTTCACCTATACTCTTGCTACAGAAATGTTACAGGGGTTCACCTATACTCTTGCTACAGAGATGTTACAGGGGTCTGCCTATATTTCTGCTACAGAAATGTTACAGGGGTCTGCCTATACTTCTGCTACAGAAATGTTACAGGGGTCTGCCTATACTTTTGCTACAGAAATGTTACAGGGGTCTGCCTATACTTTTGCTACAGAAATGTTACTGGGGTCTGCCTATACCTTTTCTACTGAATGGTTTGAGGGGTTCACCTATACTCTTGCTACAGAAATGTTACAGGGGTCTGCCTATACTCTTGCTACAGAAATGTTACAGGGGTTCGCCTATACTTCTGCTGCAGAAATGTTACTGGGTTCTGCCTATACTCTTGCTATAGAAATGCTACAGGGGTCTGCCTATAGTTCTGCTACAGAAATGTTACTGGGGTTCGCCTATACTTTTGCTACAGAAATGTTACTGGGGTCCGCCTATACTCTTGCTACAGAAATGTTACAGGGGTCTGCCTATGCTGTGGGTGCATATGCCGTATTCTTCATATGTCTGGGCTGTGGGATAGGGGGGCAAGATGGAAGCCTTGTCTAACAAAGAAAAACATCCAAGCCAAGCTATATTTTGCCAAACCAAGAATCAAGTCTGCCAAAAGTATGTGGAAGAACGTGTTGTGGTCTGAGGAGACCAAGGTTGAACTTTTTGGCCATAATTCTAAAAGGTATGTTTAGCGCGAAGCCAATACTGCACATCACCAAAAGAATACCATACCCGCAGTGAAGATGGTGGAGGCAGCATTCTGCATTGGGGATGTTTCTCTGCTGCTGGAACTTGGACATTAGTCAAGGTGGAGGGAATTATGAACAGTTCCAAATATCAATCAATTTGGGCACAAAACCTTCAGGCCTTGGCTCAAAAGATGAAGATGAAGAGGAATTTTACCAAAGCACACCTCCAAATCAACAAAAGAATGTCTTCACCATAAGAGGTTCAACATTTTGAAATGGCCTAGCCGGAGCCCAGACTTGAATCTCATTGAAGATCTGTGGGTTGACCAGAAGAGGGCGGTCCACATCAGATGCCCTCGTAATCTGACAGATTTACTGAGCTGTTGCAAGGAAGAGTGGGCAAGGTTTGCCAAGTCAAGATGTGCCATGCTGATAGACATCTACCCAAAAAGATTGAACACTGTCATAAAGGCAAAGGGTGCAAAGTATTACTTAAAGGGCTCCCGCTCATGGGCGGATGTTTTGTGCGGAATCCACGGTTGCCATCCTCAACGCGAGTCCGCAACAAATACTGCCCCTTACTTACTATGGAGATCTGCTGCTTCCTCCACAATTTCGATTACCGCTCATGGAGGAAAAATTGTAAAATGCTCCATCTTTGTGTGGATTCCTTTGACTTCCACTGACTTCAATGGAAGCCGTCCAACCCACGGCCCATCCACAAAGAACATTGCGAACAGGTTGCAGATTCCGCGTCATCGCCTAGCGATGATGCTGGGAAAGAAAATTTGTACTGCGCATGTGCGATAGCGAGCTGCCGGGTCCATCTGTAGTACAGATTCTCTAGCGACAGAGCAGGTACACGCGCATGCGGAATCCAGCTCTGCACTGTGCAGGAGCCCTCAGGCTGGCTTCCCACAGGTGGGAATTGCCGCAGAATTTCTGCATGGAAATTCCGCCGGCAAATTTTATCCTGGGATAAAGCAGCAAAAATCTAGTCCACACTCTGTGGAGAAGTCATTGTGGCCAAGCCGTGATAAAACTGACATGCCACATGGAATTCAAAGCCGCAGCATGTCCGTTTTATTGCCGTCTCCACTGCGGCAGTCTATCCTTTTCTATGGAGAAAGACGGCCGCAGCGGAATGCAGGCAGCAAAGCCACTTCAAAACCTGCGCAGAACGGCACAAGTTTTGAAGCTGCATTTCTGCCACGGAAATCTCATGGTATTTTTGTGCGGTCCACTGTATAGAACAATTACTTAATACAATCTTTAATTGCAATATCTTCCTTTATACTGTCCATTCTGTTAATAAATTTGCAGAGTGGAAAAGAAGCCATATTCCCCTTAATTGCCCTGCCCCGAATTGCATTGGTGTACCGGAGTATTCGAGGATCCTCCGGTTGACCCATACTCTGCCACAATTACCAAGCCCCAAAGTTTCCAAAGAAGATAATCCCATTTGGAGTGACTTGGCACTAGGATTAATTCCATATAGATTCATTCACAGATAAACATATTAGACCTTATTGATGATATGCTCCATTGTGCAATGATTACAATACAATCAAGAGTACATGCACATGTTCTGTATAGACGTAGGATCCTGTCGTGTCACAATTAGGACAAAGTGGACAAAAAAAAACAATAATTCTGGATCATACGGACTTACATATACAATTTCCATTTTTACCCAGAGTTTAACATTGCCTTATGTTCAGTAGCAATGAATGAATAAAACAATATACTGTAGATTTGAACAATACTAGACAGCTAAATAGATTCCATTTTAACTAGGGCCACCCAACACCTTTTTAATATTCATAGAAGCAGACAGGCAACTTTCTGTCAGAGCTCTTCATTTATATGAGAGGTCTTAGATTTAAACATAACATTTTATGAGGCGTATAAACACAAAACACTGAATCGGCTATTTAAAGTAGTTTCAAGTCTGCAATAATCCCTGGTGTTCCCTTCTAACTCAGCAGGTGCCACAGGCAGACAATAATAGCACCAGCCATCGCTTCTGTGAATGAAAGCTGTTTCTTGGCAGTGAGTAACTCGTAGGATTCTGGGCAAGAGACACTGGGGTCTCTGTGACTGAACGAATTGCTGTGCTTACAATTCTGGACAAATAGAAAATAGATCTATTTTGGCCAACATTTCATGTTTTTACTTTTAATTTTTAAATGGCAGATATCACAGACTGAAATGTAATATTTCTGAAGTTATCATGATAACATAGCATCCCAATGACCTATTCTTCAATCATTAAGAGGAAATGTAATTGAAGTTTTAAAATGTAGCCTATATATACCTGAATAGCCAATAAGAAATAGTTATTCGACCCACCAACAGAAGAACTATAGGGGAAAATGTATGTATATATGCAGATACTGATGCAACTCCAGTGGTAACCTTCCCCTTCATTGCAAATTTCCATCTGTAATAGAAACTACTCCTAGTCACACACTGGCCTCCGGCAGCCAGGGGGTGGTCTACATTACATTGCCAACTGCCCCCCCAAATTGTAGTGTGTGTAGGAGAAAAGTAGGCTATGTAGTGCCGAGCAAAGTAGAGCAACCTCCGGCTGCAGCAGGCTTGTGTGTATCTGTGAGTAGTTTCTACTGCTGATAGAAATTTGCCAGTGAAAAGGAAGGTTCTCACCAGGCTAACCCTTTCATGACCACAGGTCATTGATATTCCTTCCAGGTCTCCAAAAGAGGATCAAAGTTTTGGACCCTCCCAGATATTTCTGCGTCCAGGTCATATTCTGCAGTTCTGGCATTACCGCTTTAAAAAATATATAACTTTTTTATTTGCCCATCGATAGGGCTTTGTGAGGGCTTATTTTTTTTGCAGGGGAACCTGTAGCTTTTTATTGGTACAATTATGTGGTTCATACAACTTATCACTTTTTTTCAGGTTTTTTTTCCTTGTAGATGGGAGGGGACCAGAAATGTGCAATTCTGGCACAGCATTTTTTTCTGACTTAAAATTCACCGTGCTGTATTAAAAATGTGAAATTTTAATAAATTGGACATTTATGGACACAGTTGTAGCAATTTTTACATTTTTTAAAAATTGTTTTATTTTTTTTAAAGCAACAACTGGGAAAAGTGGTTTTAACTTCAATTTTTTTTATTACTTTTCTAATAATTAAACAGTCTTTATTTTAGCTGTGTTTAATATTTTTTTAAATCCCCATAGGGAAGTTGAACTAGCTCACTTATGCAACAATTACATTGTATTGCAGACTTCTTATTAAAGACATGTAAAGGCCCATTTAGACAACGATTATCACTCAAAATTCGCTCAAAAGCCATCTTTCAGCGATAATCGTGCACTATTTGTTCAGTGCTAACTTTTAGCAACCTAAAAGTCAGCAATGACTCTTATCAGCGCCGCATGATGAGTTCTCAGTGGGATACCGCTGATACTATTCTTTAAGCTGGTATTCTGCTCGGAGCTCTCAGCGATGGCTCCGAGAACAAAGCAGCTGTCAGCACTCCTGCTGTTCTCGGAGCTATCAGCTCAGCAGGATTCCAGCGATAGCTCTTAGAACAAAGCAGATGTATACAGATGACAGTGCTCCCGCTGTCTTCTGCATACAGCAGCCACCTTTATTTGCATGCTAATAAACTCTTAAGTAGCTAACTAGCTTATGCAGAGTGATCGCTCAAAACTCACTCAAACTGCCGTTTCAGTGATTTTTGAGCAATCATCTTTCTGTGTAAATGGGCCCTTACAGGCACATTTTAACAGACAAACAATCATAGAAGCCCTGAAGGCCGTCAGAAGGCTCCAGGCTGCCATGGCACCCAGACTGCAACCCCGCAATCTTTTTGCAGCGGGCCATTCGGAACATTGAAATGCTGCTGTCAGAATTAACAATGACATTTAAAGAGTTAACAACTACAATCTGAGTTATCTTTGATCATGTCTGTCGCAGGCGGGTATCGGGCTGTCCATCCATGTATAGAGTGGGCTTTCCTCCCAAATCGCTGCATACACAGCGCATGCTGTGGATGTCTATTGTGGTAATGTCCTCCAGGGGAGGGGCGGCAGCGACACACTGAACTCTACAACAATAGATGAAACTCATGGCAGTCTTTATTTCCAAACACCGCAAACAGGAAAATGTCCTTTAAAGTAGCAGAGGTACCGCGCAGGGTCCTCAAGTCCGTACACCACACAAATGCAGTTTGCCCTATCCAAGTGCTCAGAGGGTTTCTCCTCAGGCTGTCAGTCCCTGACTTCCTGGAGCTGCAGTCTTTTTTGCTCCAGTAATGAGGTCAGGGCCTACAGCTGCGCTTCCTGAGAACTAGGGTGAAGTTGTGGACTGGAGTACCACCCCTTCCAGATTAAAAGCCTGGGAGGGAGGTATACTCTATCCACAACTTCACCCTTTAAATGCCTACATATCCCCCCCTCTTCTCCAGACCAGAGGGCTGGGTCTTCTTGGTGATCAGACAATGCACCCTAGACAGGGTGAACTTGAAGTCTTAAAAGTGAAAAAAACCACCTCATCACCCTAGCATTCTTCTCTTTATTTTGCTTCATCCAGGTCAAGGGGGCATGGTCTGACACCAATTTGAACTCTGTCCCCAGGAGATAGTACTTTAACATTTCTAGTGCTCATTTTACTGCTAAACATTCACATTCAACAATAGCATAATTCTTCTCCGCGGGAGACAATTTCCGGTTTAAATATAGTACTGGATGTTCTTCCCCATTTATGGACTGGGACAACACTGCACCCAACCCTACATTAGAGGCATCTGTCTGCACAATAAACTCTTTCGAGAAATTGGCTGTTATCAACACTGGCTGTTTGCAAAGAGCCGACTTTAAATCTTGAAAGGCCTGCTCGGCCTCGGCTGTCCATGCCACCATTACCGACTTGCCCCCTTTCGTCAAGTCTGTAAGTGGTGCTGCAATGCAGGCAAAGTTAGGCACAAATCTTCGGTAGTACCCAGTCAGTCCTAAAAAAGCTCTGACCTGTTTTTTGTTGAAGGTCTAGGCCATGCCTGTATGGCCTCTACCTTGTTGACCTGGGGTTTAATGAGGCCGTGGCCAATAACATAGCCAAGATACTTGGCTTCTTCCAGGGCTAATGCACATTTTCCAGGGTTTAAGGTTAAACCTGCCCCTTTTATGGCATCCATGACCGCCTGTACCTTCCCAGGGTGACTCTCCCAATTGGTCCTAAAGACTACAACATTGTCTAGGTACGCGGCAGAATAGTTACGGTGAGGCCTCAAAATCCGATCCATTAACCTTTGGAAGGTAGCAGGCGTGCCGTGTAACCCAAACGGCATGTCTTTGTACTGAACAAGCCCTTTGGGATTGAGAAGGCCGTTTGCTCTTTGGCCTTGTCAGTCAGAGGTATTTACCAGTACCCTTTGGTAAGGTCAAGTGTGGTTATATATATGGCATTACCCAATCTCTCAATTCATCAACCCTGGGCATGGGATATGCATCAAATTTGGAGATTTCGTTTAACTTCCTGAAATCATCACAAAACCTCCAAGTACCGTCCGGTTTGGAAACTAACACAATGGGGCTTGACCACTCGCTTTTTGATTCATCTATCACTCCTAATTCCAGCATGCGCTTAACCTCGGCAGCAATGGCTTCCCTACGGGCTTCTGGAATCCTATACGGTTTTAGGTTTACCTTCTTCCCGGGCTCAGTTATGATATCATGTTTTATGACAAGTGTATGACCTGGCAGGTCCGAGAATTTGTCTGTTTCTTTGCAGGAACTCTTTTGTCTCCTGCTGTTGGCACACCGAGAGGGCCTCACCTACTCTAACATTGGGCAGGGAGGACTGCAGCCCACCCCTCCTGATGCTCAAGGTAGCCAAAGCCTCTCTATCCTTCCAGAGTTTTATTAAATTAACATGGTACACCTGATACGGCTTCCTTTTCCCCGACTGGTGCACTCTATAGTTTACGTAGCCTACCTTCTCAATGATTTCGTATGGACCCTGCCACCTAGCGAGGAATTTACTCTCTACAGTGGGTACCAAGATGAGAACGTGGTGCCCAGGACTAAAAATTCTCTCCCTGGAAGAACGATTGTACACTCTGCTTTGGGCCTCCTGCGCCCTCTGCAAGTGTTCCCTGACAAGGAGCATTACAGTGTTAATGCGGTCCTGCATCTGAGCCACGTGCTCTATAACACTCCTATAGGGAGTAGGCTCAGATTCCCAGGTTTCTCTGCCTATATCCAGCAATCCTCTGGGGTGCCGACCATATAGTAACTCAAATGGCAAGAAGCCTGTGGTACCTCCCGTATGGAGAACATGAGATAAGGTAACGGACGGTTCCAGTCCCGACCATCTTTCTTTACTATCCGATTTAGCATTTGCTTCAGGGTCTTATTGAACCTCCCTACCAAGCCATTCGTCTGAGGGTGGTATACTGAGGTTTGTATGTGATCAATTTTAAAAAGGTGACATAACTCTTTCGTTACTTTGGACATGAATGGGGTTCCCTGGTCTGCAAGGATTTCCTTGGGAGGACCTACTCTTGAGAACATAAAGGACAATTCTCGTGCAATGTTTTTGGAAGTAGGGCTTTTCAACGGAATTGCCTCAGGGTACCAGGTGGCATAATCTAACACGACCAAAATGTATTGATGTCCTTTAGCCGACTTGACTATAGGACCCACTAAATCCATTCCAATTCTCTCATAGAGAACCTCTATAATCAGGGGAGGAACTAAGGGACTGCGAAAGTGCGACACAGGAGCGGTGCTCTGACAGGTGGGGCACAACTCACAGTACTCTTTTATGTCCTTGTACACCCTTGCCCAGAATAACCTTTGAAGAATTCTATCCTGTGTTTTATCAGTTCCTAAATGTCCCCCTAATACCTGATCGGTCTGATCTCCAAGCAGCTTATTACAGTTATAGAAAGAATGTATAAATTAGTGTATATGTATAAAATAAATTTCGTAATCAAAATATTAAAAATGAATTTGACCAGAAAATAATAAAATGATATGATAAAACCCTAAGGATAATTTCAGACTGGTAAATGCGTTACCGGGCCGTGAAACACAATTTGTATGTACACACCGACTCCAGCAGCACTCCTTAGTCCGATAACTCGGGGGTGTCAATACGTCTCTGGAAGGATCGGGAACACGATCCAAAAATAATCCAATGTACAAAGAAATCCAGTTAGGTGCACTTAAAACTCCACCATATGCATGCAACTTCGCATAGCAGCAACTTGAAACACAGCCTGATATCACGCTCACCAACATGTGATTTCCCCATGGATGCAAGACATTTTGTATTGTTTTCAATGGGAAACCTCGCATCACATCACACTCGCGTGCACCTAGCATGCAGTGCAATGCTTTTCTAGCCCCAGAAACAAGAGCAGTTACGTTTCGCTCATTGTGCACATGACCAATAGGGTTGCCACCCAGCTGGTAATTCACCGGCCTGGCCGGTATTTTGCCCGCCAGGCCAATGCTGGTATTTTTTATTTACCGGCCATATTACAGGCCGGTATTTTTGAATACCAGCCCCGACCGCCCATCTGACACCAAAGCTGGTATTCTCAGTGATTCTTAACCGGAGTAATCACACTGGGGGGGTCTAATACTCACCTACCGCCGGCCCCTTAGTAATAATAATAACTCCACAATAATAGTAAACCCCCCCAAGCAATATTGACCCCCTCAGTAGTAATAGTAATAGTTCCCCCCAACCCATATACCGTATGACACACCCCCTACTCCCCACCCAAAATTCTGGGGAAAAAATTACACAGAAATAACCCCTAAGTACACTTCCCTACACCTTAAAAAAACAAAAAAACAAAATTCACCTACCACCGGCATTCCGGTGCGCTTGCGGGACCCGCCGCTCCTGCAGGCTGCCGCGATGTCCTCCATGCCGGCAGAGCATTTCTTTCTGCAAGCAGGGCTTGAATTCCCCACCTCCAGCAATGATAATGCTCTGATTGGCTAGCCAGCGCCGGCGTCAGCCAATGAAAGCCAGCGCTGGGTTAACCAATCACAGCCATTCAATGACGTCATTATCTTTGCTGGATGCGGGGAATTAAAGTTCCGCTTCCAGAGGATCGCGATGTTCTATGTATGTCAATGGGGCTGCCGCTGCTGCCGCCGGCCCCATTGACTAAAGGTGAAACCCCTGAATGTGCTGCGCCTTAAAATGCCCGTGTGACTGAGCCCTAAATATGTACTGTTTACTACATTCTGTAGCTATGTAGCAATTCCAATTTGTTTACTACTGTATAAAAGCTGCAGGAACATTTTTACCTTTCAAGCTGTTCCATTTTAAATCTTGTTCAGACCCCATCATTGGTTTCTGATGTACATTTGCTGATCAATGTACAAATACAAAGATCGTATTAAAGACATTCTACGTATTAATCTTAATTCAGCAGAAAAACGGCCCCATTATGTCAAGAAAATGTAGCATTTGTAAAACAGTATGTGCAACGTATATTAATGCAATAATACCATTTCTAATCAATTACTGAAAGCTCTAAACATTTTCATCTTTTAAAAGGATACGTCTTATATTGAATTTTAGTTTTATTACTTAGATTCAAGCCCATAAAAGAGAATTACTACCGTATGTTGGCTATACTTTGTTATGTTGTAGCTATTTTTTTTTTTTTACTCTCCGGAGGGCAGGTATATTGGAGAATTACATTACCTAACTGCACTGTTTGCATAGACAGTACAGAAGGATGTCCGCCTTATGGGAGATGCAATAAATGGGAGTTAATTGTTGAAGAAATATCAATAGACTATTACCAGAAAGTGATTGAGTACAGCCCTTCCCCCAGAGACCAAGGCGTGACAGGTGAGATGCATATTGGGTCTTATCTATGTGCATAGTGAATATTGTCACTATCCTATCCTGTGTCAATAAAACTCTTTACCAGTCTACACAACAATGCTGACAAGTGAGCTGCATAAAGTGCGTAATGTCAAGTGATTCTGTGTGCTCCCGTAGACAGTAAGAATACTGTTTTTTCTTGATGTAGAAATTGAATAGCTATATCTATAGAACAGCAGTCTATACAGTTTAAGTTGTGAAAATGAGAAAATGTCATGCAGCCTTTTAATACATTTTCTCAGATGCTATAATTTTTAAAGGCTTTGAAAAACAAAAAAAATTGAATTGAGCAGGTGTCATGTTTGTTGCAGTGCCCCATCTACTTCCATATTTTACACTACACCTACATTAAAGGGGTTGTCTCGCGGCAGCAAGTGGGGTTATACACTTCTGTATGGCCATATTAATGCACTTTGTAATGTACATCGTGCATTAAATATGAGCCATACAGAAGTTATTCACTTATCTGCTCCGTTGCTAGCATCCCCATCTCCATGGCTCCGTCTAATTCTGATGTCTTCTGGCGTTTTTAGACGCGCTTGCGCAGTCTGTGCTTCTGCCTGGTGAATGGGGCCGTTTGTGTCGGAGAGCTGGTCACCGCGTCGTCATCGTAGCTCCGTCCCGTCACGTGTGCCGATTCCAGCCAATCAGGAGGCTGGAATCGGCAATGGAACACACAGAGCCTATGGTGCACCATGGGAGAAGACCAGCGGTGCACCATGGGAGAAAACCGCAGTGCATCCCTGGGAAAGGACCGGCGGCCATCTTAGAGAGAAGATTTTTATAACTTCATATTTCGTCAGATCGGTGAGTAGCAAGCGGTTTAAAAACCGCTTTAAATTGCTATTTTATGCCGGGGGGGGGGGGGTGACAGGGGGAATGGGGTAAGGTAAAATTCTGATGTTTGCCTCGGGACAACCCCTTTAATAATTGTATATCTCAGTATTACACAGTAATACAGTGTCATGGCTATGGCCAGAAATTCGTCTCCGATTCTCCCCCTACCAATCGCGGTCTGAAACTTTTCCTACACCCTCTGTGTGCTGCATGCCACACCATCTTCCCCACTGCCAGTGCTGCACATAGGTTGAATGTGTGTGCCCAGCCTGCCCCTTGAAGGGCCAGCGCATACATCAAGCTTTCCCATCCCCAACCAATTTGGACATCCCCTTGGCTATTAAAGTCATCCTCCCCCATTGGAGGATGCCCGAACAATAGGTTCTATAAGGTTCTGCTGTTTAGTGATTGAGCCTTGGTTTTGACCTGTGCCTGTTCACCCAGCTTTACTGACTTCTCCTATCTTACCTCGGCTTGTATGTTGACCATGATTTCCTAATTGCCACGTACCTTGATCCTTTGCCTGTCTCTCCATTTGTGCATGAGCTCTGACTGCACTGACCTCGGCTCGTGCTATCGACTATGTCTCTGACTGTCCTTCTGGTAATTCTGATCTGTGTCAACTGCCACTTCTCCGAGACATTCTCTTGGGGTAACGGTCTAGGAGCTCCTTCTGCAAAAACCACATCCCTCAAGAAAGGGATAAATGGTAAAAATCAGGGATCCCCTAGGGGCAGCCCTAAGGAGTAGCCCAAAGCCAAATCGGTCAGTAGAACAGTAGGTCAACAATGGCTGTGTGACATACAGTCATATTTGTGATTAGATAGATGGAGTACATTTTATCTAACCTTAAAAAAAAGAACAAAAGACACACCAACCCTATAATAATAAATAAGGTCAACCTACTATACAGCACTGTTATTCCTTCAATCTCCATATGAAAGTGTAGAGACTCTACAAATGCGCAGAGTTTACCTTCTGTTGAAAATACTGTTGAACTTTAGCATTACTCAAACATTTGGATTGGTTGATGTTAGGAGCAGTGTGATTTGAAGATATTGGGTCAGAAGCGGTGTCGTGTCTCCTTAAGGAGAGCACCCAAAGAGTGTCTGGAAACACTTAGGGGGTGAGTGGATCAGGGGAATGTATAGTCTCTCACGAAGGAGAGCACCCAGAAGGGGTGTGGGGACACCTAAAAACTAAGTAAGGAGACTTATAAGGCAATGCTCCTCTGGGAAATTTATGCAAATAAGAAAGAGAGGTATTTTTCCATCTTACTTATTTGTAATGAAGATATTGGTAATACAACTTCTATAAAAAATGATACTATGGTATAAACCATAACAATATTTTTTCAAGAATGATGGAATTGCCCATTACCCAAATATGGCAACACAGCGTTAAAGCCATAACAAGACTAAGCAACACTTTGGGACTTCAGTAGTTAAGCAGCGTCTCAGGAGCGGGACACGGCCTAGGTGACAGCGCGGTAGAGTTTGGGGCCTTGCCACGGTGGCTCTACCGTCTCCCACCTAGAGGGTAACCGGTGACATGTCCGAGGGCAGGTTAATAAATGGATTACCTTAGTCCTGTTTTCTTCTGCCGTGGGGGAATTCTTGGATGGCGGAGTAAATCCACACACACAGGATTCTTTTAAAGGAGATGTCCCGAGGCAGCAAGTGGGGTTATACACTTCTGTATGGCCATAATAATGCACTTTGTAATATACATTGTGCATTAATTATGAGCCATACAGAAGTTATAAAAAGTTTTTTACTTACCTGCTCCGTTGCTAGCGTCCTGGTCTCCATGGTGCCGACTAATTTTTGGCCTCCGATGGCCAAATTAGCCGCGCTTGCGCAGTCCGGGTCTTCTGCTGTTCTCTATGGGGCTCCGTGTAGCTCCGTGTAGCTCCGCCCCGTCACGTGCCGATTCCAGCCAATCAGGAGGCTGGAATCGGCAGTGGACCGCACAGAAGAGCTGCGGTCCACGAAGATAGAGGATCCCGGCGGCCATCTTCAGCGGTAAGTATTGAAGTCACCGGACCGCCGGGATTCAGGTAAGCGCTGTGCGGGTGGTTTTTTTAACCCCTGCATCGGGGTTGTCTCGCGCCGAACGGGGGGGGGGTTTAAAAAAAAAAAAACCCGTTTCGGCGCGGGACATCTCCTTTAAGACACAGCCTCCGGAAACAGATGGGCGACTGGTTGCTTTACTTGAGGTAACTTGATTAGCACTTCAAAATGCACACCAGTAGGAAAACAGTGCAAAAACTTCAAAGTGGTGTGACCGGGAGGACTCCTGGGTGGACAGGAGAAACCGCAGTCTTGTTATCTGTAGGTCCTGATCCCAGCCACATACTCTTTTCTCTCCAACACTCTACCGGTCAACACTCACATTTGGTAAAAAGGGTATGCTGCCTGACAGTTCCTCACTTTCTCTCTCTTAGTACAGAAGGAGTCCTTTCATATCTCCTAGGTACAGCAGGCCCAGGGCAAGCGGTGTATTTCTTTCTGCCTTTTCCAATCTGAAGGTGCCTGTGTGGTCCACTTGCAGATCTCCCCAGAACACACTCTCCTCCTGCAAGCCCAGAGCAGAACTTTCTCTTGTACACTTTGAAATCACATATATCACACCTAAGGTCACATGACAAACAAACAGATACATTTTACAGAGAGTCAGCTAACATACCAGTTAACCCTTTCAGTGCTGCAGATAGGCAATACAGCTCAATCACACAACACAAAGGACACTGACAAAACAACACTGAGCATACACACTTTTGAGAAGGGGCACCGTTGTACCGGGCCACTACAGTTACAGTGGTACTGTAGCTCTTAAATATTATGGATTTGGATTCTGATTCATGTGTATAAGAATACAATGTACATGTAATAAAAACATTTTTCACATTCAACTTATAGGGTATATCCTGATAACAAAAAATGCACACTTGGTTTGAAATGCACTAAGTTGCAACAAGCTATAAACTTCAATTTACAGTAGGGTCAAGCACTTGGCCCTACTCTGAATCCATTCCATAGATCTGAGATTTAATGTAGGATCATAAATGTACCATCTATCTTCCTTTATACAGACACTCAGTGTTTATGTCATACATTTTTATACTAAATCCATGAGAAAACACATCATGTCATGTTCCATCACATGCCATATGATGTAGCTATTCTTACCTTAGTATTGCTTCTATTGAAGAATAAAGTGCCTCATAGAGACGGCATATAGTGATGCACAGCGTGCCTAAAGTTACCGTAGGGTCAGCGCCATTCATTCTGCATTGAGATTTGTATGAGCTATTATCTTGTAGTGTTTTAAAGAGGAAATATACTTTTCTTCCTTTTCCATTATTTCTCACACATTCTAGTATACTGTACATTCAGTCTATGCTCTGGTGGCAAAAAGCAAAGCTCTCTACATGATGCTAAAAGCATAGAGCTAGACATCTATTCAGAATATAAATCCTATAGAGCAAAATAGCTCAGACGAACGGAGCTCCGCTCCATATCTCTTATGCTCCATCTTGTAAATACATACCTGGAGAAAGGATTTAAATATTTAACAGCAGGCTCTGCTTGGCTTACGAAGATATAAAAGCCACGTGCCCGAGGTGTAGCATGGCACCGAAAATTGTTGCTACTCTAATAATTAGATACTAAATAATGTGGGCTAAATGTTTTTATACATAGTAGTAATTGGAGTTGGGGGCTTATTCTCTGCGAGCGGAATGCGCAGAGAATAGAACCCATTGTTTTCAATGGGTTCCTTCTCACTGTTCTTTTTTGGGCACGCATTTTGCTCACACAAGAAAAAGCAGCATGCTCTGTTTTTGTGCTCATTTGCGCACAAAGGTTCCCATAGGAGTCTATAGAGGTGGGCAAATGCATACATTTGTATGAAGGTCCCCATAGTAGTCAATGTGGTAGTGTAAATGCATTAAAATCAGGGCAGGGGTGATTCCCCCACCCATGTCATTGAGTGGTGCCTACCCAAATGCAGGCATGCACACAAAAAAGACTCATTTACTGCGCAAATATGTTGCGTGAGAGTGAATGTTTTTGCACTTAAAGGGGTTGTCCCGCGCCGAAACGGGTTTTTTTTTTTCAATAGCCCCCCCGTTCGGCGCGAGACAAACCCGATGCAGGGATAAAAAAAAAAAAACGGGTAGTACTTACCCGAATCCCCGCGCTCCGGTGACTTCTTACTTACCTTGTGAAGATGGCCGCCGGGATCTTCACCCTCGGTGGACCGCAGGTCTTCTGTGCGGTCCATTGCCGATTCCAGCCTCCTGATTGGCTGGAATCGGCACACGTGACGGGGCGGAGCTACGAGGAGCCGCTCTCTGGCACGAGCGGCCCCATTCAGAAGGGAGAAGACCGGACTGCGCAAGCGCGTCTAATCGGGCGATTAGACGCTGAAGATTAGACGGCACCATGGAGACGGGGACACCAGCAACGGAACAGGTAAGTGAATAACTTCTGTATGGCTCATAATTAATGCACGATGTACATTACAAAGTGCATTAATATGGCCATACAGAAGTGTATAACCCCACTTTGTTTCGCAGGACAATCCCTTTAAGCTTGTGTTAGAGCCCTGTGCAAATGAATCAGTCAAACCTTGTTTCGGGTCAAACTTTGCTAAAGGTTCTGTTCGGAGTGAACTGAAACTCCAGCTGAACACACTAAATGAAGAAGAAGGTAGTGGTGAAGCTCAGGGAGAGCATACAAACTCCATGCAGATGTTGTTGTTGGTCAGATTTGAACTCCAGCACTGCAAGGCAATAGCCCTAACCACTTAGCCACCATGCTTCGTCTTCCTTCTCATTTCTCTCTCTTCTCTTTATGTTTTAATCTGGCCAAGGACAACAACTGCATAAAGTTTGTATATTCTCCCTGTGTTTGTGTGGGTTTTCTCCCACACTACAAAAGCATACAAAAAGTTGAATATAGATTGTGATTCCCAAGGGGGTCGAAAAATATCAAGTGACGTTAAGTGTAATATATAAATGATTATTATGAAACAGAGAGAATACACAAACTCCATGCAGATGTTTTCTTGGGCAGATTGGAACTTAGTACCCCATTTCGGGAAGGCAACGGTACTAACCACTGGGCCACTGAACCACCACTACTGTTATGCAACAATTTTTTACAGGTATTGGTAAAGTTATATTTCTGTTCAAACTAATTCAGACTAAACCAAAGTTTTTGCCAGAACTGGGTGAAACGGCGAAACTGAACTTTTCAAAAGTTTGCTCAACACTAACAATAATAGCCTAAAAACTTTCCAAGTTTATGTGACTCCCTGCATAGAATAGAATAAAACTGGTTTAATACATTACGTATTTCATTACAGAATCACACCTACCTACATTTGTTATATTAAACTCACCAATTACATACAACATATATGTGCATATTCATTGCCATAAGCCTATGCAGTCTATTTTGTTCGGCTGTGCACTGTGACAAGGGTGCAAAATGACAAATCTCCCTTTTTTTTATATAACCCCTAAATATCCAGCATAATGGGGTTTTACAAGTTACAATATTACTTTATTGAATGCTGCTCATATTAAAATTAACAAATAAGTAATTACCTGTCCTCCCAGAACACAAGCGCCACACCTGCCAGAGCATTCAGCCTGTTGATGGGACATCGCAGGTCAACTCCTAAGGTCTGTGATTGGCTGAGGCAGTCTGACATTCTGGGCACAGGCTGACACTGCAGCTTTTAAACAAACCCAGTGGGGTTAACAGAGAGGCAGTGTTGAAGCATGTGGGGAAATGGACCAGTAAGTATAGACTCATTTATTTTTTAACATGGGTAGCATACGAAAGTAATATTTTAACTTGGAAATTCCCATTTACTGAAAGAAACAAGTTCATAACATAAATACAGCACCAGAACCAGGGGCGTACCTAAAGGCTCAGGGGCCCGGGTGCAAAAGTTCAGCTCGGAGCCCCCCCCAGGCCCTTTTCCCCCTCTCCCCATATCTATGCCTGAGGGTCAATGTCCACGTGTGGATTTTATTTATAAAATCCGCATGTGGACCCGCACGGGAGATCCGTGTATCTTGCTGCCCATAGGGATGCATTAGCATCAGTAGGGCAGCTAAAAGCATACAGATGGGATTCCTTCCTAGAGTGCGGGTCACACGCACAGGAAGAAATCGCAGCATGCTCTATTTTCCTGCGGATCTGCAACACGGACGGCTCCCGCAGCTTCCATTAAAGCCTATGGAAGCTGTTCGTATCTGCGGCACATCCGCAGCTGTTTTTGTGCTGTGCTGCTGATGTGCGGGAAGACAGGAGATTTTTAAAAATATTGGTGCACATGCACGCGGCACGCTGACGGTGTGCCCAGCATGTCCGCCGACCGGAAGAAGGAGGATCCGGCCTGCACAGAGGGGAGCCCTGCAGCGTCCAGAGAGGTAAGTATAATGTATTTTCCCTCTCCATGTCCGTAGGCATGCACGGATTTCACTGCGGGATTCAGCAGTGAAAACTGTGCGTGCAAGTGGGAATGCGGCCTAGGAGTGAGAGATAGATAGATAGATATGAGAGAGATAGATAGAGAGATATAGATGGGATAGATAGATAGATATGAGAGAGATAGATAGAGAGATATAGATGGGATAGATAGATAGATAGATAGATAGATAGATAGATAGATAGATAGATAGATAGATAGATAGATAGATAGATAGATAGATAGATAGATAGATAGTGTGAGAAGGTGACCGGCAAAGTGCTGGAGGGCATATATATTTCGCCTAGGATGCTCTCCTATGAGGCTTTGGGGAGCACTTGGCCAGGTACGTGCCACCGAGCAGCCTGGGCTCGGTGGAGGAAGTCGGCAGTATGGTGTCAGTAGCATTAAGTTACTGACACGGTGTAGTATGTAAGTGGCTCCAAGCCACATAATCCGGGCCGGCTTTTTCTGGAGTGACCAAAGTGAAGGGTGGGATGGTCACTCCCACGTACAAGATGGGGCTGGTACCAGGCCATATAAAGCCTGGGCCTACAGGGCCTGGGAAGAGCGTCTGGCTGAGAGCCAGAGAAAGCGTCTGGCTGAGAGCCAGAGAGAGGGCTCTGTGGAGCAGGAGCCCGGCTAGCACAGCGTGTGGGCTGAGAGAGCTGAGACCTTTGCAGGTCTAAGAGGCCTGGCTGGCTGTGTGCAGGAGCCATTTTGTTACCACTGTGTAGACAGGGACGCTACCTGTATAGTAAGTGCTCAGACGAGCAGGATTTACTTTGTGTTTGCCTGATGTTAAGGCCTGTGTTTTATTTGTGTTTCTGCTGCAATAAACCCAGGCAAAGCCTGGACTAAAGACTTTATCGCAAGTGTCACTGTCTCTGACTGCTTATGCCCAGGTTGCTACCGATCCTAAACGCTAATCCCCACAATAGATAGATAGATAGATAGAGGGATAGAGGGATAGATGGATAGAGGGATAGATGGATAGAGGGATAGATGGATGGATGGATGGATGGATGGACGGATGGATGGATAGAGGGATAGATGGATGGATAGATAGATAGAGGGATAGATAGATAGATAGATAGATAGATAGATAGATAGATAGATAGATAGATAGATAGATAGATAGATAGATAGATAGATAGATAGATAGATAGATGGATAGAGGGATAGATGGATAGATGGATAGATGGATAGATGGATAGATAGATAGAGGGATAGATAGATAGAGGGATAGATAGATAGATAGAGGGATAGATGGATAGATAGATAAATAGATAGATAGATATGGGATAGATGGATAGATAGATAGATAGATAGATAGATAGATATAGGGATAGATATGAGATAGATAGATAGAGGGATAGATAGAAAGAGGGGTAGATAGAAAGAGGGGTAGATAGATAGAAAGAGGGATAGATAGATAGAAAGATAGATAGATATGAGATGGATAGATATGAGATAGATAGTAGATAGATAGATAGATAGATAGATAGATAGATAGATAGATAGATAGATAGATATGAGACCAGGCAAGATAGATAGACATACACATAGAAAGACATACAGAGAGACAGACAAGCAGATACATACCCTGGTGCCCGGACTACCTCTCTGCTGAGGAGAGCAGCTGTACACATTGTCGGCAGGACTGAAGCAGCAGGGAGATGACCTCATCCCTGCTCCACTCGATGCCTTGCTGTGCTGTGCCCGTGTGCGGTGAGTCTGCTTCTGTGTGCTCTCTGCTCTTTCCCCTACCCGCTCCTCTTCCCCTGTCTTCTCTTCAAGTCCTCCCCCTCCCTTCTCCTACTCTACTCTCTGGCTCGTGCTGTCGGCCGGCTGGACCGCACTAACTTAGCAAGCGGCGGCCGACAGAGCGAAGTGAAAGTAAAGCAGTATATGCTGGAGGGGGGCCCCTGGGCCCCCTCAAGCGCAAGGGCCGGGTCGCCGTTGCAACCCCGGCACCCCCTGCCGGTACGCCTATGACCAGAACCAAGTTTAAGGCCTCGTTCACAAGAGCGTGCTTTCCGTGCTCTTATAGCATTACAGCTATCAGTCTCAAGCTTAATTAGCTGTAAAATTGCCTGTTTGCATGATCAGGAGCTGTGTGTTATCCAGCTCTCATAGGAGTCTATGGAAACTCCTGTGCAGCTCGCACCATAGATTGGTCAGGTCCTATTTTTTCTCGCACCACGGACCTTAGATGCGCGTATTGCAGTCGCATGTTCTATCTTTGTTAGGTGTGAGTATTTAGTGCATCTAAAATTCCTTCATGTGAACGCTCCCATAGGAAACCATTGGTTTTATTTGACGCAATCTTTTCACGCGCCTATATTGTGCTAGAACCACACTTGTGTGAACGAGGCCTAATACAGACATACAATTCCAAAACTGTGCTTAATAATGTTGTATTAAGCTTAATAACTAAGCTCATAATGTTAATACAGTACAAGGACCAAGCGGCAGAGATATAGTGCCAGAACCAAGCTCAGTACATCTATAATATACCATACCAGAACCAAGCTCATAATATAAGTACAACCCCAGAATCAAGCTCAATACATAATTGCAGGATAAGACCTGAGGTCAGTATATATTTAAAGCACCAGACCAAGCTCATAACATAAATACAATACCATAACCAAGCTCAGTACATATATTCAGCATCAGAACCAAGCTCAGCACATACAGTATATACAATACCAGCATAATACCAACACAAATACAGCTTCAAGAAAGACCTGAACAATGGTAAGGGTGAGTTAGCCATCATCTCACTTCAGATCATATGGTGCATCTAATATGGCTTGGGCTGAATGCAGATGGCCGGGTCAAATTCCGACTGCGAGATTCTCGCAGTGGAATGCGCCCAGTGCCCCTGCAGTGGTTTCTGGCTTACCTGTCCGGCTTGCTCTGCAGATGTGCCAGCTGGCACGCAGCCGCGCAAGCTCAGAGCTGGCGTGTCAGCGATGACGCGGCAGTACGAGCCTCTGTGAGGCTCACACTGGGATAGGACATGCTGCGATTTTGTTATTGCGCAAGTTTTCCGCGATCAAAATCACGGTTGTCTGCATAACATTGCATAAACCAATGCAATCCTATGGCAGCGTGCAACGGTGGAAATTCCATCCCGTCCGCCAAAACTTTTACTTCTCACTTTTCAATACATCAGCACTTCCAAGATTGTCACACACTGTGCCCACTGAAAATAAAACACCCCCTTCATACACAGTGCCCCTGAAAATGGTGCCATAACTGTGCCCATTAAAAATGGAACTGTGAACTGTGCCACCTAAAACTAGGGCCATAGAAGGTGTCCCATGAACATAAAGCAACACATACACATAGCCCTAAAAAATACTGCCACATTCTGTACCTCCTGAAAATAATACCACCAGCTGTGTCCACTAAAGCTGGTACTACATACTTTGATCCACGTAAACAAAGCACTACACATGTATGTGTGCCATATAGACAGCGACACAAGCCTCTATGCCAACTTTGGAAAGTAGCACATGCGTCTGTGCCTTCTGTAGAGAGTGCCACCAGCACGGCTGCCACAGGCCCCAATGAAAACATGTGGAACATGTCTAAAGGAATCCCCTGCTGCAATTGTCACAGTCGTGACAGGGGATCGTGATATTCTCCCATTGGTTTCAATGGGGCCGGCTCCATTCACAACAATGGGCGATATTGATAAAAGAAAGAACATTCTGAGATTTGTTTTCTACATCGCATCGCATTGTGGTGCTATGCAGGAAACCATTGCAGATGTGAATCAACCCATTCAAAGGAATGGGTTTCATATTTGTGTAAGATTTGCGTGTCTCGCAATGCACAAATCACACATGATTTTGTCGCCAGTGTGAATATTCCCTCAAGGATTCAATTTAGATGCCAGTTTTGGGGTCGCCCTTTTTAGAGCAGGTGCTCTGCTTAAGGGCTCCTTCACACTGGCGATAAAATCATGAGAGATGTGCATTGCAGGACAGCCACGGCAGGAGATTCCTTCAGCCCTGCTGTGATGCAAGGCTGTTTCCCTGTGAAAACGCTTCACATCCAGGGCTTTTTAGAGGAATTGCGAGGGTAATATCGGGTCTTGAATCACGGCCCGATATTGCCCTCACCAGTTTGCAAGAGCCCTAACTACATAAGTCCTTCAGCAGACTTGGAGCAGCAAATGGGGTGCAGTTTTCAAATGAAGTTTGGCAGAGATTCTTCTCTTGTTAAAGTAACATTTTATGTGCTTCCATAAAAGACAGACAATGTTTCAACCGCTGTTCTGCGGTCTTTGTCAAGAAGAACAGCAGTTGAAACGTTGTCTTTTCTGGAAGCAAATAAAATGTTACATTTTAACAAGAGAAGAATCTCTGCCAAACTTCATTTGGAAACTGCACCCCATTTGCTGCTCCAAGTCTGCTGAAGGATTTATGTGGTGAATATTTGGATGACTTGTCCATATCCTGCAAGGAGCATGCATTAGTAAGCCTGGTGGTGAGTTCCCCCCAGCAATTTTAACTGGGTGATTTAGAGTACTGCGGGTTTTTTTGTTGGTGCTGGATGCATGAGCCCTGTTAGGTCCAGTCAACAGCTGTTATTACCAGTTGTCATGTCTCTGATGTCTAGCAACCTAGAAACCCCTCTTGTTCTACATGTCATTCAGCTTCTCCCTGTCCTCTGTTTCTATATCTGTTGGTCAGTTTCCCTGACAGGTCTGGACAGACTTGACATAAACATACTCACCTGTGCCTGTTTCCATGTTGTCATCCTGATGCAGGTCTGGCCAGGTTTGACCCTGTGGAATGCTGTTGGTGACAAGATAACATGATAGCACAACCTGCATCACTGAGTGGCATGACCAACAACTGATTGTTCCTTTGTTCTGCTAGCGATAGTAAAGCTGTTCAATTGTATCCATATTTTAAGGATGTAGATGCAATTGAGACGAGCGGGAACCTGGTCAGGAACCTGCTTCTTCCAAATTCCCTTGATTCCACTGCCGTTTTAGCAACTGCTTCGGAAGTGCATGATCACAATGCTGCATCACGTTCATGTTATTCTCCTGCTCATTGTATGGCAATTATGTATCCTTTCAGACCCATACCATATATTTGGTGATTCCAAGAGTGAACACAGACAGCAGGAGGCCTTCTCAAAAGACTATGCCAACCCCAAAATCAATGTCCAAGACAAGACTGCAGAAATTATCAAACAAAAATGTTTATTGAAAATATATATATATTTTAAACAAACTTTTTAAAAACAGAACATGAAGGAAATGCAGCATCAATAAAAGGGAAATACATCACATCAGGTCACACATATATGAAGTTCCTAAAGAAAATCATACTCATACCAACCAACAGGCGCAACAAAGTTCAGTATCATGTCCATAATAAAGTGTTACTACGTGACCGAGGGTCTGAAAAACCCCGCGCCCCAACACAACCAGCCTCTTTATAAGGCCTCATATCCACGGGCATGCATGGTGGAATCCCGCAGCGGTTTCCACCTGTGCTCACAGCCATGAGGCCAAAAAAATGACAGCATACTCACCTGTCCGGATGCTGCGGGTCTACCCTTCATCGCAGCTGGATCTTTTTTCATCAGTACAGCAGATGTGCATGCACCATGCACACTTTTCTTTTTAATCTCCTGCTCTCCCGCGGATCCGCTGCCCAGCAGAAAAACAGCTGCTGCTGTGCCGCAAGTCCGGAAAGCCTCCATTGTCTTCAATGGAAGCCGCGGGAGCTGTCCGTGTGTGAGATCCACGGGAAAGTGGAGCATGCTGCGATTTCTTCCCACGCATGCGACCCACACTCCGGGACAAAATCACATCCGCATGCATGTTATTTGCCCTGCGGATGCTAATGCATCCCTATAGGCTTCTGGAGCTCCGGATCTCTCATGCGGGAGGCACACACGGATTTTATAAACAAAATCTGCATGTGGATATTGGGCTGTGGACTTGTTTATGGGTCTTTTCCTATAAAATAGCTCAACTTAGAGTACTACTTTATGCCTCTCTAATAGAGATGAGCGAGCATACTCGGTAAGGCGATATATTTAAGAGAGCATCGCCTTTTTCGAATACTCACTGGCTCGTTCCTGAAGATTCGGGGTGGGGGGTGGGGGTGGGAGTGAGCGGGGGGTTGCAGAGGGGATCGGGAGGGAGAGAGAGAGAGATCTCTCTCACTCTCCTCCCTGCTCCCCCTCGCTGCCCTGCACCACCCCTGACCCCTGCGGCCCCCCGAATCTTCAGGGACGAGCCAGCAGGTACTCGAAAAAAGCGATGCTCTCTCGAGTATATCGCCTTACCGAGTATGCTCGCTCATCTCTACTCTCTAACAGTACACCAGTAACTGTTACTACATTTTTACCTAATGAATGGATCATATTCAATAATACAGTAAATGTCAAGCCCCCATGACTCCAAGGAAGTATATTGCAGCCAATAGACTAGTATGTAATCTTTTATGGAAACATTAGCCTGGACCCCTGTCTAAAGTGCCAATTGTATTGCTCTGGTGGCGGCTTTTCATGGACTTGAATATAAACTACCGTAATACATTACAAAGAGCAAGCTTTAGATGTTCTCACTTTGTTCTGCTATAATAAGCAAAAGAGGATTTAATCTTTTGGCTCATACACACCACCATATTATATCTTATGCATGATGAGCCAAGTATTGGGAGTCTGAATCCCATCTTATAAAGCTCATGCACAACCCCTTCTGGGGCGCTGAAGTCTCTTCTTTGGCTGTGAGTGTAGACTGATTGTTCCATTTCAGTATGACTTGTTTTTATAGAGTGGTCATTTGTGAGTGATTCTTTGCCATGGTTATTATTCCTGACACATCTCCCAGAAATTTAGGATAAGCACTTCCTGAAATAACTGCACATGGCACAATACACGATTGGCACTAAAATTTGATTCCGCAATCTGCATTGTTTTCCTTTGAACTACTCAGATGTGCCAATTCAGGCATCACACCATTAACTCAGATGAATGTTTAAAGCAAACCATAGCATATCAGCAAGCCATGGGTATATTGTTGACCTCTACTGAATTAAAATAGCAAATGAGCATCCAATCTACAAATACCCTCCTCTGTTTAAAATGTAGAAGAATATTGTATAAGGCAAAAAAAAAAAAAAAAAAAAATCATATGAATTAGTATGCAAATGTCTACCCATCTCCAATGTCTGTCATTGCTTTAGAATGCAATGGAAAGGTGAGATAACAATTAGCAGATGCCAGAGATATAAACTCTGTAGAAAGACAGTTTATGTTATTTTCTACATGCACCTCTGAACATTTTCTTATGAGGATCTGACAGTCGCTTCTCTCATTTGCAGCAGAAATAAACAAGTTGTAATTTGTTAACGTGCTGGGTAAAACAGCTTGTGTTTTTCACAAACACGCTGACAGTAAGTTATTCGGGGCTCCCATTCACTAAACTGTTGATTCATATTCTACTCATCCAAAAGTAATTAACAATTATTTTGTTTACATCTGCTTTGATTTAATCTTTCTGGCATTCCTCCAGATTTTGGTTTATCGCACTGCAATCATTATTTTCTTGTTTCATATGTGCCTTTTTTGTTTTAATGCAAAAAAAACTCCATTTCCAGGCTGAAGAATTATTTCTGTATTTGTTTCAAGGCTTAGAATAGTACCAGATAAAAGACGTTAACACTACCGCTCCTGGAAGTTGCATTTAAATGACTAAATATTAGACAATTGAACGATATTTTTGATAATAACATGCTGGTATAGAGCCATTGACCTTGTGTAAATGCTCAGTATATGACTTCTGCAAATTCTGCAATATTAGTATTACGCTCATTTCGCACCACATTTTTGGCTTACGGTATATCAGCTCTGCACATTTGAGTATCATAAATAAGTATGCAAACCTGTACTGTAACCTACCGATACTGTAGACATTTATTATGTAGCCGCATTCCAACAGTGTTATTTTAACCCCTTAACGACCGCCAATATGCCTTTTGATGGCTTGTATCGGCATGCTATGTATGAGATTGCATGGCGATCTCCCTCCATACAACACGGGCGCTGGCTGTTTCTTACAGCCGCCACCTGACAGCAACAGCTCCGATAAGCCCCGAGGCTCATTTGAGCTGTTAACCTTTTCAATTCTAACAGCAACATTTAAATCCCCTGCACGATGTTCATGGGTCCGTTATGGCCCCTCGCAATGAAAACGCAGGGAGCCGTGTGTGTGTCATTGCAGCCGGTGGCCTTCTGAAAGGCCCCAGGGCTGCCATGGCTGAATTGCCTATCAAGTCATGCCCTTCACAGTATGATGTAATGCTATGGGATTAAATAATACTGCAGGAGCGACTAAAGAATCGCAAGTTGTTGTCCCCCCTGGGGACTAAAAAGAAAAGTAAAAATAAGAATAAAATGTTACTAATTATTTTTTAAAAAGTAATAAAGTTTAGAAAAAAACCCTTTTTATAATAAAAAAATCTAAATAATAAAATCAAAATACATATTTGGTATTGACGTGTCGGTAAAAGTCCAATCTATCAAAGTACTGCATTATTTACCCTGCAGGATGAATGTTGTCAGAAAGGGGAAAAAATGCCAGAAATGTGCTTTTTTGGTCACCCTGTCTCCAAGAAAAAATGCAATAAAAAGCGATCAAAAAGATGCATGTATTCCAGAATGGTACCAACGCAAACTACAGGATGTCCCACAAAAAATGAGCCCTTGCACAACTATGTCAACAGAAAATAAAAAGGGTATTGTGCTCAGGAGATGGTGGCAGAAAATAATTTTTAAAAAATGAAATATCTTCGAAAAAAATAAAAATAAAAGTAGTACAGCAAAAATACTATATAAGTTTGGTATCGTAGTAATCAAACTGACCCATAGAATAAAGTTATCACATCATTTTGTTGCAATTTGTGTGCCATCAAAACAAAGCGCACTAAAAGATGGCGGAATTTCTGGGGTTTTTTGTTAACGTTTTTCAGACATTATATGGTACATCAAATATTACCATTGAAAAATTCAACTTGTCCTGCAAAAAACAAGCCCTCATACAGCTAGGTTGATGGATAGATAAAGGAGTTACAATTTTTTAGAAGGGGGGAGGAAAAAACTGGAGGCTACCCTCTCATGACTTTTACAGTGCTAGGCCCAAGTGCACACCAGACTGCACATATTGTAGGGATGCTACTGTCCACTCCTGCCTCACAACTAGCCATGCTAGTGGAAAAGTTTTTTCCACTGGACCCCTCAAGTGCCATACTCGGCACTCGTGTGCCTGGTCACAGCATAGGCAACTGCCTCAGGGCTGAACTCATGTACCAGGGGGACTTGAGCAGACCTGCACCACAGGGTTGACAAATATCAGAACCAAGGCCGGTACATGCATTGGTATAGTCAAGCCATAATCTATAAGGATACCATTCCCACCTTGGGCAGTGGGCTGTGCTTTTGTTAGAGAAATAAGCACCTCATTGGATGCATTGGGTAGATGATATGGCCACACCAAAATCCTTGGCTAGTAAGGGAACATCATCTCTTGCCTCCTGTGATTTCGACTCCCACAGAAGGCTAGGTGGTGAAGGGAATCCTACAAAGGACCTCAAGTGTAACATCATGTATTCTCACAGGCCTGGTGACTCCTGTAGCCTATACTTAGTGGGATCCTTCCATGATACTGAACTCAATATTATCAATGCATTGAAGTTATTAAAATTAAAAAGAAAACAGCAAAACAGTTCTCCATATTGTAGAGGGTCAGATCAAATAAATTAGACCGGCTTTACACGATCGGGTTGGATTCTGCATGCGAAAAACTGAAAGTACATGCCTTTCAATGTGTGTGATTGGCTACAGATCCTCAGTTTGGACACCGTTTGCGAATTCCACAAATGCAATCCATTCATGAAGCCGTCCCTAGGCAAACAAAAGAATAGTAACCTCTTGAAGTGTTGTACTGGCAGTGCAACATATAGCAGGGTTATCACAATAGCTGCTGTATCTCCCGAATGGACCAGCCATACCTTCTGTGAAGAGTAAATGAATTGCAAGAAAATGGAGGATTGTTGGCGCTATTGAAATGATGAGGTCAAGGAACAGCAATAAGTTAAGAACCCTTATTTTTAGCAACATGTTTCAGTTTTTTTTGACACCTTCTTTGGGCCATTGCCAAAGAAACATACACTTAAGTTCCATTTAAACACAAAGATAATCATTCAAATGACGGAAAGATTGAAAGATTTTGTGATCTATTTGCATAAAGTGTTAATGGCCATTAACACTTTATCATCTTCATATGCATGTAAAGGTGCCTCCAGGAGCTGTGTGCAGAGCCCAGCATGCGATTAATCACACACCCAACTGTGCACACAGCTGCATTGTTTGGCTGCTCACAGAGTACAATGTTGTCTGCCGACTCCCGTGGAGATAACAGCCTTCGGTCTACTGACAGATAAATGGTTTGCTTTACTTGTCAGTAGCTGAACTATGGATTTTTAAGTTCACCCTAAAATCATTGTTCAAACGAAAAGTGCATGATGCCCGGGTTTACATGTAACAATTATTGCTCATTTTTGGTCATTTGAACAAATTTTGAACGATATTGTTACGTGTCAATGGGCCTTACAGTGTTTAAAAACACAGAGGCCTCGTGGTTAGTCATATAATCACATCACATGACAGAATTAAAGATTTGTTTAAATACAAATGACAGCTACATGTCTAGACAGATAAAAGTGAATAGGTCTGTTCAAGAACAATAGAAGAAAGAACTCACAAATTGTTGGACCATAGCAAATGTGAACACGTTGCAATGTGCAGCGTTTGAGTAGGGCGCGCCCAATGTGGGGGAGACCGCACGAAACCAAGATGGATGTCTTGGGTGGCTCTGTGATCTCTCCCGGCAATGGCGACAAAGGTGCTTGACTCGTTCACCGTGCAGTGGCAAAAAACGGTTTTACAGTCTATGAACACTAACGGTGGTTTTTCATGTGATGCCAATACCTCATCTGGGACTCCAATGTTACGTCCAGTGGGCGAACTAAAGCGCCACACCACAGGTGGGACGCAAACTAGTCCATTTAAAAATCGCAATCACACACATATAGTACTTGCATGGACCAATTGCTCCTCTCCAGGTATTGAATGGACAACTGTCCCTAACTGATCAGGGAAAGAGGGGCACCCCTGCCTAAAAGTGGAGTCATCATCTCGATAAAGGCGGCCCCACTGTCGTCTTCTATTGACCTGGCTATCCCTCTTCAAGGAGCTGGAGAGCTGCACTAAGCAGACACACAGGACACGACACTGTAATGACACACTGAACACAGAACAGGACTAGACATATGCAACATGTCTGGCAACCAGCACAGACATATCAAACATGTCGCTGTTCACACCAAACATACAGTATATAACAGGAACACCATCCAGAGATCACATGCAAACAGGTAAAGAACTGCAGCAAGTCTAAGTGTCCTCACACCAGGGGGATAGAGAGTCAGCCACCGTGCTGACATAGGGAACGAGTCAGGCCTCAACCATCTGACACACAAACGAGACATAAGACGTCTGGAGGCTGCACCTGTCAGGGGAAGGAAAGAAGGGGTCTGCATATACTACAGACAAGGACTACAGGTTTCCTAATTGCCTTTAGGGAAGCAGAGAGACACTAACGGACAGACATGCAAACACAGCTCTGAGTGGGCACGAGACAGTGATATCCAAGCAGTAAAATGACTAGCATCAACAACTGGTTTTTATATGCTGCAGACTAAAGGAGATTGGCTGGCAGAGAATATCACACTCAGCCAGCTCAATTACCCCTACCTGTTAAGGTGTGCACCAGGACACCTGTAAAATAACAGGTCCCAGATGCACAACTTAACATCCAAGAGTTAATGATGAAATAACTGACACGAGTCCTGGTAGGCTTGATTAGTAAACTGGAGGTACGCAGTTTTACTTCAGCTTAGCATTCCCTGGCTTTTCATTTCACCGGGTTTTGTGTAACTCACTGTTTAGTAGACAGGTCCCAAACCCTGTGACTGCTGGAAGAAACAGAATCAGAAGACTGGACGATGCCTTAGTCTCCTGGTCCTAACAAGTGGTAGCATGACAAGCAGCCAATAAGCAGCGAGCTGTTGCCAAGCAGTTAGCTTTAACTTTGAGAAGAAAGGGGAAAATAGGGTTTTTCCGACATACAGCACCTTCTATGTCTACTAGGAGCCCATAGCTGAGTGTTACAGGACAAATGATTGTGTGGCTATACTGGAGGACCTTCCGGGCCACTACAAATGTATAGCATATTGTGTGCTGGGCCCAATTGTACGCCAGACTGCATACATTACAAGGTAGCTCTTCACCATTCTGCCTTGTAGCTCGCCATACTCACTTTTGAGCTACATGGAAGCGCAATGCAAACTTTGAATCTCCACCCAAGCTGACTCTCACCATTATAGGATATAGCTTCTTAATTGCTCATGGAGGTTACTTACCACCCAGCCATGTCTGGTTCCGTCTGTCTATAGCTGATCACCTTTGCTGCTATGCCTCGGTTCTCAGGGTGATGCACTCTAGACCCTAGTGAGCAGCCTGGTCATTGCTGCAACCTTCATCATCTGCTGATGTCTCTGTTGACACATCTGCAGCAAGGAAGGAGACTCCCTAAATCCCTATCCTGCTATGCTTCCTACTCTGCTGCCATTATCTCCCTTTTCACCCACGTATGGGTGCTCTCATTGGGAGGTGTTCACTATCAGCTATCTTCTGGTCACTGCAGCTGTGGTGTCCATCATTGATACTCAGACAGGGCGTCTTCAGTGTTTATCACTAAGGAGGACTCATTCAGATGGGCGTATTTACACTTCATATAACGCACATATTTTTATGTGCATAATACAGAGGGCTGAACCCCCATTGCTTTGCATTGAGGTATTCAGACCCGCAAAAAAAAAAAATTCAGCATGTCCTATTTTGATTCTTATTATGGACCGAAATAGCATACTGAAGTTAATAAGATTGCGTAAATACACAGTGAATATGCATGATACTGTGTATTCACACATGAAATCAGCTTGAAAAATGCAGACAATATGCACAAAAAATTGCAATCAGGTCCAGATATGCAGAGAATGCGCAGACTAAGTATTCATGGACAGAAACTAAATATGCCTGTGTAAATGAGCTGCAACAGGGGGTGGGCACCTGCATTTCTCTGTCCAAAGCACTCAGACTTCTGCCCACTGGCGTAACTATAGGAAAAACAGTGGATATGGTTGCACCCACGCCCAGGAGCCTTAGGGGCCCATAAGGCTTCTCTTCTCCATATAGGGAGTCCAGTACTATGAATAAAGCATTATAGTTGGGGCCCCTTTTACAGGTTTTGCATTGGGACCCAGAAGCTTCAAGTTACACCACTCCTTCTGCCCCAATAATAAATTGAACAATATAACAAATTATATTGCTATTCAGTTTATTTAAGTCCAAGGCAGGTTTCTCCTTCATCACTTATGTACAGATACTTTTTAATGAGGGTTCTGAAAAGCACGGGCTACTGCACTTTTTAGGAGCCACAAAAATGTAAAAGAAATATTACAATGTCAGAAAATGAAAGGGGATGTCTCAGAGTTCCTGAGTTTTTATAAGATATAGACTCAAAGAGATTCCTGGAAACTAGATTCCCAAAAATTCAAGGTGAGGCATAGTATGAGTTTGAAGGATATAATCATGCAATCTAAGGCTAACACAAATAACAAAATCAGCTATTTGCAGTCCTTCTTTGTCCATTTTTTTACATGAAGCCAAACCTTAGGTAGGGAACAAAATTTATGCCGAGACCAGAGAGGTGTAATATTAACTGCAGTCCTCCATTTGTGCTGGTGTGCCATAAACGGCAGGTTCCCTGGGTCCCTCTTTGATATCTAACATGGCCACAGCACTCCTCTCTTTACTGATGCAAAATGTGCATTGGTAGACACTTTGCACCAATTTCAGATTGGCCAAAGCTTTTCATGTGAGCAGCAATATCAATCAGAGCAGTGTGTAGTGTCTTATGCCCCTTTTAGATGGGGCGATTATCATTAAAACGGAGTGCACGAGCCGGTGATGTCACCACTAGTTGTTCGCGCTCATGCAGAATTTTTAGACAGACAGATCATCAACTGAGAATCGATAACTTCTCGCTCAACGCTTCACATTCCATCTTCCTTATTTGCATATTTCCCAGAGAAGCTTGCATGACCTTATAAGTCTCCTCACACCTTCTGGGTGCTCTCCACAATACCTTTCACATTCTTAACTCCTTAAGGAACAGGCTGTTTTGTACCTTAAGGACCAGGCACTTTTTAGGGATGTTACCCATGTGGCGGTTTTACTGCCCTATTTTTTTTCCTTTAGCTGTCAAAATTATTTTTGCTGCATTTTTTTCCCCGTGACATATGGGGCTATTTTTTCATATCTTTTTCACCGACTTTTTTTCCCATTTTTTAGTTTTATTGTGGGTAAAGAGCTAAAAAAAAAAGATTTTTGATGTACACAGTGCTCTTTGAGCGCTGTGTACTCGGGGAAGGAAAAGGCAGAAAGGGTTAAAAAGCCCTCCTGCCATCTCCTCCGGGTTGTTAGCTGTCACTAACTGCTGAAAACCTGTCCTGCCTTTGATTGATTGTAGAGGCAGGAGGCTTAAAGCCCCACCGTAATTTTACATATGGCTAGTCTTTAAGCCCAGGACCAGGCGCCGTATATTTACTGTGCAAGGCCCAAACGGGTTAACTGAAACACTTAGCAGGGAGTGTTTAGACATAGCGAGTAGTGAGCGAACCAGTGATGATTTTTATGTGGCTGAAACTGTGCGAGAAACGAAAAGCAAACGAAAAGTGCCCAACGGTTCCGCATTTTGACCTAATGATTATCATTAGAGATGAGCGCGCACCAAAATGCTCGGGTGCTTGTTACTCGAAACGAAATTTTTGCGATGCTCGAGGGTTCGTTTTGAGTATCGAACCCCATTGAAGTCAATGGGCAACTCGAGCATTTTTGTATATCGCCGATGCTCGCTAAGGTTTTCATTTGTGAAAATCTGGGAAATTCAAGAAAGTGATGGGAACGACACAGCAACGGATAGGGCAGGCGAGGGGCTACATGTTGGGCTGCATCTCAAGTTCCCAGGTCCCACTATTAAGCCACAATAGCGGCAAGAGTAGGCCGCCCCCCCCCCCCAACAATTTTTACTTCTGAAAAACCCTCATTAGCAAGGCATACCTTAGCTAAGCACCACACTACCTCAAACAAAGCACAATCACTGCCTGCATGACACTCCGCTGCCACTTCTCCTGGGTTACATGCTGCCCAACCCCCACGCATGACCCAGTGTCCACAGCGCACATCAAAGTGTCCCTGCGCAGCCTTCAGCTGCCCTCAGGCCACACCACCCTCATGTCTATTTATAAGTGCGTCTGCCATGAGGAGGAACCGCAGGCACACACTGCAGAGGGTTGGCACGGCCAGGCAGTGACCCTCTTTAAAAGGGGCGGGGCGATAGCCCATAATGCTGTACAGAAGCAATGAGAAATCCACCTCCATCAGGAGCTGCACACGTGGGCATAGCAATGGGGAACCCATGTGCCACACACTATTCATTCTGTCAAGGTGTCTGCATGCCCTAGTCAGACCGGGGTTTTTATAAATAGTCACAGGCAGGTACAACTGTGCAATGGGAATTCCGTGTGTACCCACAGCATGAGTGGCTCCCTGGAACCCACCGGCGGTACATAAATGTATCCCATTGCAGTGCCCTGGACAGCTGAGGTAACGTCAGGTTTAATGCAGGTGGGCTTCGGCCCACACTACATGCCCCAGTCAGACTGGGGTTCTTTAGAAGTGTACACATGCAGTTACAACTCCGTGTGGACCGACAGCATGGGTGGGTCCCAGGAAGCCACCGGCGGTACATAAATATATCCCATTGCAGTGCCCAGCACAGCTGAGGTAATGTCGCCTTTAATGCAGGTTGGCTTCGGCCCACACTGCATGCCCCAGTCAGACTGGGACTCTTTAGAAGTGGACACATGCAGTTACAACTCCTTGTGGACCGACAGCATGGGTGGGTCCCAGGAAGCCACCGGCGGTACATAAATATATCCCATTGCATTGCCTATCACAGCTGAGGTAACGTCTGATTAAATGCAGGTGGTCTTCGGCCCACACTGCACGCCCCAGTCTGACCGGGGTTTTTAATACATAGACACTGGCAGGTACAAATCCCTAATGTGAAGTCCCTGTGCACCCACAGCATGGGTGACTCCCTGGAACCCATCGGGGGTACATAAATAAATCCCATTGCATTGCCCATCACAGCTGAGGTAACGTCAGGTTTAATGCAGGTGGGCTTCGGCCCACATTACATGCCCCAGTCAGACTGGGGTTCTTTAGAAGTGGACACATGCAGTTACAACTCCTTGTGGACCGACAGCATGGGTGGCTCCCTGGAACGCACCGGCGGTACATAAATAAATCCCATTGCATTGCCCATCACAGCTGAGGTAACGTCAGGTTTAATGCAGGTGGGCTTCGGCCCACACTGCATGCCCCAGTCAGACTGGGGTTCTTTAGAAGTGGACACATGCAGTTACAACTCCGTGTGGACCGACAGCATGGGTGGGTCCCAGGAAGCCACCGGCGGTACATAAATATATCCCATTGCATTGCCCATCACAGCTGAGGTAACGTCAGGTTTAATGCAGGTGGGCTTCGGCCCACACTGCATGCCCCAGTCAGACTGGGGCTCTTTAGAAGTGGACACATGCAGTTACAACTCCTTGTGGACCGACAGCATGGGTGGGTCCCAGGAAGCCATCGGCGGTACATAAATATATCCCATTGCATTGCCTATCACAGCTGAGGTAACGTCCGATTAAATGCAGGTGGTCTTCGGCCCACACTGCATGCCCCAGTCTAACCGGGGTTTTTAATACATAGACACTGGCAGGTACAAATCCCTAATGTGAAGTCCCTGTGCACTCACAGCATGGGTGGCTCCCTGGAACCCACCGGGGGTACATAAATAAATCCCATTGCATTGCCCATCACAGCTGAGGTAACGTCAGGTTTAATGCAGGTGGGCTTCGGCCCACACTGCATGCCCCAGTCAGACTGGGGTTCTTTAGAAGTGGACACATGCAGTTACAACTCCTTGTGGACCGACAGCATGGGTGGGTCCCAGGAAGCCACCGGCGGTACATAAATATATCCCATTGCATTGCCCATCACAGCTGAGGTAACGTCAGGTTTAATGCAGGTGGGCTTCGGCCCACACTGCATGCCCCAGTCAGACTGGGGTTCTTTAGAAGTGGACACGTGCAGTTACAACTCCGTGTGGACCGACAGCATGGGTGGCTCCCTGGAACCCACCGGCGGTACATAAATATATCCCATTGCAGTGCTCAGCACAGCTGAGGTAACGTCAGCTTTAATGCAGGTGGGCTAAAAATTACTAGGATTACAATGTAGGCGAGGGCCCCAAAAAATTGGTGTACCAACAGTACAAATGTACCTCAGAAAAATTGCCCATGCCCAACCAAGAGGGCAGGTGAAACCCATTAATCGCTTTGGTTAATGTGGCTTAAGTGGTAACTAGGCCTGGAGGCAGCCCAGTTAAAAATAAAAATTGGTTCAGGTGCAAGTTTCAACGCTTTATTGAATTGAGAATTGAAACGTATAAACATTGTTTACAAAAGTTATATGACTGAGCCTTGTGGGCCTAAGAAAAATTGCCCGTTCGGCGTGATTACGTGAGGTTTCAGGAGGAGGAGCAGGAGGAGGAGGATGAATATAATACACAGATTGATGAAGTTAAAAGGTCCCCGTTTTTTATGGTGATAGAGAACGATGCTTCCATCCACGGGTGCAGCCTACGTATTGTTTAGGTATCGCTGCTGTCCGCTGGTGGAGAAGAGAACTCTGGGGAAATCCAGGCTTTGTTCATCTTTATGATTGTAAGCCTGTTGGCACTGTCAATTGACAGGCGGGTACGCTTATCCGTGATTATTCCCCCAGCCGCACTAAACACCCTCTCTGACAAGACACTAGCCGCAGGACAAGCAAGCACCTCCAGGGCATACAGCGCGAGTTCAGGCCACGTGTCCGGCTTCGACACCCTGTAGTTGTAGGGGGCAGAGGCGTCACGGAGGACGGTCATGCGATCGGCTACGTACTCCCTCACCATCCTTTTACAGTGCTCCCGCCGACTCAGCCTTGACTCGGGAGCGGTGACACAGTCTTGCTGGGGAGCCATAAAGCTGTCAAAGTCCTTGGATAGTGTTCCCCTGCCTGGGCTGTACATGCTGCCTGATCTCCGCGCCTCCCCGGCTACCTGGCCCTCGGAACTGCGCCTTCGGCCACTAGCGCTGTCGGATGGGAATTTTACCATCAGCTTGTCCGCCAGGGTCCTGTGGTATAGCATCACTCTCGAACCCCTTTCCTCTTCGGGTATGAGAGTGGAAAGGTTCTCCTTATACCGTGGGTCGAGCAGTGTGTACACCCAGTAATCCATAGTGGCCAGAATGCGTGTAACGCGAGGGTCACGAGAAAGGCATCCTAACATGAACAGGAACTTCTCAAGAGGCATAGCAGAGGAATGGTGACGCTAATGATTGCAGCATCGCCGCTCACCATCTGGGTAGACTCATCAAAGTTTCCAAGGACCTGGCAGATGTCTGCCAACCAGGCCCACTCTTCTGTAAAGAATTGAGGAGGCTGACTCCCACTACGCCGCCCATGTTGGAGTTGGTATTCCACTATAGCTCTACGCTGCTCATAAAGCCTGGCAAACATGTGGAGCGTAGGGTTCCACCATGTGGGCACGTCGCACAGCAGTCGGTGCACTGGCAGAATAAACCGATGTTGCAGGATACGCAGGGTGGCAGCGTCCGTGTGGGACTTGCGGAAATGTGCGCTGAGCTGGCGCACCTTTCCGAACAGGTCAGACAAGCGTGAGTAGCTTTTCAGAAAGGGCTGAACCACCAAATTAAAGACGTGGGCCAGGCATGGCACGTGCGTGAGGCTGCCAAGCTGCAGAGCTGCCACCAGGTTACGGCCGTTGTCACACACGACCATGCCCGGTTGGAGGCTCAGCGGCGAAAGCCAGCGGTCGGTCTGCTCTGTCAGACCCTGCAGCAGTTCGTGGGCCGTGTGCCTCTTCTCTCCTAAGCTGAGTAGTTTCAGCACGGCCTGCTGACGCTTGGCAACCGCTGTGCTGCCACACCGCGCGACACCGACTGCTGGCGACGTGCTGCTGCTGACACATCTTGATTGCAAGACAGAAGTTGCATAGGAGGAGGAGGGTGGTTTAGTGGAGGAAGCATACACCGCCGCAGATACCAGCACCGAGCTGGGGCCCGCAATTCTGGGGGTGGGTAGGACGTGAGCGGTTCCAGGCTCTGACTCGGTCCCAGCCTCCACTAAATTCACCCAATGTGCCGTCAGGGAGATATAGTGGCCCTGCCTGCCTGTGCTTGTCCACGTGTCTGTTGTTAAGTGGACCTTGGCAGTAACCGCGTTGGTGAGGGCGCGTACAATGTTGCGGGAGACGTGGTCATGCAGGGCTGGGACGGCACATCGGGAAAAGTAGTGGCGACTGGGAACCGAGTGGCGCGTGGCCACCGCCGCCATCTTGTTTTTGAAAGCCTCCGTTTCCACAAGCCTATACGGCAGCATCTCCAGGCTGATCAATTTGGCTATGTGCACGTTTAACGCTTGAGCGTGCGGGTGCGTGGCGGTGTACTTGCGCTTGCGCTCAAACACTTGCGCTAGCGACGGCTGGACGGCGCGCTGAGAGACATTGCTGGATGGGGCCGAGGACAGCGGAGGTGAGGGTGTGGGTGCAGGCCGGGAGACGGTAGTGCCTGTGTCCTGAGAGGGGGGCTGGATCTCAGTGGCAGGTTGGGGCACAAGGGGAGAGGCAGTGGTGCAAACCGGAGGCGGTGAACGTCCTTCGTCCCACCTTATGGGGTGCTTGGCCATCATATGTCTGCGCATGCTGGTGGTGGTGAGGCTGGTGGTGGTGGCTCCACGGCTGATCTTGGCGCGACAAACCTTGCACACCACAGTTCGTCGGTCGTCTGCACTCTCAGTGAAAAACTGCCAGACCTTTGAGCACCTCGGCCTCTGCAGGGTGGCATGGCGCGAGGGGGCGCTTTGGGAAACAGTTGGTGGATTATTCGGTCTGGCCCTGCCTCTACCCCTGGCCACCGCACTGCCTCTTCCAACCTGCCCTGCTGCTGCACTTGCCTCCCCCTCTGAAGACCTGTCCTCAGTAGGCCTAGCAAACCAGGTGGGGTCAGTCACCTCATCGTCCAGCTGCTCTTCCTCCGAATCCTCTGTGCGCTCCTCCCTCAGACTTACTGCAATTACTACTACCTGAGTGATAGACAACTGTGTCTCATCGTCATCGTCCTCCTCACCCACTGAAAGCTCTTGAGACAGTTGCCGGAAGTCCCCAGCCTCATCCCCCAGACCCCGGCAACTTTCCAAAGTTTGGGCATCGGTCACGACAAACTCCTCCGGTGGGAGAGGAACCATTGCTGCCCATTCTGGGCAGGGGCCCGAGAACAGTTCCTGGGAGTCTGCCTGCTCCTCAGAATGTCTCATTTTCATGGAGTGAGGAGGCTGGGAGGAAGGAGGAGCAGCAGCCAGAGGATTCAGAGTTGCAGCAGTGGACGGCGTAGAACTCTGGGTGGTCGATAGATTGCTGGATGCACTTTCTGCCATCCACGACAGGACCTGCTCACACTGCTCATTTTCTAATAAAGGTCTACTGCGTGGACCCATTAATTGTGAGATGATTCTGGGGACGCCAGAAATGTGCCTCTCTCCTAATCCCACAGCAGTCGGATACACCTGGATCAGGAGCTCGGCCTGTGCCCACACCCTGACTTGGGCCTCCGTGTCCTCGCCCACGTCCACGTCCTCTAGGCCTACCCTTACCCCTCAGCATGGTGTATTACGAGTAGAGTAGAAACAGAACGCTGTAATTAAATATGCCGCTTATTGGCCTGTAGTTGGAGGCTGACTTCGCTTACGGAACGCACAGCAGAGCCAGGAAACAATTTTGCGCACGCCTGTAGTGAGACGTAGGTGCGTATCACTGAGCTAGTGGAATTAACAGCTCAGAAGCAGTCAAGTGGCCAAAGGCCAGTAGTAGGCCTTAAGTATTTTGCTTCTATTTTTTTAAATGCTGAGCTGATACAGCAGACAGATACTGTAGGCAGCGTATAATATTTAGAGATGAGCGAGCATACTCGTCCAAGCTTGATGCTCGTTCGAGTATTAGGGTGCTCGAGATGCTCGTTACTCGAGACGAGCACCACGCGGTGCTCGTCTCGATTAAACGAGCACTGACCATTGAATTCAATGGAGCCGGCAATACAGCCGGCTCCATTGAAAGCAATGGTCTGCCGGCTAGCGAGGGATGAATTTTCGGGAAGGCCTTAAAAACATAAGCCCTTACCTGCAATTCATCCTTAAATGTGTAAAAAGTAAAAAAAAATATATACTCACCTTGTCCCGGCAGAACGATGTTAGCCCATTGAATTCAATGGAGTCGGCAATACAGCCGGCTCCATTGAAAGCAATGGGCTGCCGGCGATCGCGGGATGAATTGTCGGGAAGGGCTTAAATATATAAGCCCTTCCCTGCAATTCATCCAGAAATGTGTAAAAATGAAAAAAATATATATACTCTCCTTGTCCCCGCAGACGGAGTTCAGCTGCAGCCAGCTGGCAGTTCTCCTGAACTGCTCTCTGTAGTATTCAGCAGCCGGGGATTTAAAATCCCCGCCTGCTGAATGAGCTGCCTCTGATTAGTCACAGCCTGACCAATCAGAGGCAGATCTCACTCACACCCATTCATGAATTCATGAATGGGTGAGTGAATGCTGCCTCTGATTGGCTCAGCGCAGCTCTCAGCTGAATGACAGCAGTTCAGCACCACAGTGCAGGGGACAGCAGGAGAAGACGCGGCTGTGCCCTGGCAGCTGAAGGGAGGTGAGTATCTTTTTTTTTTTTTTTTTAAATCACTTTAAATTCATTTCCAGGGAATGGCTTATATGTAAAGCCCTTCCCTGAAAAAGAATTCAGGTGTGCCAGCGGACCATTGTCTTCAATGGAGTCGCCGGCAGCAGCAGCGGCTCCATTGAAGAGAATGCCTGCATTTTTATTCTTTTTTACACTAAAAACTTTCTTTTTCAAGTAAGGGCTTATATTTTTAAGCCCTTCCCGAAAATTCATCCCGCGCTCGCCGGCAGCCCATTGGTTTCAATGGAGCCGTCTGTATTGCCAGCTCCATTGAATTCAATGGGCTAACATCGTTCTTCTCTGCCACAGCTCTTACAGCTGTGGCAGAGGAGAACGATCTTAATGCTGACATAATTTTTTTATTTATTTTTACACATTTTAGGATGATTTTGAGGTAAGGGCTTATATTTTTAAGCCCTTCCCGAAAATTCATCCCGCGCTCGCTGGCAGCCCATTTCTTTCAATGGAGCCGGCTATATTGCCGGCTCCATTGAATTCAATGGGCTAACATCGTTCTTCTCTGCCACAGCTGTTACAGCTGTGCAGAGGAGAACGATCGTTATGCTGACAGTGGGGGGGAGGGGGGGTCTCACTCTTGCCACTATTGTGGCTTAATAGTGAGACCTCGGAGCCCGAAATGCAGCCCTGCATGTTTCTCCTCGCCTGCCCTATCCATTTTTGTGTTTTTTACATGACTTTGGTGATTTGCTAAGATTTTCACAAATGAAAACCTTAGCGGAGCACCAGTCATATACAAAAATGCTCGAGTCGCCCATTGACTTCAATGGGGTTCGTTACTCGAAACGAACTCTCGAGCATCACTGAAAGTTCGACTCGAGTAACGAGCACTCGAGCATTTTGGTGCTCGCTCATCACTAATAATATTATGTATACTGTTTCCCTCTGCCGGGATGACGGCGGTGATGTAACGGAGACAGCAGAGGCAGGAAACAATTTTGCGTAAGCCTGCTGTAACGCTCAGCTGCGTATTAATTAGGACTACTACCCCCAGCAGACAGATACTGTAGGCAGCGTATAATATTATGTATACTGTTTCCCTCTGCCGGGATGACGGCGGTGATGTAACGGAGACAGCAGAGGCAGGAAACAATTTTGCGCAAGGCTGCTGTAACGCTTAGCTGCGTATTAATTAGGACTTCTACCCCCAGCAGACAGATACTGTAGGCAGCGTATAATATTATGTATGCTGTTTCCCTCTGCCGGGATGACGGCAGTGATGTAATGGAGACAGCAGAGGCAGGTAACAATTTTGCGCATGCCTGCTGTAACGCTTAGCTGCGTATTAATTAGGACTACTACCCCCAGCAGATAGATTCTGTAGGCAGCGTATAATATTATGTATACTGTTTCCCTCTGCCGGGATGACGGCAGTGATGTAACGGAGAAAGCAGAGGCAGGTAACAATTTTGCGCAAGCCTGCTGTAACGCTTAGCTGCGTATTAATTAGGACTTCTACCCCCAGCAGACAGATACTGTAGGCAGCGTATAATATTATGTATACTGATTCCCTCTGCCAGGATGACGGCGGTGATGTAACGGAGACAGCAGAGGCAGGAAACAATTTTGCGCAAGCCTGCTGTAACGCTTAGCTGCGTATTAATTAGGACTTCTACCCCCAGCAGACAGATACTGTAGGCAGCGTATAATATTATGTATACTTTTTCCCTCTGGCGGGATGACGGCGCTGATGTAACGGAGACAGCAGAGCCAGGAAACAATTTTGCGCAAGCCTGCTGTAACGCTTAGCTGCGTATTAATTAGGACTTCTACCCCCAGCAGACACGCAGTAAACTGTACACGGTCACAGGCAGCCGAAATATAGTATTTTTCCCCAATTTTTTTGAAAAAGCCCACTGCCTATATAGCCTGTATATCTCTTTCCCTGCCTCACCAGTACTGGCCCTATACTCTGTGCAATGACTGCAGACTGAGGACGCAATGCTCTGCACGGCCGATATGCAAAAAAAAAAATTGTGCAACACTGCTAAAAGCAGCCTCAACAGTACTGCACACGGTCAGATGTGGCCCTAAGAAGGACCGTTGGGGTTCTTGAAGCCTAATATTACACCTAACACTCTCCCTATAGCAGCTCCAGCATCAGCAGCACTTTCCCTGAGCTATGTCAGAATGCATCTCTGGCGAGCCGCGGGCGGGGCAGATTTAAATACTCTGGTGACACCTGATCTCCCCAGCCACTCACTGCAGGGGGGTGGGATAGGGCTGGGACATCACAGGAGGAAGTTGTAATGCCTTCCATGTCTTTCTATTGGCCAGAAAAGCGTGCAAATGTCTCAGAGATGAAAGTGAAAGTAACTCGAACATCGCGTGGTGCTCGCCTCTAGTAACGAGCGTCTTGAACACCCTAATACTCGAACGAGCATCAAGCTCGGACGAGTACGCTCGCTCATCTCTAATTATCATGCACTGCGTTTGAACGTATCTTAAGCAACAATCGTTATGTGTAAATTGGCCATTACACTATCTATGCACTGCCAACGCATGGTGTGCATTGGGTAGTCAGAGAAATGCTGTGGTCATCCTGACAGACTGGAGATCCATAGCTCACCCGAATACATAGATGACGGCAGATAATATTACTGTCTTCCCCCCACTACAGGACAAGTATTATCCTGATACTGGAGGGTCACATTAAATTCCCATTAATTACATAAATATTTGCTATACTGGGATTTTATAAATGTAATTTCTATTCATTAAAAAATATATAAAACACTTATAAAAATTGAATGGAGCACACTTTCATTCGCCACAGAAAGGATTGAACTGCAGAGATATGGATAACACAAAATGTTGTTGAGAATGTTTAGAGACTTGATTCATCATGAATGATAATGTGAAATGTCATTCCTCCTACATTAAAAATTCACGCTGCCGCATGATCTAAACCACAGGGTTTATCAAATGGATCATGAAATAAAGCATCAATCAATAGTGATGACAGAGTGGATAGACAATAACCGATTGTGAGTTTATCATTGGCCATTCTCTCCACGACTTGAATCCAGTGAAACGGAAGTTGTGTTTCTTAAAAAGAAAAGCGTATTTGTCTTCTAGTATGTTGAATAAAGCAATATCCCATATCCATGACATCTCTCCCAGGAGGTTTGGTAAAAAAAAGTGGAGACCTCTAGGAAGAATTGGAAAGTTTCCCAAATGCCCTATATTCTGACTAAATGCTTCACTTTTCTTGTCCCTTCTGTCTTCACTCCTGAGTACTGATACTGCACGATGTTGTCTGCTATGACATCTAGGAGTACAGAGAACTGCAAGCAGCAAGAGTGAGTAGAGATGAGTATCTTTTGTCTAGACTTGGGCTGTATTTATTTAAGTGACCTGGTTTGGGGTGTGTATTTCTTTAGAGGGTTTGGTCTAGGTGTTTGTTTTCAATTTGATGTATGATGAAGAAGGTCATGTGGACATCTTGTGATTCAAATGTCTTAGGTTGGGGGGGTGCCCTATAGAAATGGATGGGGCACAGTCAAAAGAAATTTTCCCTCTTTCTAGATGCGAAGTATGATAATTAAAGTTGATGCTCATTCGAGTATTAGCGTACGAGAGAGAGAGAGCGACAAACCTAGAAAAAAAAAAGCTCGGCACCCGGCGTCCCACACACAAAAATGCTCGAGTCTCCCATTGTAGTCAATGGGGTTCGTTACTCGAGTAGAGCTCTCGAATTTTACGACAAGCTCGACTCGAATAACGCGGACCCGAGCATTTGGGTGCTCGCTCATCTCTAATGATAATCCATAGTGCATACGTGTAACAATCTGATCTCAAGTATGCCTTATCATTGAGCTTATGTGTGACCAGAATACGATCTATTGCGTAAATCATGTTTTTATGTAAAACAATTATTTTTTTTAATTTCCATTTTTTAATTTGCCACGTCACCATATATATCAAAGAGCCGTAATATCTTGGACGTTTTTACTCTGGCCACTACGCCTAATAATAGGCTTAGACTTCCTGTTCTGTAGGTAAAACTGCCATCTCACAGCTTAACTCCTCCCCTCCCAATTACCTCTTCACATGTCATAGATATGCACATGGGAAGATGGAACAATGCTTCTACAGCATCACCTATTAGAAGGCAGCATTCCCACAATTCAACTTTCAATGTCAGACCTTTAAGTAAGCTTTGTAACAATAACTCAAAATTTGAGCCAAAGCCAGAGTCTACTGCAGAAGGAAAAGATAAACCATACACAGGCAGCTGTTCCAGGGTATTTTTCTCTCATCATTGTGCAATACGTTTGCTGACTTGGCTAGTGAAAGGCCTTATAGACGTGGATCAGGAAGGTTATTGTCTTGCCTTAGGGAGAGCACCTAGAAGGTGTGAGGAGACATATAAGGCCATCCATGCTCCTCTGATAAATATGCAAATGAGAAGACAGAACAATGCCTCTACAGCGCCACCTATTAGAAGGCAGTATTCCTGCGAGCCAATGTCAGACCTTTTAACAAGCCTTGTAGTAATGACTGGGAATTTGAGCTAAGACTCTCAGAGGAAAAGACAAACCATACACCGATCCTGCATAGAACACTCCTTCATAGATGTTAATTAGTTCCTTCCATTCCGTTATGTCTATAGTCCAGGAGGCTGCTTTACAGAAGAGGAAGTGACAGACTATTATTAAACAACCAGAGTGAAGCGACCAGAATGAAAACTGAAGGATATTAGAATTTTTTAAAAATAACCATAGTGGAATGGAAAAAAGTAGCCAAAAATAAGAAAAAAAATGTCTAGCTTGATTTAAACAAAAGTTATTTTTCCTTTACTTTTTGTTTTAATGATAAATTTTTATTTTTTAACTTCTCAGCAGAAAAGAATGGCACATTCGCTGCATACACAGCTTCGCAGGGCAGGCAGTACAATTGCATGTTGAATTCTTTACAAATCCAGGTAAAGGAGAAGTATCAATAAGCTTTTAAGTAACAATTTAGAAAAAAGTAAAACAAAGGCAGGATAATTAGAGTTGGGTAAGGTTTGTGATAAGCAAAACACATTCCCTCATGACTATCAGATATTTGTAATAAGTTGACATCCCACAATAAAGGAAGAGAAAAGAACCTGTCAAATCTGTAGCAGCACAAACTTTTATAAATGTTGCAAAAGTTTCCTGAGTATTGAAAAGAGAATAGTGTATCCTGGTAAAAATTAGAGAAAGGATAACCACAAAAAATGGCTTTTTTTCAATCTATTTTTTTTTAAGAAGCAGAAGTGTTCTTGTCCTGAAAGAGATCATTTACGAGGGTCCAGGGGAGCCGTTCAAAAGCAAAGGAGTTCGATCTGGAATTCTTCTTTGTGTTATCCATTGCATATTATAGAAACTATCTCCAAAGCATAGGGTTTGAGCAATGGATGGGGGCGATGAAGGTTTACGATGTTCAGCAATGTTGAAGCACATTACTTGCACATATTGGGGAATTTTTTCTAGATCAAGAAAGCAAAGAGCTGATTCAGGAGGATCCATTAAGAGAAATATCTAAAGATAATATCAAAGATATTGAGCCAATAAGTATTAATTCTTCAGACAATGCCACCACATATGCAGATATGGCCCCTTAAGGCCTTAAATAGACAAATATGTCTGTGCTCGTTTTTGTGCGCGTGAAAGTCAAACTCTACAAAAAACGTGATGAATAGAACCCATTGATTTAAATGGGTTCGTTATCATGAGGGTGTTTCTGAAGAGCAATTCCACAGAAATATAGGACCTGAGCTAACGCAAAAATCTGCCATAGAAGTCTATGGCAGGTTTTAAAAAAATGGAAGTGGAAGGGTGTGACGACAGCTGGTCCTTATTTGGCTTTACATAGCCATTCTATTCCACGGAAAAGGAATATCATACATGCGTGTGAACTGGCATTGTGGGCACAAAAATTCCATTACTATGTGCTGGCACGCACAAATCACCCTGATTATTGGACTCTCCAAACCTACTTCATGCGCAAATACGCTCTGTTGCAGCATGAAGTTCGTCTGTTGTAGTCCCAACTCCACAGCCCTTCCAGTATATATGAGTGCTGTCTCCATCTATTTTTGCAAAGTGAGTTGGGGTTAAATACCATCTAATCATAAGCTTTTGAGATAATCCCAATGTTTTATCACATTGGAGACAACCCTTGTCCAATTCAAAGCTCTTTTCCACTCTGAGTAAGAGAACTTGAAGTCTACATCCTTTTCCCATTTTAAAAGTTACGTTGGTTTATCCACTTGTAAACTCACTGTTGAATAGTCATAAAAACCTGAAGTGCCACCAAAAGATATAATAATTTAGTGTAGTTATAGTATTGAAATTCAAATTAAGGGAATGTTGGTAATACAAACAATAGGTTATTTTTCGATGACATTCCCTATAAAGGGCAATTCTATTGAAAACACATTTTTCCATCCCTGCTCCCCTCATCTGATTGCCTGTCACACTATGAATGGCTCCTATGTATATTGCAGTCACATCTAAGCAGTGTAGCCATCTTGATGCTGAGATTTCTCCCTGCTCACTTTTTCTCTTCAGTGCTATCAATTCCATGATACATCAACAGAACATTGCATTACAAGCTATAGTCTATACCATCTCTGCCTGCAGGGAGGACACTGCTATTACCACCTGTATTCTATATTCATCTAAATAAGCTACAGATCATAAATATACATTCAAGAAGTTGAACTGTATGACATGAGCAGTGTAATCATTATCAATTACTGTGATAGAAGTGTCTTTGTCCCCCCTCTAAAGAGCTTGTAAGATAGCGTGCATCACACACGAATCATGTAACTCAAAAACTAACTTTTTGAGACACAGAAAGCCAAGTCAATTTCAGGTGGTCAGAATGAGAACGTATGACCCACCTAAGGAGAAAGAGTCCAGGATTTCAGCTAGAAAGGAATACTTAACCAAGGTAATGCTGGCTGATTTATATATGTTGGGGGGCTAGCTAAATAATGAATTTAAAAAAATCATTGGAGTGGCCCTTTAAGGCAAACTTGTATCCGACTGAATACGAATACGTTAGTGGAATTTGCCAGTGTTTGTTTTATCATGCTAAATAGTCACTTTAGATAAATCACATTAGAATAGCTGGGCGAGGACCTCAGTGAGGAATGATTTCATATTATTTACATTAAATTATAAAATTACAGCCATTTGGACGTTATCTTAAACTGTTTCGTTTTTAATCTTGGTTGTCATAGAAACATGATATTCCTTGTTAAAATTCTTCATAAAGCCCATGCCAGTCTTTTACTGGCAAAAAAGCCACTCCTGTGTGTTCATTCAGCGTCCTGCGGTGATCAGGCTCACATTCTGTTTGCAAGGGTTTTCTCGCCGAAGAATCAGCCAATAGCAATTCACTTAGACCTGATGAAACGGGGCAGCTTATCAAGGTGAGACAACGATCATATATTAGATGACAGCTTTCAGTTAGGACCAATATCCGTAATATAGGGAATCTTTCCAACAGGAACACCATGGATTAAAGGAGTTGAAACAGTTTGCTTTAATACTTTCTATGCCGCTCCTTTTTATTATGATGATTCTGGAATTTTATGTGAAGCCTTTAGTATTTTACTAGATAATGAATCATTTTCTGTTCTGGCTATACAGAAGTAGTGATATCGCTATGTAAATGGTTTATGTCTTAGATTAACACCTTGCCTAGAGAGCAATGAGTCCAGCAATGTGACACCTTAGGCTGGTCTCAGATGGGTGATCCGGATTCTGTATGCGGAAGCCCGCGGTGGAATCTAGCTATGACCCTGGCCGGCAACCCCGGGTACCTTCTTTTCCTGTACTGCAGATGATCGCAAACACTTGCCATTGGTCCTGTGCAGTACAGATATATTTTTTTAATATTTATATTTCCAACGCTGTTGCTAGATGATGACATGGGTACCCGCGACCCATCCGCAATTACCAGTTTGGCCGGCCTCCAAGGACTTTAATGGAGGCCGTCTGCATGGAGTCTGCAACAAAATAGAGCATGCTGCAATTTTTGCTTTAAATCGTAATTCATTTCCGTGACTGTGAAGGAGAAAGCCAAAGTACATATCTTTCAATACATGCCATTTGCTAAGGATCCTCCACGCGAATTCTGCAATGGAAATCTAGTCGTGTGAGACCTGCCTTAGGGTATGTTCACATGTAGCGGAACTGCTGCAGGAGAAAATTTTGCTGCATAATCTGTAGCATTTCTGCATCTGATCTCAGCAGCTACAGCATTCCCCCTCACCTCACAATACTTTGCGCTGTCAGCGCACCCCATCATCCGGCAGTCTTTAGCGAGCGCCGCGTCATTGGTCAGGTGATTAGTGTGGATTTTAACATGGTTCTTGATGTAAAAATGCAGCTGACTTTGACACGGACTTTTGCGCAGGATTTCGGCTACATGTGAACCTACCATCAGGGAGTATTCCCATAGTGTTATTCACTCCTGGGGATGGTTACATTCCAGGTGCCAAAAGCAAGATTGTGATGTAACCCCAAATGTAAACTAATAGAACTGTTCAGTCTTTAGTGAGACGGACGCCACTTTGGTGTCCGTTTGACACGGTTTCCGTTGATACTTGACTATTCTAATCTATACTCCTAATATAATGGAATCAGACTGAAACCCTGTAACAGAGACACCAGCATGATGTCCGTTTCACTAATGATTTGTATTGGGGTATTCAGATTTACGTTTTTCACAAGCGTATTATACACGTGTAAAAGCAATCGCAGCACATTATATTTTGGTCCATATCACAGAAGAAATTGCCCATTGAGGTCAATGGGATCACGTAAATACACAGTGGATAGGCATGATACATATATATTCACGGCATATTTATGTAAGCAGGCAGAAAAAATTTATGGATTATGCATTATGTGCACAAAAGAAAAAAAAAAACACAAGGACCAAATATGCAGTAAATACCTGCAGTTTGGGTCCATGAAAACATAACATATTTCAGGGACTGAAACTGCATATACCCCTGTGAGTGAGCCCTAACTAACTCCGGCTTTGTTATCCCATCACCTGCAATGCTAAAAACCCTGTGAGTTTTTTAATATGTTTTATGTACCCCTTTTGTAAGGTGTATAGGGGGCAGCTCAATTTTCCAGATGATGTCGTGGGATAGTAGGATTGGGCATGTTGAATTTTAGCCCCCCAGTCCTTTGGCGGAGATAAGCTGGCATCAGACCTTTTTGTATGCGGCTTACCTCTGCAAGCATACAAAAGCTTAGTGGAGTTGAGTATGGGAGACGTAGACTTAGTTGAGTATGGGAGAGCTGGTGGTACTTTGTGTGCCACTGTGCATGCATCATGCATATATATCTCATATTTTACACACATTTGTTGCATGCAATGGTAAAGCTCCTTATGTCTATAGACACCACGTACCCAGCGTATACTAACAAAGTGTCCATTTAGCATACATGGAGCCAGTTTGTGGTGATATACTTGTTTTTCACGGCAAAGGAAAATGATGAATACATTTTTCTATGCAGACGGGCATAGAAAAGCATACAGTATGCCGCATGCTTCTTTACAATGCGAGTCAATAGCTTGCATATGCCGCTGTGCCTATACAGTTGCAAATATTGAAAGTTTCCATTCGAGGTATAATCAAAAGCAAGATGCAAGATATGAACAGAGGATTAATGAGGGACTGTGGCTATGATTCACAGTTCTCTTCTCCTGATGATCACATTGGAATGAGAGCCATTCTTGTGAATCAGATAAATGTCCAATGTGGAAAGGGGTTAAAAATGCTATTTATATTTAGTCTTGTACAATTGTGTCATAGAACTGAATATTCGTTCCCTTTCCTCCCCTTCTCTCTTTCTTTTGGCTATTTCCATCACCTAGAAGGACCATTCATTCATCTGTACTAAACTACTCATTTCTGGGTGTCATATTATAGCGGGCCGTGGCAATGACTGCTAATGGTCTACATAGAGATTACTGTTCTACGCAGATCTCTTCACAGCTCACCATTTGTTAAAGAGCAGGATGTGTCTGCATAAGTTAAATGAAATTGGAAAACCCTCCTCTCTCTGATAGAGATCTGATACTCCAATCATTTCTATTGCTGTGGGAACTCGCATAGTCCAATTACTTTCTATTTCTCTGTCTCACTGACTCAGAGAAAAAATCGCTGTGCCATAAATCATATTGAAAAGGCTCAAACTTTTCTGAAAGTAATTCAGTAATATCTGTGGCTTCATGTATTAGGATTTAAAAGGCAAGAATTGTAGCATTAGCGATGATCAGTATTAAACAAATGGCATTTCGCTCTGAATGTATGTATAGGATTTTGGTTTTGTATTGTCCGGTTAATGAATAGATGTTGAGACGTAACTAGAAGCTCTTAGGCCCCGATGCTAAATCCGTAACAGGGCCCCCTACCTATCATGTGCTGTTTATAATACTGGTTTGATCTTTGCCCCCTAAGGCTCTAGGACCCAGGAGCAACTGCTACCCCTGCATCCCCTATAGCTATGTCCCTAAAAATATTTCCATCAGCCACTTGCAATGTGCAGTGTCATGAATGCTCATAGTAAAGATCACAACAGGTGCCAGGTTTTGGCACTCAACAAGGGACAGTTGTTTTTTTCCCCATCACACCCCTTTAATTTAAACATTGAGGCGAGGGTTCACCGAGGAGCCAACCCACACCTCCGTGTTTTCTAGTCATTTAATTCCTTATGAGTCCTACAAAGCATCTTTACATCCATTCATAAAATGGATAGTACCAACCAATGCTAGATCCCTTCTGTCTAAGAGCCTTTTGTCTACAAGGGCCCCATAGCAAAGGGCGGTATTTCCAGCTCATACTGCCCTAGACACTAGGCTGGATTCTGCCTCCAATAACTCCTTAGTAATTGCCCATAGGTGTTTTTAAGGTAGTTACTAATGAACTCTAATCCTACCGATACATGAGTCCTAGGTCGGGAGGAGCTGGAGATCGGCTGCTTCTGCTTTAATCCTTAAAGGCCACAGTCAATAGCAACAGTGGTATCTACATACTTTCAGATGGAGTGGGCTGCCTCCATTACCCATCAGCCCCTCCGAAATGCGTTTGTGAAGTGCTGATTGGTTGCTATAGGGTCTAATAAGCTGCCTATCACAGGCATAATACATTGCATTTCACAAGTAGTGCAGTCTATTATGCCAGCAACTGAACGATTGCATGTGCAAGTCCTCTTACAGAACTAAAAAATAGTTATAAGAAAAAAAAATACAGTAAAGCTTAATAAAAAAAAAACATTAAGGAAATTCACATTTTTCCTTTTTTCCTACATATCATTTTTAATGTAAAAAATAAAAAAACACACATAAAAACTCATAACATTTAAACTGACCACAACTATAAAAATATATTTATCCTGCACAGGGAATGACATATAAAAAAGACAATGCCAAAACCGCTTTTTGTGTGCTTGCCTCTCAAAAAAAATGCAATAGCAAACCATAGAGTTACATGCACTGGCATAACTATAGGGGATGCAGAAGATGCGGTTGCACCCGGGCCCTTGAGCCTTAGGGTGCTCACCTACTAGCGTTTTTATTGTGCTGCAAATTCGCTGCGTTTTTTTTCCCAATTGTCAATGTGACTTTCTAATGTTAAAAACGCAACGCAACTTGCGTTTTTGGTGTGTTGCGTTTTTAACATTAGAAAATCCCATTGACAATTGGAAAAAAAAACGCAGCAAATTTGCAGCAGAAAACAAATGCTAGTGGGTAGGCACCCTTAGGGGGCCCATAAGGCCTCTCCTCTCCATATAGGGAGCCCAGTACTATGAATAAAGCATTATAGTTGGGGGCCCTGTGACAGGTTTTGCATGGGGACTCAAAAGCTTCAAGTTACGCCTCTGCATTACATGTACCACAAAATGGTAGTAATGATAACTACAATTCAACCCACAAAGAACAAGCCCTTATACAGCTCCATCAACAGAAAAATTAAAATATTACGGTTCTTGGTACTCAGCTATATAAATACAAATTTAAGAATTTTTATTGTGCAAAAGAAGTAAAATGTACAAAAACCTTTATAAGTATCGTATCACTGTAATTAATCCAGAGAATAAATGCAAATTATTTAAACCACACAATGAACAACATGAAAAACTTTTTTGTTAATTTTTGTCTTCCTGATTTACAAAGAAATTAACTAAAAAGGTATCAAAAAGTAGCATGCACTGAAAAATAGTATTAGTGAAAATGACAACTCTTCCCAAAAAATATGCCCTAAGGGTGGCTTCACACAAGCGTGTGTGTACATAGGTGCGTACATATGTGCGCACCTCTGCACGCGCAAAAACACGCGTGTATGCAGGTGTACATTGCCTTCAATGCAGCCGCAGCTGCTGTTGGAATGGTCTGCCGACACCCCTTAAATTTTTTCAGGAAGAGCTTTAAATGTAAACTCTTCCCTGAAAAACAACCATTTTAGTGTAAAAAATATACATATATACTTACTTGTCCGCCACTGCCGTGTACCCCAGGGTGATCAAGAACACATCTGCCACATGCGGCAGATGTTTTCTTCATTCCCGCGGGGAATAAAGAATTCCTTGCTGCACCTGTCACAAATGCGACAGATGCAGCGAAGGAATTCTTTATCTCTGTGGGGAATAAAGAATTCCCTACCACAGCTGTCACACATAACAGCTGCGGGAGAGGATCCTGCTGCCGGCACCCCATAATTGTTTTTCAGGGAAGAGCTTTAAATATAAGCCCTTCCCTGAAAAACAAGGCAAAGTAGTTTAAAAAAAAACAAAAAAACATACTCACCTTCCTTCAGCTGCCGTGGCTCAATTATGTCTTCTCTGCACTGTCCCCACTCTGCGATGCAGTTCTTTGAGTAGGCTGCAGAGAGGTGAGTATATATAGAGTATATATATATTTTTATTTTTTACACATTTTAGGGGTGATTTTTAGGGAAGGGCTTATATTTAAAGCCCTTCCCTAAAAATCACTGCAGAGCTTGCCGGCAGCCCATTGCTTTCAATGGAGCAGGCTGTAGCGCCGACTCTATTGAATTCAATTGGAGAACATCGCACTCCTCTGCTACAGCTCTGACAGCTGTGGCAGAGGATTTCTTCATCTCTGCAGGGAGTCCCGTTGTCACTGGACACTGTGACAATGGGACTCCCTTGGGAGATGAAAAAATCCTCTGCCACAGCTGTAACAGTTGTAGCAGAGGATTGTGATGTTATCTGTATGTCAATGGGGCCGCCGCTGCTGCCGCCGACCCCATTGACCAAAAGTGAAACCCCTGGGAGTGACAGCATCCAGGGGTTTCACATCCAAGGAATTCCCTGCTGCAGCGGTCACAGCGGTCACTTCTGTCACGCGAATTTTCGAACGCATGCGTTATGTGCACAAAGTTTAAAACACCCATGTGACTAAGCCCTAAGTTGGCGCTATATAAATAACAAATCTCTCCCTCCCCTTATTGCATATTGAGCTGTATTTTTAATGCTATTATCCATTGAGCTTCAACATCAGGATTGTGATTAAGGTCATGAGAAAAAAATATATATTTTTAATGGAATTTGGATATAGTGTCCCTGCTTATTTGAGTACATTGAGTTTAGTGAATTTTGCACTTATATATTCGTTAATTATTATTGATGACTTATAGGATCTTTTAGGTGTAATTCCTAATAAAAGTTATACTTTAATAGTTTTTTTGAAGTACTGTATATAAATGTATTTCCTTGTTAAATGGTGGTTACATTGATGATGTTTGTTATTTTCAGCAACAGTCACTAGAACATTGAAGGATTTTACCTAAAATGGATTCAGAAATCAGATTTGTGACTTGTCTGTCATTATCAAAAACTGGTGGAAAAAGTGTTAGTTTAATGGTGAAGACATTTATATGGAAAGTGGAATTCCAAATGTGACAAAGCAATAGAAAGGTTGACAACAAAATCAACTATTCGTCTACTGTAGCTTACGAAATGTAATCCTTTTCCTTTGCTGTTTTTCCAATATCCAAAATCAATGTCATGTTGAATAATGAGATATAGCTGTGAGATTGGAACAATATTATGAAGGAATGTGTTAGGGGGTTAATGCTGTGCTGGAAAGCAATAAAAGATATTAACAGGAACGCAAAAGTTAAATATAGAAAACAGGAAATGAGAAGACGGCAAAGCATCGCCCAATAGGTAGATTGCTACAGATATTGTAGGTTCATACATTGCATCATCATGATAGTGCTGCATTGTCAAGTGACAAACTCACATCTGCTACATCTTCTGCATCTTAGCTAGTTATATATCTATTGTGAAATTTCTCGTTGTTATGGTAATTATGTAGAGTTATCCATATTTTTATATAAACACACAGATGCAACAAAATAATTATTTTAAGCGCACAAAATAAGTTTTGCTACAAAATTTGACAATCCCGTCTCTTCTATACCTTTTTTTAAAAATAAAATAGTCTTAATAATGTAATTCAGGCTTAGGAATGAAGGGGGATGGGTAGAGTAATTTGTTTGTCTGAACCCAGAATATTTTGCCTTACCTCATTCTTTTTTAATAGGGCTTTTACTGAGTAGGATATAAATTCTTTGCGTAATGGAGTCTCTCCATCCCCAGTTTCTGTGATGTCTTTAGAATGTGCTGCTGTCTTCAGAATTAATTAAACCATTTCTCATGTGCGTACAATATTAAAGTAAGAAAAATGTCATGCACACAATACAGCTGATCTGCACATCTCCTGCAGAGCTATATATAAGCATATATCATATCCTGCTTGTCTGTCACTGTATCCTAGGGGATATAAACTAAGCAAACTTTTTTTTTTTTTTGCCTTAACTGTTAACCTGTTGAAGACTTATCCAGAGCAGTCGGAAAAAGGGGTTTATCCCATTCAGATTTGGCAGTAAAGTGAGGAAAAGCAAAATAGTAATTTAGTATGTAATAATAGGCTATACAAGACTGTGCAAAAGTTTTAGACAGTTGTGGAAGTAATTCTGCAAAGTATGAATGCTTATAAAAATAGACGTGTTAAGAGTTTATTTTGTCAGTTAAGAAAATGCAAAGTGAATGAATAAAAGAGAAATGTAAATTAAATCAATATTTGGTGTAACCGCCCTTCAAAAAAAGATTGATTCTTCTAGCTATGCTTGCATGAAGTCATGGATTTTGTGGGATTATTGTTAGGTGTATGATTAACTCAAAAAAAACTCCAGGGACAGCTGAAAAACACCTTAATATATAGTAAAGAGAGATGAGCGAGCACCCAAATGCTTGAGACCGCGTTATTCAAGTCGAGCTTTTCGTAAAATTCGAGAGCTCTACTCGAGTAACGAACCCCGTTGACTACAATGGGAGACTCAAGCATTTTTGTATGTGGGACGCCGGGTCCCGAGCTTTTTTTTTTTTCTCCTAGGTTCGTTCTCTCTCTCTCTCGCCCTCTCCCTCTCCCTCTCCCTCTCTCTCTCTCTCTCGCTCTCCCCCTCCCTCTCCCTCTCCCCCTCCCCTACCCCCTCTCTCTCTCCCTCTCCCCTGCCTGCCAGACAAAAAAATTTGCCAAAGACGCGCGCTGCATCGCGGCGGGGAGGGGCCAAAACAGGCACGTCACAGTGGGGAGGAGCCAAAAACTGGGGTGGGGTCGAACACGGCTTGATGCTCGTTCGAGTAACAAGCACCATCGAGTATGCTAATACTCGAATGAGCATCAAGCTCAACAGAGTATGTTCGCTCAACTCTAATAGTAAACTGAAGCAAATTTCAAAGCTCTGAAGGCCGCCCCACAAATATATAAGCATCTAGAGACTTGCTTTCCTTTTGCTACATGCTTTTAACAGATTTCTGTTGAAGTAACTTTAACCTATTAAGGACCAAGTGCCATAAATATACAGCGCTTGATCCTGGGCTTAAAGCCGCCGATAGTAAAATTACAATTGCAATCAATCAGAGGCAGGACGGGTTATTTAACCCTTTCTGCCTTTTCCTTCCCCGAGTACACAGTGCTCAATGAGCACTGTGTACTAGAAAGTGAAAGCGGAAATGTAACTTCCACTACGGGAGCCCGGGGGTCACGTGACCGCCGGGGTTCCCTGCTACAGCAGAGCTGCAGGGTCATACTAGACCCTGACCAGCTCTGCCAGTGACTATTGTCACCACAGGGGATGTTTTTCCTATAACTGGGGCGCCTATGATTGCCCCAGCTACAGTGGGAAAGTGGAAAATGAAAAAAAAAAAAAAAAAAGAACATGTGAATGTCCCCCAGAGTTCTTACATGATGTCATGGGGGACATAGATAGTAAAAAACATAATTACATAAATAGGAAAGAACATAACCCAAAACCGTTGCTATAAGCGCCCTGTAATCCAAAGTCATACATATTATATATCAAAACGCCTGAAACAAATAGAGGAACCCGTTCCCATACATTATTTTAGCATAAATATGCTATTTAAAAAAAAATAACTATAAATGTTAAAAAAATCATTATTTTAGCTTTCTACCCCCAATAAAACTAAAAAAACAACAAAAAAAAGTCAGTAAAAAAGATATTTAAAAAATCACCCTATATGTCACAGAAAAAAAAAGCTGCAAAAATAATTTTGGTAGCTAAAGGATAAAAAATAGGGCAGTTAAACCACCACATGGGTAAAATCCCTAAAAAGTGTCCGGTCCTTAAGGTACAAAACAGCCTGGTCCTTAAAGGGTTAAACTAGCTGGAGTATATCGTCTTTTTCATACTGAATACTTTTTCTTAGGCCGGCTTCACTTGACTGGATTCTTATTGCGGAATCCGCGATCGGCATCCACATGGAGGATCCTTAGCAAGTCGCACTTAATAAAAGGCATGTAAAATCATTTTTTCCCTCACACTCATGGATACGAATTGCGTATTCAGCGAGTGGAGGAAAATTGCACCATGCTATATTTTGCTGTGGACTCCACGCAGACAGCCTCAATTGAAGACAATGAAGGCCATCCAATCTACAGTTCATGGTTACCCATGTCATAGCTAGGCGATGTCACGGGAAATACAAACATTCCCAAAAAAATGCCAACTGTACTGCACATGACTAATGCCAGTAATCCGCATTACAGAATAATCAGGCACGCAGCGTCACCACCTGGCTTCACAGCTGGAATCTGCTGTGGGACCCCGCGTGGTTGGGTCGTAGGCCTTAATTTAGGCTTGGCCACCTAGCTGCATCAATAATGAAATAGGCTATTGACATAGCACGGCTCATTAACTGATTGAAATCAATAACATTGTCAGTATATAAGCTCGATCTAATAAACATTGCGATTAAACAGAAAGAGGTTAGAGTGGTGAACCAAACAGTTTCTGTCTCTGTACCTAACTAACTCGATTTATCCCCCTTGGGTTCGTATCTGATAGCTTGGAAAGTCTCTGGCAGAGTCCACGGGGGAATGATTGTGGTACATTCTCTCCAAAGGTTAACATTTGCTGGGTCCAGTCTGAATTTTTGGAGTTGTGGCGGTCCACATGGTGTGGAAGGCGGTACAGTGGGAAGTACTGTGAGTAAAGACGGATGCGGAGGCAGACCAGATCACAGTCAATTCCCAATTTTCTAGCAGTCGATCACAAACTGGCTAGATGCTGTCTGTCTGTAAGCCCCTCTCTGGAGGTAATGGACCATTCTTCAGCACTGTAAGAACCAGGGCTCACTCATACAGCATGACCCTGGCCACAAACCAAATACTTACTGAGACTTCCTGTCTCTTCTCTATCTGTCTCCAGCCTCCTCCCCGTTCCAGCAAGCTTTTCGGTGTCACCAGCCAAGAGAATCACTCTTACTGAATTTACATTTATAATAGCAGAACCATTAAACTCTTTGGCCAGGTATACTTGAATCCCACAGAACAAAGAAATGCATGAATTAAAAAACAGTCTTACCGAACTGTAAATGACTATGCAAAGCAAGGCACGGCAAGCCATTCTTCGCTACATGAGCATGAACTATTCACGAAAAAAATCATGAAAATATACATCTGATATCAGCCGTGTGTTTGTAATGTCATATAAAAAGCATAGGATACTGTAGCAAACCAGTTATAGTTCAGAAATACATTAAATACATGGTCCTATGCCTTATAGTTGGTAGTTTTACCAAAGCTACGTCAATTATAGTCCATATAAATTGTTTATAGTATGAAATAAATTGCGTAGTTATGGTAAAACTACCAACTATAATGCATATTGTACCAGCTTAGCCTATAGTGCTTAGACAAGGTACCAGTTATAGTACAAACACATGATAATGTAACTTTATAATCTTCCATCAACTAAAGTTTTGAGGATGATGAATAATGGTGTTGATTCTCTGGTCTGGAATCCATTGGGAGAGGTAGCTATAATCATATAAGCAGAGTTCAGTACACAGAGATTTTTTGATCAGAATAATGATGAATACAATGAACTAAACAATATTCCGGCACAGGAAGTTAAATAGAGCAACAATAACATAATTAATGCCTTAACGACCTCACATATGCCTTTTCACAGTGGCCATTAAAGGGCTTTATTCTAATGCATAAACCTTTTTCCGTTGCATCAGAGGCCTGGCATGGGTCTTTCATTCCAGGGGAAGCGGGGACTCAACTGTATGACCTCAGCTAGATTCCAATTATAATGACAGGGACTAGCAAAAACACAGATCCCTGCTCTTTAACCCTTTACATGCTTCCGGCAATGTTATCGTGACATGTAAAAAGCCGAAACAGGGAAGGGGCTCCCTCTGTCATTAATCGGACCCTCAGGATATAATTGTGGGTCTTCGATTGGTTGCTATGACACCTGGCGGCTTGAATTTGGCCTTAGCGTCTTCCATCTATGATGGCCTATGAGGCAGAGCCTCATAGGCAATATAATGCATTGCAATACTGAAGAACTGTAGTGTATTATATAAATGTTCAAAAGTTGTGAGCTTCAAGTCCTCTGGTGTAACAAAAGTAAAACGTTTTTAAAAAGTATACAAAAATACAATAAAAAAATAAAGGCCAAACCCCACCTTTTCAGCTCAGTATGTAAAAAAAAACACAAAAAAAATCACCACATATTGCCACATTCATAATGACCCATGTAAAAAAGTGAGCACTTTATTTTGACTGCACAGTGCAAGCCGTGAAAAAAACTATTGAAAAAACATTGTTAAAATAGCTGCTTTTGCATATTGTGCTTCACAAAAAACAGAATAGAAAGCATCAAAAAGTCACTTGGTGGTGCCATTAGAAAAGTACATCTTGTCCTGCAAAAAGAAACTAAAAAAAAAAAACTCCCAGAGCAATGTTGTGGGTTTTTTGAGTGTGGTAATAGAAAAACAATTCACTGCGACAACCAAGGCTCTTGTAAGCTGTTAGACTATTTCTCACTGAAAAAGGCCCAAAAATAAAATATAATCTTTATTAAAGGGGTTGTCCCGCGGCAGCAAGTGGGTCTATACACTTCTGTATGGCCATATTAATGCACTTTGTAATGTACATTGTGCATTAATTATGAGCCATGCAGAAGTTATAAAAAGTTTTATACTTACCTGCTCCGTTGCTGGCGTCCTCGTCTCCATGGTGCCGACTAATTTTCGCCCTCCGATGGCCAAATTAGCCGCGCTTGCGCAGTCCGGGTCTTCTCCTGTTCTCTATGGGGCTCCGTGTAGCTCCGTGTAGCTCCGCCCCGTCACGTGCCGATTCCAGCCAATCAGGAGGCTGGAATCGGCAATGGACCGCACAGAAGCCCTGCGGTCCATGAAGACAGAGGATCCCGGCGGCCATCTTCAGCAGGTGAGTATGAAGACGCCGGACCGCCGGGATTCAGGTAAGCGCTGTGCGGGTGGTTTTTTTAACCCCTGCATCGGGGTTGTCTCGCGCCGAACGGGGGGGGGGTTTAAAAAAAAAAAAAACCCGTTTCGGCGCGGGACAACCCCTTTAATTTAAAGGATAAATTAGAGGGGTTTTTTATCCTTTAAATTAATAAAGATTAAATTTTATTTTCGGGCCTTTTTCAGTGGTAATAGAAAAACAAAATCTATTGTTTAAAAAAAAGTATGAAAAAATTGCAAAAATGAAATATATAGATTTGGTATTGGCAGAATCACACTGACCCGCAGAATTATTGTAATATATTATTTATACAGCATGGTGAACTATGTTAAAGAACAGAATAGAAAACGATGCCAGAATTGTAAATTGTGTTGCTCTTGTCTCTAGAAAAAATTGAATTAAATAATGGTCAAAATTAGAGATGAGCGAACGTACTCGTCCGAGCTTGATGCTCGGGCGAATATTAGGGTGTTCGGGATGCTCGTTACTCTTAACGAGCACCACGCGGTGTTCGGGTTACTTTCACTTTCATCTCTGAGACGTTAGCGCGCTTTTCTGGCCAATTGAAAGACAGGGAAGGCATTACAACTTCCCCCTGTGACTTTCAAGCCCTATACCACCCCCCTGCTGTGAGTGGCTGGGGAGATCAGATGTCACCCGAGTATAAAAATCGGCCCCTCCCGCGGCTCGCCTCAGATGCGTTGTGAGTTAGCTGAGGGAAAGTGCTGTTGTGTTGGAGCTGCTGTAGGGAGAGTGTTAGGAGTGAGTGTAGGCTTCAAGAACTCCAACGGTCCTTCTTAGGGCCACATCTATCCGTGTGCAGTACTATGGAGGCTGCTGTTAGCAGTGTTGCACAATTTTTTTTTTTCAAAATCGTCTGTGCAGAGCATTGCGCCGTGCAGTAATACTACATGGACAGAAGTGGTGGTTAGGCAGGGAGAGTGTTAGGAGTGAGTGTAGGCTTCAAGAACCCCAATGGTCCTTCTTAGGGCCACATTTAACCGTGTGCAGTACTGTGCAGGCTGCTGTTAGCAGTGTTGCATATTTTTTTTTTCAAAATCGGCTGTGCAGAGCATTGCGCCCTGCAGTAATACTACAGGGACAGAATTGTGTAGGCAGGGCCAGAAGACATATATTATTGATTGAATATAGTCAGTGGGCCTTTTCTTTAAAAAAAAGGGAAACATTCTATTTGGCCTGCCTCTGACAGTCCTCAGCGTTCTGGGTACGTGTGTGGTGGGTGGAGAACGTAAAGAAATCATACGCAGCCAGCTACGTTTAACAGCAGGCTTGCGCCAATTTATTTCCTGCCTGGGAAAAATCACCGCTCTGCTGCACTTCATATAACACTGCAGTTCTGTGGAACACAGTTCTTATCTGATTGAATATAGTCAGTGGGCCTTCCCTTTAAAAAAAAAGGGAAACATTCTATTTGGCCTGCCTCTGACAGTCCTCAGCGTTCTGGGTACGTGTGTGGTGGGTGGAGAACGTAAAGAAATCATACGCAGCCAGCTACGTTTAACAGCAGGCTTGCGCCAATTTATTTCCTGCCTGGGAAAAATCACCGCTCTGCTGCACTTCATATAACACTGCAGTTCTGTGGAACACAGTTCTTATCTGATTGAATATAGTCAGTGGGCCTTCCCTTTAAAAAAAAAAGGGAAACATTCTATTTGGCCTGCCTCTGACAGTCCTCAGTGTTCTGGGTACGTGTGTGGTGGGTGGAGAACGTAAAGAAATCATACGCAGCCAGCTACGTTTAACAGCAGGCTTGCGCCAATTTATTTCCTGCCTGGGAAAAATCACTGCTCTGCTGCACTTCATATAGCACTGCAGTTCTGTGGAACACAGTTCTTATCTGATTGAATATAGTCAGTGGGCCTTCCCTTTAAAAAAAAAAGGGAAACATTCTATTTGGCCTGCCTCTGACAGTCCTCAGCGTTCTGGGTACGTGTGTGGTGGGTGGAGAACGTAAAGAAATCATACGCAGCCAGCTACGTTTAACAGCAGGCTTGCGCCAATTTATTTCCTGCCTGGGAAAAATCACCGCTCTGCTGCACTTCATATAACACTGCAGTTCTGTGGAACACAGTTCTTATCTGATTGAATATAGTCAGTGGGCCTTCCCTTTAAAAAAAAAGGGAAACATTCTATTTGGCCTGCCTCTGACAGTCCTCAGCGTTCTGGGTACGTGTGTGGTGGGTGGAGAACGTAAAGAAATCATACGCAGCCAGCTACGTTTAACAGCAGGCTTGCGCCAATTTATTTCCTGCCTGGGAAAAATCACCGCTCTGCTGCACTTCATATAACACTGCAGTTCTGTGGAACACAGTTCTTATCTGATTGAATATAGTCAGTGGGCCTTCCCTTTAAAAAAAAAAGGGAAACATTCTATTTGGCCTGCCTCTGACAGTCCTCAGTGTTCTGGGTACGTGTGTGGTGGGTGGAGAACGTAAAGAAATCATACGCAGCCAGCTACGTTTAACAGCAGGCTTGCGCCAATTTATTTCCTGCCTGGGAAAAATCACTGCTCTGCTGCACTTCATATAGCACTGCAGTTCTGTGGAACACAGTTCTTATCTGATTGAATATAGTCAGTGGGCCTTCCCTTTAAAAAAAAAAGGGAAACATTCTATTTGGCCTGCCTCTGACAGTCCTCAGCGTTCTGGGTACGTGTGTGGTGGGTGGAGAACGTAAAGAAATCATACGCAGCCAGCTACGTTTAACAGCAGGCTTGCGCCAATTTATTTCCTGCCTGGGAAAAATCACCGCTCTGCTGCACTTCATATAACACTGCAGTTCTGTGGAACACAGTTCTTATCTGATTGAATATAGTCAGTGGGCCTTCCCTTTAAAAAAAAAGGGGAAACATTCTATTTGGCCTGCCTCTGACAGTCCTCAGCGTTCTGGGTACGTGTGTGGTGGGTGGAGAACGTAAAGAAATCATACGCAGCCAGCTACGTTTAACAGCAGGCTTGCGCCAATTTATTTCCTGCCTGGGAAAAATCACCGCTCTGCTGCACTTCATATAACACTGCAGTTCTGTGGAACACATTTCTAATCTTATCTGATTGAATATAGTCAGTGGGCCTTCCCTTTAAAAAAAAAGGAAACATTCTATTTGGCCTGCAGGCTTGCGCCAATTTATTTCCTGCCTGGGAAATCACTGGTAATACAGCATGCTGAGGGGTAGGGGTAGGCCTAGAGGACGTGGACGTGGCCGAGGACGCGTAGGGCCAAGTGAGGGTGTGGGCACAGGCCGAGCTCCTGATCAAGGTGTATCGCAGCCGACTGCTGCGCGATTAGGAGAGAGGCACGTGTCTGACGTCCCCACATTCATCGCCCAATTAATGGGTCCACGCAGGAGACCTTTATTAGAAAATGAGCAGTGTGAGCAGGTCCTGTCGTGGATGGCAGAAAGTGCTTCGAGCAAGCTATCATCCACCCACAGTTCTGCGCCGTCGAGTGCTGCAAATCCGAATCCTCTGGCTGCTGCTCCTCTTTCCTCCCAGCCTCCTCACTCCACTACAATGACACATGCTCAGGAGCGTGAAGACTCCCAGGAACTGTTCTCGGGCCCCTGCTCAGATTGGGCAGCAGTGGTTCCTCTCCCACCAGAGGAGTTTATCGTCACTGATGCCCAACCATTGGAAAGTTCCCGGGGTCCGGGGGATGAGGCTGGGGACTTCCGGCAACTGTCTCAAGACCTTTCAGTGGGTGAGGAGGACGATGACGATGAGACACAGTTGTCTTGCAGTGAGGTAGTAGTAAGGGCAGTAAGTGCGAGGGAGGAGCGCACAGAGGATTCGGAGGAAGAGCAGCAGGACGATGAGGTGACTGACCCCACCTGGTGTGCAACGCCTACTCAGGACAGGTCTTCAGAGGGGGAGGCAAGGGCAGCAGCAGGGCAGGTTGCAAGAGGCAGTGCGGTGGCCAGGGGTAGAGGCAGGGCCAGACCGAATAATCCACCAACTGTTTCCCAAAGCGCACCCTCGCGCCATGCCACCCTGCAGAGGCCGAGGTGCTCTAAGGTCTGGCAGTTTTTCACAGAGAAGCCTAACGACCGACGAACAGTGGTGTGCAACCTTTGTCGCGCCAAGATCAGCCGGGGAGCCACCACCAACAGCCTCACCACCACCAGCATGCGCAGACATATGATGGCCAAGCACCCCACAAGGTGGGACGAAGGCCGTTCACCGTCTCCGGTTTGCACCGCTGCCTCTCCCCCTGTGCCCCAACCTGCCACTGAGATCCAACCCCCCTCTGAGGACACAGGCACTACCGTCTCCTGGCCTGCACCCACACCCTCACCTCCGGTGTCCTCGGCTCCATCCAGCAATGTCTCGCACCGCACCGTCCAGCCGTCGCTAGCGCAAGTCTTTGAGCGCAAGCGCAAGTACGCCGCCACGCACCCGCACGCTAAAGCGTTAACCGTCCACATAGCCAAATTTATCAGCCTTAAGATGCTGCCGTATAGGGTTGTGGAAACGGAGTCCTTCAAAAGTATGATGGCGGCGGCGGCCCCGCGCTACTCAGTTCCCAGTCGCCACTACTTTTCCCGATGTGCCATCCCAGCCCTGCACGACCACGTCTCCCGCAACATTGTACGCGCCCTCACCAATGCGGTTAGTGGCAAGGTCCACTTAACAACGGACACGTGGACAAGCACAGGCGGGCAGGGCCTCTACATCTCCCTGACGGCACATTGGGTGAATTTAGTGGAGGCTGGGACAGAGTCAGAGCCTGGGACCGCTCACGTCCTACCCACCCCCAGAATTGCGGGCCCCAGCTCGGTGGTGGTATGTTCGGCGGTGTATGCTTCCTCCACTAAACCACCCTGCTCCTCCTCCTCCTCCTCCTCAACCTCTGTCTCGCAATCTAGATGTGTCAGCAGCAGCAGGACGTCGCCAGCAGTCGGTGTCGCACGGCGTGGTAGCACAGCAGTGGGCAAGCGTCAGCAGGCCGTGCTGAAACTACTCAGCTTAGGAGAGAAGAGGCACACGGCCCACGAACTGCTGCGGGGTCTAACAGAGCAGACCGACCGTTGGCTTGCGCCGCTGAGCCTCCAACCGGGCATGGTCGTGTGTGACAACGGCCGTAACCTGGTGGCGGCTCTGCAGCTCGGCAGCCTCACGCACGTGCCATGCCTGGCCCACGTCTTTAATTTGGTGGTTCAGCGCTTTCTGAAAAGCTACCCACGCTTGTCAGACCTGCTCGTAAAGGTGCGCCGGCTCTGCGCACATTTCCGCAAGTCCCACACGGACGCTGCCACCCTGCGGACACTGCGACCATCGGTTTAATCTGCCAGTGCACCGACTGCTGTGCGACGTGCCCACACGGTGGAACTCTATGCTCCACATGTTGGCCAGGCTCTATGAGCAGCGTAGAGCTATAGTGGAATACCAACTCCAACATGGGCGGCGCAGTGGGAGTCAGCCTCCTCAATTATTTTCAGAAGAGTTGGCCTGGTTGGCAGACATCTGCCAGGTCCTTGGAAAGTTCGAGGAGTCTACCCAGGTGGTGAGCGGCGATGCTGCAATCATTAGCGTCACCATTCCTCTGCTATGCCTCTTGAGAAGTTCCCTGGAAAGCATAAAGGCAAATGCTTTGCGCTCGGAAACGGAGGCGGGGGAAGACAGTATGTCGCTGGATAGTCAGAGTACCCTCCTGTCTATATCTCAACGCGTTGAGGAGGAGGAGGAGGGGGAGGAGGATGAGGAGGAGGGGGAAGAGACAGCTTGGCCCACTGCTGACGGTACCCATGCTGCTTGCTTGTCATCCTTTCAGCGTGTATGGCCTGAGGAGGAGGAGGCGGAGGAGGAGGAGGAGGATCCTGAAAGTGATCTTCCTAGTGAAGACAGCCATGTGTTGCGTACAGGTACCCTGGCACACATGGCTGACTTCATGTTAGGATGCCTTTCTCGTGACCCTCGTGTTGCACGCATTCTGGCCACTACGGATTACTGGGTGTACACACTGCTCGACCCACGGTATAAGGAGAACCTTTCCACTCTCATTCCCGAAGAGGAAAGGGGTTCGAGAGTGTTGCTATACCACAGGACCCTGGCGGACAAGCTGATGGTAAAATTCCCATCCGACAGCGCTAGTGGCAGAAGGCGCAGTTCCGAGGGCCAGGTAGCAGGGGAGGTGCGGAGATCGAGCAGCATGTTCAGCACAGGCAGTGCAACACTCTTTAAGGCCCTGGACAGCTTTATGGCTCCCCACCAAGACTGTGTCACCGCTCCCCAGTCAAGGCTGAGTCGGCGGGAGCACTGTAAAAGGATGGTGAGGGAGTACATAGCCGATCGCACGACCGTCCTCTGTGACGCCTCTGCCCCCTACAACTACTGGGTGTCGAAGCTGGACATGTGGCCTGAACTCGCGCTGTATGCCCTGGAGGTGCTTGCTTGTCCTGCGGCTAGCGTCTTGTCAGAGAGGGTGTTTAGTGCGGCTGGGGGAATCATAACAGATAAGCGTACACGCCTGTCAACCGACAGTGCCGACAGGCTTACACTCATCAAGATGAACAAAGCCTGGATTTCCCCAGACTTCTCTTCTCCACCAGCGGACAGCAGCGATACCTAAGCAATACGTAGGCTGCACCCGCGGATGGAAGCATCGTTCTGTATCACCATCCAAAACGGTGACATTTCTGCTTCATCAATCTGTGTATAATATTCCTCCTCCTCCTCCTGCTCCTCCTCCTGAAACCTCACGTAATCACGCCGAACGGGCAATTTTTCTTTGGGCCACAAGGCTCACTCATATAATTTTTCCAAACAATTTTTATACGTTTCAATGCTCTTACAAGCGATGAAACTTTAACTTGAACCAATTTTTCGTTAAACTGGGCTGCCTCCAGGCCTAGTTACCACTTAAGCCACATTAACCAAAGCGATTAATGGGTTTCACCTGCCATCTTGGTTGGGCATGGCCAATTTTTTCTGAGGTACATTAGTACTGTTGCTACACCAATTTTTTTGGGCCCTCACCTACAGTGTAATCATTGTAATTTCTATGTTCTTCGCCTGCACTCATGGTACAGAAAGGTGTGTGGGGATGGCCTACACTTTTGCTACATAAATGTAACTGGGGCCTTGTCTATACTGCAGCTACTGAAATGTGAAAGAGACTGTTATCTCCCTAAACTGCTGCAATGGGAATTGTTACTGGGGCTTGTCTTGAATGCTACTATTACTGAAATAGAACTAAGACTGCGCTCCTCCTATACTGCTGCAATGGGAATTGTTACTGGGGCTTGTCTTGAGTGCTACTATTACTGAAATGGAACTAAGACTGCGCTCCTCCTATACTGCTGCTAGTGATATGTTAGTGGGGCCTGTCCCTAATACTACCGCTGAAATGTTAATAATTCGGGGCTCTGCCTATACCGCAGCTAATGGTATGTCACTGGGGTGTGGAAACAGAGGCTTCACAAAGACATGATGGCGGCGAGGCCATTTCCCACCAACGCTGTTACTGTTAAGGTGCATATAACCACGGACACGTGGAGAGGACACATAGTGCCTCCAAAACATCCCCCTCCTCCTCCAACAATGAAAACATTCTTGGCAAATACCTTTGCATTGGTCCGTCTGGTGGCAGTCCAAGAATTTCACCTTTAACGACACTACAAGAGAGCACCACCACCATCCCCCCGCCACGGCCCACTTAATCATGGCCACATTCCGAAAACCAACTACATAAAACCGCGCTACTAGGACTGTAGTCACCACCACATTACCACCAACGAGGTTACTGTTAAGGTACATATTACCAGTCTGACTGGGGCATGCAGTGTGGGCCAAAGCCCACCTGTATTGTATCTGACGTTAGCTCTGCTGAGTAGGGCACTGCAATGGGATATATTTATGTACCACCGGTGGGTTCCAGGGAGCCACCCATGCTGTAGGTGCACACGGAGTTTAACCTACATCTGTCCACTTCTAAAGAACCCCAGTCTGACTGGGGCATGCAGTGTAGGCCGAAGCCCACCTGCATTAAACATGACATTACTACCTCAGCTGTGATGGGCACTGCAATGGGATATTTTTATGTACCGCCGGTGGCTTCCTGGCACCCACCCATGCTGTGGGTCCACATGGAGTTGTAAATGCATCTGTGTCCACTTCTAAAGAACCCCAGTCTGACTGGGGCATGCAGTGTGGGCCGAAGCCCACCTGCATTAAGCACGACATTACTACCTCAGCTGTGTTGGGCACTGCAATGGGATATATTTATGTACCACCGGTGGGTTCCAGGGAGCCACCCATGCTGTAGGTGCACACGGAGTTTAACCTACATCTGTCCACTTCTAAAGAACCCCAGTCTGACTGGGGCATGCAGTGTGGGCCGAAGCCCACCTGCATTAAACATGACATTACTACCTCAGCTGTGATGGGCACTGCAATGGGATATTTTTATGTACCGCCGGTGGCTTCCTGGCACCCACCCATGCTGTGGGTCCACATGGAGTTGTAAATGCATCTGTGTCCACTTCTAAAGAACCCCAGTCTGACTGGGGCATGCAGTGTGGGCCGAAGCCCACCTGCATTAAGCACGACATTACTACCTCAGCTGTGTTGGGCACTGCAATGGGATATATTTATGTACCACCGGTGGGTTCCAGGGAGCCACCCATGCTGTAGGTGCACACAGAGTTTAACCTACATCTGTCCACTTCTAAAGATCCCCAGTCTGACTGGGGCATGCAGTGTGGGCCGAAGCCCACCTGCATTAAACATGACATTACTACCTCAGCTGTGATGGGCACTGCAATGGGATATTTTTATGTACCGCCGGTGGCTTCCTGGCACCCACCCATGCTGTGGGTCCACATGGAGTTGTAAATGCATCTGTGTCCACTTCTAAAGAACCCCAGTCTGACTGGGGCATGCAGTGTGGGCCGAAGCCCACCTGCATTAAGCACGACATTACTACCTCAGCTGTGTTGGGCAATGCAATGGGATATTTTTATGTACCGCCGGTGGGTTCCAGGGAGCCACCCATGCTGTGGGTGCACACGGAATTCCCATTGCGGAGTTGTACCTGCCTGTGACTACTTATAAAAAACCGCGGTCTGACTGGGGCGTGCAGACACCTTGACAGAATGAATAGTGTGTGGCACATAGGTTCCCCATTGCTATGCCCACGTGTGCAGCTCCAGATGGAGGTGGCACAGGATTGGATTTCTCATTGCTTCTGTACAGCATTGTGGACTATCGGCCCGCCCCTTTTATGGGGGGGTCGCTGCCTAGCCATGCCAACCCTCTGCAGTGTGTGCCTGCTTTTCCTGTGGCAGACGCACTTATAAATAGACATGAGGGTGGCGTGGCATGAGGGCAGCTGAAGACTGGGCAGGGACAGTTTGGTGTGCGCTGTGGACACTGGGTCGTGGGGGGGGGTTTGGGCAGCATGTAACACAGGAGAAGTGGCAGCGGAGTGTCATGCAGGCAGTGATTGTGCTTTGTTGGAGGTAGTGTGGTGCTTAGCTAAGGTATGCCATGCTAATGAGGGCTTTTCAGAAGTAAAAGTTGTTGGGAGGGGGGGGCACCCACTCTTGCCGCTATTGTGGCTTAATAGTGGGACCTGTGAACTTGAGATGCAGCCCAACATGTAGCCCCTCGCCTGCCCTATCCGTTGCTGTGTCGTTCCCATCACTTTCTTGAATTGCCCAGATTTTCACACATGAAAACCTTAGCGAGCATCGGCGAAATACAAAAATGCTCGGGTCGCCCATTGACTTCAATGGGGTTCGTTATTCGAAACGAACCCTCGAGCATCGCGAAAAGTTCGTCCCGAGTAACGAGCACCCGAGCATTTTGGTGCTCGCTCATCTCTAGTCAAAATGTTATGGGTCCAAAAAATGGGATAAATGAAGACTATAGATCATCCTGTAAAAAATAAGCCCTCATAGAGCTCCGTCAATGGAAATAGAAAAATGTTTTGGCTCTTAGAATGTGGCAACACAAAAGCAATTTAGTTTTCAGTGTGAATCTACATTAAGCCTACACTTTCTACGTAAAGTGCATGATGGCTGAGCGTTTAGACGCGACGTTGATCGCTTAAACGATCGCTTTTTAGTGATTTTTGAGCGATCATCGCTCCGTGTATATGGGCTTTTAGCATGGATGGGCTACAGGTAGAACCTGAAGTTACCCAAATAATGTTAATCAAGCACATAATAAGAAATTATTAAAGAGAAATAACAGACAACATCCCTGGGCATGCACCATCAGAACGCTTCGATTTTGATGTAGATAGATAGATAAAACATTGCATATGAAAATATAAAGTGCTATAATAGGAGAAGAGGAACAATTTATAATAACCTATATAGAAAATAAATAGTCATTGGCCACCCGATGGTCACATGACACAGACCTGGACACTCTATCATCATGTTCCGGCTTCATGCACCATTAGGACCACCACATTTGGTAGTCAATTACTTGATATCATGCACCTATGATAGGATGTTAGTGATTGGGCAAGGTTTATTTAAATAGTGGGCTGTCACATTATGTCATCACACCCAGACAAAGGCTTCCATAGCTGAAATATGTATCAGGGTGGATTGCATGCCAGAATATTTATTTACTATGTGTGTTAAGCATTATATGTTGTTCCTCGTCTATTATAGCACTTTATATTTTCATATTTTGCATAGTAGAGATTCCTAATTTCTTCCCCCACCCAGCTCTGTTACTCACTGCACTCCAAACTTCCACCAGGTGGGATGGAGTAGTAAGGAAGCTCTACTGTGCAAGATAGCATGGAGAGCTCTCGACACTTCCCTCTCTCTCTACACTTCTCTCTCTCGATGCTTCTCTCTCCCTCTCCCCTCCCTCTCCCATCCCTTCCATTGAAAGCAATGAGAGAGCTTTGCGATCCTCTGGCATGCTGCGACAGTTGTAGTTGCGGCATTCAACCCGGCAGGGGAATCCCTTCAGTCAAGGCTGGTGGAATTCCTTCAGCCGCAGCTGAGGTAATTCCTTCTACTGCGGCTGGGGGAATTGCTTCAACCACGGCTGGGGAAATCTTTCACATGAAAACGCCTTGCATCCTCGGGGCTTTCACATGGTAGAAAGTAGATCACAGCCCTATATCGCCCTCGCCCATGTGAAACCAGCGTCATCTTTCTTTTCCTTGCCACCCGTGACTTGTGCTGCTTAGCAACAATTCACGTGCCCACAGACTTAACATTGCAAATTTGAGCGGCCCTCACAAGTCACTTGATGAATCAAACTCACATTTTAGAATTTTACTGTGGTGGTGAGGATGCCACTAATGTAATAACAGTAAAATATGAATATTTGCAGATGACACAAAATTATACAATATAATCAATGCAACGGAGGACAATGTACGTCTACAAGCGGACCTAGATAAGCTGGAGGTTTGGGCAGAAAAATGGCAAATAAAGTTCAATGTTGATAAATGTAAGGTTATGCACATGGGCAGGAGAAACGAGTGTCACCAATATACACTTAATGGGGTACTGCTAGGGAAAAGTGAGATGGAAAAATACCTGGGGGTACTAGTGGATGGCAGATTAAACTGGAGCAATCAATGCCAGTCAGCTGTGGCAAAAGCTAATAAAGTCTTGGGGTGCAGTAAAAGAGGTATAGGGGCGAGGGATGAAAAATTATTCTACCGCTATATAAGGCACTTGTCAGTCCCCACATGACATACTGTGTACAGTTCTGGACACCGGTGCTCAGGAAAGATGTTACAGTGCTGGAGGGGGTTCAAAGAAGGGCAACTAAACTAATACATGGAATGTGAGGATCGGAATACCCAGAGAGGCTATCAGAATTAGGATTATTTACCCTAGAAAAAAGACGGCTTAGAGGCAGTCAAATAACTATGTATAAATACATTACAGAACAATACAGGGATCTCTGCCATGATCTGTTTATACTCAGGACTGCGTCGGTAACAAGAGGACATCCGCTACGTCTAGAAGAAAGCAGGTTTCATCACCAACATAGAAAAGGGTTCTTTACTGTAAGGGCAGTGATGTGGTGATGGCAAAATCCATAGAGGAGTTTAAGAGGGGACTTGATGTCTTTCTCGAGGGGAAGGATATTATAGGTTATAAATCTTAGGTCAATTGTAAATCTGGGTATACAGGCAGGTAGAAACTATTGGGGGTTGATCCAGGGATCAGTCTGATTGCCATTAGGGAGTCGGGAAGGAATTTTCCCCCAAATGGGCTAATTGGCTCCTGCCTCTTGGGGTTTTAGGCTTCCTCTGGATCAACAACATAGGAGGTTAAACAGGCTGAACTAGATGGACATTGTCTTCATTCGGCCTTACATACTATGTTACTATGTTGTATATTCATGAGAAAAATTTTGCTTCTGGTGCTGTACTTAAGTACTGAGTTTAGTTCTTGTGTCATATTTATAAACAAGTAAAGGGTCTCACAGCCAAACCATGCCCAACCATGATGGCCAATGCTTGCACAATTTTGCCAGTAATTTGCGTGGCTATGGTTTGGCTGGGTGCAGACAGCTGCACTGTGTGTTTCCATCCCATGAGTATGTTCATGTTGCATTTTTTTCTGTAGCTTTTCCATAGCAGAAAACTGCAGCAAATCCGCACCAGAAATTTGCATCTTTTGGTGCAGATTTTGACACAGATTTCAGTGTTGATATGAAGTACATTTTACCCCTTCAGCTGAAATGGTGGAATCTGCTGTGAATTTTCACCAAAATATGCATCAAAATACATAAAAAATGGTGCACATTTGTTGTGAATTTTTTTCAGTTGTAAAAAAAAAACGCCACGTATAAACATACCCCAAGGTTGGACCAGTGTGGTGTATTTACCCTTAGGCTGGGTTCACATGGAGCGGATTTTCAGCAGAATTCTTATGATTTGGCCACACTGAAAATCTGTGAGAATTTTGCTGGAAACCACAGCTGCGGGTTTTTGCAAAATCTCATCCACTTTCTAGCTAATTAGAAGCCGGGGGCAGAATTTCCGTGCGAACAATATGCATGGAAATTCTGCAGCAAATCTGTCTCATGTGAACCCAGCCTTTGTATAAAATTTCCCAGCCATGCAGCCTGTGATGCGGTCTTCTACCTGATTGTGGCTTATCATCTGTTTTTATTGATCTTTTATTATGTGTTCCATTATTTTCATGATTTTGCAATGATCCACATTATTTTGCTTTTGATTCTGTCTGTGTTTTGAAGCCTTTTGTGGCACCAAAAATTTATAATAGAGCACAACATTGTATTTTTTCTTTTTGGTGCGATATATGTTTGGAGCTCACTACACTATAGGGGAGGGGGGGGGGGGTGTTGACAATGTGCCTAGTTCTATTACAATGTGGTCCTGTATTTTCCTGTGTCATCCTAATACTTTGTGAATGACTTACCACGATTCTAGGTTTTGCACATTTTTATGATTATTTATGGTTTTCTGTCTCACTAGCCGTTTACGCTGCCAGTCAAAGGTCTTTGGACATCATGAGTATTCGCAGTATCAAGGCAAACACTAATAACTAAAACGCGAGGACATTGATTGAAAGATAACATTACTGTATATTGGTAAACAGCTACATATCACAAATGTATCCTCTTAAAAGCAAGCATCCAGTTGACAACAGGAATCAATTTACATTGCACTTGGTTCTAGGTCGTTGTCCGTGTGTTTACAAATATTTCCACTGCTTTTCTAATGTGTTATTGGAACCTTAGCAACTTGAAATTAAATGTAGAAAGATGAGAGATGAGTATTTAATAACAAGGAATCAAGGTCATTGTCACTATTATTGATATGACATGGTCATTAGGAACCAACATGGTCATAAGGATTTGTAGTTGGCGAATCGTAAGAGATGGCTTCTCATTTGCGAACAAATGTCGACCGAGGGCCATAAGCTATGGATACTACAACAAAGATGGCCTTTCCATTTGTGACATTGCCACAGAGCTGAGCATCCCCAGGTCTACTGTTATATACATCACCAAACGTTTTCTTGAAACTGGGACCAACAAAGACCAACCAAGAAGTGGTATGCCATGGTGACTACAAAAGCAGAAGATAAGTCCATAGTGTTGCTAAAACAAGATAGATGGCGAACTGCTCCTGAAATTCAAGCAGATTTCAACTTAGGCCAGGACAATCGGGTATCTGTGGAAACTATCAAGAGGAGACTTAGGACCCTTTTACATAGGCCAAGAAATCATTCAGATTACCATGTCCAGTGGGAACAATTATCATACAGTGTAAATGCTTGGCCCAAATGAAGGACAAATGACAATTCGTTCGCTTCTTATTTATAATTCAGATTCTCACAACGGAAATCGAAATAATGAATCATTCCGTGGAAACAGGCAGTCCTTTACATATGAGCGCGGTCTGTTTATTGTAAATTGAGGCGGGTGTGCCAGCACGATTCCCAGCCCGCTTCGCCTTCATTCACCAGCGATGATTGTTCATGTGTAAATGCACAGGATTGAATATTCTTGGAATGACCTGTGGGGCATATGCTCCTGACAGGTCATCCCATATAGAAGGGCCTTGGAGCAGCTGGCCTCTTCAGTATAGTTGTTGTGTGAAAGTTACTTTGTAAGGCAGTAAAGAAAAAGAAAAAACTGCAATGGGCACAGAAACACAGGGTTTAAACCATGGAAGGTTTATTATAGGAGTTGTGGATGGATGAGTCCAAATTTGAAGTGTTTGGGAGCAAAGAATAAATATACCTACGACACTCAGTGAATGACTGTTCAGACATGGTGAAGGGTCTGTAATAGAGATGAGCGAGTATACTTGCTAAGGCACATTACTCGAGCGAGTAGTGCCTTAGCCGAGTATCTCCCCGCTCGTCTCTAAAGATTCAGGGGCCGGCGGGGAGCGGCGGGGGAGAGCGGGGAAGAACGGAGGGGAGATCTCTCTCTCCCTCTCCCCCCCCCCCCCTGCTCCCCACCGCAACTCACCTGTCACCCGCCCCGGCCCCCGAATCTTTACAGACGAGCGGCCAGATACTCGGCTATGGCACTACTCGCTCGAGTAATGTGCCTTAGCGAGTATACTCGCTCATCTCTAGTCTGTAATGGTTTGAAAGGGAGCATTTTCCCATGGTGGAGTGCGTACACTGTATAGAATCAATGAAATGTTCAAATACAAAGGGTACCACAAAAATCCTCGTTCTCCATGCAGTCCCCGCAGAAAAAGAAAACTGTCCAGCCGGAGATTCCTTATACAGCAAGATAATGAACCAAAGCACACCTCAAAATTTTGAAAGAACTAACTGATGAAGAATGAAGAGGGTACATTCAAAATAATAGAATGGGCACCACAATCACCTGATCTAAACTAAGTTGAATTTCTGTGGGAAGAACTTCACTGAGAAGTGAGGAAAAAGTGTCCAACCTGCAAATGTCAAAGGTCTCTATTCGGGTGCTTTCAGACGAGTAGAATTTTCTTGCAAAATGCGCTGAAAGATGCATCTTAGGGCTCCTTCACAAAGGTGTATGTATTGTTGTGTACACCTCAGCACATTGTATTTGCGCTGTGAATGAGGTTGATTTTTGCTTGCGTCAGCGTATTTTGATGTACTTTTGCGCACGTAGGGCGTGTTCATTTGCGCACAGCAGGCGAACACGCCCTGATTTAAATGGATACTTAGCCTAATGAGTTCTAAATGTGTTCTTTTATACACTGAATTGTACAGCATATTGAGCATCTGTGTACACATTGCGCGCACATTTGCGCAACTCCCATAGACTTCTATGGAAGCCTTTGGTGGGTAAATACACACAAAATAGAGCAAAAGAATGTGTATGAACCCATCAATGGGTTCTATTCTCTGGCTATTGTGAAGGAGACCATAATCTGTAGCTGCAGAATTACGCTCCTATACCAGATTGCATTGTGGATGTGGATTTTGGCACAGACCTTTATTCATCTTTGGTGCATTCTGCTCATCTGAACGCACTCCAAGGACCTTTCACATGGGCAGAATAAATCCACCCAGACGAGAAGAATTTGCTATGGAATTCTGCATCAAAATTTGTATGGCTAACTGCAGATTGTAATGTGGAATTGCAGGCTGATTGATGACATTTTCTTCCTGCATCAAAATCTGCACTGAGTCAACTTCCATCTTCTTCCTGAATGTTTTTGCCCTCAAAAGTTTTTGTTCATAGTGTTCAAAAACTTTTGACTGTCAGTGTATGTAAATAATTTATAACAGCAAACGACCACTTCGAATGCCATTGCTGTCTAAGAGAAGCAAAAAAGCAAGATCATAGTGGTCAACAGAGAGCAGAAATTGTATCACTTGGCTCAGATTTTTGCTTCACCATGCTGATGTGAAGGTGAGAATTTGGTGCAAGTAGCAAAAATCGATGAACCCTTCCTGTCAGGTGTCAACTGTTCAGGCTGATGCAGGTAAAGTAAAGTGTGGGGAATGTGTTCTTAAAACTTTCCAGGTCCTTTGATACCTGTGGATGGACGCCATAGTAAATTATCGCAGGCCAAACACGTTCCAACGCACTACTAGAGAGATGTCGCTAATAAGCCGGCCATTCAGTCTCTACTACCTATACTTTGAATATTCTATAACCAATGCACAGTTCTTCAAGGAAAATCCAAAATACCAACCGGAGTTTAAAGGCCATATCTCTCTGCAGAACACTCTTACTTTTTTTCTGCTCTCCAGCCCCAAATAAGAGAAATTTTTGAAATGACTATTACCCTTTAATTTATTTGTATTGCATGACAAGGTGGGTTTCATCCTAAAATCTGCTAGTGTGTAAAGCTCAGAATAAGAAGCATTTTATCCAAGTACTGTCTAGTCATGATAATATTTCTCCTCTAATATTATTACTATAAACTATATGCATTGATGATACCATGCAAATAGAAATATAAAATACAAAAACAGAGTGAAGACATTTGAAATCTAGAATACATTAACATATTTATATGCCATTTAGAAATGCCACAATACTCCTGAGAAAGATGATACAGACGAGCTTATTACTCATAATATTTTATTAAAATTTCTACAAAGCAAAAGTTCTAACAATACATTAAATATAGTATAATAATCTACAATGTTCTGAATTAGAAATTACAATATTTGCATTTCATGCAGTGTCATTTAAACTCACACTCTCGGGTCCCTCTTCTCCATGATGTTCTCCTTTTACTGTCCATGCATAAGAACAGAATGAGTCTATTGGACATTGTGTTATATATTTCTAGCACGTTCTTGTCTCCAGCATTTACATAGATTTTGGTCAGTAGCAATTAATAGTTTTCACAAAATAATAAAGGAGTTTAATCTCTATATTATTTAATTTTTGGCCATGTTCACATAACAGGGAATTGTTATAAAGTCATCTTTGGCCACATGCATCGGCAGCCATTTCCAGCCTCTATGGCAACACACACAAAAAAAATTCAGACCTCTAAAATAATAAGGGCCCTGACTAGAACTTTTAATTAGTTACATATCACAAACTAAATTTAGACAACTGAACCCCAGGTTAAACTTCAAATTCTCTGAAGAACTATATTACCAGGGAGAGAGGAGGCATCGCAGAATGGAGTAGAGGACAGGCGTAGGACACCGGTGGTTGGCACTACAGAGACACGGGATACTGGTTGGAGTCTCTGAGGCTTTGTGCATACAGCACAGGTACAGTAGAGTGGGTTGTGTGGAGGGGAACTGTGTGTGTAGAGAAGTATCTTAGAGGGCAGAGGATTAGGGTGTAGAAGGCTATCAGGGTTCAAACAATCTGAGAGCACAAATAATAAAAGCTCAAAAGTGTCATTTAATTCTTGGATTGAGCAGATACCACCTTTACTCTGTGGTGTGTGAAGTTTGTTCTTTCCAATTGATATAATTTCTGTAGTATCTGTTGTTTGGCTATCTCTATCTTAACATACAGGGGGTAGACAAAAATATGGAAATACCATAAGAAATGGATGGGATTTTAACCATTAGCACTGAGAAACCCTTTTGACCCCTACTTGGCTGAGAGTTTTTCTGACAAATTTGTGTTTACTTCACCTTTTGCCCTGCTCTGGGTGGTTTTGGGAGTCAGCTAGTAGCAGCAGCTAAGTGGCTCAAACCGCTAACCAATGGAATTTTGTTGCTTGGGCAGATGTTCCCTCTTGCCCTGCTGAATTGATGCATATTACCTCCACTTAAGTTACATGAGATTATAAATCATATTTCAATAAGATATACAGAGACTTTAAGGCATGCATTTCATACGGTGTTTCCATAGTTTTGTCCACCTCCTGTATTTGTCTTGTACCTCATTTGATAAAAATTGTGTGTTCCTGCTTCAAACACCTGGCAGGGTGATTATGTGAAAACAAATTCCTTCCTTGTGGTTTCTTGAAGTGATCTTGAAGCCACAGAAAAGATCTCAAAGAAGTGCAGAAAAAGAAAGTTTTTAGATGATTTATGTATGACTCAATTAACTTTCACCAACAATTCTTCCACAGTTATAGGTACAGCATAGCACAACTAGCATTCTGCTTTTGTTTAGTAAGTGGCAAGCCAAAATTAGGGACAGAGGGTAGAAGAGTCCTCTTGGAACATGTGGCAAATTTCTTGATATCTAGTCCTTCTGGGTAGCCTTGTCATCTACTAACCCTGTCTTACAATAATAGTCAGCAAGTCTTCAGAAGAGAATAGCTACATTGAAAGTCATTAAGGAAGATGAAGATTTCCTTGACAGAGCGCAAGTAACTCTTCAGAATGCTAAAGGAAAATGTATTTTTAGTGTTGGAAGCATGTGACCCAATGAAGCATGGGGATCAAGAGTCAGTCAGCATCCATACTGCTCAGGAACTGGTACCAGGCTTACATGCAGGAGAATAATGAAATGCTTTCTCATCAAGAAATAACTTTGCCCACAAAGAACAGTCTAGTAAGCACTCAGAATCCTCTCAGATTGAGAAAAAGAAGTGTTGTTGTGAAGGAGAAAAGGAGATGGTTGTGCGGGATTCCCTATTGAAAGGAACAGAGGCCGCTGTCTGTAGACCTGACGTTAACTCACGAGAGGTGTGCTGTCTTCCAGGTGCACAAATCAAAGATGTGTCTGATAGGCTATTAAGACTCTTCAGTCCTACAGAACACCACCCATCCCTACTAATACATGTAAGGATGAATAACATTGCACAAAAGGACATTGAAAATACTTATAGAGACTTCAAAGACCTTAGCAGAAAAGCAAAGAAACTAGGAGCACAGGTAGTTTTCTCATCCAACCTTCCAGTGAATGGCCATGGAATAAGGAGATAGAACAGGATTCAAGAGGTGAACAACTGGCTACTTCGATGGTGCTGTCAGCAAAAAATTGGATTTCTAAACCATAGAATCAATTACCTATATAATGGACTCTTTGTGAGAGATGGGTTACACCTTACAAAGACAGGAAAACATATATATGGCAGGTGCCTTGCTACACTCATCAAGAGAGCTTTAAACTAGATCAATATAGAGAGGCAAGTGAAAGGCCAGGCAAAAAATATACAGCTAATGAATCCAATTGAAAACCTTGACATTAGAAGTGGAAAGAAATAACATAGGCAAAAAACAAAGAAAAGTAGAGGAGCAAGAAACACCGATCACAAACTAAAATGTTTCTACACAAATGCACAGAGCATGGGGAACAAACAAGGAGAATAATAGCTCCTAACACAGGAAGAGAAATATGATGTCATAGGCATCATGGAAACTTGGTGGGATAATAGACATGGTTGAAATGCAAGGCTTGAAGGCTACCACTTATTTATAAGACTTAAAATGGTGTTGCATTGTATGTTAGGAAAGCATACATCTCCACACAGATGCAAGCTTCAGAGAATGGTAGTTCTGTAGAAACTGTTTGAGTAAGAATACAAGAGGAAAACAACAGAAAGGACAGCATTGTAAGAGTTTACTATGGATTAACTATAAGCAGAGATTATGAGGGAACACTTATTTAATGTAAATGAATTAAAGTCTCCAGGTCCAGAGGTATTACATCCTAGGATACTAAAGGAAGCAGCAGAGGTGACTGCTGAACTACTCACCGTAAGCTTTGAAAATTCCTGGAGAACAGGAGAAGTCCCATAAGATTGGAAAAGGACAATGTTGTCCCTATCTTCCCAAAAGGGAAGAAGGTGGATCCAGGAAACTACAGGCCTGTGAGCCTGACTTCTATACCATGAAAGTTCTTTGGATGAATTATTAAACAGCATATATGCAAGTACTTGGATGAAAATGGAGTAATTATCCACAACCAGCATGGGTTTGTAACCAAAAAGTCATGCTAGACTAACATGTGAAATAGACTTGGGTATACTAATAGATCATAGGCTGAACATGAGTCAACAATGTGATGCAGCAGCAAAAAAGGCAGCACACAATTCTGGGATGTATTAAGAGAAGCATAGAGTCTAGATCACGTGAGGTCATTATCCCCGTCTACTCTTCCTTAGTCAGACCTCATATGGAATACTGTGTCCAGTTCTGGGCACCCCACTTTAAAAAAGACATAGACAGACTGGAGCAAGTTGAGAGAAGAGTTACCAAGATGGTGAACAATCTGCAAATCGTGTTCCATAAGGAATGGTTAAAGTATCTGGGAATGTTTAGCTTGCAAAAAAGAAGGCTGAGAGGAGACCTAATAGCTGTCCACAAATATCTGAAGGGCTGTCATAGTGCAGAGGGATCACCCCTATTCTCATTTTCACAAGGAAAGACAAAAAGCAATGGGATGAAACTGAAAAGGAGGAGACACAGATTAGATATTAGAAAAAACTTTCTGACAGTGAGGGTGATCAATAAGTGGAACAGGTTGCCACGGGCGGTAGTGAGTTCTCCTTCAGTGGAAATCTTCAAACACAGGCTGGACAGACAGACCCTGGAGGTCCCCTCTAACTCTACGATTCTATGAACAGCCTAGGAGCATACATCATTAGGAATTTCAGGGTCTTACATGTAGGTGAAATAAACAAATCTCATAAAAAGAAACACTATTCACCTGTTCTCTGCCCCAGCAATCCAAAGCTGCAGCTTCAGCACTCCTGATTTTAGTTTATATGCAGATAGCATGTGATTTATTTAGCCAATCTGTGGCTACACTTTTCACATGCCCATACTACTGGCATCACCCCTTAGCAAGGTTAGCCATGATGCCAGGTCAGCCTCTGTGGTTTCTATGTCCTTGTGGAAACTTTTCTTTGTTGTCAAGTTCTTGCATAAAGGACCTTTTACATGGCCTGATTATTGTGCATATGTAGTTGCCCAGAGTGAGGGGACCCCTGCATAATGTTAAATTCATGCCATTGTATTGTCAGTATCTTACATGCAGTGTGCATTTGATGTGTATTGCACCTTTGCAGCACTGAATCAGTTAGCATCTAGGTTATGTCTGAGAAATGTATCTCGTTGTATGTCATGTGACTGTGATTTTCTATGTATCTTAGCGAGGATGCAAGTGAGGAGAAGGACTTCTTTGTGAGAGTTTGCCCATACACAGATATAACCTTATCGGTCTGTGTGTGGAGGAATGGAAGAAGCAGAGCGATCATCTAAATCTCACCCTGGGCCCATGTAACCCATGATCCTCCGGTACTTCTAATGCAAGCCGAGTGAATGAAACTGCTTCATAGTGAGATATAGGAACAAGTGTGAGTTGGCCAGTGTTGAGAGAGTTTGTACCGGGAGAAGGACAGCGCACAGATAACTGGGACTGTGAGTTGCTTATATGCCCCGAGAGCCTCCACTTCTTATATTCTGCATTTGTTTATGAACTGTTTTGTTACTGATGGTTGCAAGTAGTTACAGACTCACCACAGAGGATGGAACGATGGCATCACAAGTGACAACAGACTTTAAGGTAACCGCTAGTTACAATTTCCCTGGGACCTCCCCCAGCAGAAACTTGGACGGGTTCTGGGCTACCCTCAGGGTAGGAGATGGTAGAGCCACTGTGACACAATTCTCCCTTATGTACCCCACCATCTCTTCGCCTGTGGCCAGTTCCTCGGACAGTGCACACAAATGCTTGCATGGATATTCACCTGCCTGATTATCAGGCTGTATAAATATTCCAATGATCAGCTCAATATGAAGCATATATTTGTTCATTGACTGAGCAGGTCTATTAAGCGAACATACAAATGCTCAGTGTTCAGCTGCTCATCTCTCAAAATAAATAGGGAGGTGCAGCCAACCAATGATAGCAGTATGGGGACCAATGATTAAATTAGCAAATTAATTCATCCTCAGACTGCCGATCATCTGTCCCTGTAAATATTAACAAGCACTTCACTATGGACAGACGACCTGCCCGTAAAAAAGAACCCTAAGAGAAGACTTGGTGGTGTGAGACACAATTTATAGTCTTGCTGCTCTGCTTACAATAATATCTAGGATCATACATCTACAAAATAGTCATAGTCAAGTTTTAACCCAAAAGGTGTTGTATTACATAGTTTGATACTTTCTCTTGTCATTATACTTACTTCTTGGAAAATAAATGTTTAAAAATGTACAATTTTATTTTTACCGAATATCTAACATAGAAGTAAATGTTAACACAATATCAAACTTTTTCTTTCTGGGGCAGAAGAAAACATAAAAGGGCAAAGATTCCTATATATTTCTTCTATCTGTTTTATTATACACCGTGTTCTTATGTGATACAATAACATATTAGAATGTTTAATATCACACTTTGAAATCACAGAACAGCAAACACAGGCTAACTGCTTTTATTGTGCTGCAAATCTGCTGCATGTTACTAAACACAAACAGTTATCTTCAAAGTTACCATCTTATGCCTTTAAGTGCTCTTTGCCAGTGACAAAACTCCTTAAGAAGATTGGATAGCTCATTTTACTATTTCAGTCTCTGCCGGCATCTTTTACATTTGTTTAATCCCAAATCTTCAGAATCCATGGAGAATTTAACAAATATCTAAAAACACTGAAGAGAAAGAAGCCTTTCTATGTCCGTCCTTCAGACTTTTCTTTCATGCTTAGACAAAAAGGCAGCAAGCTTTTAAACATATATTAGGGATTAGACTGTGAATAGTAACAGCCTGGGTATTGTGAAACAGTTCATGTGTCCCTGAAGATAACATTAGGAAAGAGCTTGCCCTTTTTTTCTTTAAGCAAAAGGATTTTGAAGAGCAAATAATTCCAGGAGAGAAGTTGTGTTGTTATATGGCTGCATCCTGAATAGGCAATAAAAGTGATATGTATTATTTTATACAATAGCTCGGCGGATGCAGAGAGCTGTATTTTCTTCCTTTTGTGGATAATGTTCAGTTGATCACAGAAAGAAACATTTTCATAAAATTACCAATCTCCTGGTGCCTTTTTCAGCCTTCTTACTGTGTTACCAAGAAATGTCAGTGTTGATCAAATATTCCACAGAATTGTATCGAGTCTGACCTAGAAGTCTGATGATTCATTTCACTTACCAATTAAAGACAATTCTGAGAGCACCATTATGACTAGGCCGGTAAAACACAGATCCCATAGGAAATAATCCTGCATTATTGATGTTATTCAGGGTGACTCTTGAACATTACACACTTTTCCCTAGACTTTTTATAAGACAGACTAAATGTTTGTGACCCCTACAATTGGAAAATACAATTCTAGCCATTGTTGACTCTTTCTTTTGCACCTAGAATAAAATTCAGTAATGCATTCTTTGTTCCAAAGATTGAGTTTTACAGGTACTGTAATATTAGGGGAGAACCTAAGCTATAGGTGAATCATAAGAAATATCTCCTATTAGTAGAGATGAGCGAACGTACTCGGTAAGGGCGATTTCGCAATCGAGCACCGCAATTTTCGAGTACTTCACTACTTGGGTGAAAAGTACTCGGGTGCGCTGTGGGTGAGCGGGGGGTTGCAGCGGGGAGTGGGGGGGGGAGAGGGAGAGAGAGGGGGCTCCCCCCTGTTCCCCGCTGCTACCCCCCACTCCGCTGCGCCTCCCCCTACCCCCTGGCGACCCCGAGTACTTTTCACCCGAGTAGTGACGTACTCGAAAATCGCGGTGCTCGATTGCGAAATCGGCCTAACTGAGTACGTTCGCTCATCTCTACCTATTAGTCAAAAGCTGTGGTGATAATGAAATAAAGCTCTAGATGCATTGAGCGTCATCACTTTAGATCCGAGGTTTTGTAACAATGACATACAGCTCTGGGGGCACTGAAGATTATCAGTTTAGGTAAAGAATTATTTGTTTTCACCATTTACTAATCTACCTAAAGCTCATATTTCCATTTCAATGTATGGTGCTACCATACATCCTAGGCAGTACGCCTGCTGTCTTGGGGTCATATTTGGCTCTGATCTTTCCTTTACTTCCAATACTTAATCTCTTGAATGTTCAATTGTTCATATTACCTGCACCTCAAAAACATCTCCGTAACCCACTGGTTTCTTACTGTGGTAACAGCAAAACCTCTTATTATTGCTGTGACGGCTGTCATCACTGTCGGTCACTGCACTGGTTGCCCATTCACAATAGAATACAATTTAAACTCATCACTATCATCCATAAAGCTCTCCACAATGCGGTGTGACCCTACATCTCCTCCCTCATCTCTGTCCACCACCCAACCGGTGCTCTCTGCTGTACTAATGACTTAGTTGTGCTATAGTCCTCACCACCAACTCCCGTCTCCAAGAGTTTGGGATAGAGTTTGGAGCAAAGTTTTGGGATAGAGAATGGTTCCCTAATCCCAATGCTAGACCAAGATTGCCAATCTTGTCTATTTACTAATTGTTCCTGTTCCCTCAATTTCAGAACAAAAATGACGGGTACTGTATCACGTATTGTTCCGGAAAGTACCAGCGATGATGTAACAGTATGTCTTCTCTTTATTTAGAAACGACTTTATTTAGGCGCAAGCTTATTTACGGTGTGTCGTGATATTTGCAAAACGTTACAGTTGATGAAAGAGTCGCCTCTATCACAGCCAGACACACCAATTATTCAGCACACGGCTGTATAAACACAGTTGCAAATTGGTCTCATTCATTTATTCTCTTGCTCTCTTTGCATACTCCTTGCCCCGATACAATCTGGTGATACTAAGATGACAGTCATCTTAGTATCTGGTGATGCTGTTACATCATCACTGGTACTTTCCGGCACAAAACACGATGCAGTACCCGTCACTTTAGTCTCGTGTTCTGAAACTGAGGGAACAGGGACAATTAGTAAATAGACAAGATTGGCAATCTTGGTCTGGGATGCGGATTAGGGGACCATTCTCTATCCCCAAACTTTGCTCCATTGCATCAATCATCAATTATTATATGTATGTTTATGTTTTAGGTAGTAGTCCCCGTTTTTTTAAAGACATCATTAAAAGTTATACTTTAAGTGGTTCCTACCAACAATTTAGCCATAGAATATCAGGTTGATCCCCAACACCGGCAATTTACATGTGCCCTAAACACACATCCCTTTAGGGAGGCCTATCACATTCTCTAATGGAACTCTTTTGCGTTTACCCTTGTTCTACATTATCCACTAGAACCTGATCCATTCTTCTATCAGTAACCCTCACACATCATGCACTCTAATACACTTCATATCTGCTACTAACTATCAATAACACAACCCTCCATACACAGGAAGGACATCAGTAAGATTTGAGCTTAATAAAGGCGTTTCACTCCGAAATGCGTTGCACTGTACCCACTAAGATTTGGTTTGTGTTTTTTGATTATTAAATTGAATAAATCCTATACCTCCTGTCATTGTTTTTTCTCACCAACTGTCCAGAGCACCACTCCACCTGGACTTTTTGTGAGGTAAGGAGCCTTTGGGTATCCACTCAAACTCCTCTTCCCACTAATTTAGTGTCACTAATGGACTACTGCACGAGTGGGGTGGCACTCTGAGTGCAGCAGAATTATTTTCTTTAATTATACCTTCTTTGTTATTGCCCAAGATATTTTACGTGTCCTGGGAATCTATGTGCCTGCTCTCCTTCGGATGTCCCTAGGACAAGGCACTACCTCTATCAATAGCTACCTTCTACTTGGCCAACTTGGATCAAAGGCGTAACGGCTAGCTCCTGAGGGTTTAGCCATTTGCACCAGGTGAATCCCATATTGACATTACCCGTTTTTGAAGATCACTCCAACGATTGGCAAAGGTGCTGTCTTGACACTTTGTCTTTTGTGAATAAAATAGGGGTGTAGCTGGAGAAGGGAGGATTGCGCCCCAGGTACTCGATACCAGCCGGTACGAACAAGCTACTCTGCTTTTGCTTGGGTATTTAGATTCAGAGTTGGGCCAGGGTCACAAACAATATGTTAAATTCATGGACAGTCCATAAAAAATTGGCACTTTTTTATATTTTCTGTAAAAAGAAATGTATATGTCCATGATGTTTTTGAATGTGGATAAGTTTGTGCCGGGTTACCGTGATTGCAATTATCATCATTTTATAGTTCAAAGCTACTAATTTCTTTATATCAGTATTCTGGACTGTAGTCATGTATCACTTATAAGCTTCATAATTTATTATGATATTCCAATAAGTATTTAAAAAATGTTAGCTCTGTGTGATTTTTGGATCACATAATTGCCAGAAAAAAGACAAAAATCAGGTTGGCAACCCTGGCTAGGGCAGCAAACCAAATATTTGCCAAAGGTGAAAGAAAGAGCTAGCTCTGACTAGTGTAGTATAGTTTCTGACAATGCTTGCAAACAATATCATAAGTATTGCATTTAGCAAAGTTGTGTGGAGTATTTACGAAAGAGCAGTAATGGGTTACAACATCTTTAACAATCTCTTGCTTTGTTACTCTTTGCTGTCATGAGCCCAAATGCTGTTTTCTGTATTGATCGAAAGGAGTTCATAGTTTGTGTTGTCTTTTGTTACTCCTCACTAAAAGCCATAAATTTCAGTCTGCAATGCAAGAACCTATCATTTTAATGCTGGTTACCAAGAGTATGATCAACAATATCACTGTTTAGATTCTCTAAGCAACCCTATAATTACATATAATAATATTTTAGTCTTCCATTTACCACACAGGGCTAAAATATTTTGAGTCAACAACAGGAAAAAAGGTTAGTACTGTAATACAGATGAGACGATCTGTAAATACTTTTATTCTTCACTGCTTCTACAACATGTGAATCACACTGACTTGCTGTGAAATTGACAAATCAATTCTACCATCATTACCGATCCAATTAATAAACAATAGCATTACCGGCCTGTTCACACAGTTTTGCTTTACTATTAAAAGAAGATGGGAAGACCAGGGGCGTAACTATAGAGGATGCAGGGGTTGCGGTTGCACCCGGGCCCAGGAGCCTTAGGGGGCCCATAAGGCCTCTCTTCTCCATATAGGGAGCCCAGTACTATGACTAAAGCATTATAGTTGGGGGCCCCGTTACAGGTTTTGCATTGGGGCCCAGAAGATTCACGTTACGCCTCTGGGGATGACTATTGTGTACTGTCTTCTTTCACCTGTGGCACTGCAGGGAAATTTAAATTACAGCCAGGTACATCCACAGATGATGGCTACTCTGCAATCAGTTTGTCCTTGTGGGACATTTTCATCAAAAATGGATTTCCAAAGAAGTGTGTTTAATGGTAATATTTTTCTTTGACACATTTCCAAGAAACAGCAAACCATCTGGCAACATGTGGTATTGCAAGTGAAAGCAAAGCAAAGCAGTGCTTTGAATGAGATAAATTAAGATAGCAACATAACATAGTAACATAGTATGCTACGCTGAATAAAGACAATCGTCCATCTATTTAGCTTGTTTCCGCCCCCCCCCCCCCCCCCCCCATGTTGATCAGGGGAAGGCAAAAAACCCCAGTGCATATATTTGCATATGTTAAAGGGGTAAATTGTGGAGAAACAATCAAAATGGAAGTCAGCTCAGGGCTACATAAAAATATTTAAAAAGTAATACCTCATCTCATTGCCAGTAGCTCACGTTCCCTCTTCGTCCTGCTATAGCAGCCCATCACAGGGACATGTTAATTATGCAGTAAATTACTGGCTGTATTTAACTCAAGATCAGCTGGTAATTGGCTGCAGTGGTCACATGTCCCTGTTATGGGATGTCAATGCAGGAGCCAGAAGAAGAGGGCAGGGGAAGACTGGACACCATCAGAATGGGAGCTGCAGGGATTTGGTGAGTTGAGTATGACTTTATCATATTTTTATGCAGTACTGAGCAGTTTTCAATGTAACTTTTTTCTTCCCAGATTACTTCTTCAAATCATGAATGCAATGATTTCTTTGGGGCGTTTCATCCATCAATATAAATGGACACCAACAGATTGGCATACATTTGTCATATGTCAGTGTAATAATAATAATAAACTTTATTTGTATAGCGCCAGCATATTCCGGGGGAGTACAGAAAGACAAAATACAAAAATTACAGAACCACGGTTACATATAGTAATCAGTTGATTAATACAATAGGGGTGAGGGTCCTGCTCCAACGAGCTTACATACTACGAATAGTGGGGTGATACAGAAGGTAAAGGGGCTGGAGATGTGCACGGTATGGCGAGGTGGAGAGTGAGCGATGTTATACACATAGACAATGGTCAGACATTTAGCCGTGTGACGGCAGAAACGGTATGACTGCAGGAGCGGTTTATGATGGCTAGCAGGGATTGCAGTCAGTAGGTCAGGGAGCATGTTATCAGGCGGAGTACAGAGGGGTTTGTTTAGGGAATGCGGTATGCCTCCCTGAAGAGGTGCGTTTTTAGAGCACGCCTGAAGTTCTGCGAGTCTTGGATTGCTCGGGTAGCCTTTGGTAGTGCGTTCCAGAGGACCGGTGCTGCTCTGGAGAAGTCTTGGAGGCGGGAATGAGAAGTTCGAATTAAAGGGGCGCTCAGTCTGGTTTCATTAGCAGAGTGGAGAGCCCGGGCTGATTGATGGATTGAGATGAGGGAGGCAATATAGGGGGGCACTGCACTGTGGAGGGCTTTGTGGATGAAGGTAGCGAGTTTAAATTGAATTCTGTATTTAACGGGTAGCCAGTGCAGTGACTGGCACAGGGCAGAGGCGTCCGAGTAGCGGCTGGACAGGAAGATGAGCCTGGCTGCCGCATTCAGGATGGATTGGAGAGGGTAGAGTCTGGTGCAGGGGAGGCCGATCAGCAACGAGTTGCAATAATCGAGCCGGGAGTGGATGAGGGCAACAGTAAGCGTTTTTAGCGTGTTCACAGTGAGAAAAGAGCGGATTCTTGCGATGTTCTTGAGGTGCAGCTGACATGTTCGGGCCAGAGATTGGATGTAGGGGGTAAAAGAGAGATCAGAGTCAAATATGACTCCAAGGCAGTGGGCGCGTTGTCTAGGAGTTATGGTGGCGCCACACACAGAGATGGAGATGTCAGGATGAGGTTGGTTAGTGGAGGGAGCAGAACTTTATGTTCAATGGATGTCATAAGGGAACACCTTTGGGACCCCCTCCCCCACGAGTCAGAAGAGAGAGCCATTAAGAGTAGCTTCCACTTTTGCAAATGATTATTCTCATACAAATTTGTGTACATTCAATGTAAGTACATTCTAGTTATTTTCTTCTCCTAGTTATATGCTTTGAAAAATCTAGTAAATATTAATGAGGGAGTGGGGGGGAATTGGCTTCCACTTTGGGGACTCATCCTATCCATATATTCCATGATTGGCCATTCATTTGCGTGGCTGACATGTAAATGATAAATTCACCACAATGTTGTTAACTCTGCCTCAATGAAGATGTATTCTGTTGTCTGTTACAATCTGGTGCTATTGTTTCAAATCTAATGAACATGTCATCTATACGAAGAGCAGTTGGTCAGTAGGTGACACAGATGTCAGCTGTAGAGAATGGGTCGCACAGGTTAGTTTGTCCTTTACGGTTATGACAGCACAATATGATTAAAGTTTAAAATGAACAGAAGTAACAGCCACAGAATTCTGTTCATATCCTTAAAACCAAAAAGTATTTTCCGTCAAGAAGGAATAAATGTCTCGGTAATACCGCTTTAATATTTGATCATGAAAATGGCCTTCTATTGATTTGTTACTTTTTTTTCTCCTAGCATCTTTAGTTTCTGACGTTGGTTCTCTGCTGTTCTTGTCTTTTTCACTTAAACGTTATAATACACAGGTACTTAACTAAAACTATTCCTTGATTTCAGCTCTACCCAGATCACAGCACTTTATTTTATACCTTTACCTCTGGCCCACACTGGTAAGGACTCAACCATAAAAACTGCTGTAATGAAATGTGTCTGGGTTGTCCATTGCAACCAACCAACCAGTCATGTCATTTCCTTTTCAAATAAAATTTCCTGCTGTAGAAACTGAAGCTAGATTTTATAAGATGTCATGAAGCATTTTGTAGCATCAACAACTGTTATGCATGAGAGCCTGTAACATAGTCGCATAGTATGTAAGGCTGAAAAAAGACACATATGCATCCAGTTCAGCCTATTTCCCCCCGATGTTGATCCAGAGAAAGGCAAAAAAAAACCAATGAGGTAGATGCCAATTTTCCCCATTTAAGGCCCAATGTCCACAGGTGGGTTTGATTTACAGAATCCGTACCATCACAGGAGATCCTCAAAACAAGCCATTCATAGGGAAGCATGGGCGCCCGCAAATTAATTAAAGAATGCAAATTTGTTTTGGTTCTATAAACAAATCGCAGCATGCTCCATTTCTGCGTGGTTCCCCCACAGATGGCTTCCATTGCAGTCAATGGAAGCTGTCCGATCTGCGGCCTGGCTGTAGCTGACACTGTAGATGGGCTGCAGATCCAACGGGGAAGTGGGAGATTTTTTATTTAAAAAAATCTGTACTGCGCATGTCCGATGGTGAGCATGCAGAACATCTGCAGTACAGATGTCCCGGCAGAAGATAGATCCAGAAGACGGATTCCGCCACCTGCCTTCATTGGTATGCAGGGTCCTCGGCCACGGGCTGGGTGGGATTCCGCTGCGGAAAAACTCATGAGTCCTACGGGCTAACCTTACATCCATGCACTCCCAATTTAGCTGAACATGGCTTCTATTCCTTTAAGGAATTAAAAATATTCTGACCTGCACAGTGCCTCTCTAATAGATTAGAGGAAAGCTTTACCTTAAAATAACTGATAGACTGTCTATAAAATGCCTCATTGGATAATTTTGTAGAAATACCATTAAGTGTCATTTATGGTTTATAAATTCACTTCAAACAAAGGCTGGGGAAGGCCAGCATGGAATGTTGTTGGTGGTCTCTACGTTTATCTTCTTGGGCTGATGAACATCTATGAGACTCCTCCACCAGATTGTTTTCCACATACCATGAATGCGCTTCTAAAAAAGAATGAATAGAGAGTGCTGACTCACTTGTCAGCTCCAAGGTGTGCGCTGTGCAGGGTGCTTTCCATAGGCTCTTATGAAAGCCGTGGAAGCAGGCTGACCGCGTCACGGATGTATGTCCGGGCTGCTCCGCTGAGCTAGGGGAAGCCCGTTCACGCGCATAATTCCTGCATGTCAGCAGCGTGGTTTACTCGTTGCTTAGCAGTGTGTAACCCATGCTCGTCTGACAAAGCCCTTAGTGTGGATTTTGACTCAAAACTAGCTGCATACTCACAGCTGATCTCAGAAGATACAGTGTTCACCTCCAAATTCTTTGGCTGTCAGTGCAGCCATTCACCCAGTACCCAGTTGCCGTTAGTAAGCCCAATGACACTGGTCAGGTGATGCGGAAGTGCCATCACCTGACCAGTGGTGCTGCGTTCAGTGTAGGCTGCCGGGCGCCGGGTGAAGGGCTGCACTGACAGCCGAAGAGGATTTCAAGACAAAATATGCATTAATGGTGCAAATTTTGACTCTGTTTTGGATGCGTAAATGCTGCACAATTTGCCACGAAATTTCTGCTGTGGACATTCCACAGCATTTCTGTGACATATAAACACACTCTTAGGCTGTTTCCGTAACTCCTGAAGGATCAAGAAAAAGAAATCGACACTTCTTATCAATTTAAAAAAAAATTTTCATAGAAAAACATTTAGGCTGCCTGCACACGGATGGGTTAGATTCTGCATGCGGAATCCGGTCCTGGCAGCAGCGGTGTGCACACGCACCTGCCTTTCTTTTTCTTCATCTGTACTGCGGATGGTCTGCACGGCTCGCTGTCAGACATGCGCAGTACAGATTGTTTTTTGTATCTCCTGCATTACCAATGTCATCGCCCAACGATGACGTGAAATCTGCAAGCTTTGTGCAATGTCAATTGTGGAAGGGCCATGGATCAGACAGCTGCCATTGACTTGAATGGAAGCTATCCACATGGAATCTGCACAAAAATGTAGCATGCTGTGATTTTTTCCTCCACGAGCTTAAACCACAATTGGTTTCTGCTCATGTGCAGGAAGAATCACTTTTCCATATCAGGCTACATGTGGTATTTGCTGCGAAATCCAGAGGCAGACGCCCGCTCCGGACCACCGCAATGCAAATCCGCTCATGTGCAGGCAGCCTTGAAGATTGTAAAAAGATTTCTAGTTGTTAAAAAATGATGACCTATGCACAGTGACGTCAGTAAAAGCTGTGCCTGCAATACCATGTCAAACCACTGTAACAACACAGAGAGCTATCCGCTTCCTGCTCCATACAGCTGATTGGCTGTTATTCTGGATGGTAGACCCTCACCAATCTACTATTGACCTGTCATTTAGCTACATCATCAATTTTTGAGAGCTGTAAAACTCCTTTAAGTAATGGGGCGCATACAATAGTATAACATTAGTTAAATGATGGACTGAGCTTAAAGATATGTAATGCAATGACTGGCTTCCAGAGAATGAAGAAGCAGCACGCTGCATTTTTTTTTTACCTAAGAGAAATTGGAAGCAAAAATAATGTATTTGGTTAGTTTATGATACGGCTCCAAGCGAATTCTCCATTACGGTGTTGTTTTCATACAGCTATAGAGATAATTATATATGCGCTATGCATTTCTTTTTTGCTTTCAAGAATCACTTACTTTAATTTCCTTTGCCTTACTAAACATTGCTTCTGCTTTTTAGCAGGTGAAGGGTCATAGGATACAGAGCAGTGTACCCCTGCGGGCATCCTACCAGCTCATTCACTGAAACACAATTCCTGGGTCTGTGTCACTCTAGCAGTAGGAATTCTGCATTGCCCCAGGGAGTCTCTGAAACATTTCAGGCTCAGTGAATCAAGACTAAATAAATACCCAGCTGTGAAAATGCAGACACCTGTCTAAGAGTCACATCAACAGCAACTACCCAACAAGGCAAACCAGCCATAAATGGCAACAGTGCAGTTGCTGCTAGAGGTGCTTATAGCTGTGACAACATAATGTGACAATAACTAATCCTTTACTTAACCTTTGTTTGCCTGTAAAGAGACAGAAGCTTAAAATCTGATTTACGGTCTGATTAAAAATATTATGGCGACTCTTGGACATTGAGTTTGATACTGTGAATCAGCCCATGTGCTGTGACAGGAAACTAAGTTAGATGGTATGAGGAAACACTTTCTGGCTTCTCTCTTATTGCATTGTCCAGCTGTGTAATTCAGCTAAATCACATACATTGGGGAGATATACTAAGCAACATGCACCAGAATTCTATTGCAATTGTGAAATAAAAGTGTCCAAAATGTGTAAAAGTACACCACATTTATTATATGTTTTAGCACCTTCTACACCTATCCTGACAATTTTGAAGGGTGTCTAGAAAAAGCTGATTGTTCTCAGTAAGAGAAATCATGTAATCTTGTAGACATGATACCTTTCAATGGCTAACAAAAATACATGATGTTATAGTGAGCTTTCAAACCTGCTTAGGGTCCTTCTTCAGGCTTAAAGAAATAGATCCCAAGGTGCATGCATATATATATATATATATATATATATATATATATATATATATATATACAGTATATATATATATATATATATATATATATATATATATATATATATATATGAAAAGGCACAGACATGATGTGATTAATTTGCCCTAAAGACAATACCAGAACAAGATGAGCAGAGGAGTAAATACTTAATGAGTCCACTGATAAGGGATGTGAAAGTTTTATGGTCTCTAAATTGGTGTTAGAGGGTCATCAGGCCAGCGTTTTATCTCTGCTCCAGATTTCTCATATTCTCCACTGATGCAAATGGCCCCCTCCGAGGTTCATTCAGCGATAACATCCACAGGGTCACGGGACGAACTCACAGCCAGCCTAAAAGCAACAGCTGAAATACAACATACAGTAAACAGAAACATGCAAAGCAAAACATACATGACCCAATAGCAAAGTCTACATTATCTACCATGCATTATACTTTATCAAAGTGTTCCAAGAGAGGCATAGAGCCCCATTGTTTAGTAGAAATGAAAAAAAAAGCTAAGAAAAAACAAAACAATAGCCTAAAGTTAATACTAATTATTATTGCAAGAGGCCTGAGATTTGCAGTAAATTGCTTTTTTTCTCCTCTCATTTTGGAGAATCAACCCAGTCATGTCTAGTGCTGATAAGTGGTTTAATAGTTTTCAGTAAAGGTCTTTATGTACAGTTTCGGTAAGGTCTTTATAATTGAGTATTCATCCTAAATGGACATCTTATTTCTTCAATGTACAACACGCTTTGTCAAAAACACTTTGGTCTCACAAGCTCATCTGTCTCATCCTTATCCTTATTATTCTCATCCTCACTGTAAAGCAGAAATCTATTAATTCTGCATTTATAAATTCTTAATTTTGAAAAATGAGAGAGTTCAGTGTTGAAAAGTTTAGGCCTGAAATATCACCTCAATTTAAGGCCGGACGCACACAATCAGGTCGGATTCCACAAATGGATTTCCGTAGCGGAAGACCTGTGATACATTGCGGAAAGTAATTGCGAATGGTCACAGAAGATTGCAGATATGATCATTTTTCCGTGCGGATGTATGCATATGCACAGTGCGTCATCCTTGTGTAAAAAAGATCGCAGACAGGGAAAGAACACCAGAAGTATAACATCCCTCAGATAAGTCTCTCTCTCTATTCCTCTCTGAAAATGCATGCCTTTAAATGCCCCATTTTACCGCTGCTCTTCAGCGAAGACAGCGATCGTGGATCCCACAATTAAAATCCATTCATGTGAGACCCCCTTTAAGGCTGTATTAACACAAGCATTGTGAGTTGCATTCAAGATTCTCAGACACAGTGCACATCGCACATTACATAAACACTCTGTCTATCTGCTGTATAGGACACTGCACATTACATGTTCTATTCACATGTGGGACTCACACAGCACTTCTATCACTGCTTCAGGTCAAATGTGGATATTTTAAGTGAAAGGTGGAAAGTCATATGCGGGTATATATTGAATTATTTGGAAATATGTGTAAGTGGTCAATTAGGGGTTAGTTATTGATGTTCCTACCATCTAACACTGTATGATTTAGCAGAATACAACCTAACTCCCTCTCACGCTAGTTAATCATCCCTAGGTAGCTAGGGGATTGGTCAGTTAGTTTGACCCTAGCTCAGTATTGGTAGATACAGAGGGTATAAAAGGTAAAGAGTGGGTGGGGTTAGGGAAATACTTTCACTGTAGCAGAAGTATCACTTAGATCCTACAAGAGAGTGTCACTGGGTAGGTTCTTTTATCTCCTAAAATGTAATTTTTATTCATATATAACTTAAAATTTATTCGACCGGGCTTCCAGACAAACAAACACTTAAATTCACCAAGTAGCACCCTGAGGATGAGATAGATTATCACGTAAAGGAAGGTGTGCACTCCAACCTTCAAACATATAATGATTCTTTGTAAATAAAGTGTTTTTTTACTCCAAAAACTGTACCTCCAATGGCCGAGGAATATGTCAAAACACTTACTCAGAGCTGTACCCAAGTGTATGACTTCCTTAATAGGTAGTCAAAGGTACAAGACTAGGAACCTCAAGACACACCTCAGCATAGGAGTGCAAGAAGGTGCCCTGGTCTGATAGCTCCAACTAGAAGAAAAAAAGAAAAATTATTTTATTCCTCGACCATTTGAGGTACAGTTTTTGGAGTAAAAAAAAAACACTTTATTTACAAAGAATCGTTATATGCGGTTAATCGATATTAAGTTATTTATGAATAAAAGTTACATTTTAAGAGATAAAAGAATCTACCCAGTGACATTTCCAGGTTAAGGGGATATATCTAAAATCTAGCCAGCTCAAGAGAGACTGAAGGAGACTGGGGAGATAAAGGAGATCATCTATTCTAAGCCAGTGTGGTGGGAAGAAGATTACAAAGTGTGAGTATGAGCCCAAAAGAATTATGAAAAGAAAGAGAGGGAAAGGCCAGAGATGAAAGAAACAGAAGTTGAGTTTTGTTGGAGTGTCAGCAGAGGAGAGAGAGAGATAGAGGGTGAGGAGCAAAACAAACGGATAAAGGGAGAAGAAATGTAATTTATCTACCAAACATTTGTCAAAGCCAGGGATGAAAACAGGAAGTGTTTTATTGCAATGTGTTGCCACAGCCCCCCTGAGAAAGTGTTTCAATGCAATTTCTACTAATGTAATTCCAAGTCATATATTAGCTCAAGTCAATGTGATGCAAAAGTTACTGCAAGTGAATGTGAACTGTGGTTGTGAACTGCAAAGTTGCACAATTGCCTCTCTCCCCTGCAATAAAGAGTTAAAAATGGCTTTCATTTAAAGTCTGTCTCCTGTACTACTTCCCATCATCAACAACAGCTGCACTGAGATACCACACAACCCTACAGGAATGTAGGGACTACTACTCTCATTTTTTTTTCGTTTGGTTATCCAATTTTGTGATTTGTTGATTTTTGTCCAGAGTGGGTCCATGCCCATATATGGACTGACGTCACGATAGACTAATCAAACCTATTCGCCGCTGTTTCTCCCTGTTGTTGGTCCACGTGTGGTCAGGTCGCTGCACAATATCCCTCCTTTCTGGCACTACATTTTAGAACTGAGCAGACACACTTGCTCCCTTTGACTTGGTGCTAGATTGTGACACAGCACCATGCTGTTTTTTATCGCCTGCTTCCCAACATGGTTCCTGCCATTGACTTGCAACTATATCTGTTAGATTCTCGAAAATATATATATTTTTAAGAGGCTATGAGTTAGTATATTGTATATTTGTTCTGGCCCATTTGAATGGTGGGTCTTATTCCATGTATAAAATTATTGTACTTTGGTAATGTGGATTATATATGTCTATGGCTGAGGAAGGAACAACATGTTCAGACAAACACATCCTGAGTGACATATTAAAGAATTGTCTTCATATGATATCGCTTTGGAATTTCTATATCTGCCTATTATTATTTGGGGAGCCCATCAGCTAGCTTTTTAGATATCCTTTTATGCTCTACTGTGGTCCTGAAGACTTTAGCAGTTCTCAATCAGTGCATCATACCTTAGCAGTATACCTTGCGGCATCACATCTTGTGGCTTTATTAGGTGTTGTGCTCTTAACGCTATACCATAAGGGCGCCCACCCACTGGCGATTTTTTTTTCTTTGCGTTTTGCGTTTTTTCTCAAGAGCAATTAGAATTGAATGTACTCCTGTCCACTGGCGTTTTTTTTTGCGATGCGTTGCGTTTTTTAACATAGGAACTGTCAGTTGCATATGTGTCCTTATTTTTCTCCTAATGCACCCATGAAAGTCAATGGAAATTAATGGAAAAGCCGCGAAAACGCCGCGAAAACGCGGCAAAAAACGCAGCGAAAAACGCGGGGAAAACGCCGTGAAAACGCTGCGTTTTTCACGCACGAAAATCGCAAACGCCAGTGGGTGGGCGCCCTCAGACAAGAAACTTTTTAGTTTCCTCTATTTTTATCTTTTGAGATATACTATTGTTTTTGATATTCTATAGGATCACACGAAAATAGGACATGCAGCAGTTTTTCAAACTTGGTCCAAGTGAAAAATCACTCATGTAAATGACCACATTCAAATGAATGAGTTCTTTTCCCATGTGAGTTGTATCCATATTGCTGACGGCTGAGAATATTGCTTATGTAAATGCACCCTAAGGACGGATTCAGATGACCCAACATAAAACATCCAATGAAAGAGGGAAGGTGGCTATCTATACCCTGCCTCCCCCGCAAGCAATTTTATAACCTATTCCAAGGACCCCGTCAACCGCTGCCATGACAATTTAGTAAATTCAGTAAATGCAGTAAATTCCCAACAAACATGCCTCCCTCATCTCATATTTCTCAATATTTAAAATTCACCTTTTTCCCCATTTAATAAACTGTTCAAAGGGCGGAAGGGTGGGACTTCCTTGTTCTCCTGCTTCTCTCTTCTTTCCTTTCAGCTCTCCAACATTTGGCCCCACCTATGTTGTGGCCCTTACTTTAGAGTCTGCATTTCAGGTTAGTTTGCATAAACCTAACAATCTATCTATAACAATCTATCTCCTGGAACTATTCCCTGCCTTGCTGCTAAGATATTCCAACACCATCAAGTCTAATTGTGCAATTTTATGTTCCTGTTGTAAAGACCTGCCGACTGCATACCTGCTGCAAATTGGCCAAGAATCAGCACCTGGGTATGCTCTTGGAGTAAAATCCATAGCAAGCATAACACCTCTACTATTTAAAGGGGTTGTCTGGCCATAAACATTAGGTCTCATTACTTCTGTTTGCCCAATACAATGCACTTTGTAATATACATTGTGCATTGTAAATTAGGCAAACAGAAGTTATTCACTTACCTCTTGGCTGCCCCCCCCTGTGTTGCTCCTCGGTTGCCATTGGTTCCGACAAGTCTCTTGTCCTCTTCTTGTCGGGCCAGCTCCAGGTGTTCTCTGCACGGGGACGCGCTTCTTCTACTCCGCGCATGCGCAGTAGATCGTCTTCTGCCGGCTGCTTCAGGAAGCTCTGGTCTGCCTGCAGGGGACACGCGGCCGCGGGATCTTCAGCTGACAGGTAAGGGGAGTGGAGGAGGGGGAGTGGAGTGGAGTGCCGGTCTCTCACGGGGGAGGGGTGCTGCGAGCTGTCAGTAGTCAGGGGTGGGGGTGGGGAGGTGTAGGGGTGACAGACCTGTCAGTCAGTAGTCCTGGGATGGGGGTGAGGGGGAAGGTGGGGGAGCTGCTGGTCGGAGCTGTCAGCCAGTGGGGGGGAGGAGGATGCTGCTGGTCGGAGCTGTCAGCCAGTGGGGGGGGGGAGGAGGATGCTGCTGGTCGGAGCTGTCAGCTGTGGCTTGCGGGGGGGGGGGGGGGCTCTGCTGGTCGGAGCTGTCAGCTGGTGGCTGGAGGGGGAGGGGGCACTGGAGGGGGACACTGTGGGGTGCATGTGTGGAGGGGGCTGTGTGTGTGTCAGTCATGTTTGGTGCTACTTTCACTTTCAATAGCTGAGGATCGCGATTCTCTGCTATTGAAAGTGCTGCTACAGATCACGATCCTGCTAGAGCTGTGACAGCTGTTAGCAGGAGATTCCTTCATCTCCCTGGCATGTCCCCTCATTACTGGACACTGTGACAGGGCTGTCACAGTATCCAGTGATGAGGGGACATGCCAGGGAGATGAAGGAATCTCCTGTTACAGTTGTCACAGCTCTAGCAGGAGATCGCACTGCTCTCCCTGCCCTCTCATTGCTCTGAATGGGACCGGACGGCTGCTGGCTCTATTCAAAGCAGTGAAGCGTGCGTCTGCATTATGACGCCGATCCTCCAGTCATGTGACCGGTGTCATCGGGAGCGCGCACGCTGAGGAGAGAGAGGCAGCAGTGCATCATGGGAACTACCCAGCGGCGCCATCTTTGAAGAATTCTTCAGGCAAACTTTATAAAGGGAAGAAAAGGAATGAAAAGGTAAGCAGAATATCGATTTTTATGGGAAAGGCTGTTGTGTGTGTTGCTTCTACTCCACAGGGCATTAATGGGGGAAAAAAAAATCAGTTTGGGCGGCGGACAACCCCTTTAAGAGTCTGTGGGTATGAATGATCAAGGGTTCTTTAGCAGCTTCACTGAAATGGAGTTTAAAAAAATCAGATTTGATGACGTCAAAAAACACAGCAATTTTATTGTAAACTCTGTGGCACATATCCCAGTGTTTCCTTGTCATATATCCTTTTCCAGGACTTAAACACTGATGGCTTATACTTAGGGCAATCCATTACTGTCTGATTGGTGAGTGTCCAACCCAGCGAGAGCCACATCCTCTTCTTTGTATACACAGGTAGGGTAGCTTCTCTGTATGGATTTACAAATCTGGTACTGTAGCTTAATTCTCTTTCAAGCAAATGGGAAAGATTTTCAGAACCAAAGTTGATAACTCAAGTTGGAGAGGAAGCTAACTTCTAGGAGCCATGGAAATGCCTACTAAGTCATGCGTGCATGGATCCCTTTCCATCTATGGTACATCTCCTGTATATAAAAATTATCTGGCATGCAAATGATAGGTTAAAAATTCCAAACATTATTCCATGTGATTAAAAAGACCTGAAAATATATAGCAGACCATCTGAAACATGTGACCATCTGAATCACGAGAGGTGAGTATAGGGTCTCTAGGTGGGCGCCGGGTCTGATTCCGCTGTGAGTATTCGCAGTTGGAATCCGACCCGGCAGTGGGAATGAGGCCTAAATCTCTCTGTGCCTGTCAAGTCATTGGAAGGGGCTGGCTGTTCTACTCATCTTAATAACTAAGCTAGCCCCTTCCTCTGTCACGGTTGAGGCTGAGGCAGAGAACGGGCCTGGCTTAGCTCCTGAAATCTTCAACTTAGGAACTCTTAAGTGCTCAAACTTGACTATCTCCGGTGGTTGCACTGAAGCAAACAGAGTAGAGGTGCACATGAATGTTCTCTGCTCTGCACACTTCTGGACATGTCAGGGCTACATTCCCAGGAACATATGCTATAAATATGGGATAACTTGCTGTGGTGGGACAACCCCTTTAATAGAATTAAATATATACTTTCTTTTAATTATATGACAAGGTGAAATACATATCAACTGTCCTAATTTATGTTGGTGACCTCCTTATTTCTGATCTTTGTAGTAATATCTTTGTAGAATAGATAATATGCTTTAAGTAGGATTATTTACTGTAGCTGGCTTTGCATACCTCACTAATTCACTAATATCATGTATAAGAAGATAGCAAGTAGAGCAGAAAATGTATTATGAAGATTCTTTAGCAAATGTGACACAGTACAGATCACCCTTTAAGAACTCATCATAGTAATAATTGAAAATGTCTAAATCATGTAAGGTAATATATATAACTCAATTTCCAATTATAAAAAGGTACAGGCAGATGGGTTCTGCCTAGAGTACTAGTAAAAACAATCTAATGTTGTGTTTAGTTATACTATAGCTAATGACTTCACAGTTTTGGCAGTCTATTGATTATTACATCTATCATATCTGATTAATTTGTGTCGTTGTTTAATGATGGGACATAATGTCAGAGTTTTGATTTTTCCAACCTATTTAAAACCTAAGTGAAGATGGTCTAAAAAAACACAAATCGTTCTTTATCTTTTGAGTAATCCTTATATGTAATCTATTTTCTAACATATTATCCAGAGGAAGACAAAAAATTTTTTTTCCTAATTTTAGAGAAAGAATTTGCTTCCCGACTCCAAATATGGCAGTCAGAATAATCCATGGATCAACAACCCTTCTGTAGTAATCTAGTGACTCGAGAGTTTTTGGGTTTGGACTACCTGTTTTTGCATCTGAGTCTTATCGTGGGAAAGAGCTGTTACATAAAGGGTTTCTTACTCTGGATAACTTGTCCTGTCCTCTGTTACTCTGATAATTCATTGATTTGAATGGACACTATCCAATGTTTAATTGGATTATTCAGGCAGAAAACAGCTCATAGTGGTGTCAAAAATAAAAGAGCCATTCTCACCTCACACAATCTCATACTGCTGCCGTTCCACCGGAGCCTGGCTCCCTACTGCTCTCTGCTTCTTGCTGGATTGATGACAGCACCAACACCAGGCACATGTAACCACCACAACCAATCAACGGCTCAGTTCAGCAGGTGATTAGTAGCAGCTGTTACAAGCAGTGGGGGATGAGGTGAGCATAGCTGTTTTTGCTCTGTTGCCACTCTGAGATGCTTTCAATTTTTTTCTACCTGAATGACTTCTTTAATTTCTCCTGTGGTGGCACTGCATAAAAATTAAGCACCAACTGCCAAGTTTCCCCACAGATTACAGCTGACCCAGCAGGAAGACACTTTGTGATTAGCATATTATCAAAGAAATCTTCTAAAAAGTCCTTTCAACAGGAACAGAGGTGTTTTGATAAAATTGGTTCCTGGTATATTAGGCTACATAGTGTCAGAGTGTGTTAGTGACATGCCACATCTGGAGTTCTGTTGTAGGTTTTTGCAATTTATCCAGAGAATTAAACTTGAAACCATACCAAATATTAAGGGCCAGCCCATTACCAAGACCCACTAAAATAATTGGAAATGGAGGTTCTATAGATGAGTTCACATTTGTGACATACAGTTGAAGCAATTGGGCGAAAAAAGGTATTCTTGTTCCAGTTGTTTGTCAGTATTATATTGCCCTATGCAAAGTTATCACAATAAAAAGAAAGCAATTATTGTTACATATAAATGCATATATTTTGAACATTAGCTCCTTAACGATCAGAGTGTTTTGATCCTAAAGGATCAGACACTTTTTACTGATTCTACGTATGTGTTGGTTTTGTGATGTTACTTTTTTTCTTGGGATGCCAGAATAATTTTTGCTGTTTTTTATTTTCTGGAAATATTTGGCTATTTCTTAATAACCTAATATTTTTTTCACTGATATATATATATATATTGGGAGTAATGTGTACAAACAAAATACTTTTTTTTAGTAATTTGTCATTTTTTATTTCAAAAATATTATATTTCTCTAAAATACAATACATCATAGTAACATATTGTGTTAGGCTAAATGAAGACAGTGTCCATCTGGTTCAGCTTGTATCAACCCCCCCTCCCCCCCCCCTCCCCCCTTGTAGGTCCAGAGGAAGGCAAAAAAAAAACAATGAGCCAATTTAACTTGTTTGGAGGGAAAAAATCCTTCCTGACTCCATAATGTCAGCCAGAGTAATCCCTGGATCAACATTTGAGATCAACAACCCGGTTGGACACCTAATGTCTATATCCTGTAATATTATAATGCTCTAGAAAGACATCTAGTCCCCTCTTAAACTCCTCAATGGATTTTACCTTCACCATGTCCTCAGTCACATAATTCCACAGTCTCACTGCTCTTGTAAAAAAAACCCTTCTATGTTGGTGATGAAACCTGCTTTCTTCTAGACATAGAGGATGCCCTCTTGTTACTGTCACAGTCCTGGGTATAAGCAGATCATGGGAGAGACCCTTGTATTGTCCCCTAATGTATTTATACATAGTTATTTGATCGCCCCTTAGCCGTCTTTTAAATAATCGCAATTTTGATAGCCTCTCTGGGTATTCCAGTCCTCCGATTCAGTTTGTTAATTTCGTTGCCCTTCTTTGAACCCCCTCAAGCACTGTAACATCTTTCCTGAGCACTGGTGTCAAGAACTGTACGCAGTATTCCATGTGAGGCCTGACAAGTGCCTTATATAGTGGAAGAATAATGTTCTCGTCCCTCCCACCTATACCTCTTTTAGGGCGAGCACCCACTGGCGTTTGCGTTTCCCGCGTTTTTTCCGCGCGCTTTTCGCGGCGTTTTTCGCGGCGTTTTCGCGGCTTTTCCATTAATTTCAATGGAGAAAAATAAGGACACATATGCAACTGACAGTTCCTATGTTAAAAACGCAAACGCAACGCAAAAAAAACGCCAGTGGACAGGAACACATGTTATCTCTATGCCTGTGCAGGAAAAACGCAAAACGCAAAACGCAAAACGCAGGTAAAAAAACGCCAGTGGGTGCTCGCCCTTAATCCACCCCAAGACTTTATTAGCTTTTGCACCAGCCAATTTGCATTGATTGCTCCAGTTAAATCTACAGTCCACTAGCACCCCCAGGTCTTTTTCCATATCACTTTTCCCTAGCAGTACCATTTAGTGTGTATTGGTGACACCAGTTCTCCTGCCCATGTGCATTACCTTACATTTATCAACATTGAACTTCATTTGCCATTTTTCTGCCCAAGCCCCCAGCTTTTCTGCCCAAGCCCCCTACATTATCCTCTGTTGTATTAATTATCTTGCATAATTTGGTATCATCTGAAAATATTGATATTTTACTCTACAGTTCCTCTATCAGGTCATTGATAAATATATTGAACAGAATGGGGCCTAATACTGAGCCCTGTGGCACCCCGCTAGCGACGGTGGCCCAATCAGAGTACAAACGATTTATTACCATCCTCCGTTTTCTATCTCGGAGCCAGTTCTTTACCCAGATATACATGTTTTCCCCTAGACCAAACTGCCTCATTTTATATATCAGCCTATTATGCGGCACGGTGTCAAACGCTTTAGAGAAATCCAGATATACGAGATCAATAGACTCTTCCAGGTCCAGCCTAAAACTTACTTCATCGTAGAAGCTGATCAAATTGGTCTGACATGATTGACCCCTCACGAACCCATGCTGATGAGGGATTATACTGTTGTTTTCCTTGAGTTATTCTAGGATGGTGTCTCTCAGAAACCCCTTGAATATTTTTCCAATTATTGAAGTGAGACTTACCGGCCTGTAGTTACCAGGCTCTATTTAGAACCACTTTTTGTATATTGGAACCACATTGGCAATGCACCAATCCAGTGGTACAACCCCGGTCTCGGTAGTGTCCATAAATATAAGACATAGAGGTCTATCTATCACGTTACTTAGTTCCCTTAGGGTGCATTCCATTTGGACCTGGCGATTTATTGATTTTAATCCTCTTTAACCGGCTCTGCACTTCCTCCAGTGTTAGGCATGCAATATTTAGCAGCGGGCTCATTTTATTCTCCTGCATCTCGTATAACATTTATTTTTCATTCGTGAGTACACTTGAAAATAATCTATTTAATAGATTTGCCTTGCCCCCAATGTCTTCTATGGTTTCTCCTTCATTATTTGTGAGAGGGCCAGTGAATAATGGTTTAGGATTATTTTTGCTCTCTTTGGAGATCAGTCTTTCTGCCTCTTCCTTAGCAATTTTGATCTTTTCTTTACATATTTTATTTTTTCCCCTGTTTGATTTTAACGCTTCTTCGCTGCCTTCTTGTTTTAGTAGTTTAAACGCTTACTTTTTTCATTTATTGCCCCCCTTTCAATCTTGTCGTGCCACATTAGTTTCCTTCAACTTGTATTTCTTTTGTTTTTAAATGGAATGAACTGCTCACATGAGGCGATTAGGATGTTTTTAAACTTTTCTGATTTGTCGTCTGTATTGTTATTTATGAGGATGTTAACCCAATTAATGTTACTGATAGTAGTTCTGAGCTGATCTAATTTTGCTTTACTAAAGTTTAGTTTTTTTGTCACTCCTGATAAGGCTTCTTGTTGAATGACAGCTGGAAATTAATTATATTGTGGACACTATTTCCCAAGTGTCCCTGCACCCCCGAGGTTCTGTCTGGTTTGTTAGTTAATAATAAGTCCAGAGTGGCCTTCCCTCTAGCTGGCTCCCTCACAAGTTGGGTAAGTGAGCTATCTTTAATTGTTCTCAAGAAATTATCGCTTTTCACTTCAAGCTAACCCACTTTACCGATCAGACTTCTTGCATTCGTTGGCATACAATTTATACGGTTGTTGTTTATATTCATTGGGCTACTAATGGTACTATTGGCTGTTTTATCAGTACTAACTGTACTAACCCCACCCCCTGCTTGACCCCCATTCCCCTTACTTGGTCCCAGGTCACTATCTACACTGTCTACCACCCTGTTTCTCTTTTTGTCCTCTCCCAGTTCCTAGTTTAAGCACACCTCCAGCCTTCTAGCTATCTTCTTCCCAGCACAGCTGCACCCTCCCCATTAAGATGCAGCCTGTACCTATGGTAGAGCCTGTAGCCGACAGCAAAGTCAGCCCAGTTCTCCAGGAACGCAAACCCCTCTTTCTTACACCAACTCCAGAGCCACTTGTTTACCTCCCTAAGATCCTGCTGCATTTCTAGTGTGGCTTGTGGTGTAGGTAGTATTTCCGAGAAAACTACCTTGGAGGTCCTCTCCCTAAGCTTAGATCCTAGGTCCCTGAAGTCGTTTTTGAGGGACCTCCATTAATCTCTAATTTATTCATTGGTGCTAATGTTCACCATGACCGCTGGATCCTCACCAGCCCCTCCGAGTAATTTGTCAATCTGATCCACAATGTGTCGAACTCGAGCGCCAGGAAGACAGCACACCTTTCGACGATCCCAGTCTTTGTGGTATCTATCCCCCTTATAATTTAATCCCCCACCACTAGGACCTATCTAACCTGCCCTGCACTCCCCATCCCCTTCTCACTGGAGTAGTCATCTCCCTGGCGTTCAGAGGGCATGTCATGCTGCAGTGGTGCTGGCTCTGTAATGGCATCCCTCTTATCTGCCAATTTTGTAAACTTGTTGGGTTGTGCCAGTTCAGGACTATGGTTCTCTTCACTTTACCCCTTTTAACTGTCACCCAGCTAGCTGCCTGCTTCCCCTGCTCTGCCGAACTACCATCCACCCCTGTCTCTACCCCAGCGAGTGCCTGCTTAGTGAGCAGCAAACTCCTTTCCATGTTGTCAATGGTTCTTAGTCTAGCCAGTTGCTCATTTAGATCCAGGATTTAAGCTTCCAAATGTGCAATGAGCAGGCATCTTGTGAGCAGTATGCACCCTCGATTGGCTGATCAAGGACTGCGTAAATGGCACAAGTAGCACACATCAATAGATTTGCCATTTTGTTTCGGACATTTTGCTATATAATTTGTATACTCTTAAATTGCAGGTTGGATATGCAAATGGTAAATTATTTTTAATGCATCTTCTTTTTTTAACATCTATGTTCCCCATGACATCACATAAGACCTCTGGGGGACATTTACAATGTTATTTTCTTTTTTTAATTCACAGTTTTCCACTGTAACTGAGACATCCATAGGAGCCCCAGTTACAGGGGAAAACATTCCCCCTTAGTGACAGAAGTGACTAATGGAGCTGGCATGGTGTCTACTAAGCCCCTGCTGCTCTGACATGATATGGGTCACTAGTGATCATATGACCGCCGAGTCCCATGCAGGAAACAGTACTGCCACTTCCTGTATTGTCTAAATAGCCCTATTTAGCCTGTAAAAAAAGCAGGCAGAAGTGGTTAGAAAACACTTGTGTCTTCCTCTTCAGGTTGTTCATCTGACCTCCTCCTGGTAGATTGTAGGAGCAGGTGCCTAATCCATAACAGGTTAAAACGTCATCAATCAGCTCTCATTTTTTTTTACAAATTTAGGCTAGGAGTGAATTCAAAAAGAATGGGACATCTAAAGTTAAGGTCTATATTTTTCCTTCTTGCTGGACCCACTTCTGATTTTGGATCAAATAAATTACACCAGAACCTGTTGTGGTGTTTTTCCCAAAAAATGCTGTGCATGAAATTATCCATTGAGTGTAAGTACTTTGAAATAAGAGCATCGACCAACAAATGTGTAACGTCTATGGGCCTCTTTAGTGCTGCAATGGGATTGAAAAGAGTTCAAAAAAGTAATATAATGAAATGGAGCCTTTACAGGTGAAAAAATGATTACATTGTAAACTGTCATGACTGTTGATGCTCAATTTCTATATCACACCCACGCCAAACATATGTCTTCTTGATGTCAACGAACGACTATTATCCTATGATGATCCATTTATATAGATATCTTGTTTAAGCAGCAGGATTTCTGCACATGAGGGCCAGAAAAGGAAAGCTGAATATAGTCACCGCTATTATATACCTTTTCTCCCTGTCTACTTCTTACTTTTTACCAATTTTTCTCTTTTAATTTTTCCCGACTTCCTTTCTACTGTGGGGCAGGCTCTGTTTAAAGTCCTTTCTCCTTGCAGAGCACACACAGTCACGGCTGGCTAAGCTCTGCCTAATTAAATAGCTTTAGAATAATGGTATTTTATAATGATAGCTTTATAAAAATCTTCATCGGTGCTATGTTTAAGCAGAAAGAGAGAAGCATCCCTCCCCAGGGAAATCACAGCAGGAGTTTCTACAGCTCAGGCCAACTGCTTCGTTATGTAAGGTGGCATAATTATTACGGTTTTATTAGAATTTAAATCTTGCAGTAGCCCCATTGTGTCATTAGGTGACAGTTTTTCCATTCTCAGCCGTCACTGAAAATGGTATTTTTCAAGGTCAATAAGGATTGCCTCCAACTGGAGAGAGATGCGGAGCTTTTCCAAGAAGCCAAAGGGTTAATAACGGCAAGCTTACCTGCGAGATTCACTGAAGAAAAGTATCTCTGTGTCATGAAATGTAGCACGTGCCGGTGTGACATGCAGGAAACCATGTACTAGCTTACCCACATTGCGTTAGGGGGTTATTTATATTAGGTTACAATGTGTGGTTAAATGGCATGAAAATTAGTCACAGTTGTTGCTTTATTATGTACAGTAATGGGTGATGTAGGACGTGTTTCTGGCCCCTTTGTGACATGCACAGAAGGTACAATCATCATTCAGGTAGTATTGTATGCGTAATAAGAGGAACAATGGATTTAGCAGGAGTTATGAATATGTTCTTGTAACATATAATAATATTATTTTTAATAGTGTTATTCGAGTTTCTGTATAAGTTTTAGTTGTATGAATTCTAATGTGACAGGTGGTGAGGAAAGGGTAAAGTTGTCAAAAAAAGCCATTGGCCACAAAAAATACCAAAAATAAGGAACAGCACAAGATATGCACTAAGTTCTAGTGTGTTTCCCTATTGACCTGCAGCTAATATTTGACCATGGCATGTTTTGCTTAAAAAATGAAGCAAAAAGATTGGGAAAAACAGCATAAATAAGCTGTGTGCAAAACCACACTAAAGTTATAGCATGTTTAGTGCCAAAAATGCTTTATCTAGAAACAACATTGCAAAAATAGAACACTTTTCATGCTTAATTCCAAGAGCAGGGCTGAATGGTACATAATTTATCATTGGGAGAGTAGGTTACTTCTAAGGTATAAGTGAGCAATTTAGGCCGGTTTTATACGGGTGAGAAAATCATGTGAGATTTGTATGTTGCGAGACACACAAATCTCGCACGAATTTGAACCCCATTCATTTGAATGGGTTTATACACATGAGCGATGTTTTCCCCACATGGCACTACAATGCGAAGCTATGCGAGAAACACATCACAGCATGTTCTATTATCCTGCGATATCGCCAATTGTCTTCAATGGGGCCAGTGGCAGCAGCACCGACCTCATTGAAAGCAATGGGGGAACACCGCGATCCTCTGTGACTGCAGTGGCAGGGGACTCCTTCATCCCTGCGGGGAATCCCTTTACCCCATCATGTCTGAAGGGATTCTCCACGAGGAAGAAGGAATCCCCTGCCACTGCTGTCACAGAGAATTGCGGAGTTCTCCCATTGCTTTCAATGAGGCCAACGCTGCTGCCGTCGGCCCTATTGAAGGCAATGGGATGAAGGGATTCCCCACTGTGATGCGAGGCAGTTTTAACATGATAGTGCCTTGCATCCATGGGGCTTTCACGTGGTGGAAAGTGTGATATTGGGCCGTGAATCGATCGTGGTGGAATGGCCCGATATCGGCCCTCACCCGTGTGAAATCAGCCTTAGACATACAATGAATCATCAGGATATAGAACAATGTACATCGTATCTAGGAAGAGAACTGAGTATAACAGTAGAAAGTTATGAATGAGGAAAGGGATAGGTTAGAGAAGGATATATAGTAGGTGACTTTATCCATATCTGGTATTCCTGTTAAATAGGAATATAAAGAATATTGCATTACAAAGGTTAATAAGAAAGTTATACCGGAAGCTCATGTAGCAATAACCATGACGGAGACCTGTGGAGTCTAAATAGGTAATCCAGGGCTGCAATGTCAATAGAATGGCTTTTATTGGATTGTATTAGTTCCGTGCCGAAGGCATGATCACATTGACTGGGATTGGCATAATCAGAGGCATAACGTGAAGCTCCTGGGCCCCAATGCAAGACATGTAACAGGGCCCCCAACCATAATGCTTTATTCATAGTACTGGACCCCCTATATGGAGAAGAGATGCCGTATGGGCCCCCTAAGGCTCCTGGGCCCGGGTGCAACCGCACCCCCTGCATCCTCTATAGTTATGCCAGTGGGCATCATGATACCAGCCTAGCTCCACCTACTGATTCCGTCCGGCACACCACAACAGGTGGCATGTATTTTTTTCATAGATCATTATATATGTGACCCTGTTAGTCATTGCTGAGACTGAAAAACTAGGAGATTTCCACTGGGTAGTGACATGCATTCTAGCAGCCATACATATGAAGTGGTGAGGTGAGATTAATGACTAGACAGGGGAGATATTGATGTCTATTACTTTCTTTATGCTTGGATGCATATTACAATATAGGATTTCTGATTTATTATGCAGTAGTTGATTTTAAGACCTGAGACCATTGCAAACTGGTCTAACAATACGACGAGGTGGGGTAAAGATGATAGGGATTTTCTCAGTGTCAATAAATCATCTGCAAACAAGCTTAGTTTATAATCACTGTCACTGATTCTGACTCCCATAATGAGGGGATTTGTGAGAATGGATACAGCTGGGAGCTCCATAGCAATGGCAAAAAGACCAAGGTTATGGCATGTTTTGATGCAGGTTTTTCAGCCAAAACCAGAAGTGGAACCAGCATAAAGGAAAAGTATTTCCTTTATACTTCATATTCCTTTTGAATCTACTTCTGGCTTTGGTTAAAAAAAAATCTTCATCAAAAACTACATGTGTGATTTTAGCCTTCGGATGACTTCATACATAACTTAAAAGCCTGTTTTTGCAATGTTTTACTGTTTTTTTTTTGCTGCAGAAAAATGCCAGAAATACCAGAAAAACACCACAAAAAAACCAAATTTTTCCTAAAAAATACATGCATGTATGAAGTATGAAGGCTAGAATCAACCATGCAGTTTTTAATGTGTTTTATTTTAAGCCAAAGCCAGAAGTTGATTTAACAAGTAGAAGAAGGTTAACAGGAGAAGTGGATGATGTGGACTTACAGGGTCTCTAACACATTTAGCTTAGTGCTAAATCAGGCAGCAGAATCTAGGGGATGGTGAGTTCTTCACTTATAACCTCCACAAGGGGGTATGGCCCCCAAAGTAGTCCTGATTATAAACAATTGGCCTATAGATGCACTTTAGTCCCCAGGACTCAGTACCAAGGAGACAGGCAGGAACGGTAGTGCTTGGGTCAAAACTGTCAGGCAACGTTTTGTCATTAGTCAGGACATACAGCAGATGAATAGATGGGGTGAAATATACAAGCCTGTTCAGTAATTAGAGAAGCAGGAACTAACGCTTTTGCAGACTGCCAAATCCAATGGATCTTATTGATCATGCAAAGTGAGATAGTGAAAGGGTTCTTTAAAAAACTGGGGTATTTTGAGTATTGGCTGCAGTCAGGAGTAATTTACAGGAACTGGCTATTGAGGACACTGGAAGTCATGGCCAGACTGGGGTGGCACATCAGCAGAATGGGAGCAGGGAGCAGGACACTGGGTACCAGGATATGTGAGTGGGGAAAACACTACAATATATGTAATAGTTTAGGTACAACCCCAATTCCAAAATAGGTAAGGCACAACTCCAATTTCAAAAAGTTGGGCCAGGGCCGTGTATACCATTGTGCAGCATCCCCTCTTCTTTCTACAACAGTCTGTAAACGTCTGGGATGTGAGGAGACCAATTGCTGGAGTTTTGAGAGAGGAATGTTGTCCCATTCTTGTCTGATGCAGGATTCTAGCTGCTCAACAGTCAGATTTTTAATTTCAAAATGTTCTCTATTGGTGAAAGGTCTTGACTGCAGGCAGCCAGTTCAGCACCGGGACCCTTTTTCTGAGAAGCCATGGATGCAGTATCTGGTTTAGCATTGTGTTGCTGAAATATGCAAGGCTTTCCCTGAAAGAGACATTGTCTGGATGGGAGCATGTGTTGTTCTAAAACCTCTATATACTGCTCAGCATTGATAGTGCCTTTCAAGATGTGTAGGCTGCCCATGCCATAGGCTAGTGCCTATGGTATTGCATTAGTATGCAACCCAATGCCATCAGTCATACAGGCTTTTGAACTGTGCACTGATAATGGATGGTCCCTCTCTATGGTTTCCAAAAATAATTTTGATTTATCTGACTTCTGAGCAGTTTTCCATTTTGCCTAAGTCCATTTTAAATGAGCTTTGGCCCAGAGAAGATGCCGACGTTTCTGGATTGTGTTGATATATAGATTCTTCTTGCATGATACAGCTTTAACTTGCATTTGAGGATTGCACGGCTAACAGTGTTCATAGACAATGATCTCTGGAAGTATTTTTTGAGCCCATGCCGCTTTCTAATGCAGTGATGCTTAAGGGCCCATTGATCTCAAGCATCCAATATTGACCATCGGCCTTGACCCTTGAGTACATGAATTTCTCCAGATTTTCTGAATGTTTTGATGATATTATGTACTCGAGATGGTAGGATATTCAAAGTCTTCACAATTTTATGTTGAGAAATATTTTTCTGAAATTGTTTCACAATTTTTAGATGCAGTTTTTCACAGATTGGTGAACCTCTGAACATCTTTGCTTCTGAGAGACTCTGCCTCTCTTACAAGCTCTTTTTATTTACATGAAATGTTTTGCTGCCATCAATTTCTAAATGAGGTTTTTTTCATGAAATGCATTATGTTCTATTGTGAATAAAATATGGTTATGAGATTTCCAAATTATTGCATTTTTTTTTCTTTGTACATTTTTACATTTTACACAGTGTCCCAACTTTTTTGGAATTGAGGTTGTAGTTTTGCTCCTTTAATATTGCCATACATAGTGTATCATATCAGCAGAGCTTATTACCTGATTAGCATTAGACTACATTCTCATCTATGTGCTGCTTTCCCTTTCCAGAACATATTTTGCTGTGGCAAAACTGTTATGTTGATAAAATTAATTAGGAACTCTTCGCCTATACTTTTTGAGCAATAATTCAAGAGCAAATTTCATATCAAACTATTAAGCAATGCAGTTTATACTGTAATATTGCCAACCTGAGCCAAAAGTGTGTCATCTTGGCATACGTTTAACAGGATTATGTCTGGATATCTTCTTTTTGAAACGTATTGAAAAGACTAACTGTAGAAATCTTATGCCCCACGTCACTAGGAGAACACATGCAAATTCATGACATCTTTTTGCAATCGTGTGCATTTTTATCCATTGAAAACCAATTTTTTTTCTGTTCGTTTGGCTCAACTGCATGTCTGAAATGTGAAGTCACCTATAGCACCTTCTTTGCCTATGATGTCAGCTTGTGTCTTAGCACTCTACTGGTCCCAAATCTTTGGTAAGATCCTAGGATCGATTCTCTGGTTAAATAGCAAGGAATCAAAGAGTACAGTAAGTTTGCCCATACATGTTCAACAGCTGTTGGTCAAAAACCTTTTCGAAATATGGAGTTATTTCTCCAGACTCCCGCATACACATGATGTCTTGGTTCGGCTGAACTTTAATGTGGTTTAAACAGGAACAGTGAAGAAAGTCACGAAAGACAACTCTGGCAGAACGTATCTCCAGGGAAGACAGAATGATCGGCATTGAAATTCAAGTTGCCTGATCCTATTTTCTTCCTCAGCCATCTTTTGGGGGAAAATTGGAAGGCCCGCATATGCATAATACTGTCATTTGGTCACCAGTATCTGAGGATTCAGGCAACCGTTGTCTACTGTGTATGGGGGCCTTACGACTCCAGATGTGACACTTCACTATACACTCTGACACTGTCCGATGACTACTGACACTCAGATTGTGTAGGGGCATACTAATAAGAAAGGGAAATGGTAACTTGTCATCTTAGAAATGGTAAATTGTCAACTTATTCATACATTTCCAGGAGGAATGAATCAATGCAGAGTTCTAACGAAGATGCTCTAGAATTGTTATTTCATTGGCAATATAAGTACACAGTGTTCCATTCAAACTTCCCACATTTCAGTGAATCAATATAAAAGCTTATGATGAATGAGGGATTGTAATTAACACTAGATGAAAAAATGTCAAAGAATTTTGGGCATCATTTATCAAACCTGTTTAATAGTAAAATTGTCTTTGTTGCCCATAGCAGCCAATCACAGCTCAGCTTTCATTTTATCAGAGTAGCATACGAAGAGAGAAGCCGGGCTGAGATTAGTAGCTATAGGCAACAAGGAAAGTTTTACTGCTAGATATTTTTGATAATTGAGGCCTTTTGTCTCATAGGTTTTGTCTCATTTTAAAATTCTCGCTAACCATGCAGCACCTTGGTAGCATGAAGCAAATGGCGCCTCCACAACAACATGCACAAAGGGTAGTATAATATTCTGGAAATCAAAATCAATAATTTTAGTGCAAAAATATTACTGACTAAGGCACAGAGGAGATGGACCTAAGGGAAAAATAATTAAGGTGTGGTTCCAGAAGCTCTCGTGACTGGCAGTGTTCTGAAACAGTCTGGGGGAGCTCGTCAAAGTTTTTTCATTGAGAAAGTAGGAGAAATTCAAACAGGGTTTCAGAAAAATCTAGAGAAATCAATTAGCCAAGTATTAAGACACATTAATTAAAGGGGTTGTCCCGCGCCGAAACGTTTTTTTTTTTTTTTTAACCCCCCCCCCCCCCCCCCCCCCCCCCGTTCGGCGCGAGACAACCCCGATGCAGGGGTTAAAAAAACAAACCGGGTAGTACTTACCCGAATCCCGGTGGTCCGGCGTCTTCATACTCACCTGCTGAAGATGGCCGCCGGGATCCTCTCTCTCTGTGGACCGCAGGGCTTCTGTGCGGTCCATTGCCGATTCCAGCCTCCTGATTGGCCGGAATCGGCACGTGACGGGGCGGAACTACACGGAGCCGGCATTCTGCACGAGCGGCCCCATTGAAGACAGCAGAAGACCCGGACTGCGCAAGCGCGACTAATTTGGCCATTAGAGGCCGAAAATTAGTCGGCTCCATGGGAACGAGGACGCCAGCAACGGAGCAGGTAAGTATAAAACTTTTTATAACTTCTGTATGGCTCATAATTAATGCACAATGTATATTACAAAGTGCATTAATATGGCCATACAGAAGTGTATAGACCCACTTGCTGCCGCGGGACAACCCCTTTAACATACCACCACCAACAATGTATCAAGTACTGCATAAGCAGCTTCGTATCTATCCTTATAAAGAGCAAATTGTCCAAAAAGTGAAGCCAAATGACAAGCTACATAGACAGGAATTTGCTACCAAAATGCTTGATCATATCAACACTGACAGTCACTTTTTTGTAAAAGTTTTGTTCTCAGATGAGGCTACATTTCATCTGTCAGGTATGTCAATCTGAATAATGTGTGGATTAGAGATGAGCGAGCGTACTCGGAAAAGCACTACTCGCTCGAGTAATTTGCTTTATCCGAGTATCGCTGTGCTCGGGTCTGAAGATTCGGGTGCCGGCACGGAGCGGGGAGCTGCAGGGGAGAGCGGGGAGGAACGGAGGTAAGATCTTTCTCTCCCTCTCTCCCGCCCGCTCTCCCCTGCTCCCCGCTGCGACTCACCTGTCAGCCGCAGCGGCACCCGAATCTTCAGACCCGAGCACAGCGATACTCGGATAAAGCACATTACTCGAGCGAGTAGTGCTTTTCCGAGTACGCTCGCTCATCTCTAGTGTGGATAGATATGGAAAACTGAAAATCCCCATGTCTACAGAGAAAATGTCTGATAAATTGAACTTTTGGTGTGGTGTAATGAAGGACAGAATTATTGTTTCTTTTTTTGGTGAACATACAATAACTGGTCCCATATACCATCACATATTGGAACAGTTCTTTTATCACAAGTACCTAATACCATGATTCTGCAAGATGAGGCTCCACCATATTGGAGTATATATACTCAGAGTTCCCTCAATAACACCTTTCCAGATCAATGGATCAGACACATTTGACCAACTTGATGGCCATCTTGTTCACCGGATCTTACTCCACTGTACTTCTTCTTCTGGGGTTACATGAAAGATAGTGTATTCATGACTACAGTGAATGATCTCTCAGATTCACAAGCACACACCTGTGATATGAATGTTACTTTAACATTGGACATGTTGCAGAGAACATGGGAAGAAATTGAGTACAGACTGGATAGTTGTTGCGTTGGTGCTGGGATTGCTGCCTTGCTGACAAGTCTGGTTTTGGAGATAGTTCTACATCTTCTGGCTCAGTGGGTGTGGTATTAGGTGTGACTGGCTATTTAATCTGGCTGGATACTGAGCTGAACTGCTGTTGATTGTCAGTCTCTCCCTGGCTGACCTTGCAGTCAGAGCTTGGTCCTGGATTGCTCAGTTACCTGCTGCAACTCAAAGATAAGTGCTGCATTTGTTTACTTTTCAAGTTTTGGTAGTCTTGTGTTCTTTCCCTTTCCCATGTAGCGTCAACTAGGGGCAGAGGAAGGCAGTCAGGACCGTCCTTATCGGGATGATCGCCCTGCTTTCAGGCAGGGTCCTTCCCTGAGTTTTGGTTATATTTGGGACAGTGGTTCCCATATTTTGGTTCTATTTTTTGTTTTGTCATTTTATTCTTTTGTATTTGTGGGAGATCTGCGGACAACAGATCCAGCGTATCTAGGTTGGGCGCGACAATAATGTTTATGAAACTATTGGGACATATGTACAGATTTATTAGGGCTTATGTAAACACACGTTATTGTGCACACCACACTGATACTAGAACCCATTGATGGGCTCTCTCACATTACGCAGCTTTGCGCATGCATTTCAAGAGAGCAAAAAAAACCATGTTTTATATTGGTGCGCATTTGCGCAACAAAGGTCCCCAAAGGATTCTGTGGGGGGCGCAAATTTGCACATAAGTACATGCAGGTATGCGCAAAAAACTGCACATATATGCGAACATGGCACCTCATTTGGCTTAATAGCCATTTAAATCAGAGCTGGGGTGATTTCCCTAACCATGTAAAGAAGAGGTGCCTGTGCAAATAAGTACAGCATTTGTACAGGAACGCATGCAAAAAGTCTCCTCCACAGCTCAAAAACATTGCCACTACCAAGTGCATTTTAGCGCTTACGCTCATCTGAAAAAGCCCTTAGTATGTGCCACAAAAAAAATGTTGAGTTGTTCTTACATTTCCTGCAGTTTTATTCCTTTTTCCTACCATTTATACTTTTGGCCTTGTGAACTGATAAAATGTGGGAAGTCTGAACGGACATGCCAGGACAGGGAATATTGCTATTTAAAATGAAAATACTTGTTTTATTTATTCCCTAATCTAACACCTGATTTTCCTTTCTTTTCTAGTCTAAGAAGTTTCTTACAGTATTACGACTTTTAACTCTATAACACTGTTCTGGGTCAGAGTGGTGCTTACTTACTGGATATCCGCGTAGACATTGGATATATCAAAGAGTAAGGACACAGTATTACAGATGTCAACGTCTTAATACTGAAGGGAACTTCTAAGAATGACAGAAATAGGAAAGTCTGGGGATTTAAACTTCCAATTTATAGACAAAAGGACTCAGTCTTAGACCTGAATTTATGAGGTGTTACCACAAAGACACCCTTCACACCATTGTATTACAGTAGACTGACTGCAGATCTCTGAACTCTTAAGTCATTACCTATATTGTACTTTGGTGGAAGTTTTCATTGTTCTGGCTTATCTTAATGAGATATGTGTTATATGTCTTTATGCAAGCTCTAGAGATGAGCTAGCGTACTCGTTAAAGCAAATTACTCGAGCGACTGTCACCATTTTCGAGTACATGCCTGCTTGCCTGAAAAGATTCGGGGGCCGGCGGGGGTGAGCGGTGGGGAAACAGGGGGAGATCTCTCTCTTTTCCCCCGCTCCCCCTGCTCACTCCCGCAACTCACAGCTCACCCCCGCCGGCCGCCGAATCTTTTTGAGCAAGCAGGCATGTGCTCGAAAATGGCGATACTCGCTCGAGTAATTTGCCTTAATGAATAGGCTTGCTCATCTCTAAGTTTTAATAATGTAGGGCTCCACAGTGACTGTTAGGCCACATTTACATGGACAAGTACCATCCAATAGCAATATGGACAAACTCGCATATGAAAATAACACATTCATTTCAATGTGTTTATTTGCATGATTGATTTTTCTCTCTGACCTATAGTCCGAGATAGAAAACTTTAGTTCCCAGGGGAGGAAAACAGAATTGCATAGCACTTGCTTGCAAATGCGAGTCTCATGTGAGTGCAATTTTTCTATTTTTACTATTGAAAAAACATGGGATTTTCACACACATGAAAATCATGCGTAGAAAAAAACAAACTTGCGTGTTGAGCAATGTAATGCGTTTTTCTCACAATGCATCACAAGTGCGATATCTGTCCAAAGTTCTTGGACCAATATTCGCCTGTGTAAATACCGCCTTAGCCATCCAGGAGCGGTTAATAAAATTGCTAGATTCTCCCAACTCCCATAAGGGAGGCTACACATACAGAAGAAAATATATTAAGACTGGCATTTCTGCCTTTGCACGATGCAACTAATACATGAAGAGGGGCATGGGTCTTCATGCATAAGGCAAGTCTTGGCTCCTCCGAGCGCCTATACAGAAATGTACACCAGATCCAATCTGGCATTCCTTTCTGGTAAAATATATGCCAGTTTTAAGTGTAATTTATAAATAAATTTGTCGGCCTAGGGTGGACACGCCCCCTTCCTGATGAACCACGCCCCCTTTTAAAAAATTGCCAGATAGCAAAAAGTCACATATACTTCCACAAATCCCCACTTGCACAAATATTGGTAAGTTTTTTACACTAGGAACTGGAGTAAAGTCCTTTACAAAAATGTCCCCACAGAGTTTTATTGGCCAAATATTAGCTGTAGATAAATAGGAAAATATGAACCACACAGTGTATTTTTTTTCTTTAAATTTTTTTTTTTTTTTTCTAGGTCAATGACATTTTATTCCAATTGCAGCACACTGTTGGGTTTCTTTTCTGGTATTTTAGCATAGGCTTCTCTATACGAAAATGGCAGACATATACAAAATGTGAAAATTAAATAAAATACCAAACAAAAAACACTTCTAAAAGGCATTGCTCATATACCAGCTAGAAAATCACTCACTTTTTTCCATGAATTTTTAGTGTACAGAAACACCAACATGAAAGAACCTAAAAGTACTTCCACATGTGCGATCGCGATTTTTCACATTGGAAAGTTTGCTAAGGATTTTGGTAGGACTCTGCTTCATGATCCACACTGAAACTCTGCATTAAAATACATATGTAACGAATGCTGATGCAGATTTTAGTGTTGGTTTTGATGTGGTTTCCCCTCACCATGATTTGAAAAACGTAAAGTTGTGCTGAAAAGCTTTTTTTTCCAAAACAAAATAAATCTCACCCTACACTACTGATATTGTTAAATGTTATAGATTTCTTCAGCCAATTCTGCTGCAGCAATTCTAAATCGTGTGAACATACCCAATGGTTGCGACCTAAAAATCCACAAAGAATTGAATCTGCAGCACATAAGCACCATTTGCACCTCAAATCAGCACCCATATCTGCATCAAAAATGAATATAAAGCATTTAGGGTTTGGTTAGATGAGCGATTTTTAAGCGCATGAATAGACAAGCTAAAGAAAATCACCGGACGCATGTGTTAAAACCACGTGCCTGAAGCTAAAAATGAAAGCTATGTGAAAGGATCACTATCCACTGCTGTGGCTTTGACAACTGCAGCAGGGGATTCCATGGATGTGAAACCCCTGGATGTGACAGTTGTTGTCAATGGGGCAGGCAGCAGAACCGGCCCCATTGAAAACATAGCGAGGAGATTGTGCTCCTCTGTCACTGCTGTGGCAGGGGATTCCTTCATCTCTGTGGTGAGTTCCCTCACTGTCACAATGTTCAGTGATGAGGGGACTCCCCGCGGGGATGAAGGAATCCCCTGCCACAGCTGTCACAGCAGTGATCTTCTTCCATTGCTTTCAATCAGAGGCAGCGCTTCCAGGGACAGGAATTTTTCAATCCCCAGGCAGAAGAAATGAAGACGAACAGTGCCGAGGACCTGGGAAGAAGACGTACCAGAGCTGGACAGTGCTTCTAGGTGACTTTTTTTTCCCCTGCAGCTAGGTCTCATTCTTGGGGTAGGGCTTATATTTTAAGCCCCCACCCCGAAAATCCCTGCAGAGTCTGCCTTCATCCCATTTCTTTCAATGGGGCAGCACCGCCTGCCCCATTTGAAGCAATTGAAGAAAATCACTGCTGTGACAGCTGTGGCAGGGGATTCTGTCATCCCCCGTGGGGAGTCCCCTCATCACTGAACACTGTGACTCCCCACAGGGAGGAAGGAATCTCCTGCTACAGCTGTAACAGCAGTGGCAGAGGAGCGCGATCTTCTCCCTGTTTTCAATGGAGAAGAAAGCTCCGCTTTTTAAAACGCTGTCCTATCGGACACATGAACGCTTTGATTGGAAAGCATTGGGTCTAATAGAACCGTTTTTTAACACACCTACCTATTCATGTACTAAAAAACTTTGACTGCGGCCTTATAAGCAAGTTTTTTTGTGGCAGATTTTTCTATTTTGCTAAGGCCATGCTCACACATAGCAGATTTTTGAAGTGAAACTTGTGCTGACATTCTGTTGATTTCAGATCTGCAGTGTACATAGAACATCAATTCCACTGCAGATTTTGTGTGGATTTTTCTGTACCATGCAGAGGGAAGAAAAGAGAGTTGGGACATGCATACACAACCAGACACCAACATCAAACAGGAATAAATCAGACTTGCATACAAATATCCACAGGGAAACAGGAACATCAGACCCAAAAACTCGGTGGATCATACTTACCAATTTACTAAACAACCAGACAGATGCAAATATCTATAAGTAGGTATGAGGAACTTGTTAGTATTTTAACCAAAACATATAAGCTCACAAACCCACATCAAGGGTCTCATTGTCTTGCAAGTCCCTACACTAACAAGACAAATACAACAAAAGAAAGGGGGAACCAAGGGGCCAACTCTCTCTACCCTATATGGTTATGAGTAGGAGCATCAGACAAGGGAAATACAACATAATACACACCAAACACCTTCAGTCATACACTGAACGAGACACTGTTCACACTAAGCGTAGTTCTCCCCTAAATACATATACTGAATATGACCCTGTTCATACCGAATGACTGCAACATAAATGGAACACGAAACAGAACTAGTCATAGTTCACATCAAGTGCAGTCCATGCCTTCAGATATACACTGAACAGGACCTTGTTCACACCAAATGTAGTCCACCCCATCTGCTGACAGACAGAAGGAAAACCCACTCAGAACCTCATGCATGCACACCGAGAAAGGGATAAGAGTGTCAGACATCACCCATCTGACAGAACAAAGGGCATGCCATGTCTGGAGACCACAACTGATAAAAGAGAAGGGAACAGGGGCCTGCAGAACATGCAGACAGGGAGATCAGGTGTCCAGACCATTTTCAGCAAAGGTGTGGAGGAAACAACTCAAACAAGCCACCAAAGATCTGAGCGGGAATTATATAAATGTCTGGTACCTATAGAAAAAGGAGCTGTAACTTATCAGCACAGACCGGTGGTGATTGGCTGGCTCGGGCCATCCGCACACCCAGCCAGCTCAATCATCACACACCTGTGGAAGTGTGCACCTGGTAACCCAGAGAACTACAGGTCCCAGGAGCAACACATAACATAACATTTGGTAAACAAAAGCTACCTTGGAGATCTAGCAAATACTGTAAATTGTTCTTCTCTCCCAAATTTACTAACTAAGGCTACTCTCACACAGACAATTGCAAAAATGCAGTGTTTTTCAATGCGGCATTTACTGCAGTTTCAGCTTGGTTTCAGCAGCACTGGCATGCATTTTGCCAGCGTTTTGGCTGTGTTTTCAGCACAGCTAATATGCAGTCGAAGAAGCTGAAAAAAAAGCAATACTCACCCAGCAGGCGCCATCCGGGTCCCTTCCCGCTGCTCTCCAGGACTACTGCAGGCTTCCATGCAGTTGTCAGCACTGAAAGAAGATCTCTTTTTGGTAACGAGGATTAAAAACCCCGCCTCTAGCAAGAGATTGCTTTGATTGGCTTCTCGAGTGCTGGCTCAGCCAATCCGAGCCAGGGCTCAATGAACTAATCACACTGCAGGAATGCCAGAGAGCAGCTGGAGAGACCCAGACAGTGCCCGCTAGGTGAGTATTGCTTTTTTCCCCCACAAAGTGCAGTTAGAACTTTTAGCGCTGTCAAAAAATTCAGTATTAAGTTGTGCCTTGTTTTCAGGAGTACTGAAAACTCTGTCCATTCATTTCAATGGGCAATGTACGTTTAAAAGCGCTGAAACACCTAAAAATAGAACATGCAACGCCTCGAAAATCGGGGCGCTGAAAAGCCGCTGTCTGTGTTTCTGTGATTGGTCCATTGAAAACAATGGGAGAGTTATACCGCCGATTGGTGCGGTGCTGAAAGCGCCATGCTAATCGCAGTAAAAAAGCGCATGTGTGAAGGGGACCTTAATCTATGGATACCCAAAAAGTTAAAATTATGTTTACTTTAGGGCGAAGTCAGATGAGCGTTTTTTTCATGTGCCTATGTGCGCATAAAAAAGCACGTCTGAAAGAACTATTGGTTTCCTATGGTGTGTTCACATGTCCGTCCTGCAAAAGATAGGACATCCATGCGCCGGGAAGGTCCATGCTGTGCAGAAAGAGTTCCTGCGCTCAGCCAATCAGACACAGCCCTTTCAGGAGACAGGGATTTTTAATTTAAATTCTTGGAAGGAGAAGAAGCTGCAGAAGAGTGCCGGGGAAGCCAGCGACAAGATGCACCGGAGCCCCGGCAGTGGTGATGCAGTTTTTTTATACAGCAGCTAGGAATAATTTTCAGGGAAGGGCTTATATTTCAAACCCTTCCCCGAAAATCACTGCGGGGATTGCCTGCACCCCATCACTTTCAATGGGGCCGGCTACAGTAGCGCCGGCCCCAATGGGCACGGAGCTTTGGTCCAGCACATTTTTAACTTGCGCAAAAAACAACGCTCGTCTGACTGAGCCCTTAACCAGGGAAGCTAAGAAAGTTATTACACTACTCTTCAAATACTTTTTATGCTTGTGCACGGAAGTATTTAACATCATATACATTTTACCTGCTTATGAAATACAACATAATTTTTGGTTGTTGAGCAACAAGAAAAGCTGTAAACAAAGAAAAGAAGTCATGGTCTGCTTCTTCAGCTGCACATAGTTCTACATATATGGCAATGCTTATAGATGTGATGCCTAATCTCGCTTCAGAGTGTATTTACATGGATGAGTGGAATATCGGTCCAAGAAACTCGGATAAATGTGATTTTTATGCAAATGTGATTTATCTATTTTTTTATATTGAAAAAATATACAATTTTCACACTTGTGGAAAACATCCGTGAAAATTGCAAGTGCAGAGATGCAATGTGCGCAAAACACATTGCAGCCGCAGGCCTAAATTGTAGTTTTACAAGTACGATATGGGTCCAAGTTTTTCTTTTATTGATATCACACTTGCCTGTGTGAATATGCCAATAGATTGTCAACATTGGCCCTTATGGATCAGAATCTCATTGAAGTAACTGAGGCATTTTGAAGTTGTTAATTATATTTCTTTGGTTTGATTGCATTTGTACTCAGCTCAAAATTCTGCTCTGCTGCTAAGTATTCAATTTTATTGAATACTGGTGAACAAAAAACACGTATACAAGTTTTCTACAGCAAAATAGACCAGTTCTAGGTTTCTTCTGTTTCTTAATGCTGCCTGTCCATGAGCGGGTTTTTATTGCGTTCACCGCGGCGATAATACGGCTGCGGGAACCGCAGTGAAAGCTCTCCAGAGCGCTGCTATGGAGAGCGCTTCCCCCCTGTCCACGAGCGGAGAATCATTGCGATTCTCCACTCGTGGCCGGCAAATCGCAGATAGGCTGACCGGCGGAGATCCATCTGCTGGCTCCTGCTCCCAGGCGGCGGCTCCTGCGGTATAGATCCGCCACGTGGATAAGCAGCCTAAGATTACTAGATTGATCCGATGTTTGCTACGCGAACATAAAATGTTGCAAAAGTGTTGATTGTGAACTTCTAAATCTGCTTGGTTAGGTGATTATTTATACTGTCAGACATCCAATATAAAAAAGCCTACAGGTCGCTCTCTGTCTATGTTTTTCTCTCTGTCTCTCTGTCTGCCTCTCTTTGTCTGCCTCTCTCTGTCTCTCTATCTATCTATCTGTCTCTTTTGTTGTCTGTCTCTCTCTCTGTTTGTCTGTCTCTTTCTCTGTTTCTTTCTTTCTGTCTTGGTATCACTTTGTTTCTCTGTCTGCCTCTTTGGTTCTCTTTCTGTCTCTCTCTCTCTCTCTCTATTGCTCTCTCTTTCTGTCTCTATTGCTCTCTCTCTGTCTCATTATCGCTCTCTCTATATCTCTCTATCCCTTTTTCTGGGTCTTTCTATTGCTTTTTCTGTCTGTCTATCACTCTCGTTCTGTCTGTCCATCGATCTCTCTCTCTGTCTATCACTCTCTCTGTCTATCACTCTCTCTGTCTGTCTATTGCTCTCTCTCTGTCTTTCTATCGCTCTTTCTCTCTGTCTTTCTATCGCTATCTATGTCTCTCTATCATTCTCTGTCTGTCTCGCTATTGCTCTATATCGCTCTCTCTCTGTCTGTTTCTCTATTGCTCTCTCTCTCTGTCTCTATTGCTCTCTTTCTGTCTGTCTCTCTATCACTCTGTCTCTCTATTGCTTTCTCTCTGTGGTTTTTTTATCGCTCTTTTTCTCACTGTCTCTCTCTCTCTATTGCTCTCTCTGTCTCTATCGCTCTCTCACTCTGTCTCTCAATTGCTCTCGCTCTCTGTCTATCTCTCTATCATTGCCACTCTATCGCTGTCTCTATCACTCTTTTTCTCACTGTCTCTCTCTATCTCTATCGCTCTCTCACTCTGTCTCTCTATTGCTTTCTCTCTGTCACTATCGCTCTTGGTTGGGCAGTGTATGGTGCAGCTTATGCTTGGTTGGGCAGTGTATGCTGTGTGTTGCTTAGCAACACTTCCCTCATTCCAGCGCATGCCAGAAGCACAGCAGCGCATGCCAATAGACTTAACATTGCAACTTTTAACCTACCTGACAGGTCCCTGAATGTATTAAACTCACATTTGATGATTTTACGGCACCGGTGAGCATGTGTTTCGTCTAATGACACCAACATCATACACCAAAGTTAAAGCAAGCGGTCAAAGTGTAGTGCAAGAAAAAGCATGTAGGCTTATTTATACAGTGGTATCTCAGGATGTGAGCACCTCAGCTTGTGAGTTTTCTGACTTGCGAGCAGGCTCTCTCTCAAATTTTTGCTCTGATTTACAAGCAAAAATTTGGGTTACGAGCCTGCTTGCAAGTCGAAAAACTCGCAAGCTGAGCCTCACAGGGATTTATACTCACCTATCGCTGGCAATTCGCTCTCGCGATGGTCTGCAGCACTGCTGCAGGCTGTAGCACCCTCCTCCACGCCAACAGCATTGCTTTCTGGATGCAGGGCTTGAATGCACCACCTCCAGCAAGCTAATGTTCTGATTGGTTAACTCAGCACCACATCAGCCAATGAAAGCCTGTGCTGGGTTAACCAATCACAGCCATTCAATGATGTAATTTAATGGCTTCACCATCAACTTTCTGAATATGGGCATTCAGTTCCTGAATAAAAAAAACTGTATTTGGTGTTTGTTTTTTTGTTGATTATAAATAAAACCAAAAAGAGGGTTTCTCACTATTATCTCTTACGTTCTCTGAGCCTCATCGTTAAATGCAAACTTCACATATGCGACCAAGTCCAAGGCTTAGGCCCAATGTCCACAGGCGGGTCTGATTTGCGGAATATACGCGGGTCACCTGCGCGGAAGATCTGCATATCAAGGAGCCCATAGAGAAACATGGGCATCCACACGTGAATTAAAGCATGCAGATTTATTTTGCGGACCTTTTGCTTTATTTTATTGTGGTTGCCGCGAAAAAGGAGTTAAAAAAAACAAACTCCACTGCGCATGTGCAGTGGAAATTCCGCATACATCCACATTGAAGAAAATAGATGACCTGGACAGACACGCAGAAGACCCAAACAGGTAAGCAGTGTCCTCAGCCGTGGGCAGGGTCGGATTCCACTACGGGATTCCGCATGCAATATGCGTTCCGCCCGTGGACATTGGGCCTTTTTGTTTATCGTGTTAACAAGCAATTTTATTTATTAATTTCCTGTTGGGTTAATGGTAGAGATGAGCGAGCATACTCGCTAAGGACAATTACTCGATCGAGCATTGTCCTTAGCGAGTACCTGCCCGCTCGGAAGAAAAGATTCAGGTGCCGATGGGGGGCGGGGAGCGGCGGGGGAGAGCAGGGGGGAACGGAGGGGAGATCTCTCTCTCCCTCTCTCCCCCCCTCTACCCCCTGCTCACTTCCGCAACTCACCGCTCACCCGCGTCGGCACCCGAATCTTTTCTTCCGAGCGGGCAGGTACTCGCTAAGGACAATACTCGGTCGAGTTATTGTCCTTAGCGAGTATGCTCACTCATCTCTAGTTAATGGTACCAAAATATTTAGAAGTGCTGTACACAGATTGTCACAGTCTATATCCATATGCTAGACACGTACTAGGGCTACTTTGATATTAGATCATTTAGATGGAGTTCCTATACAGAACTATGTTTGCACATCAATGATTCAATGCTCTTTGCTTGGCATTCCAAACCTTCCTTCAGCATTTTACACTATTTGTGGAGAGTATTACAGTGTATTGACTGCTGGGTTAGCATAGTGGCATAGTATGCCTCACCAGTCATGGTAAGCAAGGATGCATCTGTATATCAGTTGTGTTCAGCCAGTTGTAAGCTGTAACTGGACACAACTCATGTCATTTTGGACCTGTCTGGCTTCAATAGCTAGACAGAAAAACACTGCATGCTACATTTTTCTGTCTGGCACAGGGAGGCATCTGGCATGAAAACTCATATGCAAGATGCCATGATGGAGCCTATAGATAACTACAGGAGCAGTTCTGGCATCGGTTTTCCTATGACATTTCACTGCAACACCTGAAGAAAAAAGAGCTGAAGAGATGGTCATAAGGGGAGATGGTCTAATATTCTTATTCCTTAGGATAGCCTATTAATATTTGATCAGTTGCTGCCCAATCCAAGGACCCCTACTGATGAGCAGAATTAAAGGGCTTTGAAGATCTTGCATATCCTATTTTCACAAGTGGCTTACATATACTATTGGTATTGATCTCAGTCCCATTTGTGATCCCTTCAATCTGCTGTGGACACTCACAATCAAGTATTTGTGATCTACCATAGGGATAAGTGATCAACATTAAAGTCCTGGAAAACCCCTTTAATCTTTCAGTACATTTTTATAAGTGTGGGAGGAAATCCAAGCAAACACACGGATAACATAGCCCTTAGTTGAATTTGAGTACAACGTCCCCAGTGTTAACAGTCTATAGATTTTTTGTTGCCTAATCTGTACATATTGCTCTACAAACATCATTTGTACTAGATTCACTCTACATTTTGGATGAAAATTTGGCACGTATGCTAGAAAACGTTCTAGATGTACACATCAGTAGATGTAGACCTTCATTAATGAGTTACATTTTGGCATATATATGGCCAGTGTACATCGGGATATTCTTGCCTCAACTGTATTCTAAAGCATGGACAACTATGATTTTCAATTCAGCAGTATAAGGAAAAGTCTACTTTTTTATGTGAGTCAATATCATACACAGACAATGCTTAGGCATGCAGTTACATAACTTTGGGTCATAGGTTCAGTGGAACATTTGAATGCCCCATCGAATGTAAACCCTGAACATGGCATCATAGCAGAGCTTGTGTTTCTGCCTTCCTGGTCTTAGCATTACAGTACCTCTTAGTACTTGACACTTACTTACTTCAAGAATTGTCAGGAAGATTGCAGTTTTGGCTGTAAAAACGTGATACGCGCCCCGGACGTTGAGGCGGGACCAGATGAGATGAGAGAAAGTCCCTTACATCCCCCAGAGGGGATCAGCCCCACACCTGAGAGTAGGATGAGAAGACAGTGAAAGTAAGTAAAACTTTGCACTAAAATACATATGGAGATACCCCACCCCCCCACCCCCACTACCCTACAATCTTCCTCCCCCCCCACTCGCCTATCCCAACCCACCTTGCACACGTTAGTTCATTTTTTGTTAAAAATTATTGGAGACAATCGGGATATAAGTGGAAGACGCAATAGGAACGGAGCCTAATATCCCGACACTGTCCCACATCATACGACGTCCAAAGTTATTTATGATTGCAATAGTCTGTACTTGCATAACTAGATATATTGGATGCAATCTTGATCGAAAAGCATACTGTATATGGATGTCAATTGTTATACCTTGTACACTATTATTGAAAAATCTTAGTAATAAAAAGATTAAAAAAAAAAAAAAAAAAGAAGATTGCAGTTTTGGAAGATGGCAGCACAGTAGTTTCTGGAGGTTTCATGTTTAATTCTTCACAAGTCTTTTGCAGTTAATTTGCACCTTTTCTGCTCAACACAGTTTATTCCATGTAGCTGATTGTTATTAACAAAGTACTACTTTATCAATTTTTAAGTGTTGCGTCCTTCTGATAAGCGTTTTACAAATTTAGCATTTTCATAGTTAGAATACATTTGTTTGGACTGTTTTACCGGTATTAAAATCTGAAGTATTTGCATAGCTGAATACAAAATGTATCATACTTGTAGATACATTCTTTCTGCCAATAAAGGATTGTATTCTACACAGCGATACTGTGTTTCCCTAAAAGTAAGACACTGTCCTATATTCATTTTTGCCCCAAAAGAGGCACAGCTTTTTATTTTGGGAGGGGGGGGGGGGATTGCCTATACTCACCTGGTCCACGGCGTTCAGGTGTCTTCCACGCTGAGATATCTCCCTCTTCATGGTAACGGGGCTTTGAATACCCTGCATCCAGCAAAGTGAGTGCTGTGATTGGATCGAGTGCCAGCCAATCACAGACGGCGCTCAATGAGCCAATCACAGCCATTCAGTAATGTGAATGATCGAGCGCCAGTTATGGTTGGCTGGCATTCGATCCAATCACAGCGCTCGCTTTTCTGGAGGCGGGGTATTCAACGCCCCGTCACCAGAAAGAAGAGGATTTCTTAGCGAAGAGGACACGGCAGTCTGCTGCAGAGCTTTGGACCATCGCGAGGGACTCAGATGCCGCAGGCCAGGTGAATATTGATGTTTTTTTTAAATGTACTTTAGCTAGGGCTTATTTTTGGGGGAGGCTTATATTTCAAGCCTCCCTCGAAAACACGGTTAGGGTTTACTTTTGGGGAAGCACTGTATGAGGTAGAAGTAAAAAAAATGTGGTTGTAAACAAATAGTAAAAATAATGCAGACTTAACTGATAATTATGCAGAAACTATTAATTACTTTTTGTATTGGTGTATAAATATATTACTTTTAGATGACCTAAATAAATGCAGTAATAAGAACATGCTTTTGTCTAATACATTTTTGCCACATTCTTGTGACTTCTATTTGTTTACTTCATGATACTGATATTCTAGCATAACATTTATTTGACCTCTTTGCATAAATTTTAGCAGTTTTTAATACCCTACCAATATAGTATAAAATATATTTGCAACAGATACAGTATAAGTCATAAGGTGGTTATTTGTGACATACAGAAGTCACATCAGTGTCTGTGCAGTTCTACTTTCTGAATATAAATATCCATGAAGTTTTTTAGAAGTATTTTATTTCTTTATTTAGTAGTTGAAGTTTTATGTCACTTTCTGCCTATGGCAAATCCCTGAATGTGTGGGAGAGATGGAGTAATTTATGCTGCCTGTCAAGCTGACTCTTACCGTATGTTTGCAGAGTCCATATTTCATACTGTATTCCATTTTTGTATCACTTCAATATTAAACTAATTTGGCACCAGATATTTAATTAAAGGAGCCAGTAAAAGGGCACCGGCTATGTAAGGCATATACATCAGCATAAGGAGTGCAAAAGGGGTTATTTTTAAAAATGACTTCACTTAGAAGACTCTCCAGCTATGTACTGTTAGTGGGTATTATAGAAAACTTTGGGTAGATCCACCATGGAGGAACCTATATATTCCTGGAATATTTTGTAGTGCTATTGAGATATGGCTTAACATAGTACGAGGCATTGCTCAAATTAAACTGGGTTACAAACACAATATAACTAAACTAATGATACATAGTTTTACCATCCATGTCTTTTTTGTGGGTCAAGAGGGGTGTCGTCTCTCCTTCTGGAGAGCACCCAAAACGTGTGTGGAGACACCTAAGAGGTGAGTGGGTTGGGGGTTGGGGGATGGGATCGAATTTTCCACAAGGAGAGCACCTAGAAGGGGAGCGAGAAGACACCTAAAAGGTGAGTGTAGACACTTATACAGCCATGCATGCTCCTCTGGGTAATCTGTGCTATTAAGGGAGATGGAACAATTTTGCTGCAGCGCCACCTATTGGATGGCAGCATTCCTTCAAATCAATGTACGACTTTTTAGTCAGTAAAACAATAATTGGAAGTAGGAAACCAAGCCAGAAAACCATGCACAGACAGCTGTTTTGGAGTGTTTGCCGCTCATCATAAAATCATAGAATGGTAGAATTATAAGGGACCTCTAGGGTCATCGGGTCCAACCCCCTGCTCAATGCAGGATTCACTAAATCATCCCAGACAGATATTTGTCCAGCCTTTGTTTGAACACTTCCATTGAATTAGAACTCACCACCTCTCGTGGTAACCTGTTCCACTCATTCATCACCCTCACTGTCTAATATCTAATCTGTGTCTCCTCCCTTTCAGCTTCATCCTATTGCTTCTAGTCTTTCCTTGTGCAAATGAGAATAGGGCTGATCCCTCTGTACTGTGACAGCCCTTCAGATATTTGTAGACCGCTATTAAAAGGGTTGTCCCGCGCCGAAACGGGTTTTTTTTTTTTTCAATAGCCCCCCCCCGTTCGGCGCGAGACAAACCCGATGCAGGGGTAAAAAAAAAAAAAGTCCAGTACTTACCCGAATCCCCGCGCTCCCGCGACTTCTTACTTACCTTAGTAAGATGGCTGCCGGGATCTTCACCCACGATGCACCGCGGGTCTTCTCCCATGGTGCACCGTGGGCTCTGTGCGCTCCATTGCCGATTCCAGCCTCCTGATTGGCTGGAATCGGCACACGTGACGGGGCGGAGCTACAAGGAGCAGCTCTCCGGCACGAGCGGCCCCATTCGGAAGGGAGAAGACCGGACTGCGCAAGCGCGTCTAATCGGCGATTAGACGCTGAAATTAGACGGCACCATGGAGATGGGGATGCTAGCAATGGAACAGGTAAGTGAATAACTTCTATATGGCTCATAATTAATGCACAATGTACATTACAAAGTGCATTAATATGGCCATACAGAAGTGTATAACCCCACTTGCTTTCGCGGGACAACCCCTTTAAGTCTCCTCTCAGCCTTCTTTTTTGCAAGCAACACATCCCCAGATGCTTTAACCATTCCTCATAGGACATGATTTACAGACCGCTTACCATGCTGGTAACTCTTCTCTGAATACGATCACACAGCCAGTTGTGAATCCAGTTGCCTTGTCACTCCCATATTTGGTCATTTTTTCAATAAGTATGGTATGAGATACTTTGTCAAATGCTTTACTAAAGCCAAGATACACTATATTCAGAGCATTTCCCTGATCACCCCAGTTGGTGATTCTGTCATAGAAGGAAATTAGATTAGTCTGGCATGACTTATTTATTACAAACTCATGCTGGCTCTGGTTAATTACTCCATTCTCATCCAACTACTTGCATACATGCTGTTTAATAATTTGTTCAAAGATCTTTCCCGGTATAGAAGTCAGACTCACAGGCCTGTAGTTTCCTGGATCTACCTTCTTCTCTTTTTTGAAGATAGGGATAACATGTGCCCCTATCAGTGAGCAGTAGGTTTCTGGCTTGGCTGGTGAGAGTCCTGTAACATGGGTCAATAGGGGTGTCATCTCTCCTTAAGTAGAGCACCCAAAAGGTTTGTGAAGACACCTAGGGGGTGAGTGGGTCGGGGGATTGTATAGTCTCTCCCCAAGGAGAGCACCCGATAGGTGAGTGAGGAGACTTATATGGCCATGTTGTTTATTGAACACGCCAAGAAAAGGACCACAGTGCCAAGAAAAAGTAAGTGGACTTCTACGTTAGGGTGCCTTTACATAGGACTATCTGTCAGGCAATAAATGTCCAATAGCTTGTCCCAGTGATAATTGTTCCTGTGCTTTTACAAAGGAGCTAGCATCACTGACTACTCTGACTGAATGGAGATGAGCGGGCTGGGGGTTGTTCTGGCCCTCTCGCCTCCATTCACAGTAAGTAGGCAACCATTCATAAGTGAACGACTGCCTGTTTACACGGAACAATACATCATTCAGTTACATAGTAACATAGTTCGTAAGGCCGAATGAAGACAATGTCCATCTAGTCCAGCCTGTTTATCCTCCTGTGTTGTTGTTGATCCAGAGGAAGGCAAAAATCCCCAAGAGCAGAAGCCAATTAGGCCTTTTGGGGAAAACATTCCTTCCCGACTCCCTAATGGCAATCAGACTGTTCCCTGGATCAACCCCCAATAGTTCCTACCTACCTGTATACCCGGATTAACAATTAACCTAAGATTTATAACCTATAATATCCTTCCTCTCCAGAAAGACATCAAGTCCCCTTTTAAACTCTTCTATGGATTTTGCCATCACCACTTCCTCAGGCAGAGAGTTCCACAGTGTAACTGCTCTTACAGTAAAGAACCCTTTTCTATGTTGGTGATGAAACCTGCATACAGAAACTGAATGACGAACGAGAAGTGAAACACTTTTCCTTCAGTTGTTGCATGCATTTACAGTGTATGATTATCATTTAGATTCTCGCTGGATCGTGGGAATCTGGTTGGTCATTATTCTGTGCAAAAGCTGCCTTAATTACTTTACCAAGAGCTATTTGGCAAAATGCATTAAAATTAAGGAGAAAAGATTGGAAGTGCAGGTTTGACTAGTTATTTGTCCATTAAATAAAGGCAGGTAAAGTCTGGTTAATGACTGATCTATTCTCAAAAAAAGACTGGTTAGTGTGAACCAAGCTTCAATGCAAAAAACTCTCAAACGACGTGTTATAGAGACATGTACATATAATGTACTATAATTTATCTTCAGGTAATCGTTAGCATTGAGCATTGTGTTCAACTGTTGCTTAATGGTTCTCCTAGAATAAGTGGGATCACTTTAGAAGGATCCTCTGAAGGAGGTGCTAAAGTTAACCCTTTGAACATAGAAAAAGTGTCATCTTTAATAGACTAGTTAGGTAGAATGCTAAGAGCAGGGGTGTCAAACTTATTTTCACAGAGGGCCACATCAGCCTTATGATTGCTTTCATAGGGCTCCTTGTAATTGTATAATTAGGTCTCATTCACATGAGCATATTTGCCCGCTTAATACGCAGTGAATAGAACTCAATGATTCAATGGGCTTGCGCACATAAGCATAATTTTTCACGCTTTGTGCAGTCGTGTAAAAAAATGTGTTGCAAGACCTATTTTGGTGTATATTATGCACTACAACAGACCGTTGAAGTAAATGAGCAGACACAAATTCATAGTGAATACGCAGGAAACCTGCGTATTCACTCCTTATTTGAAAGCCATTTCAATGAGACTGTGTTTGTTGTTTTTTGTGTGTGCAAATACGCAGTGTATATGTATACATAAAACATGTTGGATTGCCCAAAGAACACAGGCGTAAGCAATTTTTGGTTGCGCAAATACGCAGCCAATGTGAACAAGCCCTAATAGTGACCCCCATAGTGGCCACAGTAGTGACAGTGCTCCTACAGTGGCCCCAATAGTGATAGTGACCCCCAAAGTGGTCCCAGTAATAATAGTAACCACCTATGTGTGCCACATAGTAACAGTGCCCCCATAGTGACTGCAGTAGTAGCAGTGCCACCATAGTGGCCCCAGTAATGATAGTCACCCCCATAGGGGCCCCAGTAGTGATAGTCACCCCCATAGTGGTCCCAGTAGTAATAGTGGCCCCAGTAGCAATATTAACCCATATATTGGACACAGCAGTAACAGTGCCTCTATAGTGGCCCCAGTAGTAATAGTCCCCCTCATAGTTGCCCCAACAGTAACACTGTCCCCTTTATCGGCCCTTATAGTAATCGTGACCCCCATAGTAGTCCCAGGAATGTTTGACGTGTGTGGCATAGAGTGTTAGCTATTGTTAGGAAAATGTGATAATTTCAGTGTTTATTAGCATGAAGGTCAGTAATACTGTTATTCAGTTTAGAATTCAATTTAAACTCACTACCTTCATCCATAAAGCTCTCTACAGCACCGCACCGCTCTACATTGCCTCTCTCATCTCAATCCACCACCCAGCCTTGGACCTCCGCTCTACTAACGAAATCAGACTGAGTGCCACTTTAATTTGAACCTCTCATTCCCACCTCCAAAACTTCTCCAGAGCAGCACCGGTCCTCTGGAATGTGCTACCCAAAACTATCCAGGCAATCCCTGATTCACAAAACTTCAGGCGTGCCCTAAAAACGCACCTCTTTAGGGTGGCATACCATATTCCCTAAACCAAACTGCTCTGTACTCCACCTGATAACGTGCTCCCTGTCCTAGTGACTGCAATCCCTGCTAGCCGCCATCCACCGCCCCCTGCATTCACACCAATTCAACCACCACACAGCTTAATGTCTGACCATTGTCTATGTGTATAGCATCCCACGCTCTCCACCTCACCATACCGCACACATCTCCACCCCTTTTACCTTCTGTATCACTCCATTATTTGTAGTATGTAAGCTCTTTAGAGAAGGGCCCTCACCCCTACTGTTTCCATCAACTGATTACTATGTAACCATGGTTTTTATATTTTTGTACTTTTGTCTTTCTGTATACCCCTGTTTTTGTAAGCGCTGTGGAATATGTTTGGTGCTATACAAATAAAAATTATTACTATTTACTAGGGATAATGCTACAATTGCTGTAATATTTATCTGGGCAACTATCCTGGTGAGGGAGAGTAATATATATATATATATATATATATATATATATATATATATATATATATATATATATACACACCCAAAGAGTGTTATAGTTACTAGTGAATGCTAGGAAACAACTTTATTATGAAGACATTAAAGCATAATAGGATAGGTAATGCGGCAATAGATGGATAATGCCTAGCTGCAGGGAGTTGTTATACAAATGCCTTTGATAGTGATGTTGATTAAACAAATGCTGCAGAGATGGATAGTTGAGACATCGTTGCGGAATGGTACAATGTAACTGAATTATACAACTAATGGTTAAAGGGGTTATCATAATAGGCCATCAATATCTGATTGTTGAGAATCTATTTGCTCATTGAAGAAGTCACAGCACTCAGGCTGTGAATGCTGTATTTCTTATAACACCGTTTCTTCATTCACTTCAATGACATAAGCTGGTAGTGTTCACAATGGGCTCTGTATAAATATGGTGTTCTGAACACTCATTGGATCATGCGCAGATGCAAACATGGAAGAGGCTGCAGTGCTTGTACAAGCCCTAACCATCACAGTCTTCGGGATATATATGTATGGTGTGCTTTAAATTATGTGGTCATAGTGTGCTTTAAATTATGACTCATATTGTTTATGCTCAACAGTGGTTGGGTTTTTGCAACAATTCTGCAGTGGGCCAAGTAGATGTGAGTGTTCTTGTTGGATCTCGTACAAGATCCAAAGACAATTAAGGAATGTCCTGTATGTGGTCACCATGCTGGGAAGGGCTTGTGCATGTATGAGCAAAGACACATTTTGCCCCCTGGGTATTGGCAAGTGAGGTATAAAAGGCAAGGTGAGGCACAGGCATTGAGGTTGCCTAGCCATTGTGGTGATGAGTGTAAACAAGTGTAAGGGTACAATGAACGGTTGGGTGTAATCAAGCCAAAAAGCCATGTGGATAATCCAGTAAGTGTGTGCAAGAGGGTGGGAGTAGCAAAGTTGTGCAAATCCCTGGAGAAGTTCCTAGAGCCTTCTGAAAAGTGGTGTGTGCCCGGACAGTCAACTATAGAAGCTAAGGTAGCTCTGGTCATTTTTTGCTGTGTTACTTAGGCAGTGAAACTTTTACCACAAAGACCATGGGGCTTAAAACACCAAATAACTTATTGTGAGCCCTGGAAGGCATGAGAGGTCCGCCTAAAGCTGAGAAACTTTATGTAACTAAAGTGGCCTGCAACTTAACTAAGTGACTGTGACTATTAGAGAAATGTAGTCATTAGCAACGACCCTGTCTTTGTGCTAAGGACTGTGACTTGTTCTCGTAAAGGCCAGTATGGTGTAACAGTCTTGCTAGAAAGTTCTGGATTGTGTTGCAGCATTCTGAAACAGTGTTTCAAGTTCAAAAGACTGTATTACTGATTCAGCCGCCAAAACCATGCTCCGTCATATATCCCACTTGCACATGAGGTTTCCCATCAATAGAATCATCTGTATGGTGAGGGAATTGCACACATGACAGAGGTTGAGGTTGTTCAAAATGGCAACCCTTTAAAACTGTTTAACCAGTAGGGCTTAACCTTTATTACCAGCCTGGATAAAGCCACACAAGTACATACTGTAAACTAAGCGATAATTCGTGACTTGGTTATACATTAGGTGCAAGAGAGGGAAGAAGGGTGGAGGGACCACAAATCACACCCTACAATACCTTTTCCCTACCTTATAGTCAGGATAATCTTCTGATAGGGGTCGTCCTAAATTCCGGAACTTCCTTTCAACACCCTAGTTCCAGTCCTACCTAGAAGGGGCGTACCATCATGGATAAATAGACAGAGATAGCCAGATATAGCTCTAAGGTAGCTTGCTTTTCTTTTTTTCTAGTATAAGGTTCAGATTTTTTTTTCATTGTGGAGTAGATATAATTTGAGGATTTAATTGTCATTATTATTACTTTTGCTTGGCTGGGTTTTTTTTTGGGGGGGGGGGGGGAGAGGGGGATAAAAAACCTGCAGTGTATTTTTGGACTTTTTTTTACATCATGCACTGAGTAGTATAAATAATGTATGATCCTTCTTTTATGGGTTGTTATGATTATGACAATGCCAATGCTAATATATATATATATATATATATATATATATATATATATATATATAGTTTAATATTTTAGTACTGTACGTTTGCAGTTTTAAAACATGTATTATGGTTAAAAAAAACAGTCTGGTGTCACCATGTTCTGGGAGCCATAGCGTTCTTATTTTTTTAGTCGATGTAGCAATATGCCAGCTTGTTTTTTGCAGAATAAGTTTTTACTGTTGCTATTTTTGGGTAAATGTAATTTTTTTATAGAGACATGTATTAAATTTTTAGATAAGGTGAGAAAAACAGCATGGCTTTTTCAAAAATATTTTTTATCATGGCACTCTCAGCGCAGTTTAAATATTAAGGTAACATTACGCTCTGTGTTATGAATTGGGAAATAGCATAGTGTAGATCTATTTTTTTTCTTTATTATTTAAACATATTTTTTTAAATGAAAGAAAAAACTACTTCATTTATTTATTTAATTGGGAGAAGAAAACTTTTTTAGTTAAACTTTATCAATCTGAGTAGTGAAATTCCCAGTATTGGAGATATGACTCCAACTTTGACTGATGCAGTGGGATGTTGGCTGTATATTGACATATATTTAATATACCCCTGGCGTAACTATAGGGGATGCGGTTTCACCCGGGCCCAGGAGCCTTAGGGGGCCCATAAGGCCTCTCCTCTCCATATAGGGAGCCCAGTACTATGAATAAAGCATTATAGTTGGGGGCCCTGTTACAGATTTTGCAATGGGGCCCAGAAGCTTCAAGTTACACCTCTGGAATATACCATTGTGTCACATTACAATGAAAACACCACATTTTAGATCGAAGGGGATTCACTGAGACAGGATCCTCAAAGATCCTCATAATGTTGCAATGTTTTAATCACTTCACCTGATCTGGTGCACCAAATAGTCTATAAGGTAGGGGTGTTTTTTTATGGAGAACAGGGTTAAAATCATCTCTAAAAGTTTATTTATTTTTTTGAGGGAAGATGGAACATTAATATATCCACATACAATATATGGAAAAACATTAAAACTATTTTATATAGGTTATACCACTTTCATATAACTCTTAGTATCCTTCATACTAGAAGAATCACAGAGGTGAGAAAAAATGGTCAAAAACATAACTCACAGAAAAAGAAGCCAGATACAGGATGTATACTACGGGAAAAGCTCAATCGCCATTTAGCCTGGTATCATGCAGTGAGCCAGATTGCAGTATAGAGGAGCAAAAATGTTCCTGTGCAGACTGATTGAGTAGCCACTCAACTCAACCCAGGGTGGGGGAGGGGTGACTGCTAACAAACCCAGTCTGCACAATATCTTAGCAGTCACCCCTCCCCACCCTGGCTTGAGTTGAGTGGCTGCTTAATCAGTCTGCACATGAACATTTTTGCTCCTGTATATTGCAATTGGAATGTTGGAAATATTCAATATAGTATCATTAGCCAATCAGCAGGGCTAGATTATCCTTCTTCTGTGTCAAAAATTCATGTTTCTAAATGAGCAGTGTATTTAAATACCCTAGCTAAGATAGAGAGGCTTGTTTGCCCCTCTTCTTCCCTGGCATCCAATCACCAGGGCACATGCCCATGCCTTTCTACTCCCCTTTCCTCCTATAGACTGTTCTAGAAATGTATAATTCATTTATAACTTTATAACTTTCTGTATATCAATAGCATATAAAACTGCAAATTTAACATATAATATCATATTACAATACCATGGATGATAAGTATTAAAGGGGTTGTCCCGCGGCAGCAAGTGGGTCTATACACTTCTGTATGGCCATATTAATGCACTTTGTAATGTACATTGTGCATTAATTATGAGCCATACAGAAGTTATAAGAAGTTTTTCACTTACCTGCTCCGTTGCTAGCGTCCTCGTCTCCATGGAGCCGACTAATTTTCGGCGTCTAATGGCCAAATTAGCCGCGCTTGCGCAGTCCGGGTCTTCTTCTTTTCTCAATGGGGCCGCTCGTGCAGGATGCCGGCTCCGTGTAGCTCCGCCCCGTCACGTGCCGATTCCAGCCAATCAGGAGGCTGGAATCGGCAATGGACCGCACAGAAGCCCTGCGGTCCACCGAGGGAGAAGATCCCGGCGGCCATCTTCAACCGGTAAGAAAGAAGTCACCGGAGCGCGGGGATTCAGGTAAGCGCTGTGCGTTTTTTTTTTTAAGTCCCTGCATCGGGGTTGTCTCGCGCCGAACGGGGGGGGGTTGAAAAAAAAAAAAAACCCGTTTCGGCGCGGGACAACCCCTTTAAGGCAATCACAGTTTGTTAAAAAAAAAAATTAATTGCTTCCTGGCCTAACGAGAATGTGGGTTTTGTCAGACCATCAATGGCACGGCAGCTAAAATCTTTTGCAGTGTATGAAAAAGCCTTAGTCTTCTATAAGCAAAGGTTTGTCTCCTCTTTCTCTGATGTCTCTTGTTCTTTATGGAAAGTAAATAAGACTTTCTCATTAGTCAAGCAGCTAAAAGAGTGGGTCAGCCATTTTAACATTAAGGTGATACGTTCCAGACAACCTGTAAAAAAATAACGATTCATTATTCATTTGTATTAAATAGGACCAACTCTGAATAAAAAGGTAGCAAAGCCAATTATACAGCTAAATGACTTCGCCTGACACCCCTTCATCCCAACAAGACAAGACCCTTTTTTCCTAAATAATATTTTCTCATTTCACTGGCTGCACGTTGAATTCGACACAATGAAAACATCTAACTGTGTTTTTGAGTTTGCTCATAATTAGGTTCTCACAGATGGAAAGCATATTCATCCTTACAGTCCCATGTTGAGAATGTATGTGCAGCTCTCAACCAGCTGCATGACTCATAGATCTGGCAATTAAACTTGGTCTGCTATCAGAGAAATGATTCTCTCCCTCCTGCGTTACTCACGGCAAGTTGGCATGGAGGTAATTCTTTCTATCTAGGTTTAATCTAAAATATTCTCCGCAAATTCATTTTTAGTTTTAAATAAAGACAATAACAAATATAACTCCTCCTTCTTGTCATCCCACATATATTTCTCGTTCTAATACATGAGCAGAAATTCTTTCCTTGATTCCTCATATATCTTTATTTAACTATTCTGCTTATCATTTCCAGAGCTTTGCAGGCATATATGTGAGCTTTAGAAGTAGTAGGGAATAGAAATGAGTTAAGGTATACGGTATTCACATGCAGCAGATTTATTGCAGAAATTTCTGAGAATCAGCTGCATTCATCTCAATGGTTTTTTTCAAAAGTATGTGCATATATTTAGCAATAAGTACATAGAAACAGAAGCCAGACAAGGAGGACCTTGATCACCATGCAATGTGCTACAGCTGAAGATACGTGGAAACCTTTGTGAATGAAAAAGCAATACACTCAAAAAAAAAAACATACAGAAAAAAACAAACAAAAAAACATTGCAGGTATCTGTTTTTGCATTGAGTTTTCCTTCTTGTACATTTAGAAAACATCATACTTGGTTTGCAGGTTCTACTATATTCAAGGTTGTGGCTGGAGGGTATTCCTAACACTGATCAGCTTGTCACTCTCTGACACTCTCATGAACATGCACACAAACTCAGATCCACCTCTCGTCTCCTCTTTCATATGCTGTGTAACATAACAGCACCACGCAATACTACACAATTTCTTTCCATTTATTTCATCCTCTCTCTTAATAACTGCTGGCCTGCTCCCCCTCACTGCTGATAAGAACAGAGAATTCACTTGGAGTGAATTTCAGCCCTCTGTAATAGTAGCTTTCTCTGGTCTGCTCTAATCCACCGTCTGTCAGGGAACTGGGTCCGGGTAACTGGGAGTCTCTGAAAGCTTCCCGCAGCCCCTGTTCCTACCTACTTGCCCCCCTAGGCTAAGCCCTAGGGTGACATCAGGGCAACAGTCCCTACGCTTACTAGGGATGCTGGGCAGGAGTCAGACACAGACAAAACCAGGAGACACACAAGCACAAAGGCAGGTCAGGCAATCCGGGTCGGCAACAAGAGAAACGAGGTACAAGGAGTCAGGCAAAATCAAAGTCAAAGTCAGGCAATCTGGGTCAGCAGCAGGAGAATAGCGCAGTACAAGGGGTCAGGCGAAGGCAGGGCCAGGTCCAAAGTAAGTGGGTCAAAAGCCGGGAATACAATCCAATAACGTGGGTGTAGCCCGGAGACAAGCATACACTGGCAATGCTGGAAGGAAACAGGCACATTTAAATGCTGTCGAAACTCCGGCTCCAGCAGCTGATGGGGAGCGGGGGAGCCTGCCAGCAGGCAGACCCAGACATCATGCAACGAGTGCAGAGACCCAGACATCCAGCAGCGAGTGCAAAAAATGCTAATCAGGATATCATGGCAACTGGAACGGCATCCGCTGCATCCCCAGCAACCCGATTACCCAGGTGCCGTCCCCTGAGCACGGAAGCGTGTGTCCGGAGATGGCGTCCAGGACCCTGGTGGCCAGGGGAGGTCACCAGCACCAGGGCTCCCCTGCGCCGCACCTTTGCCGCCTCCCCTGCGCCGCACCTTTGCCGCCCGGGTGATAGGACCAGCGGTGCAGCCCTGGGAGCCGCTGGTCCTGACACCATCCTTTGGCACTTGCACACAGTGCTTTGTAACGGCTCAGTGGAATGGCAGTGAATGCACCTTAACAACAGGGAAGCCAGCTAGGTGAGGAACAGTCAGTTTACAGAACCTGCTAAGATTTCATTCCTCCAGTTTGCAGTGCCTTGGAAAACAACACAGGCATAGAAATCAAACAATCACATTTTTTTCATGAAACTAATTACAAAAAGTCTTTATTTCAGAAAATGCATTCATTAAAATACAAAAAGGAATGCAAAGGTGTATATAGCCTTTAAATAGTCTACCAGGGTATGATATTGACCTATCTTTTGACGAAAAAAGCTGCAAACTCCTATATACTCCTATGGGAACTGAAAAAAAGGGAGGGTGAGGCAGTTTATCTGTGTCTGGTGCTTGGAAAAGAAGACAGCTGGCTCTATTTAGCTATTGAAGCTATTAGAAAGCATTCTGAGGATATTTGCCAACCAATGGAATTCCGCGTTGCAGTGTATTTTTCACGTGATATGCCTGTGCGAATGGACAAGAAAATACTAATTAAGCTCAGGACTCAATCTCAGCTATTCTTCATCGATGCAATTTTTGACCGTGATGTGGCTGCCGTAAAATCGCATCGCTTGCGTGAATGAGGCCAAACTTTGCCCTCTAATATTTATCTAATATTCATATTAATCTCTGTAAAACTTCTAAATAATGATGTTGAGATTACTTAATTAAAAATATATTAAAGTGTAAAGGCTAATATCAAAAGATATCATTCAGAATTTCTGGTCTAGTACATCTCAATGTACGTGTGTATCTTGAGACCGGAGGGATTAGCAGGCAGGCCACCTTGAATAAAAAGTATCCCTCACGATATGCTCTCTAAATAAAACCCCTGCCCCTCATTGTGCTCCTTAATTCAAATATGCCCAACAATGTGTTCCCTAAATAAAAAATGTCACATACTATGCTTCAAAAGGCTCCTGAGTCTCAGTAAAGAATACTTATCTGGTATGGCTTTCACACTGTCAAAGCCATTGGCAGGCAGGGAAGGCTTGACTTTGTCTTCCCAGGACCCTGCAGAACAACACTTGTGCCATGAAGACAGCAAGGTGCCTCCTGCATCACAGAGAAGGAGCTGAAAGGATAAATTTGAATACAATTAAATCCAAGGAAGGGGGACTGACTTGGTTGGCGAAGTGGGTATGCAGCTGTTACACCCTAAACATCTACTGTCAGACCAGTTTAAGGGCACATGTCCCTCTGCCTCCAGCCCACCCTTGTGCACATGTGTTGCAACTGCTAACTTGACAATTAAATAGTAGACTGGGCTGCAGGATCGTTTTGGAATAGATGCAGATAAGCAGCAAATAAGAGGCATGAAAGGTCTATTCAAAAGTTTTACTCAGGCAATACAGGGATCAAAAATAATAGCTTGATTTGGCCATTTAGGGACAGTCTTTATGCTTAAAGAATATTCAGTATAATAGAATATCAGTTCTCTCCAGCAGGACAGGCACAGTTCTTGTGTTAAAACAAACTGATGTGAGCTGTGGTTCTTATGGTGATGGCTCAATTTTAGTCTCTCAATGCAACAATACCAGGTCATTTGGTGCTCGGTTGGTGGCCTTTCTCTATTCCTGTTGCAGGCACCAATGCTCATAGCTCCAGTATCAGATCCAAATGATTTTACTCTCGGCAGTCGTAGACCTGTTACAGACCCACTTCTCACTCACAATCCAACTCATTTGCTGTAGCATACTTCCATTGCTCCTCTGGGCACTACACTCCATAACTATGCCAGCCAACTTCCTTAAGGGGAAGGTACATGTAGCAAGGGTGTACGCCTTACAGTGTCTCCAGCACCAGCTGAACCTCTTGAGTTCTGAGTCACACACTGATCTCATTTTACTTAGTCTTCCTTTGTTATGCACCATTAAATCTACAGCTGTCTCCCTGTCACTTGATCCACACTAACCACTGTTCTTAGTTCCCAACTGAGAATGTCAATTTAGGCCAGGTTTGTGGTCTAGCATTGGCTTTAGCCTGTTGTGGTTGGAACTGTCTTCCTTACACATAACACACATTTGCCCTCTGGCTTGAAGAAAACCAATACTTATTCAATATGGCCACAGTTCCTGGAACATCTCCAGCAACCCGCTGTACGTCATCGGCTTCAGCCTTGTAGTGTCTCTGTAGGCAGCTCTCTCAAGGGGTCTCCCAGCTGACTCAACATCTCTGGGCTACTCAGCTCCTCCTCCTCCACTGCTGCAGAATCCTGCTGCAGCAGACCTAACTGGCCCGCACCCAAGTGCGGGATGCATCTGTACATATGCATATGTGCAAACTCCCCAATGCTTTTATCTCTAGGGCTCTTCCAGCTTCCTTGGTGTCTGTGGGTCACTTGGTCCCTGTTCCTATTCCTCTGCGGTAAAAGCCTGCTGCTGCTTGCTTATCTGGCTCAGTAGTTATGAGTCTGTACACAGGCACACAACCGATCTTCTAAAGATGTCGCCATTCAATACTTTTATCTGGCTCCGTCTCTTGTCTCCATTAGCGGGTGATGCATTAGTTGCATCACCACCTGCGTTGTCCTGGGTCTTGCACCTTCTCAGCTGGCATAACGCAGAATATTGTTCTGGACAGTGGTGCAATAACACAATCTAGCATTCAGACTATGTCACTGCTAAATGCCATTCTACTACACAGCATGGTACATTCATAATGTTAATAATGTAGTGCACCATTGGTCAAGTTAATGAGCTATTCATCTCAACCATCTATGCAGAATTATGTGCCTCCGCAATTGCTAACAACGAAGTCCAGTGTATAGTTTGATCATGCAGTCATATTTACCGGCTATACAAATGAAATAACTCTCTTCTACGGCAACAAATCCCATCCTTCTGTACCCCCAATGACAGACATGAGGGCAAATCTTAGAATGTGGTTCATCCAACTTTTCTTATATCATAGAGATCATTACGCTCTTCCTTCTACCCACTCTTATTTCTAAACTACAGACAGTAAAATGGGAACAGAAGGAAGGGAGAAAGGTTACTGTAGAATCTAACTACACATTCTTTAAGTCCATCATCTGAATTATGGGTACACCTAGGTCTATGAAGTCCGTAGGCTCAGAACTATAGACTATTAATTTATTATTGGTAGGTTTGGACCATTTTTCCCATAATCCTACCAAAATTGATTGATTTGTTTCCCTAAGTCAGCTTCCCTTATGAAGACATTTGGATTCATACTTTTCTTATAAGAATAAAGGAATTCATGCTTACGGTGTGAAATGCTTTTTTTTTATTTTTCATTTGCAGATAACTTTTCTCATAAATAACTTAAGATCAATGGTGAACTTCATGTATATTGTTTGAGATTTCTGCATTGTAACATGAAGACTGAGATAGCAAACTATAGGCTAGCAGCGGATTCTATACTCCTTATTATGCCTGATACAATTGTGTATTTTTCGAGTGCAGACATATTGTACCTCTATTATGTTGTTGTGTACACAAACCTGACAAGAAAATTGCGCATACAGAACAAACCTGTAAATAATGAAATGTAGTCTACTGGGAGGAAAGTTCAGGAATGGCATTGAAAACTTTTTCAGTTTCAGTCCTTAATCAATGTCATTTATCTATCCAAAGAGGGTTTATATATATTACATGACCCTAAGAAACTGGAAACTTTTACTATACTCTAAGTTAAAGAACTGTTCATATTGAGAAAGCCAGTGTATATAGGACCCGTACAAGAGCCAACCTTAGCAGAGTGAAGGTATAATTACATGTTACATGCTATATGTACACGGCGCATACCACTTCATAGAAGGTAATTTTTTTTCTAGTTTTATTTGAAAATTACAACAAAGAGTAAGAATTGGTTTAAGATAAAAGACTGATGCGATCACAGGGGATTGGGGAAAAAACACATCAAAGCAAAATCAATGATCTAGGAGGAAAATTAATATTACAAGATCCAGCAACTCCAACTGTGAAGCATAGCTTCTGAGTCATAAAGCAACAGGAAACGCAGAAGACAGACATATTCTGTACCTGGGATCTGCAGGAGGGGAGCGAAGGCAGCAGAACACAGTGAAAACAGCATTTATTTGTTCAATATTGTCAATATGTTACATTTCAAATAAGTCGGCTAGTGAAAATTCATATAGCTTAAAAATGATATGTGAAAAACAAAAGGTGTGCTGTTTGTTAATTCTGCTTTCAGTTGTAGGTACTATTTAGTATTTGCATAATACACCCTACTCTTAGGGCTCCTTCACACAATTGCAAGCGACTCCGCGCAATGTATTTGCACTGTGAACGAGTCTTTTTTGCTCGCGTAACGGCATATTTTACTATACTTTTTGCGCTCGTAGGGCATGGTTTTTTGCACACGGGACACAAACATGTTCTATTTTGAATTCAGTGCCAGGTGTGATCTTTTTCGCACAGAATTGCGCTGTTTTTCACGCATCTGCTTGCATATTGTACATGCATTTGCACACTCCCGGTAGAATTCTATGTGGACCTTGGTGCACAAGTGTGTACTAAAGTAGAGCATGCTGCGTTTTTTTCTGTGCGCATTTAGTAAAACAAGGAAGTGCGAACAAACCCAATGAAATCAATAGGTACTATTCTCTGCATATTGCAAATTTTGCGCGCACAAATATTTTCGTAAAGTGTACATAACATGTCACGTGACCTTTCAGAAAAAGATGTCTAGTATGTGTACAATTTTTGACCATTGTATGAGTTGTATGTGGCATTTTTCATCACGTAGGTTCAATCTCTAGATATCAGCTTTTCCTGTGCTGGTAGGTGGAGACTAGCTACTGTGATGTCTTCCATGCCCTGCACACATAGATGAGCTGATTTTATTCTTCTCTGTCTCTCTGTAGCACACCCTCATAAATAACAGCATGAAGGAGGACATTATGCATTAGTACTGAGCAGTGTAGATGTGAATCCAGTACTGAGGTGAGATTAAACACTTACAAAGTATGGCAGTAGTATCTGTGTGAGTTTTATGCCTCTGTTGGACTCTAGCTACTCCTTACTCCACTTCTCTCTTCTCTGCATAGACTTTTATATTTTTCATCTCTGTTGCTAGGATAGACTTCATATGACAAAAGGCTGTATACAACAAGTTACACTACCCTCTAAAAGTAACTGGACATCTGACCAAGACAAGTAGTATTACTTAGCAGGGCCTCCTTTGGCCATAATTACATCAGATATGCTCTGTGGCATACTTTCTACCAATGTCTGATACACTTTAGCAGGTATTTCCCTCCATTCATCCTGTAAATGTCTTGCAAGTTTTCTGAAAGAAAATGGATACTGTTAGTTCTTCCTGACCTGATGTTCCAGTTTGTCTCAAAGCTGTTCAATAGGGTTCAGATTGGGACTCTGTGCAGGGCAGTCGAATCATGGAACATCCATATCAGCAAATCAAAATAAATAGCATTGGATTTATGTCAAGGCGCGTTGTCTTTTTGGAAATATAGCTGACCATTTCCAGAGTATTGCCACATTGTCGGCAGCACACTATTGTATTTAATTGCAAAAGGCAACTCTGTGTCTATGGTTCTTACCACTACAACCATCACACCAAGACCATGCCACATAAAACATCCCCAGACAATAACCTCCGCAGTACTTATATGTTGGCACAACACACTCTGACAAAAGCCATTCCCCAGGCATTCTCTATACCCAGGTATGTCAATCTGATTTGAAGATGGAGGTAGCGTGATTTGTCGCTGCGTAGAACGTTCTTCTATTTCTCAGCTGTCCAATGATGATGCTTTTTCCGCCACTGTAGATAGGCCTATGCATCTTATTTGAGAGAAGTAGCCAGATGTTTGCAGGATGCATGGAGGGAAATACCATGTTAAGTGTATTAGGTGTTATTAGAAAGTATGCCACAGAGTATCTGATGTGATTAGGGCCAAATGAGGACCCACTAAGTATTAACATATGGAAAATAAAATACTTCTTTGGATTCTTGCTCAGGTGTCCAATTACGTCTGGTAGGATAATGTAAAAGGAATTCGAGACACCTAGTGGCCAACACTATCGAGTGTTTTGCAATACAGATACATTATTTTAGATAAACAAAGTGATTCGCACTTTTGCTAATTATCTCATTGTCTACCACATAAGCACACATTTGTTAAGAAGTTAGTGACTGTTTAACCCTTTCCAATCCAATTTTGGATTCAGGGTTTCCTAAAAGGCTTTCTCTTTTTGATATTATACAACAATGCCATCTGCTGACTAAAGCCAGTGTGTGTGCACCAGAGAGGCTCCGACAGCAGAGTGGCTGGTAACAGATGGTAAGAATACCCTGTTGGACGTCTTCTGACATTGGAGCTGTACAAGCTTCAATCAGAATGTAGGAAGATGTCAGATAGTGGATTGGAAAGGGTCAAGTCTAGAGATGAGCGAGTATATTCGCTAAGGCACATTACTTGAGCAAGTAGTGCCTTAGCCGAGTATCTTCCCGCTCGTCTCTAAAGATTCGGGGATCGGCGCCAGTGACAGGAGAGTTGCGGCGGGGAGTGGGGGGCAGCGGGGGGGAGAGAGAGATCTCCCCTCTGCTCCTCCCCGCTCTCCTCCGCCGCTCCCCGCCCTCTGCCGGCCCCCGAATCTTTAGAGACGAGCGAGGAGATACACGGCTAAGGCACTACTCGCTCGAGTAATGTGCCTTAGCGAGTATACTCGCTCATCTCTAGTTAAGTATCATATACATATACATGTTATGACTGCTTAGAAAGCTATAACAACACCTATAGAGTCATATGAACCCATACCGTATCACTGCATGCTTCCAATTTTGCATAGTGGCATATAGAGAATTCACTTGGAATGTGGTAGAAAAATATACCATGCTGTGTTGGAAGAAATCACAGCACCGTGTGCCCCATCTGTATCTTGCAAGTAATTTAACCTTGGAAACATGATGGATGTCAAAGTCCGGAGCTCTTACTGTATTTATATATATATATATATATATATATGTTTATGGTTTATTGAAAAGTGCTTCCCAATTTTAATATTCTGTATCTTTATTTTTACACATACTGTAAGTATTTACAATCTGTTAGAATAGTTATCTTCTTATATAAACTTGCTCACTGTTAAGTTCTGATCCCGGATCATTTTAACTCCATTGTAGATTCTGTAGTATGTGAACAGATCTAAAAGCGATTCTCTGTGTATAATGTAACAGGACATTTATATCATTACAAGGGCACTGCAATATAATATTCTGCTGTTGTATGAAAACACAGAGAGCTGTCTATGAGTACAAAATCTCAGCTTGGAGATAATTTAATGGATATGGCTAGACAAAATAAAATTATCATCAGAAATGCCTTGGCTAATATCATCTGAGCGTAAAATGATACACAGTTTTCAGGAGCAAAATGCATCATTTTGGATTGAGGATGAATTTTGTCAACATTGTTTGAACTAACTGCGGATATAAATTACATTTCAAATAAGGTTAGAAATCATTTATCTTTTTGTGATGATGGCATAATCATAGCTTGGAATGCCCATTTTCCCCCTAGGGCATGTGCTTTCAGCATTATAGAAATCAGCAATATTTATACACGCATTTGTATTTCTTTCTATATACGCCAACAAATGTGTATAATAATCCCCAAATACACTTCTAGTTTATCTTAAATTAACAATGTGGAAATTCAATCATTAAGATTTAATATGATGATACAGATACCTTTTATGTACCCCCTTAAATAGCAAGCGAAGGGTCATAAAAATGAAACATCAAACTCCTTTCGGGAGATGAGTGAAACGCTGTAAATTTGCTTTATCAGGGTTTTGTTAATAGACTAATTTTCTATTACAGAGCTGTATTTGTCACTTATAAAACAATGAAGATTAGAATATGCTGTAAATCCATTCTTCAGCAATGAGTACATAGACGTCCTGGCACTCACCGATGGTTCCTAAAAACTCTTCGCTTTATTGGCATATATTTATGAGGTGAAGCATGGTAGATATATATAATCACGGCAAGGGCAACAGCTATTTTATGCTAACTAATCTTTATCTGGCAAAAAAATAAATAAAAAATCAACACATCAGTAACATGTATTCCGTGTGTTATGCATTGCGACCACCATCTTACTTCACCTATCTCCAGCCACATCACATGTTCTCCGCATTTCCCACACAGGCATCTGGCTCTGGCCTCTACTTCATTCCTCTCTGCTGCCTTAAGGGCGCGTGTGCATATGCTCTCAGTCTTAAAGGGCCAGTAAACCTCTTCCTATTTTGTCCTGCCAATTATGAGCACTGAAGGCTATATCCCTTTAAGGATGGTGCCCAAGCTTTTGGTCTACAAGGTCTAGGTGTAGGTGTTATTTGCTCATACTAGCTTTCCGAATTTTGACTCTGGCTCTTTCGACTGCTGAATCCTCCATTCCTAAGCTCAGGTTGTTATATTGACCATTGTTAGGTAGAGCTGACAGGTCTGCTGATCTGTCTTGTCTGTTATCTGAGTTTGTATTTATTTTGCTCCAGCATCTCCTCAGTTAACAGCTTCTGACTCCTGCACCCAGCTGGAGGCTGATTGCCCATCACTTCACTATAAAGCTCCCTCAGATCTGGTAGCCAGTGCTTCCGGGTTGTTCTACTATAATGGCTTGTGGCTGATGCTCCTGTAGTCTCTCTGTGACAACTGATCTCAAGTCTGCTGTAGCTGTAAGCTTCTTGTGCTTTATCCAGATCTTCTGTTCCTGCTCACATCCTCGGTTCCTGTTGCAGCTTGGTACGTCCTGTTCCAGTTAGGGCCTTGACAGGGTTATTCAGCGCCCAGGTTCCAGCTTGGGGCCATCCTTATCAAGACAATTATTCCGCTTTGTTAGGCAGGAACGTCATTACTCCACTCCAGCTCAGGGCTAGCTCAGTCCCAGTCTCTGCCTCATACCAAGCTAAGTGCTGAGGAGTGAGCATCTGGTCTTTGGGTCAGCTGTCAGTCCTTCCTGGTGGGTTCCCCTGCTCAGAGGAATGACACAGTGGTTCCACATCCAAATATGTAACAACCATTCTCCTGTCCAACATCTTCCCTCAAATCCTTGCCTGTTATATCATACTCAACCTGTTTTGTGAGCCTTAACCTTTGACTTGAAGTTACACCACCTGCTTTGACATGTAATTCTTTGATTAAGCCTCTGTTCACACATGGTGTGTCATCATGGTTTCATGTAGTATCAGTTACCACTAAACTGGGACCACTTTCCGTGCAATGGCCTAGAGACTCTACAATAAAGTTTAGACCCCAACTGGTGGGGTGTAAGGGTACAGACTCAGGTGCTTTTAAACCATCACAAGTATTCAGATTTAGCAGTTCAAAATGGATTTGTTTCCCTCGAAGCAAAAGCATAGTATGTCTGAATGTAGAATGATCTACTGTTTTTTTTACTCATGGGGTAGTAGGGAATATATGACCACCCCAAAAATTGACTGAACAACTATGTATGTAGTTTACTAGTGTTGCTCTTCATGATCAGCGGGGTGATAAAATTGATCCGATTTTACTAAATCGGATCAGATCACCCTGATCCGATTTTTAGCAAAAATCACCAAAATATTGGCTCTTTGCTTGGAGCAGAAAGGACTGGTATGTTGGTGTAGCAGTAATGCCTTGCAGTGGTGGAGTTCTAGGTTTGAATCTGACATTGATAGAGATTTGAACCTGGGACCTCCACCATTTGAACCACTGGGCCACCATCACCAATTCACTGTTTTCCAGAGAGGCCAAAATAACTCAATTTTTACTGCTATTGATTTCAATGGAAGTTAGAATCGGGAATCCCAATTCATAATTATTTTTTTAAATCGGTTTGGTCTCTCCCGACCTGATCATTTCCATAATAATCAACACTAATTTACTATTCCATTTGCTCCTGTAGAAAGATGTACATTGGTCTTATTCAGGAGTTGTATGCAAACATCTGTTATATATTTGTGTTGTGAAACAGGTAAAGGACCCTTCTCATGACATTTTAAAATGGCTCCTAGTTGTGAAGAATCTCTTTTGAAAATTCAGGGTATTGATAGGATCTTTATTGGCAACTGGAAATAATTATTGGTACAACATGAACCACTGTGAATCCATAAACGTCAGATTTTGTACCCTCTAGGACTGAGGCCACAGTCCCACGGGCGCATCGGCACCCGTACACCGGCGCCGATGCGCCCGTGTGACTGACACCAGCAGATGGCCGTAACCCTGAAGACAACCGTCTCTCTGCAGCGCCGGAGGAAAGAGCATGTGACCGGCTTCATTGCCGGTCATGTGTTCTTTCCTCCGGCGCTGCAGAGAGACGGCCGTCTTTAGGTACGTCCGTCTCCTTCCTGCAGTCACACGGGCGCATCGCTGGTGTATGGGTGCCGATGCACCCATGTGACTGAGGCCTTTAATGTGAATATCAGTTTTGCACAATTTTTAGAGTTTTTTATATTGATATTTACATATGTTTTAACATCTTTTTGTGCTGTGGGGCTATTGTTTTTTGAATTGGTTTATTTTTTTGTTATTTCTCTATTTTTCTTTAGGACCAATTCAGCTTATGGATTTGTAGAGTTACCCTCTGCCACAGCAGCTATGGCCATTAAAGCTGAGTACATTGCTTTATGTAAAAAGTATACTGTGATACCTATTTGCATATATATATATATATTTGTGCATGCATTTATTTTCAATATAGTTTGTTATATTGCAACTACATGTATATTTTTTTTATTCTTTGTTGCTTTCTCTCTGTGTGTGAGCACTTCCGCACATTCTAGATTTCTTTAGCTTTTTTCTGCTTTTTAATTCATGCTTTACAATTATCACTCTCTTACTTTTTCTGTCATTATGTGATATAGATAGATAGATAGATAGATAGATAGATAGATAGATAGATAGATAGATAGATAGATAGATAGATAGATATGTTTAATGCCCATTAGCTGTTGTATAATGGGAATGTCACATGTTGACGGCAAGTTATGGCATCGCTATGTCTTTTCAGCCTTTGTGCCAGAGCAATCCTATGAGGTACCATGCTGTATTCTGGGTGATGTCTACGTTGCATCACCGTCGGATCTCCTTTGACCAATGTATTTCTTCTAATTATATCAGGTATGTCGAATAATTCCCTGTGTTTTCTTATAGGGAATAACTTGCTGATCATTGGGGGCATCACTTTCCCCCCTGCAATGATGTCACTCTGAATGGAGCACTGCATGTTCAGTGCTCCATTCCTTGCAATGGGAGTGATGGAAATGCCCAAGCCGGTGTGCTGCTCGGGTACTTGGCATTCCCATTAAAAGTAAATGGAGCACTGGTGCATTTGCATGACCGACCATACATTCAGTCACCTCCTCACTGCAGGGGGTACAGTAACTCTGCTGTGAGGTAGACAGGAGTCACGGCACCCCCGTTTTTTAGATAAGTGGGAGGAAGGCTTCTTTTTTGAATATTCAGCATTATTTGATCTCACCATAGTATTTTCTATGACCAAACATAGTAATCTTTCTTATATCCTTCCTGCTTTGTTTTTCTTATTGCAGACAATTCGATGATTCCTCCAGGTTGTCCACTTTAGTTTTCTGTAGACTAGTCTTTATATTTTATATGTATTTTACTATGCATTAATAACATTTTTGCTTGATGTTACTTTTGAATCATTGGTCCCTAGTTGTTTCTTTTTTGGTCTGTTTATTAGCTCTTGAACTTAGATATCTCTGGTGGTCCCATTTAAATGAATGGCTTGGTGGTTTGCATGTGCAAACAATGCTCCATTCATGTAGAAACACTCCAGACTTCTGTTCTCCTGATCAGTGGTCTATGATCAGCTAGTTATTCCCTATGCTATGGAGTGGCTGCAGCTCCTACCAAAAGCTATGTCTTGTTGCTAGACAACCAGACACCTCTTATTCTCTTCCTCTTTCTTCCATCTGCCACTGTGGTTCATCATTCCAGTTTGGCTGTGCAGTGATGCTGGGATGCCAGGGCAATTGGCACTCAAAGATGACATCAGGCCTAGCAGCCTAATTGAAGAGGAGCCACCCAGCCATGCCTTGTTTGTTAACTAAGTTTAATCCTTTCTGGCTGTGGTCCTGTGATAACTATTATCTATTTATGTGCATTCTGAACTTGGCTCTGCACCTGACTATGCTTCTACTTAGCCCCTGGATACCTGTAATGCCACTCCTGATCTCAGCCTAGTTCCTTTGGATACTAGGCCTGGTACTTGCATGCTACTCCTGACCCTGACTCCTGACTTTGATCTATTCTCATTCCTCGCCTTATTGTGTCCTTTCAGTTTTTTTCTGGTGAAGAAGGGGCACTCTGTCTCCCTTCCTGACCATATCATCGCTCCAACAACACTACCACCACCAATACATGACTATTCTGGTGGCCATGAAAAGAAAATCCTCTTGCAGAAAAATCCATACCCCTTCGCAGGGGTAGGGGTAAAAATTAGGGAATTCCTTAAACTCCATACCCCATGCTAGTCTGCGTGAAACCGATTGCAGCTTAGAGAGTCCACATACTGATATGTGACCATAACAATAACATAAATCTTTAATAGCTTTCTAATCTATTTTCAATCAGTTACCTTTCCCTGTAACAGTTAATGGCTTAGCTTTTATTCCTATTGCATATAATTTGACATAAAATGTGCATTTTAGAGGACTATGGTTTTTAAATTATTTGAAAAAGTTATGCAAATTAATGCCGAATTTGAAATAGATGTTCACTAGTCAACCCCTGTCAACACAAAAGTCACGTAATGTATGAAGAAGCAAACACCTCTTCATATATTAGGCGAATCTTGGCTTCTCCATGAGCACACACAGAAACCTACACCACCTAGAAGATGAGGTAGATTCCTGGTATAATTTACACCATTTTTGGGTATAAATTATACATTCATGTGTCAGTCCAAGTTGGCACCTCCCACTCATGACAAGCCACACCTTTTTTCAGAAGGTGTAGAGTGGCGTAGCTGTCAAAACTTCACAACATTATTGGGCAAGTGGATCTTTCATCATATTTTGCAACTTGTTTACTTCAAAATAGCTATGATTAATCTCCCCCATGACATCTACAAATAAATATTACATTGACTACATAGCAAAGCATTTAGCATTTTGGCTGGAGCTCGCCTCTACTGTGTCCCTTCCCATCCACACAGCCCTTGAAAAGAAATTGCTAGATTTTAACTCTCATTATTCTAGCTGGTTTTAAAAATCTGTACCCTCTAATTACCAGATATTAAGCAATATTATCAGAGGGACAATCAAAGTCTGACAAGAATCCAATAACTATGGGACTGAAAGACCTTCAATGGCCATTACTATGATCCCTACCTGAGAGTATGATCCCTTGACTAACACAACAGCTCCCTGTCCTAACTTTTCTCCTTCCTCTATGAAAGCATAGAATAACGCTGAGACAATTATTAAGCTTTATTGCTTGATGAATCGGAAAGGGTTTAACCCTTTCCAATCCACTGTCTGACCTCTGAAGACATTATGATTTAAGGCTGTACAGCTCCGATGTTGGAAGACATCCGTTGGGGTTCTCTTACTGTGTATTGCCAGCCTCTCTGCTGTCAGAGCCTATCCAACGTGTCACCTCATGCAGTACTGGCTTTAGCCAGCATATAGCGCCGTTGTATAACGGCAGAAAAATAGTAAGCCCCCTAGGAAAGCCAGGATACAAATTGGATTGGAAAGGGTAAAACTTTCTTCAACTTCTGTCCTTTCAGCAGCTTTGTAGAAACTTTTATGTAGCCAGAAAAACCCAATCTGTCAACAAAATTGGCAGGAAAAACATTTATCTTCCACAAACTCTTGCTCCTAAACAGTGTCAAATGTTTGTTCTTTATTTCTATTTAAACACCTCACGTGGCTGATGGGCTTACATGTTTTGATCAAAACATGTGCTAAGAACCTTACATTTTTATGCGGTTAGTATATAGAATAGTTATGCAATTTTATTCAGAGATCAAATGTGTAGATCACTGAAGCACATTTTCTACAAATGTGGGATATATCTAACAACTGCAAATTTGGAGTAACAAATGCTGAATTTGTTTATCTATTAACTCATGTTGTGTTAGAGAAAAAATATTTAAAAAAAAATGTATTAAAATCAAAAACCTGCAATGAAAATAAAAGTTTCAAATTCCTCCTTCCCTTTGCCTTAATTCCTGTGAAACACCCAAAAAATCTAAAGAGTTAACAGACTTTGTAAATGCCATTTGGAAAACTTTGAGGGGTGTCGTTTTTTTGTTATACAGGTCCCTCAAAGTCACTTCAGAACTAAATTAGACCCTTAAAGAATAAGTCTTGGATATTTGTTAAATATGCTTTTTGATGTCCAAAAGAAAAGAGAAAACACTTACAAAATGTTGCCAACATACCTTGGCCATATGGTAAATGCTATTTGTTACCTATCTGTGCTGTATCGGTATCTATACTACAAGCAGAAAAATTCAACGTTTCAAAATTGTAATTTTTTAAAATGCTCTGTAAATTCAGGATTTTTTAATACGTAAATACGAAATATATGGATTAAAATTGACCATTAATATAAAGTACAATGTTTTATGAAAAATTTCACAATCATTTTGCAAATGAAAAACATTGCAAAGTTATTACCTCACAGTGACACATATCAGATTTGAAAAATGGGGCTTGGTTTGGAAGGCCAAAACTGGCTGCAAGGTGAAGGGATTAAATAATCGTCATTCATTTTTTTTAAGCTGAATACCTTAATGTAAAGCGCCTAGTTTCCCACAGGAGTTTGGCATGAACTTCCAAGTTTTGTCCTTCTTGCAATCACAGCACCTCCGCCACAAGCCCCTATGTCACGGTGTAAGATCTCACTATCATGAGATCATTAACATTAATACAGCAGTTATCAATCAGTAGTGGCTGGGAAGGTAAAACCTGGAACTTCCTGCAAGGAGTTAGGTACTTTAGGCTATGTTCACATCATTTGGCATACATCCAGCACAAAACCCAGAGGTATGCTGCAATATTTTATTTGGGGACATTTTTTGCTGGCATGCTGGAAGTTGGAGGGACTCCGTCATAGTCAATGGGTCAGTCCAGTGGTGTCTGGGTCTGGCATATGTTAGATTCAGAACTTCAGCTTTTTTTTGTTGTTCAGCACCAAGGATAGAGGGAACCTGGTATTACATAAAGGTCCGAGGCTCTTTTTCAGAAAATTATGACAAATAATGACAATAATTTATAAAATCACTTTTTGGGGGGACTCTAACTACTCTAGCACATAAAACACATACACGAATCCAGTTAAAGGTCTTTTTGGACAAACAGTGGTTGGCTGATGACAAAAGGTAGATTGAGTTTCAAAGGTAGCAGTTTTCAATAAATTTACATAAGTTATCCATGCAACCTAATAGTTAATCAATTCTTTTGGCTTAAAATATACGATCATGTAGCTTACTTTGAGAAGGATGAACTATTTACTCAAGTAGCAAGTGTAATCTGTTGTATACCTATGCATATGTATCTATGTGTATTATTGTGGGAATACATGTATGTTATTGCTAGGTCACATAACTATGTTTTTTACTCTAATTTGCTGATGTGGATGAACAGGGAGTGAGCTGCCCATTCATTGGCTTGTGGGTTAGGTATATAAAGTAGGCCCTGTTTCCAGGCTAGGTAGTGACTCAGCAGTTTTTACAAAGAGCAGAGAGCCTTGTGAGAAGTGAGCTGCTCCACTGCTACTGGAGAGCTGGTTTTCCTACAGCAGAAAGAAAGAGAACACATTAGATTCCTGGAGTTGTGCTACCCAGCTCTTGTAACATGCGTTCCAGAGGGAGATATGCTGATTGTCCAAGGAAACATTAGCTGCAATTACCAATTGCAAGCACCAAGCCAGCACCAGCAGAGACACCACCAATTAGAGTAATTAGACTGACTGCCAGTATCAGAATATTCCAGCTTTGGTGTTGTGTAATCTAGAGTAGTAAAACCTTGCTCTTTGATATCAGCAGTTTTGTTTTCTTAACCCCTTAAGGACATAGACTATTTTGGGCATAAGGACGCAACAATTTTTCTGTCAACATGATCGTATAATGGCGTGTTTTTTGCGTGGCAATTTGTAGGTTACAGCTGTTAGAGCTGTGGCAGAGAAGAATGATTTGTCTTCTATATGTTCTCAATGGGGTCGGCGCTGCTGCCGCCGGCCCCATTGAGCGCATATAGAGAAGAGAACAGGAATCGCAGATCGCAGATAGGTGCGATCTGCGATTTCTGTTCTATAATTTATCGGACGAGCGCATAAAAAGCGCTCATGTGTCCGATACCATTGCAAAGCAATGGTTTTAAAAAATGCGCAAATCAGGCGAAAAAACGCCCGTCTGACTGAGGCCTTAGTGCGTTTCTTTGTGAGGCAAAATGAAAAAAATAAGCATTTTGCCTCAGTTTTTAGGGGCTTTTTTACACTTTTGACTGTGCAGGATATAAAGCATGTTCAATTTATTGTACGCGTCGTTATGGATACGGCGATACTAAATATGTGGGATTTTAATTTAAGAAAAAAATGTAATTAACTCCTTCCCGCTCCTGGACGTACCTGGTACGTCATGGCAGCCTGGTACTTCCCGCAACATGACGTACCTGGTACGTCCTGGAGATAGCACGGGATCACATAAGATCCCGCGCTATCCCGCAGCGGGAGCCGGCTGTCAGTCACAGCCGGCGTCCCGCTCCAACAGCGGGGAGACATCGGAGATGCGCCCCCCGCTGTTAACCCCTTCCCTGCCGCGATCTAAGTAGATCGCGGCAGGGAAAGAGTTCACAGAGGGATCGCGATCCCTGTGTGTCTCCGGCCGGAACTCGCGATGTTATCGCAAGAGCCCGGCCTGTCACCATGGCAACAGGACGCCAGACACTGGCGTCCTGTATTGCCTGTGCCTATAATCGCTGTACAAGCGATAAGGCATGGCAGAGCAGTAGCTCTGCCATGCCTTATGACAGCGATCATAGGCACAGTGATGTAAGTCCCTCAGAGGGACTCAAATAGTATAAAAAAAAGAAAAGAAAAGTGTAAAAAAAAGAAAAATGTAAAAAAAAAAAATGTAAAAAACCCCTTTTTTATGCTTTTTCTAATATTAGCATAAAAAAAGGGAAAAAAAACGAAAACCCCACATATTGGATATTGACGCGTCCGTAACGACGTGTACAAAAAGTTGAACACGCTTTTTATTTTGTACGACAAAAAGCGTAAAAAAAAACGCTAAAAAACAGAGGCAAAATGCTAATTTTTAGCATTTTGCCTCACAAAAAATGCAATAAAAGTGATCAAAAAAGCCGTACATTTCCCAAAATGGTACCAATAAAAACTACAGCTCGTCTCGCAAAAAAAAAGCCCTTAAAGAGCTCCGTACATAGAAAAATAAAAAAGTTACAGGACTTTGAATGCAGCTATAGAGAAAAAAAAAAGATTTCCAAAAAAAGGGGGTTTTATTGCAAAAAAGTGTAAAAACCTAAAAAAAATATAACAATTTTGGTATTGTTGTAGCCGTACCGACCCGCAGAAAAAATTTAGTGTGTCATTTATGCTGCATGATTAACGCCGTAAACAAAAAAAATAAAAAATCTATGGCAGAATTGATGCGTTTTCTCTCCCTGTTATCATTAAAAAAAAAAAAAAAAATTTTACGATATTGTCTATGTACCCAAAAGTGGCACCGATAAAAACTACAGATCGCCACGCAAAAAACAAGCCCTTATACGGCCGCGTCCACGGAAAAATAAAAAAGTTATGGCTTTTGAAAAATGGAGATGGAAAAATACCAAAAAATCGCTTGGTCCTCAACGCCAAAATAGGCCGTGTCATTAAGGGGTTAAATGTAATTTTAAAAAAAGTACTTCTGTCCTGCAATGCCTTATTGCTTGTATCAGCAATCATAGGCAATGGTAACGCAGGACGCCCGTATCTGGCATCTGTTGCCATGGCAACATGTCGGGCTCCCTGTGATTTCATCATGAGAGTCCGATGATGTCACAGAGGGAGCGCGCTCCCTCTGGGAACCCTTTACATGCCACAATTTACAAAGTTCCTGCAAGACTAAGTTATTAAAGAGAAGACTCCTATTTTCAAACAGCATCTTTAGAGCTATATGCCCCTGGCTAGGGTAAACCATTGATTGCCTCTGATAATTCTTTATTGCCTGCACAATATTATGGACACCATATTGATAGTTATTATAGCGTTAATCAAACAATAGAAAACTGTTTGCATCACTGGCGTACGGTGAGGGGAAGCAGGGGTCGCAACAGTAACCCGACCCTTGAGCTGAGGGGGCCCAGGGGACCGGCTCTGTTGGCCGCATGATGGCTGAGAAGGGAGAGGGGAGGAGGCAGAGGAGAGGAGAGAGACGGGAGGCAGTGCCGCCGGTCGGCAAGAGGAGAGGGGAGGGCTGTTACACGTGGATTCGGCAGCCAATTACAGGCTGCAGACTCCCACGACGCGCAGCCCTCCCACTGATAGGCTGCAGCTGTGAGTGGTCACAGCTGCAGTCTATCAGTCTCTGCCAACCAGGGGGAGGGGCTAGTGCAGCTCTACTCACCTCCGGAGCGCTGGATGCACAGGACTTGAGAGAGGACCCGTGGCTGCAGATCACATGACCAGGCTCTGGTCATGTGATCAAAGGACGGGGAATTCCAATTCAGGCTGTCCAGAGACGGCTGCAGAGGTGAGTAGAGAAGGAATTGTAATTATATATGTATAGCTGGTATATTATACCAGCTGTAGATATATAATTATATACAGGAGATACACAGGTTACACCAGCATGGGACATACCACTATATACAGAGGGATATACATCCTGTATATAGTGATATGTACCATGCTGGTGTAACCTGTGTATCTCCTGTATATAATTATATATGTGCAGCTGGTATAAGTTATACCTCTCCTGTATATAATTATATGTACAGCTGGTATAGCCTGGATATATACTGCATATAATTATATATGCACAGCTAGTATAAGTTATAACTCTCCTGTATATAATTATATATGTACAGCTAGTATAAGTTATACCTATCCTGTATATAATTATATATTTATAGCTGGTATAACCTGGGTATATACTGTATATAATTATATATGTACAGCTAGTATAAGTTATTAGAGATGAGCGAACGTACTCGTCTGAGCTTGATATTCTTGCGAATATTAGGGTGTTCGGGATGCTCGTTACTTGTAACGAGTACCACGCGATGTTCTGGTTACTTTCAGATTCCTCTCTGAGACGTTAGCGCGCTTTTCTGGCCAATTGAAAGACAGGGAAGGCATTACAACTTCCCCCTGTGACGTTCAAGCCCTATACCACCCCCCTGCTGTGAGTGGCTGGGAAGATCAGATGTCACCTGAGTATAAAAGTCGGCCCCTCCTGCGGCTCGCCACACATGCCTTGTGAGTTAGCTGAGGGACAGTGCTGCTGGTGCCTGAGCTGCTGTAGGGAGAGTGTTAGTAGTGAGTGTAGGCTTCAAGAACCCCAAAGGTCCTTCTTAGGGCCACATCTACCTGTGTGCAGGCTGCTGCTAGCAGTGTTTTTTTTTTTTCTTCTCAAAATCGGCAGTGCAGAGCATTGCACCCGGCATTAGGGACAGAAGTGCTGCATAGGCAGGGAGAGTGTTAGGAGTGAGTGTAGCCTTCAAGAACCTCAACGGTCCTTTCTAGGGCCAAATTTAACCGTGTGCAGTACTGTGCTGGCTGCTGTTAGCAGTGTTGCATTTTTTTTTTTTCTAAAAATCGTCTGTGCAGAGCATTGCACCCTCCATTGATACTACAGGGACAGAATTGTGTAGGCAGGGCCACAACACAGTTATTGTTCATTGAATATACGCAGTGGGGCCCTCCCTTTGCAAAAAAGCAGGGAAAAAATTATATTTGGCCTGCCTGTGTCAGTCCTAAGGTCTCCGTGTACGTGTGTGCTGCGTGGAGAACGTACAAAAATCAAACGCAACCAGCTACGGTTTACTGCAGGCTTGCGCCATTGTCTTTCCTGACTGGCAAATACCTGCTCTGCCAGAGTTAATAACTCTGCTACACTAAAGTTGTGTGACACTTTTTCAGGGCCACACCACAGTTATTAATTAAACGTATTGTTCATTGAATATCCGCAGTGGGGCCCTCCCTTTGCAAAAAAGCAGGGAAAAAATTATATTTGGCCTGCCTGTGTCAGTCCTAAGGTCTCCGTGTACGTGTGTGCTGCGTGGAGAACGTAAAAAAATCAGACGCAACCAGCTACGGTTGAGTGCAGCCTTGCGCCAATTTCTTTCCTGCCTGGGAAATCAAATCACTGGTAATACAGCATGCTGAGGGGTAGGGGTAGGCCTAGAGGACGTGGACGCGGCCGAGGACGCGGAGGGCCAAGTGAGGGTGTGGGCACAGGCCGAGCCAGTGCGGTGGCCAGGGGTAGAGGCAGGGCCAGACCGAATAATCCACCAACTGTTTCCCAAAGCGCCCCCTCGCGCCATGCCACCCTGCACAGGTCAAGGTGCTCTACGGTGTGGCAGTTTTTCACAGAGACGCCTGACAACCGACGAACAGTGGTGTGCAACCTTTGTCGCGCCAAGATCAGCTGGGGAGGCACCACCAACAGCATGCGCAGGCATATGATGGCCAAGCACCCCACAAGGTGGGACGATGCCCGTTCACCGCCTCCGGTTTGCACCACTGCCTCTCCCCCTGTGCCCCAACCTGCCACTGAGATCCAACCCCCCTCTGAGGACACAGGCACTACCGTCTCCTGGCCTGCACCCACACCCTCACCTCCGCTGTCCTCGGCCCCATCCAGCAATGTCTCTCAGCGCAGCGTCCAGACGTCGCTAGTGCCACAGTTTGAGCGCAAGCGCAAGTACGACGCCACGCACCCGCACGCTCAAGCGTTAAACGTGCACATTGCAAAATTGATCAGCCTAGAGATGCTGCCGTATAGGCTTGTGGAAACGGAGGCTTTCAAAAGCATGATGGCGGCGGCTGCCCCGCGCTACTCGGTTCCCAGTCGCCACTACTTTTCCCGATGTGCCATCCCAGCCCTGCACGACCACGTCTCCCGCAACATTGTACGCGCCCTCACCAACGCGGTTACTGCCAAGGTCCACTTAACAACGGACACGTGGACAAGCACAGGCGGGCAGGGCCACTATATCTCCCTGACGGCACATTGGGTGAATTTAGTGGAGGCTGGGACAGAGTCAGAGCCTGGGACCGCTCACGTCCTACCCACCCCCAGAATTGCGGGCCACAGCTCGGTGGTGGTATCTGCGGCAGTGTATGCTTCCTCCACTAAAGCACCTGCCTCCTCCTCCTCCTCCAACGCAACCTCTGTCTCGCAATCAAGATGTGTCAGCAGCACGTCGCCAGCAGTCGGTGTCACGCGGCGTGGCAGCACAGCGGTGAGCAAGCATCAGCAGGCCGTGCTGAAACTACTCAGCTTAGGAGAGAAGAGGCACATGGCCCACGAACTGCTGCAGGGTCTGACAGAGCAGACCGACCACTGGCTTGCGCCGCTGAGCCTCCAACCGGGCATGGTCGTGTATGACAACAGCCGTAAGCTGGTGGCGGCTCTGCAGCTCGGCAACCTCACGCACGTGCCATGCCTGGCCCATGTCTTTAATTTGGTGGTTCAGCGCTTTCTGAAAAGCTACCCCCACTTGTCATACCTGCTCGGAAAGGTGCGCCAGCTCTGCGCACATTTCCGCAAATCCCACACGCACGCTGCCACCCTGCGGACACTGCAACATAGGTTTAATCTGCCAGTGCACCGACTGCTGTGCGACGTGCCCACACAGTGGAACTCTACGCTCCACATGTTGGCCAGACTCTATGAGCAGCGTAGAGCTATAGTGGAATACCAACTCCAACTTGCGCGGCGCAGTGGGAGTCAGCCTCCTCAATTATTTACAGAAGAGTGGCCCTGGTTGGCAGCCATCTGCCAGGTCCTTGGAAAATTTGAGGAGTCTACCCAGGTGGTGAGCGGCGATGCTGCAATCATTAGCGTCACCATTCCTCTGCTATGCATCTTGAGAAGTTCCCTGCAAAGCATAAAGGCAGACGCTTTGCGCTCGGAAACAGAGCCGGGGGAAGACAGTATGTCGCTGGATAGTCAGAGCACCCGCCTGTCTATATCTCAGCGCGTTGAGGAGGAGGAGGAGGAGCATGAGGAGGATGAGGAGGAGGGAGAAGAGACAGCTTGGCCCACTGGTGAGGGTACACATGCTGCTGGGCTGTCATCCTTTCAGCGTGTATGGCCTGAGGAGGAGGAAGAGGAGGAGGAGGAGGATCCTGAAAGTGATCTTCCTAGTGAAGACAGCCATGTGTTGCGTACAGGTACCCTGGCACACATGGCTGACTTCATGTTAGGATGCCTTTCTCGTGACCCTCGCGTTACACGCATTCTGGCCACTACGGATTACTGGGTGTACACACTGCTCGATCCACGGTATAAGGAGAGCCTTTGCACTCTCATTCCCAAAGAGGAAAGGGGTTCGAGAATGATGCTATACCACAGGGCGCTGGTGGACAAACTGATGGTAAACTTCCCATCCGACAGCGCTAGTGGCAGAAGGCGCAGTTCCGAGGGCCAGGTAGCAGGGGAGGCGCAGAGATCAGGCAGCATGTACAGCGCAGGCAGGGGAACATTCTCCAAGGCCTTTGCCAGCTTTATGGCTCCCCAGCAAGACTGTGTCACCGCTCCCCAGTCAAGGCTGAGTCGGCGGGAGCACTGTAAAAGGATGGTGAGGGAGTACGTAGCTGATCGCACGACCGTCCTCCGTGACGCCTCTGCCCCCTACAACTACTGGGTGTCGAAGCTGGACACGTGGCCTGAACTCGCGCTGTATGCCCTGGAGGTGCTTGCTTGTCCTGTGGCTAGCGTCTTGTCAGAGCGTGTGTTTAGTGTGGCTGGGGGAATCATCACGGATAAGCGTACCCACCTGTCAACCGACAGTGCCGACAGGCTTACACTCATCAAGATGAACAAAGCCTGGATTTCCCCAGACTTCTCTTCTCCACCAGCGGACAGCAGCGATACGTAAGCAATACGTAGGCTGCACCCGCGGATGGAAGCTACGTTCTCTCTCACCATCCAAAACGGGGACATTTCTGCTTCATCAATCTGTGTCTAATATTCCTCCTCCTCCTCCTGCTCCTCCTCCTGAAACCTCACGTAATCACGCTGAACGGGCAATTTTTCTTAGGGCCACAAGGCTCACTCATATAATTTTTCTAAACACTTTTAATATGTTTCAATGCTCTTAAAAGCGTTGAAACTTTAACTTGAACCAATTTTTCATTAAACTGGGCTGCCTCCAGGCCTAGTTACCACTTAAGCCACATTAACCAAAGCGATTAATGGGTTTCACCTGCCCTCTTGGTTGGGCATGGCCAATTTTTTGGATGTACATTAGTACTGTTGATACAGCAATTTTTGTGGGCCCTCGCCTACAGTGTAATCAAATGAATTTTTAGCCCACCTGCATTACAGCTGACGTTACATCCGCTGTGTTGGGCAATGCAATGGGATATTTTTGTGTATTGCCGGTGGGTTCCAGGGAGCCACCCATGCTGTAGGTGCACACGGAGTTTAACCTACATCTGTCCACTTGTAACGAACCCCAGTCTGACTGGGGCATGCAGTGTGGGCCGAAGCCCACCTGTATTAAGCACAACATTACTACCTCAGCTGTGTTGGGCAATGCAATGGGATATTTCTATGTACCGCCGGTGGCTTCCTGGCACCCACCCATGCTGTGGGTCCACAGGGAATTATAAATGCATCTGTTTCCACTTGTAAAGAACCCCAGTCAGACTGGGGCATGCAGTGTGGGCCGAAGCCCACCTGTATTAAGCACAACATTACTACCTCAGCTGTGTTGGGCAATGCAATGGGATATTTTTATGTACCGCCGGTGGGTTCCAGGGAGCCACCCATGCTGTAGGTGCACACGGAGTTTAACCTACATCTGTCCACTTGTAAAGAACCCCAGTCTGACTGGGGCATGCAGTGTGGGCCGAAGCCCACCTGCATTAAACATGACATTACTACCTCAGCTGTGATGGGCACTGCAATGGGATATTTTTATGTACCGCCGGTGGGTTCCAGGGAGCCACCCATGCTGTCGGTCCACAGGGACTTCACAATAGGGAGTTGTACCTGCCTGTGTCTATGAATTAAAAACCGCGGTCTGACTGGGGCATGCAGACACCTTGACAGAATGAATAGTGTGTGGCACATAGGTTCCCCATTGCTATGCCCACGTGTGCAGCTCCTGATGGCGGTGGCACAGGATTCTATTTCTCATTGCTTCTGTACAGCATTGTGGGCTATAGCCCCGCCCCTTTTAAAGAGGGTCGCTGCCTAGCCGTGCCAACCTCTGCAGTGTGTGCCTGCGGTTCCTCCTCATGGCAGACGCACTTCTAAATAGACATGAGTGTGGCGTGGCATGAGGGCAGCTGAAGGCTGCGCAGGGACACTTTGGTGTGCGCTGTGGGGGGGAGGGGGGGGCGGTTGGGTAGCATGTAAGCCAGGAGAAGTGGCAGTGGAGTGTCATGCAGGCAGTGATTGTGCTTTGTTGGAGGTAGTGTGGTGCTTAGCTAAGGTATGCATTGCTAATGAGGGCTTTTCAGAAGTAAAAGTTTTTGGGAGGGGGGGCCCCACTCTTGCCGCTATTGTGGCTTAATAGTGGGACCTGTGAACTTGAGATGCAGCCCAACATGTAGCCCCTCGCCTGCCCTATCTGTTGCTGTGTCGTTCCCATCACTTTCTTGAATTGCTTAGATTTTCACACATGAAAACCTTAGCGAGCATCGGCGAAATACAAAAATGCTCGGGTCGCCCATTGACTTCAATGGGGTTCGTTACTCGAAACGAACCCTCGAGCATCGCGATAATTTTGTCCCGAGTAACGAGCACCCCAGCATTTTGGTGCTCGCTCATCTCTATAAGTTATACCTCTCCTGTATATAGTTATATATGTACAGCTGGTATAAACTGGGTATATACTGTATATAATTATATATGTACAGCTCATATAACCTGGGTATATACTGTATATAATTATATATGTACAGCTGGTATAACCTGGGTATATGCTGTATATAATTATATATGTACAGCTGGTATAAGTTATACCTCTCCTGTATATAGTTATATATGTACAGCTTGTATAACCTGGGTATATACTGTATATAGTTATATATGTACAGCTGGTATAAACTGGGTATATACTGTATATAATTATATATGTACAGCTTGTATAACCTGGGTGTATACTGTATATAATTATATATGTACAGCTGGTATAACCTGGGTATATACTGTATATAATTATATATGTACTGCTGGTATAAGTTATATCTCTCCTGTATATAATTATATATGTACAGCTGGTATAACCTGGGTATAAACTGTATATTTGAACCCTTTACACACAACTGAAAAACGCATTAGAAACCTGCATGCAGTTTAAAAAACGCATGTATTGGTTGAATCCACGTGCGATTTATAATACCGCATGCTTTTTTTGGATGTGATTTTAATTGTGGTTCAAAAATGCAAGAAAATCCATGAACACAGTCTTAAGCCGGCTGCACACAACTGGGTCGGATTCTGCATGCGTGAGCCCGCGGCGGAATCCAACCCTGTGTCCCGCTGGCATCCGCGCGTAGCTGTAATTTCTTTCTTTTTCCTGTACAAGGCGAGCCGTCGGACCCGCACAGTACAGTTTTTTTCTTTTAATCACTGACTTTCCAGCGCCGTCGCTAGGACATGACGCGGGTGCCTGCGACTTTTCCGCAATGTCAGGGCAGCGGGTCGCACGGCTTACATTGAGTTCAATGGAGGCCGTCCGGGCAGAATCTGCACTAAAATACAGCATGCCGTGATTTTTCCTCCGTGAGCGGAAAACCGCAATTGCTTTCCGCTCATGTAGAGGAAAAAACGCTTTTCCATAGCATGCTATGGGCGGGACATACTGCAGACTCCGTAGGCGGATGCCCGCTTCATATTTTGCAATGCAAATCCAGCCGTGTACAGCCGGCCATAGGCTAATTTCACACAAGTGAGTCTGATATTGGGCCGTGAAACTACGCCCCCTATCACACTCGCCAACGTGTGCCGTCCCCACAGATGTGAGGGGTTGTTGTGTTAAAACCAGCTCACATGCGATGCAGAGAAAAAACAACAAAGAAAAAAAAATTGCTCCTGTGTATGATCGTATTCAAAAGAATGGGGTCATATTTATGTGTGATTTGTACGTCTTGCAACGCACAAATCTCGCACAATTTTTCCGTCTGTGTGAAAGCGGCCTAAGACATTACCAACAGGTTTTTACATAGTCAAGGAAAGGAGTCCTGATGAGAAGGCTTACGCCAAGGGGCTACATCATGTTTTGTAAATTAGCACTGTTTAGGTATAGGTAGGGGTACAGATGGAGGGGGGGGGGGGGCAGCTGAACTTTTGCACCCAGGCCCCTTAGCCTTTAGGTACGCCCCTGGTTTGCATTGTATCTAAGCAATACTGTTGTATGTTATTGTCTTATTATTCTTCATCATACATTCAGTAAGGGATTGTTTATGCAATGGAACTGGCATAAAGCCTCTCCGCAACCAGCGTCATATTCCACTCCTGCAACCAGTTTCATACACTGCATTGTTAACATAGCTAGGTGTGCATCATTGTCACTAGTCCCAAGAAGATCCAGGACATTTTGCTTCTATCCTCTAATGAAGAATTGGGGTAAAAAACATATAAATTTGGATGACATATGGAGGACTGACTACTACCCCACTGCTCGATACTGCATCAGCAAAACAAAATATTTCTACTACTACATATATCTTGGTTTTCATTTTTTTCCTATTCTTTCTATTCTTCACCTATTTAAATATGACTTTGAATTGTTTTTTCAATTATCCATAACTAAAATAAAGAAAACAGAGGAAAAGTGATTACTATAGTTTGATAAAGGCATCAGCATTGGGAAATTGATCGTGTAAGTGATGCTGCCCCTGACATGAACGGACATAAAATCAGAATCTGTTTGTTTTATTTCAATGGAATCAACAAAGCAGAACAAACATTATCCCTTAGAAGCAGCAAGAAGCCTCTTCATTGAATCATTGCAGGATATGAAACCATTTTACATTAGCGCTTTTATTACAAAACAATATGTCAGAGGAGACAATGTTATTACTTCAATAGCAAATGCAAGTGATTTGCTTACGGAACAGGATCAATTGATAGATGCTGAACATTTTGCAGAAATTACTCAGGCTCCAGCAAGCAGCCATATATTATCAGGAATGGAAGTGTGTGTGTTTCAATCAGAGCAGGATTAAACAATCTAGCCTTTATAGTTGGATAAACATCTATGGAGCTGAGAAGCAATGCGTGCCATTTCAAAGACATCTTTTTAACGCATATACAAAAGTTGACAAGTCTGAAATAGTTTGAGTTTGACATTACAGCACTTTCGAGAGATGTTGGATTAAAGGGGTTCTACCAAGATTGCAAGTTATTTTCTATCTACAGGATAGGAGATAACTTGATGATTAATGGAGGTCTCACCACTGAGACCCTTTGACAATCTCGAGAATGGGAGTCTTGTGTGCCAGGTCCTCCATACTGTGGGGTTACTGCACCCCCGCAATAAGGCAAAGACTGGATGGAACACTGCTTGGATAAGGGCATTGGCACTTCATTCACATCCAACAAGACTGTAGAGATACCTAAGTGGCAAGTGCTTAAGATTTTCCATCAGCCTGATTCAAATGAATGGAGCACCGGCAGTGTATGCTTGGCCAGCGCTCCATTCATTCTGACGTCATTACAGTGGAAAAACCATCTCTGCAATGACAGATAGAGGGGAACACGGAACCCCCCTTCTTAAGATTGGTGGGGGTTTCCTGTATCCTGTGAATAGGGGATAACTTGTAATCTTGGAATAACCCCTTTAAACAGAAGTGAGTTCATAGTAGTTTGATATACTGTAAATAGAAGTTGGTGTTGGAGTAGAGTTTCACTTAAAAAAATGCCAAGCAGAACGCCACAATATCAAGTGTTTAGAATGCTGTAATTTTTTTGAAGAAAGAACAGAGGGGCAGCACTTTGAAAATATTGTCTGAAAACACAAAAAAACAGGATAATGGCAGAAACAAAACTGGAAAGGACTAGAGATGAGCGAGCACCAAAATGCTCAGGTGCTCGTTACTCGAGACGAAATTTTCGCGATGCTCGAGGGTTCGTTTCGAGTAACGAACCCCATTGAAGTCAATGGGCGACCCGAGCATTTTTGTATATCGCCGATGCTCGCTAAGGTTTCCATTTGTGAAAATCTGGGCAATTCAAGAAAGTGATGGGAATGACACAGAAACGGATAGGGCAAGCGAGGGGCTATATGTTGGGCTGCATCTCAAGTTCCTAGGTCCCACTCTTAAGCCACAATAGCGGCAAGAGTGGGCCCCCCCTCCCAACAATTTTTACTTCTGAAAAGCCCTCATTAACAATGCATACCTTAGCTAAGCACCACACTACCTCCAACAAAGCACAATCACTGCCTGCATGACACTCCGCTGCCACTTCTCCTGGGTTACATGCTGCCAAACCCCCCCCCCCTCTGCATGACCCAGTGTCCACAGCGCACACCAAATTGTCCCTGCGCAGCCTTCAGCTGCCCTCAAGCCACACCACCCTCATGTCTATTTATAAGTGCGTCTGCCATGAGGAGGAACCGCAGGCACACACTGCAGAGGGTTAGCATGGCTAGGCAGCGACCCTCTTTAAAAGGGGCAGGGCGATAGCCCACAATGCTGTACAGAAGCAATGAGAAATCCAATCCTGTGCCACCTCCATCTGGAGCTGCACACGTGGGCATAGCAATGGGGAACCTATGTGCCACACACTATTCATTCTGTCAAGGTGTCTGCATGCCCCAGTCAGACCGCGGTTTTTTATAAATAGTCACAGGCAGGTACAACTCCGCAATGGGAATTCCGTGTGCACCCACAGCATGGGTGGCTCCCTGGAACCCACCGGCTGTACATAAATGTATCCCATTGCAGTGCCCTGGACAGCAGAGCTAACGTCAGATTAAATGCAGGTGGGCTTTGGCCCACACTGCATGCCCCAGTCACACTGGGGTTCTTTAGAAGTGGACACATGCAGTTACAACTCCGTGTGGACCGACAGCATGGGTGGGTGCCAGGAAGCCACCGGCGGTACATAAATATATCCCATTGCATTGCCCAGCACAGCTGAGGTAATGTCATGTTTAATGCAGGTGGGCTTCGGCCCACACTGCATGCCCCAGTCAGACTGGGGTTCTTTAGAAGTGGACACATGCAGTTACAACTCCGTGTGGACCGACAGCATGGGTGGCTCCCTGGAACCCACCGGCGGTACATAAATATATCCCATTGCAGTGCCCATCACAGCTGATGTAATGTCAGCTTTAATGCAGGTGGGCAAAAAATTAATTGGATTACACTATAGGCGAGGGCCCCCAAAAATTGGTGTACCAACACTACTAATGCACGTCAGAAAAATTGCCCATGCCTAACCAAGAGGGCAGGTGTAACCCATTAATCGCTTTGGTTAATGTGGCTTAATTCGTAACTAGGCCTGGAGGCAGCCTAGTTAAAAAAAAAATAGGTTCAGGTGCAAGTTTCAACGCTTCTAATGAGCATTGAAACGTATAAAAATTGTTTACAAAAATTATATGACTGAGCCTTGTGGGCCTAAGAAAAATTGCCCGTTCGGCGTGATTACGTGAGGTTTCATGAGGAGGAGCAGGAGGAGGAGGATGAATATAATACCCAGATTGATGAAGCTAAAAGGTCCCCGTTTTTTATGGTGATAGAGAACGATGCTTCCATCCGCGGGTGCAGCCTACGTATTGTTTAGGTATCGCTGCTGTCCGCTGGTGGAGAAGAAAAGTCTGGGGATATCCAGGCTTTGTTCGTCTTTATGAGTGTAAGCCTGTCGGCACTGTTGGTTGACAGGCGGGTACGCTTATCCGTGATGATTCCCCCAGCCGCACTAAACACCCTCTTTGACAAGACGCTAGCCGCAGGACAAGCAAGAACCTCCAGGGCATAGAGCGCGAGTTCAGGTCACGTGTCCAGCTTCGACACCCAGTAGTTGTAGGGGGCAGAGGCGTCACGGAGGACGGTCGTGCGATCGGCTACGTACTCCCTCACCATCCTTTTACAGTGCTCCCGCCGACTCAGCCGTGACTGGGGAGCGGTGACACAGTCTTGCTGGGGAGCCAGAAAGCTGTCAAAGGCCTTAGAGAGTGTTCCCCTGCCTGTGCTGTACATGCTGCCTGATCTCCGCGCCTCCCCTGCTACCTGGCCCTCGGAACTGCGCCTTCTGCCACTAGCGCTGTCGGGTGGGAAGTTTACCATCAGCTTGTCCGCCAGGGTCCTGTGGTATAGCATCACTCTCGAACCCCTTTCCTCTTGGGGTATGAGAGTGGAAAGGTTCTCCTTATACCGTGGGTCGAGCAGTGTGTACACCCAGTAATCCGTAGTGGCCAGAATGCGTGTAACGCGAGGGTCACGAGAAAGGCATCCTAACATGAAGTCAGCCATGTGTGCCAGGGTACCTGTACGCAACACATGGCTGTCCTCACTAGGAAGATCACTTTCAGGATCCTCCTCCTCCTCCTCCTCCTCCTCAGGCCATACACGCTGAAAGGATGACAGGCCAGCAGCATGTGTACCCTCACCAGTGGGCCAAGCTGTCTCCTCCTCTCCTCCTCATCTTCCTCCTCCTCCTCCTCACCGCGCTGAGATATAGACAGGAGGGTGCTCTGACTATCCAGCGACATACTGTCTTCCCCCGGCTCAGTTTCCTAGCGCAAAGCGTCTGCCTTTATGCTTTGCAGGGAACTTCTCAAGAGGCATAGCAGAGGAATGGTGACGCTAATGATTGCAGCATCGCTGCTCACCATCTGGGTAGACTCCTCAAAGTTTCCATGGACCTGGTAGATGTCTGCCAACCAGGCCCACTCTTCTGTAAAGAATTGAGGAGGCTCACTCCCACTGCGCTGCCCATGTTGGAGTTGGTATTCCACTATAGCTCTACGCTGCTCATAGAGCCTGGCCAACATGTGGAGCGTAGAGTTCCACCGTGTGGGCACGTCGCACAGCAGTCGGTGCACTGGCAGATGAAACCGATGTTGCAGGGTGCGCAGGGTGGCAGCGTCCGTGTGGGACTTGCGGAAATGTGCGCAGAGCCGGCGCACCTTTCCGAGCAGGTCTGACAAGCGTGGGTAGCTTTTCAGAAAGCGCTGAACCACCAAATTAAAGACGTGGGCCAGCCATGGCACGTGCGTGAGGCTGCCGAGCTGCAGAGCTGCCACCAGGTTACGTCCATTGTCACACACGACCATGCCCGGTTGGAGGCTCAGCGGCGCAAGCCAGCGGTCGGTCTGCTCTGTCAGACCCTGCAGCAGTTCGTGGGCCGTGTGCCTCTTCTCTCCTAAGCTGAGTAGTTTCAGCACGGCCTGCTGACGCTTGCCCACCGCTGTGCTGCCACGCCGCGCGACACCGACTGCTGGCGACGTGCTGCTGCTGACACATCTTGATTGCGAGACAGAGGTTGCGTAGGAGGAGGAGGAGGAGGAGGAGGGTGGTTTAGTGGAGGAAGCATACACCGCCACAGATACCACCACCGACCTGGGGCCCGCAATTCTGGGGGTGGGTAGGACGTGAGCGGTCCCAGGCTCTGACTCTGTCCTAGCCTCCACTAAATTCACCCAATGTGCCGTCAGGGAGATATAGTGGCCCTGCCCGCCTGTGCTTGTCCACGTGTCCGTTGTTAAGTGGACGTTGGCAGTAACCGCGTTGGTGAGGGCGCGTACAATGTTGCGGGAGACGTGGTCGTGCAGGGCTGGGACGGCACATCGGGAAAAGTAGTGGCGACTGTGAACCGAGTAGCGCGGGGCCGTCGCCGCCATCATGCTTTTGAAAGCCTCCATTTCCACAAGCCTATACGGCAGCATCTCCAGGCTGATCAATTTGGCTATGTGCACGTTTAACGCTTGAGCATGCGGGTGCGTGGCGGCGTACTTGCGCTTGCGCTCAAACACTTGCGCTAGCGACGGCTGGACGGTGCGCTGAGAGACATTGCTGGATGGGGCCGAGAACAGCAGAGGTGAGGGTGTGGGTGCAGGCCAGGAGACGGTAGTGCCTGTGTCCTGAGAGGGGGGTTGGATCTCAGTGGCATGTTGGGGCACAGGGGGAGAGGCAGTGGTGCAAACCGGAGGCGGTGAACGGCCTTCGTCCCACCTTGTGGGGTGTTTGGCCATCATATGTCTGCGCATGCTGGTGGTGGTGAGGCTGGTGGTGGTGGCTCCCCGGCTGATCTTGGCGCGACAAAGGTTGCACACCACTGTTCGTCGGTCATCTGCACTCTCAGTAAAAAACTGCCAAACCTTTGAGCACCTCGGCCTCTGCAGGGTTGCATGGCGCGAGGGGGCGCTTTCGGAAACAGTTGGTGGATTATTCGGTCTGGCCCTGCCTCTATCCCTGGCCACCGCACTGGCTCTTCCAACCTGCCCTGCTGCTGCACTTGCCTCCCCCTCTGAAGACCTGTCCTCTGTAGGCTTAGCAAACCAGGTGGGGTCAGTCACCTCATCGTCCTGCTGCTCTTCCTCCGAATCCTCTGTGCGCTCCTCCCTCGGACTTACTCCAATTACTACTACCTGAGTGATAGACAACTGTGTCTCATCGTCATCGTCCTCCTCACCCACTGAAAGCTCTTGAGACAGTTGCCGGAAGTCCCCAGCCTCATCCCCCGGACCCCGGGAACTTTCCAAAGGTTGGGCATCGTTCACGACAAACTCCTCCAGTGGGAGAGGAACCATTGCTGCCCATTCTGGGCAGGGGCCCGAGAACAGTTCCTGGGAGTCTGCCCGCTCCTCAGAATGTGTCATTGTAATGGAGTGAGGAGGCTGGGAGGAAGGAGGAGCAGCAGCCAGAGGATTCAGAGTTGCAGCAGTGGACGGCGCAGAACTCTGGGTGGTCGATAGATTGCTGGATGCACTTTCTGCCATCCACGACAGGACCTGCTCACGCTGCTCTTTTTCTAATAAAGGTCTACCGCGTGGACCCATTAATTGTGAGATGAATGTGGGGACGCCAGAAACGTGCCTTTCTCCTAATCCCGCAGCAGTCGGCTGCGATACACCTGGATCAGGAGCTTGGCCTGTGCCCACACCCTGACTTGGGCCTCCGCGTCCTCTAGGCCTACCCCTACCCCTCAGCATGGTGTATTACCAGTAGTGCAGAAACATAATGCTGTAATTAAATGTGCCGCTTATTGGCCTGTGGTTGGAGGCTGACTTCGCTTACGGAACGCACAGCAGAGCCAGGAAAGAATTTTGCGCAAGCCTGCTGTAACACTTAGCTGGCTGCGTATTAATTAGGACTACTACCCCCATCAGAGACGCAGTACACTCAGGACGGTCACAGGCAGCCCAAATAGATTTTTTTGTCCCAAATTTTTTTGGAAAAGCCCACTGCCTATATAGACAGTATATGTCTTTCACCTTTTTCACTGTCCCTGCCTCAGCACTACTGGCCCTATACTATGTAAAATTACTGCAGACTGTTTCCCTCTGGACAGGATGACAGCGGTGATGTAACGGGCAACGCAGAGCCAGTAAAGAATTTTGCGCAAGCCTGCTGTAACACTTAGCTGGCTGCTTATTAATTAGCACTACTACCCCCAGCAGAGACGCAGTACACTCAGGACGGTGACAAGCAGCCCAAATAGATTTTTTTGTCCCAATTTTTTTTGGAAATGCCCACTGCCTATATAGACAGTATATGTCTTTCACCTTTTTCACTGTCCCTGCCTCAGCACTACTTGCCCTATACTATGTAAAATTACTGCAGACTGAGGACGCAATGCTCTGCACGGCCGATATACAAAAAAAAATAAAAATGTGCAACACTGCAAAAAGCAGCCTCAACAGTACTGCACACGGTCAGATGTGGCCCTAAGAAGGACCGTTGGGGTTCTTGAAGCCTAAAATCACTCCTAACACTCTCCATATAGCAGCTCCAGCATCAGCAGCACTTTCCCTGAGCTATGTCAGAATGCATCTGTGGCAAGCCGGGGGAGGGGCCGATTTATATACTCGGGTGACACCTGATCTCGCCAGCCACTCACTCCATGGGGGTGGTATAGGGCTGGAACATCACAGGAGGAAGTTGTAATGCCTTCCCTGTCTTTCTATTGGCCAGAAAAGCGTGCTAACGTCTCAGAGATGAAAGTGAAAGTAACTCAAACATCGCGTGGTACTCGTCACGAGTAACGAGCATCTCAAACACGCTAATACTCGAACGAGTATCAAGCTCGGACGAGTATGTTCGCTCATCTTTAGAAAGTACTCATCTGGCGTAAGCAGCACAGCTCAATGAAAGCTCAGCTGCTACATCTTTTGTCCCTATGTGCTACTAGGTTTACCACTTCTTACCTCTAGGGAGACATCCACAGAAAAGGGAGAGCGTCCGGAAAAGCCAAATACCACATGACGTGTCGGTCCAGAGAATAAAATGGATTTTCTAACTGAATAGCCTAAAACTGAATAGATTAAGGCCTCATGTCCACGGGGAAAATCAGGCCCGCTACGGATTCTACATGTAGAATCCGTAGCGGGTCCCTCCTGCCCCGCGGACATGAGGGCTGAAAATAAGAATTTAAAAGAATTTACCTATCCGTAGCGGGCGGGGAAGGTCTGCTGTTCCTCACGGCCGGATCTTCTTTTTCGGCCGGCGGATGAATTCGTCACGCCGGCGGCACGTCGCCGGCACGTCGTTGACGTGCCGCGCGCATGCGCCGGGCACATCCGCCGAGCCGAAGCAAGAAAGATCCGGCCGTGAGGAAGAGAAGACCTTCCCGGTCCGCTCCGGATGGGTAAATACTTTTAAATTCCTATTTTAGGTCTCCCGCGGATCCGGACGGCTTCCATAGGCTTCAATAGAAGCCCGCGGGAGCCGTCCCCGCGGGAGACCCGCACGAAAATGGAGCATGGTCCAGATTTTTTCATGCTCCATTTTTTTTTAAATCACTTTTATTGACCATCCGCGGGTATTTATCTACCCGCGGGTGGTCAATGCATCCCTGTGGGATGCGGATCCGCATGCGGGAGATCCGCTGCGGATCTTAAATCATATTTTGCCCGTGAACATGAGGCCTAATAGTTGACTTTCAGATTGATACAGGTTAACAGTACTGCAGCCTGCCCTGCTTCTCTATAGCATCTGTCTCAATAAGCCTTGGTGTATGAATATGAATGGGTGGATATAATATTTTTTTCAATGTTTTTTTTTTAATTATGGTGCTAATTAGTGATTATCATCTCTTCAGATGCAGATTGCCTGCAGCCCTACCACTTGTGGACTCATACAGGTAGCATATAATTCTAAGAAAACTAATGCTAATGAACTTACTTGAAAAATTAAAGATGAATTAACTATGATAATGAGCTTTTTGATTAAACAACAGCAGTGGATCATGATATGGTTATGGGGGATTCATGTGGAATACAAGTGCTAAAAATGACAGAACGAATGAGGATGGATTGATGGGATAAGAAGAGTACAGTTAGTCCCCGACTTGCGAACAGGTTCCGTTCCGGGAGCCCGTTCGCAAGTCCGTTTTGTTCGCAAGTCGAACAAATGGTTGTATGGAGGGGATCGCGGGTGGATCCCGCTCCATACAACGTCGGGTGCCGGCTGTTCTTACAGCGGGCACCCGGCGGCAGCAGTTCCGACGAGCCGTGGCGCTTGTCGGAACTGTTAAAACTTTAAATACCGCTCTGACAGCGGTATTTAAAGTGTTAACAGTTCTGACGAGCGGCGCGGCTCGTCGGAACTGCTGCCGCCGGGTGCCCGCTGTAAGAAACAGCCTGCACCCGACGTTCAGAGGGCCCGTACAGCGTCCCACGATGAGATCGCGGAACGCTGTGTGGTTGCTAGGCAGCCGGGGACCTCCTGAAAGGCCCCAGGGCTGCCTATGCAGAGTGCCTATCAAGCGCACGGCTTGCTAGGCGCTCTGCATAGACAGCCCTAGGGCCTTTCAGAAGGCCCCCGGCTGCCCAGCAACTGCAATGTGACCGGACAGGCTTCTATCAGGCTTGATATAAAGCTTGTCCGGTCCCTGCACAGTATGATGTAATGCCATAGCATGACATCATACTGTGCAGGACAGATAGTTTGTATCTAGCGAAATTCGTAAGTCGAATGTTCGCAAGTCGGGGACTATCTGTACGATGTACACTATATGTATATTGCAGTACATTCTGATTGGGCTGAAGTGTAGTTACTGTTGTGTCAGTAATATGATGGCTCTAATGCTCACCCAGGTATTGGATTTTTTTATATATGTTCTGATGATAAATATATATGTGTGTGTATACCAATGCCGTCAGGACCGGCTGCTCTCTGGGGCTCTGTGCTCGCACCGCTGGTCCTTTCACCAGGGCTGATGGGGTACAGCGCAGGGAAGTCCCGATCTTTGTGACCTTCCCTGGCCGCTGGGGTCCCAGACACCGGCTCTGGGTGCATGCTCCCATGCTGAGGGGGCAGCGCCTGGGTAATCGGGTTACTGGGGACGTGGTGGATGCCGTCCCTGTCGCCATGATTAGCCTGATTAGCATGCTCTGCACTCGCTGCTGATGTCTGGGTCTCTGCACTCGCTGCCTTATGTCTGGGTCTTGCTGATGTCAGGCTCCCCACCCCAATCAGCTGCTGGGGTGGGAGTTCTGACAGCATTTAAACTGCTCAGTTCCTTATGAATATTGCCAGTGTTTGCCTTGTCTCCAGTTGCACCTGCATACTTTCTTATTTATTACCTACTCTGACCTGCTGCTTGGACTTGACTATGATTTGCCTGACCCTTCTGTACCACATTCCTTCTCATTGCCGACCCGGATAGCCAGACCTGCCTTTGTGTCATTTGTTTCTGTGTTTGTCTGTAAGTCTGACTCCAGCCCTGTGTCCCTAGTCAGGCTAGGGACTGTCGCCCAGTTGTTGCCCTAGAGCTTAGCCTGGGGGGGGGGGGGAGCAATAGGTAGGGACAGGAATTGCGGGCAGATTTCAGGGACTTCCAAATACCTGGTTCCCTGATAAATACACTACCGTTCAAAAGTTTGGGGTCACATTGAAATGTCCTTATTTTTGAAGGAAAAGCACTGTACTTTTCAATGAAGATAACTTTAAACTAGTCCTAACTAGAGATGAGCGAACGTGTTCTTAACGAACACTTACGCACCCGAACACCGGCTTTTCCGAGGACTTCCGTGTTCGCGCGTAAGTATTCGGGGGGCGCCGGGGGGCGGGGAGAGGCGCGGCGGCGCGGGCGGCAGCAGCGGGGAACAGGGGGGAGCCCTCTCTCTCTCCCTCTCCCCCCCACTCCCCGCCGCAACCCCCCGCGCTGCCACGGCGACCCCCGAACTTTTTTCGCCCGAACACGGAATTCCTCGCGAAGTTCGGTGTCCGGGCGAAAAGGGGCGGAGCCGAACACGTTCGCTCATCTCTAGTCCTAACTTTAAACAAATGCACTCTATACATTGCTAATGTGGTAAATGACTATTCTAGCTGCAAATGTCTGTTTTTTTGTGCAATATCTACAAAGGTGTATAGAGGCCCATTTCCAGCAACTATCACTCCAGTGTTCTAATGGTACAATGTGTTTGCTCATTGGCTCAGAAGGCTAATTGCTGATTAGAAAACCCTTGTGCAATCATGTTCACACATCTGAAAACAGTCTAGCTCGTTACAGAAGCTACAAAACTGACCTTCCTGTGAGCAGATTGAGTTTCTGGAGCATCACATTTGTGGGGTCAATTAAACGCTCAAAATGGCCAGAAAAAGAGAACTTTCATCTGAAACTCGACAGTCTATTCTTATTCTTAGAAATGAAGGCTATTCCATGCGAGAAATTGCTAAGAAATTGAAGATTTCCTACAACGGTGTGTACTACTCCCTTCAGAGGACAGCACAAACAGGCTCTAACCAGAGTAGAAAAAGAAGTGGGAGGCCGCGTTGTACAACTAAGCAAGAAGATAAGCACATTAGAGTCTCTAGTTTGAGAAACAGACGCCTCACAGGTACCCAACTGGCATCTTCATTAAATAGTACCCGCAAAACACCAGTGTCAACATCTACAGTGAAGAGGCGGCTGCGGGATTTTGGGCTTCAGGGCAGAGTGGCAAAGAAAAAGCCATATCTGAGACTGGCCAATAAAAGAAAAAGATTAAGATGGGCAAAAGAACACAGACATTGGACAGAGGAAGACTGGAAAAAAGTGTTGTGGATGGATGAATCCAAGTTTGAGGTGTTTGGATCACAAAGAAGAACGTTTGTGAGACACAGAACAAATGAAAAGATGCTGGAAGAATGCCTGACGCCATCTGTTAAGCATGGTGGAGGTAATGTGATGGTCTGGGGTTGCTTTGGTGCTGGTAAGGTGGGAGATTTGTACAGGGTAAAAGGGATTCTGAATAAGGAAGGCTATCACTCCATTTTGCAACGCCATGCCATACCCAGTGGACAGCGCTTGATTGGAACCAATTTCATCCTACAACAGGACAATGACCTTAAACACACCTCCAAATTGTGCAAGAACTATTTACAGCAGAAGCAGGCAGCTGGTATTCTATCGGTAATGGAGTGGCCAGCGCAGTCACCAGATCTGAACCCCATTGAGCTGTTGTGGGAGCAGCTTGACCGTATGGTACGCCAGAAGTGCCCATCCAACCAATCCAACTTGTGGGAGATGCTTCTAGAAGCGTGGGGTGCAATTTCTCAAGCTTACCTCAACAAATTAACAGCTAGAATGTCAAAGGTGTGCAATGCTGTAATTGCTGCAAAAGGAGGATTCTTTGACGAAAGCAAAGTTTGATGTAAAAACAATGTTATTTCAAATACAAATCATTATTTCTAACCTTGTCAATGTCTTGACTCTATTTTCTATTCATTTCACAACGCATGGTGGTGAATAAGTGTGACTTTTCATGGAAAACACAAAATTGTTTGGGTGACCCCAAACTTTTGAACGGTAGTGTACCTTTTCAAATGGTAACTGCTGTGGAGATTGAGTCACATGTTTTTGGATTTTTGCATGAATATCCTGATCTGCATGCTTTCTCTATATGTTGACTACTCTGGATTATTTATGTTGACTGGTTGCTGGTATCTGGGCAACCATTACATAATTCTGAGAAAAACTTAATTTAGTGAGCTGATGTTGACATGTGCAGTTGGACTTTGAAAACACTGCAAGTGTCATCTTGGATCGATGGCTTAATGTCTCAGTCGAGGAATGAGTCCCAAGTGACAATGTAGCTATATATATCCTCCACATCTGCAATTGCTAATTCTTGAAATACAATAATAGAATTGTTTATTATATTGATGGTATTTTTCCTATGGATTAATGAATGTATTTTAGTATACTTGCAGATGTTATGGAAATATTTAAAACATAACTGCATGTTTAACATGTTTTTTTTTAAATATAACAGGTTCTTCTTACTCCCTCATTTGCTTCTGTTTGCACCCTGCTTCATGTTTTTAAGTTTTGTTTTTTTAGGTGGCCTTCCCCATTTTTCTGCTGCCCTGCAGTTTGCAATCCACTTTCAGGGAGGGGGCATGCCTCAAGACTAGCATTCTGCCAGCAGTTTACTATCCTGTACTTCCTTTCCCTCACTTCTATTGCTGCATTGCTCTTTCTCTGGTCCAATCAGCATGGAGGCAGTATCTGAATGCTCACCCCTCTGCTATCCCAGGACAGTTGTATGAGTTAGGTGTTCAGAGACATTCTGGACAAATAATTAGTATACCCAAAGTAATGTATACACAGGTGCTAAACCAGCAGAAGCAGGGAATGAGGAGATTGCTTACACAGTAGCAATAACAGGAGCTTGAAGGGAGAACTCCAGTGGCAGCCACTTCAACCTTGATTTACAGTGGTTAAATGAACAGTTTTTAATAAAAGTAAATTACATGATTGATGAGACACACACGGATATTGGATGAGCATAAGTTGACTGGAAAGCTAGTACCCCTTTAACGATTGCATGGTGCACTTTATGCTTTATGGTATTTAGTATTTTAATTAATTGATTAATTAATTAATTAAATGATTATAAGTTTGTAACACTTAAGCCATGCTATTATTTGAATGAAGTTCCAGCAAGTGGACAGAAACATTGCACATCATGGATTAATAAAAGTTGGCATGCACCATGGAAACTTGGAAGTGTTGCACCTTTTCTGGAGTATAGATTAAGCTGGGATCAGAATTCAGAGTGCTGGCACACAATCTCTTATGTTATACACAGTACTGTACTGCTTTTCGGAATATGTGTATGTACTACATACATATTTACAGATATAGCAAGTGTTTTGTCCTTCCTATGCATCAGTATTGCAGGATAATACGCTGAACTGAATGTACATGCCTTTTTTTTGCCTTAAAAGCTATATTACGATATGTTTATGTTGTTATTTTCATAAACATATATAGTATTGAGGTTTTCATCGTTCAAGATTCAAATAAGCTTTATTGGCAGGACTAAATAGATAACATTATTGTCAAATTGATTATAAAATAGGTGTATGGAAATACCGTTTTCACCTTCTCTTTTCTCGGCCTTGAATACTATGGCCGAGAAAAGATAGGACATGCACTATCTTTCTCGCACAAAGTGAATATTACATGAAGGAAAATTAGGGCAGGTCCAATCTTTCTGCCATTTTGTTTCAAATTCCGGTATGGCACGGAGTTTGAACGGCTGGCGAAGGGGAAGAAATTTCCCTCGATTATGCCCAACTATGCTCCGCGCCAGTGAGCATAGTCGCACATGCGGCAGTTTGTTTTCGCCCTCAAGAGTATGTTTAAGGGTGCCTACCCACTGGCGATTTTTTTTCCTGCGATGCTAAATTGCGTTTTGCGTTTTTTTTAAAGAGCAATTAGCATAGAATGTGTTCTTGTCCATTTGGGTTTTTTTTTTTCGTTTCGTTGCAATTTTTCACTTAGGAACTGTCAGTTGCATATGTCTCCTTATTTTTCTCTTAATGCACCCATGATTGTCAATGGAAATTAACGAAAAATGCCGCGAAAAAGGCGTGGAAAACGTGCGGAAAACGTGTGAAAAACGCTGCGCTTTTCACGCACGAAAATCGGCAACGCCAGTGGGTAGGCGCCCTTAGGCTGAAAATACACTGCCGTAGATGCAACTACGCTCGACGGTACAAAGCATAGTTGCGTATGAATAAGGGAAATTCTTCCCCTTCATTGAGCCATTCAAACTCTGTGCCACAGCACAGGAGTTTTTTAAAAATGCAGGAATGATAGGTGCTGCCTGATCTTTCCCGTACAATGTATTCACTACATGCGGGAAAGATAGGACACATCCTATCTTTTCTCAGCCATAGTATTCACGGACAAAAAAATCCCAATAGTGAAAACTAACCAATGAACTCCATTGAAATCAGTGGTTTTGTTTTGTCCTGCTATACATCCTTTATCACGGCCGTATGAAGGGAGAAATACATGCCCACGTATTCTAGCCCTGAGGGTGCGTTCACACGAGCGTAGGCGTATTTACGTTCGCACGAGCGCAATGTATATTCGCCGGAGAGAACGTTTTTTGCCGATCACGACCAGAGCTAGAAAGCGTATTTTCGTTTGTTCCTACTTTGCAAACTATCTTTTCGGCCATCGAATATGCGTTGGCGCGTATTTCGGTCGCATATGTTCCGGTTTTTTTTCGGGTTGCCGTTTTTACGCGCCGTAAAATCGCCCATGTGAACGAATACATTCGAAACCATTGCCTCAGATGGTCACGTATATACGTTTGGTCGCAAAAACGCGCCGTTTATGCGCTCGTGTGAACGCACCCTAAGGTATGTTTTCATGAGCGGAGTATGCCTCAGACTCGACTTCAAAAGCCATGGCAGAAATAAACTGTTGAGTTGTGAATTCCTGCCATGGATATGCATTTGTGTACCCACAAATCTGCCAGTGGATTTTCCAATATGGAATCCAAGTCAAGAAATGACATGCCACTTCTTTTTTTCCCACACATAAATTTAAAATGTCTTCAAAAAGTTCTGTGCCATATCACTGTTACAAAATAAATGTTCTTTAATTTTTTCTAGACAAAATATTTGTGTTTCTTATAGAGTTTTGGGTGCTTAAATTTTGAGTGTCAAGAACAGATTTACAGACAATAAGCTTTACAGTAGAATAAAGAAGTGTAGATGGAGTTGTAGTTAAATGTTTTATAAATGTTGTTATAAACAGTAAATCCTTAATTGGGTAACATATAGTTATAAGTTTGACATTAGATCACCGGGTGGCAGATGTGTAATAACAGAGACCTTCTATAAGTGGCATGAAAATATGGGAAGTTAGATGCAATGTTTAAGTCACTTATTTCCTTTATGTCCGCCAGTGTTCTCCCTTGGAACATTCCAGCAGTAATCAGCCGACATCGCAGGAATCCACTTTCCTTAATACCAGTTTTCAATTACACATATGTCCTGGCGAAATCTTTTACCATGCCCACCTGGTAAGTCACTGCATCTCTCCGGGAAGTAATCAAGGTGTGGGTGCAAGCAATGTACTTTGAGAGACATGCTGCATCCCAAATCTTTGTATGATTTCAGCATGTTAGTCACTATCTGTTTGAAGTCATTAAATCTCATTTTGACCAGAATTTTGTCTATCACATTCTCGAATGTCATTTATGTAGATTTTTCATTGCTTGCTAAACATTCATTGAATTTATTATTACATTAGACAGTTTTTATAAATAAGGCCCATAGTTTTAATGATCAATATACTATAACAAAAAGGTACAATATTGAATATCCTACTTCTTATGATGTCTATAACTTCATTATCTTGCCTGACAGACAATTATACTTGTCATATTCAGACTCATCATCCTGATTATAGGTAAGAACACAGATTTTTACACAGGAAAATATACTCTTGTAGTACAGTGTTACCATGCAGATTAACAGTGAAAGTAGTGGAGCATTTATGAGATGCGGATTTGCCATGGATTTGGTTCTGAATCTGTATGAATTTCAATAGATAGTTAAAGGGATTATTGGAGTTAAAATTTATGTGAAAATGGCTTCCCCATGGCAAAAAAACATAATAAAGAGCTCATCCTCACCTTTCCCTGCTCCCCGCAAATCTCCAGCCAGCGGCTCCAGGTCTCCTGAGTATTGTTTGTTTACAGGTTGACTGCAGCCTGTAAACATTAAGTCAGTGGTTAGAGCTGGAGCCCTAGGTGGGGAGATTTGCGGGGAGCAGGTAAAGGTGAGTATGAGCTCTTTATTATGTTTTTGCCATGGGGAAGCCCTTTTCACGTAAAAGTTTTAACTTGGACAGCCCTATTAAGATTTACCAAGTGCAGTAAACCAAGAGTGTCCCAAGTTTCTTTCAGTCAGTATTCATATGTTTCAAACAGAAGAAAAGCAAAGTGGAGTGCAGGACTATATATATAATCTCAAGTCATCAAAAGTCATACAAAAGAAAAAACATATAAACCTATACACAAGTATAAAAACTAGAGATGAGCGAACGTACTCGTCCGAGCTTGATATTCGTGCGAATATTAGGGTGTTCGGGATGCTCGGTACTCGTAACGAGCACCACGCGGTGTTCCGGTTACTTTCAGTTTCCTCTCTGAGACGTTAGCGCGCTTTTCTGGCCAATTGAAAGACAGGGAAGACATTACAACTTCCCCCTGTGACGTTCAAGCCCTATACCACCCCCCTGCTGTGAGTGGCTGGGGCGATCAGATGTCACCCGAGTATATAAATCGGCCCCTCCCGCGGCTCGCCTCACATGCCTTGTGACTTAGCTGAGGGAAAGTGCTGCTGCTGGTGCTGCTGTAGGGAGAGCGTTAGGAGTCAGTGTAGGCTTCAAGAACCCCAACGGCCCTTCTCAGGGCCACATCTACTAGTGTGCAGTACTGTGTTAGCACAGTATTTTTTTTTTTTTTTGTCCAAAATTGGATCTGCAGAGCATTGCGCCCTGCAATAGGGACAGGAGTGGGGGTTAGGCAGGGAGAGTGTTAGGAGTTAGTGTAGGCTTCAAGAACCCCAACGGTCCTTTCTAGGGCCACTTCTATCCGTGTGCAGTACTGTCCAGGCTGCTGTTAGCAGTGTTGCATTTTATTTTTTTTTTCTCAAAACCAGCTGTGCAGACCATTGCACCCGGCATTAATACTACAGGGATAGAATTGTGTAGGCAGGGCCAGAAGACATTTATTATTCATTGAATACACGCAGTGGGGTCTTCCCTTTGCTAAAAAGGAAAAAAATTATATTTGGCCTGCCTGTGTCAGTCCTAAGGTCTCCGTGTACGTGTGTGCTGCGTGTACAACGTACAAAAATCAGACGCAACCAGCTACGCTTTACTGCAGCCTAGCGCCATTGTCTTTCCTGACTGGCAAATACCTTCTCTGCTAGAGTTAATAACTCTGCTACACTATACTTCTGTGACACTTTTTGAGGGCCACACCACAGATATTAAACTTCTTCTTTTTCATTGAATACACGCAGTGGGGTCTTCCCTAAGCTAAAAAGGAAAAAAATTATATTTGGCCAGCCTGTGTCAGTCCTAAGGTCTGCGTGTACGTGTGTGCTGCGTGTACAACGTACAAAAATCAGACGCAACCAGCTACGCTTTACTGCAGCCTAGCGCCATTGTCTTTCCTGACTGGCAAATACCTGCTCTGCTAGAGTTAATAACTCTGCTACACTATACTTGTGTGACACTTTTTGAGGGCCACACCACAGATATTAAACTTCTTGTTCATTGAATATACGCAGTGGGGTCTTCCCTAAGCTAAAAAGGAAAAAAATTATATTTGGCCTGCCTGTGTCAGTCCTAAGGTCTCCGTATACGTGTGTGCTGCGTGGACTACGTACAAAAATCAGACGCAACCAGCTACGGTTGAGTGCAGCCTTGCGCCAATTTCTTTCCTGCCTGGGAAATCAAATCACTGGTAATACAGCATGCTGAGGGGTAGGGGTAGGCCTAGAGGATGTGGACGCGGCCGAGGACGCGGAGGGCCAAGTGAGGGTGTGGGCACAGGCCGAGCCAGTGCGGTGGCCAGGGGTAGAGGCAGGGCCAGACCGAATAATCCACCAACTGTTTCCCAAAGCGCCCCCTCGCGCCATGCCACCCTGCAGAGGTCAAGGTGCTCTACGGTGTGGCAGTTTTTCACAGAGACGCCTGACGACCGACGAACAGTGGTGTGCAACCTTTGTCGCGCCAAGATCAGCTGGGGAGGCACCACCAACAGCATGCGCAGGCATATGATGGCCAAGCACCCCACAAGGTGGGACGATGCCCGTTCACCGCCTCCGGTTTGCACCACTGCCTCTCCCCCTGTGCCCCAACCTGCCACTGAGATCCAACCCCCCTCTGAGGACACAGGCAGTACCGTCTCCTGGCCTGCACCCACACCCTCACCTCCGCTGTCCTTGGCCCCATCCAGCAATGTCTCTCAGCGCAGCGTCCAGACGTCGCTAGTGCCACAGTTTGAGCGCAAGCGCAACTACGACGCCACGCACCCGCACACTCAAGCGTTAAACGTGCACATTGCAAAATTGATCAGCCTAGAGATGCTGCCGTATAGGCTTGTGGAAACGGAGGCTTTCAAAAGCATGATGGCGGCGGCTGCCCCACACTACTCGGTTCCCAGTCGCCACTACTTTTCCCGATGTGCCGTCCCAGCCCTGCACGACCACGTCTCCCGCAACATTGTACGCGCCCTCACCAACGCGGTTACTGCCAAGGTCCACTTAACAACGGACACGTTGACAAGCACAGGCGGGCAGGGCCACTATATCTCCCTGACGGCACATTGGGTGAATTTAGTGGAGGCTGGGACAGAGTCAGAGCCTGGGACCGCTCACGTCCTACCCACCCCCAGAATTGCGGGCCACAGCTCGGCGGTGGTATCTGCTAAAGCACCTTCCTCCTCCTCCTCCTCCTCCAATGCAACCTCTGTCTCGCAATCAAGATGTGTCAGCAGCACATCGCCAGCAGTCGGTGTCACGCGGCGTGGCAGCACAGTGGTGGGCAAGCGTCAGCAGGCCGTGCTGAAACTACTCAGCTTAGGAGAGAAGAGGCACACGGCCCACGAACTGCTGCATCGTCTGACAGAGCAGACCGACCACTGGCTTGCGCCGCTGAGCCTCCAACCGGGCATGGTCGTGTGTGACAACGGCCGTAAGCTGGTGGCGGCTCTGCAGCTCGGCAGCCTCACGCACGTGCCATGCCTGGCCCATGTCTTTAATTTGGTGGTTCAGCGCTTTCTGAAAAGCTACCCCCACTTGTCATACCTGCTCGGAAAGGTGTGCCAGCTCTGCGCACATTTCCGCAAATCCCACACGCACACTGCCACCCTGTGGACACTGCAACATAGGTTTAATCTGCCAGTGCACCGACTGCTGTGCGACGTGCCCACACAGTGGAACGCTACGCTCCACATGTTGGCCAGACTCTATGAGCAGCGTAGAGCTATAGTGGAATACCAACTCCAACTTGCTCGGCGCAGTGGGAGTCAGCCTCCTCAATTATTTACAGAAGAGTGGCCCTGGTTGGGAGCCATCTGCCAGGTCCTTGGAAAATTTGAGGAGTCTACCCAGGTGGTGAGCGGCGATGCTGCAATCATTAGCATCACCATTCCTCTGCTATGCATCTTGAGAAGTTCCCTGCAAAGCATAAAGGCAGACGCTTTGCGCTCGGAAACAGAGCCGGGGGAAGACAGTATGTCGCTGGATAGTCAGAGCACCCGCCTGTCTATATCTCAGCGCGTTGAGGAGGAGGAGAAGGGGGAAGAGACAGCTTGGCCCACTGGTGAGGGTACACATGCTGCTGGGCTGTCATCCTTTCAGCGTGTATGGCCTGAGGAGGAGGAAGAGGAGGAGGAGGAGGATCCTGAAAGTGATCTTCCTAGTGAAGACAGCCATGTGTTGCGTACAGGTACCCTGGCACACATGGCTGACTTCATGTTAGGATGCCTTTCTCGTGACCCTCGCGTTACACGCATTCTGGCCACTACGGATTACTAGGTGTACACACTGCTCGATCCACGGTATAAGGAGAGCCTTTGCACTCTCATTCCCGAAGAGGAAAGGGGTTCGAGAATGATGCTATACCACAGGGCGCTGGTGGACAAACTGATGGTAAACTTCCCATCCGACAGCGCTAGTGGCAGAAGGCGCAGTTCCGAGGGCCAGGTAGCAGGGGAGGCGCAGAGATCAGGCAGCATGTACAGCGCAGGCAGGGGAACATTCTCCAAGGCCTTTGCCAGCTTTATGGCTCCCCAGCAAGACTGTGTCACCGCTCCCCAGTCAAGGCTGAGTCGGCGGGAGCACTGTAAAAGGATGGTGAGGGAGTACGTAGCCGATCGCACGACCGTCCTCCGTGACGCCTCTGCCCCCTACAACTACTGGGTGTCGAAGCTGGACACGTGGCCTGAACTCGCGCTGTATGCCCTGGAGGTGCTTGCTTGTCCTGCGGCTAGCGTCTTGTCAGAGAGTGTGTTTAGTGTGGCTTGGGGAATCATCACGGATAAGCGTACCCACCTGTCAAACGACAGTGCCGACAGGCTTACACTCATCAAGATGAACAAAGCCTGGATTTCTCCAGACTTCTCTTCTCCACCAGCGGACAGCAGCGATACGTAAGCAATACGTAGGCTGCACCCGCGGATGGAAGCTACGTTCTCTCTCACCATCCAAAACGGGGACATTTCTGCTTCATCAATCTGTGTCTAATATTCCTCCTCCTCCTCCTGCTCCTCCTCCTGAAACCTCACGTAATCACGCTGAACGGGCAATTTTTCTTAGGGCCACAAGGCTCACTCATAATTTTTCTAAACAATTTTTATATGTTTCAATGCTCTTAAAAGCGTTGAAACTTTAACTTGAACCAATTTTTCGTTAAACTGGGCTGCCTCCAGGCCTAGTTACCACTTAAGCCACATTAACCAAAGCGATTAATGGGTTTAACCTGCCATCTTGGTTGGGCATGGCCAATTTTTTGGATGTACATTAGTACTGTTGATACAGCAATTTTTGTGGACCCTCGCCTACAGTGTAATCAAATGAATTTTTAGCCCACCTGCATTACAGCTGACGTTACATCCGCTGTGTTGGGCAATGCAATGGGATATTTTTGTGTATCGCCGGTGGGTTCCAGGGAGCCACCCATGCTGTAGGTGCACACGGAGTTTAACCTACATCTGTCCACTTGTAAAGAACCCCAGTCTGACTGGGGCACGCAGTGTGGGCCGAAGCCCACCTGTATTAAGCACGACATTACTACCTCAGCTGTGTTGGGCAATGCAATGGGATATATTTATGTACCGCCGATGGCTTCCTGGCACCCACCCATGCTGTGGGTCCACAGGGAATTATAAATGCATCTGTTTCCACTTGTAAAGAACCCCAGTCTGACTGGGGCATGCAGTGTGGGCCGAAGCCCACCTGCATTAAGCACGACATTATTACCTCAGCTGTGTTGGGCAATGCAATGGGATATTTTTATGTACCGCCGGTGGGTTCCAGGGAGCCACCCATGCTATGGGTCCACAGGGACTTCACAATAGGGAGTTGTACCTGCCTGTGTCTATGAATTAAAAACCGCGGTCTGACTGGGGCATGCAGACACCTTGACAGAATGAATAGTGTGTGGCACATAGGTTCCCCATTGCTATGCCCACGTGTGCAGCTCCTGATGGCGGTGGCACAGGATTCTATTTCTCATTGCTTCTGTACAGCATTGTGGGCTATCGCCCCGCCCCTTTTAAAGAGGGTCGCTGCCTAGCCGTGCCAACCCTCTGCAGTGTGTGCCTGCGGTTCCTCGTCATGGCAGACGCACTTCTAAATAGACATGAGGGTGGTGTGGCATGAGGGCAGCTGAAGGCTGCGCAGGGACACTTTGGTGTGCTCTGTGGGGGGAGGGGGGGGGGTTGGGCAGCATGTAACCCAGGAGAAGTGGCAGTGGAGTGTCATGCAGGCAGTGATTGTGCTTTGTTGGAGGTAGTGTGGTGCTTAGCTAAGGTATGCATTGCTAATGAGGGCTTTTCAGAAGTAAAAGTTTTTGGGAGGGGGGGGCCCACTCTTGCCGCTATTGTGGCTTAATAGTGGGACCTGGGAACTTGAGATGCAGCCCAACATGTAGCCCCTCGCCTGCCCTATCCGTTGCTGTGTCGTTCCCATCACTTTCTTGAATTGCCCAGATTTTCACAAATGAAAACCTTAGCGAGCATCGGCGAAATACAAAAATGCTCGGGTCGCCCATTGACTTCAATGGGGTTCGTTACTCGAAACGAACCCTCGAGCATCGCGAAAATTTTGTCCCGAGTAACGAGCACCCGAGCATTTTGGTGCTCGCTCATCTCTAATAAAAACACATTGAATAAAGAAAAAGCCCCACATTATGATATGAGTCCCTGAGAGCATAGTACAAATCCAAATAGATATACACCACTAAATATGTCCAGGGCAATAGCCATCAATGCATCTCCAGTATAGCCCCCATTCAGGAGGAAAGAGTAAAGTGCATGTCCCAGATAATGCAAAGAGTTTCAGATACCTATTAAAAGTATAAGGTTTCCCAAAGGTAAGTATCAATTTTATAGTTTATGAGTGACTGATATGACGCTCCAATGTTCTTTATAAAAAGTCTTCAGAGACTAATATTGTTGTTATACTGTAGGTAAAGTCACCTGGTACAAACCCAGAGTCATGACTGACTCCTAAGGTGATGTCACATTGTGACGTCTTCTTGTCAAACAGTTTTTGCTAGGAGGCTTTGCCATTGCCTTCCCCAATCATCCCCCCCCCCCAGCTGTGTACTGGGCAAAATCTACCTGATGAGACAAACCCCTATGCAAAATCTACCTGAACCAAGCGTGGATTGAACCCACAACCTTCAAGTCATGAGCAAGAGCTCAGGACTACATTTTTGCTGCCTTAACACTCTGCGCCACACAGGGCTCTTATTATACTGTGTTAACCACATATTCATCAGTGGCATAACTGGAAGCTCTTAGGCCCCTATGCAAAATCTGTAACAGGACTCCCCATCTATCCTGTGTAATTTATAAGACAGGTATGACAGAGGATCTTTCGGATCCCCAATGCACTGGTGCTCAAGTGCCACTGTTACCTGTCATACTATCTAGGTACATTACTGTACACCACCTATTTTTGTTTGATTTGATAAATGCCTCTCATAAACATAACAAGAGAAGATCTTCATATGATGCAGCTGGCAAAGACTTCATTGTTTTCTAAAAATGCTAGCAAAACCGTGTAGAGCAATAATCTTGTAGAAGGAAATGGTTCAATTACCATCAAGTTAAATATACAATTGGTTGCTGTGAATGTTAATACGTTTTTGTTCTCATTACCCACTGTATATGCAGAGCCAAGAACTGTAAACTCCTACCCCCCCCCCCCCCGCCCCCCACACACCAAACAAAAAAATATCTTCTTTATTGGCCAGCACTGAAGTGAGGAAGCCAGGCGTGAAATACCAGGCACATCTTTTCTTCCAGCAGGCTATTTGTAAAGGGTCTTGTGTTATTTGAGCAATAATAACTGCAAGGCCAGGATCCTGCAGACTGTTATAAGACCAACTGGATATGAGCACACAGCTGGATATTAATGAACAGGAAAAGACACGCTAAAATAACAGTCTCAAGCGAGCATCACTTCAACTAGAAAATAAAACAAAAGTAAATAAAGATCAATGCCATTATGTATCTGTTTATCTCTTACCGATGCTCAGGAATTGCCAGCGAGTGTAATATGTGCTTTCAGCTTTTTAACAGTCCTCTCAAATATTTTACCTCTGAGAATCGCAAAACGTACAATAATTTTTCTTATTACATTACATGAACAATAAATACACCTCCTACTACTGCCCCAACGTGCCAGCTACCTATGACTTCTGCTAATGCGCAACTAATCCTTTCATTTTCTACTTTAGTTGCTTCTAATCTTATCACATCCTGAAGCTTCTTGGAGTAGATCTGTACCACATAATGCTTCCTTAAAAGTCCAATCTTCATGAATAAGATTACTTTATAGAATAGTTTTCATTACCTTATGTGACCTTTTACGGGTATTTTTCAATAAAGCAATACAGCATAGTAAATACATCAGATATAAATAGCGATCTATGTTCAGTTTTTTTTTAGTATGCTTTAGGTGAAATCCTGGAAAGTCATGAATGGTAATAAAATTGTGTGTATCAGAGATCTCATAGGTAGAGATGAGTGAGCATACTCGCTAAGGATAATTACTCGAGCGAGCATTGTCCTTAGCGAGTACCTGCCCACTCGGAAGAAAAGGTTCAGGTGGCGGCGTGGGTGAGCGGTGAGTTGTGGGAGTGAGCAGGGGGTAGCGGGGGGGAGAGAGAAATCTCCCCTCTGCTCCCCCCTGCTCTCCCCAGACGCTCCCTGCCCCCCGCCAGCACCCAAAACTTTTCTTCCGAGTGGGCAGGTACTCACTAAGGACAATGCTCGCTCGAGCAATTGTCCTTAGCGAGTATACTCGCTCATCTCTACTCGTAGGCCATTTTAGCTGCCATATGTCTGGATGGAGAAGATGGGACTTGGGTGTATGTACTGTAGCTTTTTATTGTATTTTTTGCAGTTAAAAATTATGGGAATACATAAGTCAAAGAGGGAACTCACAAGTCCCACTTCCATGGCCCAATCACAATGATTCGCAGCTATCCTTCAATAAACCATTAAATAATATAAAAAAACTATATTGAAGAATTAAAGATTTTACACCCACTTGCACAAAATTGAAAATTAAACATTTTCTCCCACGTACACAAAAATTTGCATTATTTTAGCTTTTACGCAGGCCTCGTTACATTACCAAAAAGTGGGTACGGCTTGTTGGGAGGAAGTGTGACCGCCTGGACCCTTAGATTTATGTATAATTTATGCCAGAAACTGATAGATTTAATTTTCTGAAAGTTCCTGCTATAGATATTACTTTGACGTGCTGGAGTACCTCATTGATTTTTTTATATCTTGTGAGGACATGTGTATAGCCTACTAGGTTGCCATCTGTGAGAGTACAAAATGTAAGAGTAGAATTTCACTAATAGAAGTTTTTCTTCCTGTCTGCCAAACCATATTCCTTCAGAGAAGAAATTAGTTTACATTATGAGAATATGTCAGAAAAGCAATATCCATTTTTGCTGTTAGAACTTATAATATAGAAATGATTGTATAAATGGAAAAAGTGGAAAAAGACCTTTTTTGATATATTTGGTAAGTCAGAAATATTAAGAGAAGAATATTTATGTTTTTAGCAACCAATTAAAGCTTTCCTTTGAATTAACAAACCCTTATAGAAAAGTGAAAGCTACCATATGATTGATTTTGCTACTGGAGACAAGGTTTTATTATTGGATATTACTGATAATTGAGACCCAATATCTTCTAATTTGTTGATTCATATTCTTATGTAACATCTAATATTTGCCACACTACCTGCCACCATCTAGGGGAAGTCAGTTTTACCCCAGGATCCTGATGCGGAGCCACAATCATGAGGGCAAACGTTTCACTTTTACAGAACAAAATTAGCAGTCCAACATTAGTAATGCGATGAATGACTGTTTTTGGCAGTAGTGATATTTCCACATAGCAAGTAATTTTGCTGTAAGTGTAGTAGAGTACTAGAAAAATAGAGACTCAACAATTGGGATGTGAATCATTGATTAAAAAGAGAAAAAGAGAAATGGTGCAACATTTTGTGGACTGATGAGAGCAAAATTGTCCTTTGGGTCTAGTGGCTGCAGACAGGATGTCAGACAACCTTCGAGAACCGAATTGAATCCACAGTACACTGTAAAAACAGAAAAGTATGGTGGTGCAAAACTCATGATATGGGGAAGTTTCTCATAACATGGTGTTGGGCCTATTTATCACTACGATGGATCATGGATCAGTTTGTGTACAACAAAATACTTGAGAAGATCATGTTGCCCTGTGATGAAGAAGAAATTAAATTGAAATGGGTGTTTCAACACGACAATGACCCAAAACACAACAGTAAGCAAAGAACATCTTGGTTTCAGACAAACAGGATTGAGGTAATGGAGTGGCCAGCTCAATCCCATGGCCTTAATCCCATACAGAACTAGTGGGGTCACACCAAAAATTCCATTTATGATGCAAAACCAAAAATGCAGAAGAGCTGTGGAATGTAGTACAATCTTCCTGGATTGGAATACCTGTTCAGAGATTCTTTACTTTCTGTAAAGAATTAACACACATTAGATAAATGTAGTTATTGGATTTAATGTGTAGTATTTCAGGGCATTTGTAGTTATGGAAATAAAAGTTATTATAATGATTTTGTTCTTTATTTGCTTTTTAGGTATGGTTTCTTGTATCAGTAGATCAGGGTCAGGTTCCCTGTTTCCTTACTTTTATGCTTCTTAATACTATTTTGTGTTATCTGTGTTTATACCCTGAGTGTATATTTCAGGACTTAATAATTATGTCCCGCTTGGATGTAACATGTGGCTGTCTTCTCAAAGTAGGGTTAAAATCAGGCTAAATTTAGACTAGATTTACTGATTTCTCAATAAATCTCTCTAGTCTCTATCTCTTACTGGTTACATAGATCACAATTTTAGCTACTGCCTCACAGTATTCCAAAGTAATTTACTCGGAATCTCCTGATATTGAAACTCTAACATGACTCTTTTTGAGAAACTTCAAAGTGAAAATCCTGTTAATATGGCAACAAGATAGAATTATAGTCAGCTTTGTTTGAAAACCTATATCTGTGCTACCTGTAAGCATCAGCTTGCTCCTAACAGTGAGGAAATAGAGAGCTTAGTTTTGAATACTCCTGAGACTAAGGAAGATAAATTGCCTGGAATTGTCTTTACAGCAGAGAGCGGTTGGCGATAAATACACCTAAATTATTTTTTCATTATAACAGGAATGACCTCCTAATGTTTCCACAAAGCTTCTTCATGAAAATCCATGAGTCCATTTAAATCCTTTTTTATTCTATTTTCTGATACTTACAAATTGAAAAAAAAAATAATATATGTGAGGAGATTTGGTGGATTTTTCCAACATCCTTGGAACTGAAATTGATCAGATCTAGTGTGAGGAATATCACAATAGGTTTATGAAGAAAGTTTCTGAGCTAAGTATTAATAACAAAGCAAGATAGAGGATATACAATGTGTGCGACATATGCAGAAAGTGGAAAATGCCGTTTCCACACTAGCCAAACAATAGGCTGTCTGTATTAGGCAGCTTACTTGGCAGCTTTGCTGTGTAGACTAGGACAAGTCAGCAGAGGACAAGAAATTTAATATATTGCTGGAGACCCAGATAAGGCATTATAGTAATATTACAAATAGGTAAGGCTTTGTATGCAACCCATGCTATTCCCTGGTATCCGAAGACTGTATTACAATACTTGTAGGTAATCATAATGGGATTCCTCTGCCATGTAGATCGCAATATACAGACAATAGAAAAGGAAATTGTTATTGCCCTTGGGACAGCCAAATTGGAAATTTTTAAATAAAAAAAAGCTACAACAAATACGCCTTTACACCTTTTCTTCTCTTCCACAGAAGGAGTAGCAGAGCTCTGTAACAGTGGCACTCATGTACTGTGGCAGGAAGGGAAGAAGCTGATTGATGGAGGTGAGGGAGCAGCAGTTCCAGCCAGCACTCACCACCAATATGGTGGTTAGTGCTGGCGGGAGGGGAGAAAAAGAACCACTCTCCTCCCTTGCTATAAAGTGGATTTTGTTAGACATTCGGCTGAGCAAACACATGACCATGCAGTCAGGCGAACATCCGGCCGTGTGAACACGTGGTTGAGCGAATGCATGGCTATGTAAACATGCCAGCTAGCTTGAACTTTGGCACATTCACTTTATAAAGTGCATCTTATAAAATGGAAAATACGGTACATACATTAGACATTCCTTAGAAGTGTTGATAAAATACTGTAAACCCTTCTCATACAATACTTCTTTTCTATTTCATATTATCTTGACACCATTTCTAAAATTGTGAATTAATTCAAAATCTAGCTGCAACTCAAAATTGGAAAATCTGATTTGAAAAAAAAAATGCCAGTGTTACAATAAATCTTGGCAATCTCCCTTCTTTCATTGTACGTAACCTTGGAGGGACAAGGATTTGCTTTAAATAAATGTGAAGCAAATGCTAGCCTTCATAAGCACACTTTTACAGTGAAGTTACAAGTTATTCAAAAACTGCTATTGTCAAGAATTAAGAAAGCATTTCCTGAAAAAATTCTTCATTCTTTTATAAACCAAATTTTGACCGTATGGCAGAGCTTTGTGCATGGAACACCTGCAGACACAGATGATGATCTGCAGCTGGGGTATCTGCATGACAAATAAAACCTGTTGTGTGACAACCCCTTTAAATTTAAAATGCTGAATATATTACACTGTTTTTACTGATATGTCTTATTCTCAGAACGATATTTAATCCCTTAAAGACCAAACCATATTTGGCATTAAGAATCAAAAAATATAATTGTTTTTGATTTTTGGAATTCTAGCAGTTGCCACCTTGATAATTTTATGTCTACTTGCTTGTATGAGAACCTGATTTTTTGTGTTACTACAAATGGGGCAGTTACTCCTATAGCTGTGCGGTTATGCTATGGAGACAAGGTGTTAGCATGTACCTTGGGCTGTCTACCCATGAGTACAGTGGGGATCTTGTTTTGCTTTTTTTTTCTTGTGTGTCATGATCTTTTTTGTTCATGATCAAGGGGTTTTGCTAGGAGTTACTGTGTATTTGTAAGGAGGGTGAGTGGTACCCTGCACCCCCCTTACACATTACAGTGGATTGAGAGCCACATGCTATATCCCTCCCCTCCGATCCGAAACCTGGCTCAGCATGGGTAGATAAGTGAGGAAGTTGAGTGTAGTGCTGTAAAGGAAGCTCTCTCCCCTTAAAAGGTCCTAAAATTCACTAGGCATAATTTCAGCTATATCATAAAGGTAGGTGTGTGTGTGTGTGTGTGTGCAGTGATGCAGCAGTGAAGAAAGACTATACAGCAAAGACATTTGACATGGTGGCAGCTGCTGCTAGCTGAGTGCAATAGTGTCCCCATACTGGAGTGCAGCACGGGTGACTGCAAGAGGGCCTGATGACTGGGGGCTGAACCGACTGCAAAAGGGCCTGATGAACAGGGACTGAAAAAGGAGTCCAAGAGAAAACAAAAGAGCTGCGTCCCTTACATCGAAGGGCAGGTGTAACTGGAACTGGAACCTAAAGCAGCACATATCGTCGACCTTGTACCTCACACCAACTAAATTCAAGTGGGGGCCCCAAAAGTTAGATGTGCGCACCAGTATAGAACAATAATTAGTTAGCAGGCCTTCTGTTAGGAAGTGTTCATGCAGATTGGTTTAGGAGCCTGCAAGGTGAGGAGGATTGTTTAGTAACAACGAATTGTAGGAACTTAGTATTGTGATTATACTGTACTAAGTGTGAAGTGCACAACATCATGTTAATGTTTATGTCAGATGTGATGGAGCAACAAGTTACTTGACGTGTCAGAGGGAGAGTGACATAGAGGGATTAGACCTGAGGTAAATTGGAAAATTGGCGTCAATGACGTTGGGTGTCTTGCAAGTAAAGACACAGCTCCTACAAAGTGTTATAGGTCTACACTACAAATAGTGACGTTGGTATCAGTCATATGCAGAAGCTGAACACCAATATAGATATAATATTCAAACTGTTTCAGCGCAGGTCTTCTGATGACATACCTTTGCCGTACAAACATTTTTGCTGATTTTCTGCTATCAGGGAGCAGTGCATTATGGGAACACGGGTGACAGATAAACAGTTACAACTGTTAAGTCATAAGAATGCCTGCAGAGTGCAGATGAGTAAATCACATATTTCAAAGAGAAACCATAATTTATAGCCTAAATCAGTAAATATCAGTGACGAAAAATGTTTATAATCTTACTCAGATTTTAACGGTAAAGTATTGTTCAAAATGGGGTTTTCTTTAAATTATTCACCATCTGTCATTTTTGTGTGACTCTTTCATACATTCATCTCAAATGTGAGTGGCGCAAACAAAAAGAACTGGGAATGACAGAAGTTTATACATACAACATAACTCTTCCTGTTGATATAATAAGTCTGGTACTACCGTACATGGTTTGAGTAAATGAAGCGCTGTTTATACACATGGACAGTCCTAAATGGAAAGCACTGCAACCAGATCGACTGTTTTCTATGCCAGCAACATTGGCAGAGCTCAGTATAAGCAGTTAAAACCCTCCCTGGTGCAGACTGTGGTTCTGACCATCAACTACTTGTTGCAAAAGTCAAAATACGTTTAAACACGATTCAAAGGCCACCCACAACAAAAAGCTTTGATACCAGTAACATCCCAACGCAATATTCCAGACATTTAGCACATATGACAAAGATCTGAATGAACTAAGGGAATAAATGAAATCAATCATAATTAAAACAGCAGAACAATACATTCCATACACAAAAACAACAAAAAGACCACAATGGCTCTCAGATGCGACGATCAAAACTGCAAAAAAGAGACGAGCTGCCAAAGCTGCAGGCAAGAACATCTAATTCAGGTTGCTAAATGCAGAATATCAACGACAAGCAAGGAGGGGTAAGGAAGCTTTCTGGAATGAGCGTTGCAACAAATTGGAAGATGTAAGCAAGCAAGTTCACACCCGTGAGCTGTTTGACCAGGTGAAGTGGGCATGGGCACCTTTTGCACCTCGGAAAGCAACAACCATCAAAGATCAGAATGGTAAAGCACTACTGAATGGTACCCAAATTAAACAATAGTGGCAAGAGTACACAGCAGAACTACATGCAGATAATCAACCACACCCATCAGCCAGCCAGGAATATTCGACGGAACAAGAACCTGATTTTCTTGAGGAGGTTGACTAGGCACTGAAATAATTACCAAACAGGGAAGTTCCAGGAATCAACTGCATACCAGTCGAAGTACTCAAACCAATACGAACTCCACTGCTAGTAGCCCTTTGTAGACATATCTGGAAGACCAATCAATGGCCAAAGGGCTGGAAAAGATCAGTCTTTGTCCCAGTTCACAAAAAAGGTGACGCACAAGTTTTAGTCTATCGCTCTTATAATACATGCAAGTAAAATTCTGCTAAAGATCATTCAAAAACGTATGGCCTGCTTCATTAAAGCGGAACTCCCTGATGTTCAAGCTGGGTTACGCAGAGGGTGTAGAACAAGAGACCAAATCGAAACTTGCGCTTGGTCATGGCAAAGGCTTGTGAACACCAAAAAGACATATACCTGTGCTTCATCGACTACAGCAAAGTTTTTGACTGAGTTGAACATGACAAGCTGGGGAAATGCCTAAAGCAAATGGGAATTTCAGGGCATCTGGAAGAATTGACAAGATCACTTTATGAGAACCAAGAAGTGACAGTCAAGACTGTCTTTGGTAACAGTGACTTGTTTTTAAATCAGGAAAGACATCCGACAAGGCAGCATTCCATCCCCAGCCCTGTTCAATTTGTATCCCAAAGTGATTATAAGGTTATACAATCCAGATGAATCCCCAATTGGAGTGAAAATTGGTGGAAGGAATATAAATAGAGATGAGCGAACGTGTTCTTCCGAGCTTGATATTCGTGCGAATATTAGGGTGTTCGGGATGTTCGTTATTCGTAACGAACACCATGCGGTGTTCTGGTTACTTTCACTTCCTTCCCTGAGACGTTAGCGCGCTTTTCTGGCCAATTGAAAGACAGGGAAGGCATTACAACTTCCCCCTGTGACATTCAAGCCCTATACCACCCCCCTGCTGTGAGTGGCTGGGAAGATCAGGTGTCACCCGAACATAAAAGTCGGCCCCTCCCGCGGTTCGCCTCAGATGCCGTGTGAGTTAGATGAGGGACAGTGCTGTTTGTATCGGAGCTGCTGTAGGGAAAGAATTGGTAGTTAGTGTAGGCTTCAAGACCCCCCAAAGGTCCTTATTAGGGCCACTGATAGCTGTGTGTTGGCTGCTGTTAGCAGTGGCAATTTTTTTTCCCTCAAAATCGGCTCTGCAGAGCGTTGCACCTGGCATTAGGGACAGAAGTGCTGCATAGGCAGGGAGAGTGTTAGGAGTGAGTGTAGCCTTCAAGAACCTCAACGGTCCTTTCTAGGGCCATATTTAACCGTGTGCAGTACTGTCCAGGCTGCTGTTAGCTGTGCTGCATTTTTTTTTGCTTCTCAAAATCGCCTCTGCAGAGCATTGCACCCTCCATTGATACTGCAGGGAAAGAATTGTATAGGCAGGGCCACAACACAGTTATTATTCATTGAATATACGCAGTGCTGCCTTTTGCTTGTAAAACAAGTGAAAATAATTCTATTTGTCCTGCCTCTGTCCGTCCTAAGGGCGGTGGACACGTGTCGGCTGCGTGTGCAACCTGTAAAAATCAGACGCACCCAGCTACGTTTTACTCCTGGCTTCGCCATTTGCTTTCCTTAATTGGGAAAAAAAATACCTGCTCTGCCACAGTTAATAACTCTGCTACCCTCACGTTCTGTGACACATTAGCAGGAAAACAGCACAGTTATTAAACTTCTCATGTTCATAGAATATACGCAGTGCTGCCTTTTGGTTCAAAAAAACGGAAAATAATTCTATTTGTCCTGCCTCTGTCCGTCCCAAGGGTGGTGGACACGTGTCGGCTGCGTGTGCAACCTGTAAAAATCAGACGCACCCAGCTACGTTTTACTCCTGGCTTCGCCATTTGCTTTCCTTAATTGGGAAAAAAAATACCTGCTCTGCCACAGTTAATAACTCTGCTACCCTCACGTTCTGTGACACATTAGCAGGAAAACAGCACAGTTATTAAACTTAGATTATACATTCACTAGAGGCAGTGGGGCCTTTCGTTTTCAAAAAAGGGAAAAAATTATATTTGGCCTGCAGTCTTGCGCCAATTTATTAGCTGCCTGTGAAATCAAATCACTGGTAATACAGCATGCTGAGGGGTAGGGGTAGGCCTAGAGGACGTGGACGCGGCCGAGGACGCGGAGGGCCAAGTCAGGGTGTGGGCACAGGCCGAGCTCCTGATCCAGGTGCGTCGCAGCCGACTGCTGCGCGATTAGGAGAGAGGCACGTTTCTGGTGTCCCCACATTCATCGCCCAATTAATGGGTCCACGCGGGAGACGGTTATTTGAAAATGAGCAGTGTGAGCAGGTCCTGTCCTGGATGGCAGAAAGTGCTTCGAGCAACCTATCGTCTACCCGCAGTTCTGCGCCGTCCACTGCTGCAAATCAGAATCCTCTGTCTGCTGCTCCTCCTTCCTCCCAGCCTCCTCACTCCACTACAATGACACCTGCTCAGGAGCGGGAACACTCCCAGGAACTGTTCTCGGGCCCCTGCTTAGATTGGGCAGCAGCGGTTCCTCTCCCACCAGAGGAGTTTATCGTCACTGATGCCCAACCATTCGAAAGTTCCCGGGGTCCGGGGGAAGAGGCTGGGGACTTCCGCCAACTGTCTCAACAACTTTCTGTGGGTGAGGAGGACGATGACGATCAGACACAGTTGTCTTGCAGTGAGGTAGTAGTAAGGGCAGTAAGTCCGAGGGAGCAGCGCACAGAGGATTCGGAGGAAGAGCAGCAGGACGATGAGGTGACTGACCCCACCTGGTGTGCAACGCTTACTCAGGAGGACAGGTCTTCAGAGGGGGAGTCAAGGGCATCAGCAGGGCAGGTTGCAAGAGGCAGTGCGGTGGCCAGGGGTAGAGGCAGGGCCAGACCGAATAATCCACCAAGTGTTTCCCAAAGCGCCCCCTCGCGCCATGCCACCCTGCAGAGGCCGAGGTGCTCTAAGGTCTGGCAGTTTTTCACAGAGACGCCTGACGACCGACGAACAGTGGTGTGCAACCTTTGTCGCGCAAAGCTCAGCCGGGGAGCCAACACCAACAGCCTCACCACCACCACCATGCGCAGACATATGATGGCCAAGCACCCCGCAAGGTGGGACGAAGGCCGTTCAGCGCCTCCGGTTTGCACCCCTGCCTCTCCCCCTGTGCCCCAACCTGCCACTGAGATGCAACCCCCCTCTCAGGACACAGGCACTACCGTCTCCTGGCCTGCACCCACACCCTCACCTCCACTGTCCTCGGCCCCATCCAGCAGTGTAGTTCAGCGCACCGTCCAGCCGTCGCTTGCGCAACTGTTGGAGCGCAAGCGCAAGTACGCCGCCACGCACCCGCACGCTCAAACGTTAACCGTCCGCATAGCAAAATTCATCAGCCTTGAGATGCTGCCGTATAGGGTTGTGGAAACGGAGTCCTTCAAAAGAATCATGGAGGCGGCGGCCCCGCGCTACTCAGTTCCCAGTCGCCACTACTTTTCCCGATGTGCCGTCCCAGCCCTGCACGACCACGTCTCCCGCAACATTGTACGCGCCCTCACCAACGCGGTTACTGCCACGGTCCACTTAACTACGGACACGTGGACAAGCACAGGCGGGCAGGGCCACTACATCTCCCTGACGGCACATTGGGTGAATTTAGTGGAGGCTGGGACAGAGTCAGAGCCTGGGACCGCTCATGTCCTACCCACCCCCAGAATTGCGGGCCCCAGCTCGGTGGTGGTATCTGCGGAGGTGTATGCTTCCTCCACTAAAGCACCCTCCTCCTCCTCCTCCTCTGTCTCGCAATCAAGATGTGTTAGCAGCAGCATGTCGCCAGCAGTCGGTGTCGCGCGGTGTGGCAGCACAGCGGTGGGCAAGCGTCAGCAGGCCGTGCTGAAACTACTCAGCTTAGGCGATAAGAGGCACACGGCCCACGAACTGCTGCAGGGTCTGACACAGCAGACCGACCGCTGGCTTGCGCCGCTGAGCCTCCAACCGGGCATGGTCGTGTGTGACAACGGCCGTAACCTGGTGGCGGCTCTGCAGCTCGGCAGCCTCACGCACGTGCCATGCCTGGCCCACGTCTTTAATTTGGTGGTTCAGCGCTTTCTGAAAAGCTACCCACGCTTGTCAGACCTGCTCGTAAAGGCGCGCCGGCTCTGCGCACATTTTCGCAAGTCCCACACGGACGCTGCCACCCTGCGCACCCTGCAACATCACTTTAAGCTGCCAGTGCACCGACTGCTGTGCGACGTGCCCACACGGTGGAACTCTACGCTCCACATGTTGGCCAGTCTCTATGAACAACGTAGAGCTATAGTCGAATACCAACTCCAACATGGGCGGCGCAGTGGGAGTCAGCCTCCTCAATTCCTTTCAGAAGAGTGGGCCTGGTTGGCAGACATCTGCCATGTCCTTGGTAATTTTGAGGAGTCTACCCAGGTGGTGAGCGGCGATGCTACAATCATTAGCGTCACCATTCCTCTGCTATGCATCTTGAGAAATTCCCTGCAAACCATAAAGGCAGCTGCTTTGCGCTCGGAAACGGGGGCGGGGGAAGACAGTATGCCGCTGGATAGTCAGGGCACCCTCCTGTCTATTTCTCAGCGCGTACAGGAGGAGGAGGAGGAGCATGAGGAGGATGAGGAGGAGGGGGAAGAGACAGCTTGGGCCGCTGCTGACGGTACACCGGCTGATTGCCTGTCATCCTTTCAGCGTGTATGGCCTGAGGAGGAGGAGGAGGAGGATCCTGAAAGTGATCTTCCTAGTGAAGACAGCCATGTGTTGCGTACAGGTACCCTGGCACACATGGCTGACTTCATGTTAGGATGCCTTTCTCGTGACCCTCGCGTTGCACGCATTCTGGCCACGACGGATTACTGGGTGTACACACTGCTCGATCCACGGTATAAGGATAACCTGCCCACTCTGATTCCCGAAGAGGAAAGGGGTTCGAGAGTGTTGCTATACCACAGGACCCTTGCGGACAAGCTGATGGTAAAATTCTCAGCCGACAGCGCTAGTGGCAGAAGGCGCAGTACTGAGGGCAAGGTAGCAGGGGATGTGCGTAGATCGAGCAGCATGTACATCCCAGGCAGTGCAACAGTCTTTAAGGGCCTGGCCAGCTTTATGGCTCCCCACCAAGACTGTGTCACCGCTCCCCAGTCACGGCTGAGTCGGCGGGAGCACTGTAAAAGGATGGTGAGGGAGTACGTAGCGGATCGCACGACCATCCTTGGTGACGCCTCTGCCCCCTACAACTACTGGGTGTCGAAGCTGGACACGTGGCCTGAACTAGCGCTGTATGCCCTGGAGGTGCTTGCTTGTCCTGCGGCTAGCGTCTTGTCGGAGAGGGTGTTTAGTGCGGCTGGGGGAATCATCACAGATAAGCGTAGCCGCTTGTCAACCGACAGTGCCGACAGGCTAACACTCATCAAGATGAACAAAGGCTGGATTTCGCCAGACTTCTGTTCTCCACCAGCGGACAGCAGCGATACGTAAGCAATACGTAGGCTGCACCCGCGGATGGAAGCTACGTTCTCTCTCACCATCCAAAACGGGGACATTTCTGCTTCATCAATCTGTGTCTAATATTCCTCCTCCTCCTCCTGCTCCTCCTCCTGAAACCTCACGTAATCACGCTGAACGGGCAATTTTTCTTAGGGCCACAAGGCTCACTCAAATAATTTTTCTGAACAATTTTTATAAGTTTCAATGCGCTTAAAAGCGTTGGAACTTTAACTTGAACCAATTTTTCGTTACACTGGGCTGCCTCCAGGCCTAGTTACCACTTAAGCCACATTAACCAAAGCGATTAATGGGTTTCACCTGCCCTCTTGGCTGGCCATGGCCAATTTTTGGGATGTACATTAGTACTGTTGATACAGCAATTTTTGTGGGCCCTCGCCTACAGTGTAATCAAATTAATTTTTAGCCCACCTGCATTACAGCTGACGTTACCTCAGCTGTGTTGGGCAATGCAATGGGATATTTTTATGTACCGCTGGTGGGTTCCAGGGAGCCACCCATGCTGTAGGTGCACACGGAGTTTTTAATACATCTGTACACTTCTAAAGAACCCCAGTCTGACTGGGGCATGCAGTGTGGGCCGAAGCCCACCTGTATTACGCACGACATTACTACCTCAGCTGTGTTGGGCAATGCAATGGGATATTTCTATGTACCACCGGTGGCTTCCTGGCACCCACCCAGGCAGTGGGTCCACAGGGAGTTTAACCTACATGTGTCCACTTGTAAAGAACCCCAGTCTGACTGGGGCATGCAGTGTGGGCCGAAGCCCACCTGCATTAAGCACGACATTACTACCTCAGCTGTGTTGGGCAATGCAATGGGATATTTTTATGTACCGCTGGTGGGTTCCAGGGAGCCACCCATGCTGTAGGTGCACACGGAGTGTAACCTACATGTGTCCACTTGTAAAGAACCCCGGTCAGACTGGGGCATGCAGTGTGGGCCGAAGCCCACCTGTATTACGCACGACATTACTACCTCAGCTGTGTTGGGCAATGCAATGGGATATTTCTATGTACCGCCGATGGCTTCCTGGCACCCACCCATGCTGTGGGTCGACAGGGACTTCACAATAGGGAGTTGTACCTGCCTGTGTCTATGAATTAAAAAGCCCGGTCTAACTGGGGCATGCAGACACCTTGACAGAATGAATAGTGTGTGGCACATAGGTTCCCCATTGCTATGCCTACGTGTGCAGCTCCTGATGGCGGTGGCACAGGATTCTATTTCTCATTGCTTCTGTACAGCATTGTGGGCTATCGCCCCGCCCCTTTTAAAGAGGGCCGCTGCCTAGCCATGCCAACCCTCTGCAGTGTGTGCCTGCGGTTCCTCCTCATGGCAGACGCACTTCTAAATAGACATGAGTGTGGCGTGGCATGAGGGCAGCTGAAGGCTGCGCAGGGACACTTTGGTGTGCGCTGTGGGGGGGAGGGGGGGCGGTTGGTCAGCATGTAACCCAGGAGAAGTGGCAGCGGAGTGTCATCCAGGCAGTGATTGTGCTTTGTTGTAGCTAGTGTGGTGCTTAGCAAAGGTATGCCATGCTAATGAGGGCTTTTCAGAAGTAAAAGTTGTTGGGAGGGCGGGGGGGCCCACTCTTGCCGGTATTGTGGCTTAATAGTGGGACCTGTGAACTTGAGATGCAGCCCAACATGTAGCCCCTCGCCTGCCCTATCCGTTTCTGTGTCATTCCCATCACTTTCTTGAATTGCCCAGATTTTCACACATGAAAACCTTAGTGAGCATCGGCGAAATACAAAAATGCTCTGGTCGCCCATTGACTTCAATGGGGTTCGTTGTTCGAAACGAACCCTCGAACATCGCGGGAAGTTCGTTCCGAATAACGAACACCCGAACATTTTGGTGTTCGCTCATCTCTAAATATAAACAATCTTCGATATGCCGACGGCACAACTCTACTTGCAGAAGATGAAAAGGAACTTGAATACCTAATTCAAAGAGTCAAAGAAGAACAAATGGGACTGCAACTGAATACTAAGAAACCAAACTGTTGACAACAGCAATCAATGTCGTACCACGCATAACAATCAACAATAAAGACATTGAATCAGTCCAAGATTTCCCTTTCCTTGGATCCAAGATCGACTGCAGTGGAGAATCGGGGCCTGAAACCAAATCAAGAATCAACCTTGGCAGTATTGCAAAGCGAGGAACGGCGAATATATGGAAGAGCAAAGACATCAGCATAACAACAAAGATCCGAATAATCAATGCAATCATTTTCACAATAACTACATATGCATGAGAAAGCTGGACCCTTAAAGAAAGTAGGCAGAAGAAGGATCAATACCTTTGAGCTGTGGCACCGAAGGGAGTATGTTGCGCATACCATGGACAGAGATGGTCACAAATAAGTTGATCCTAGACCATATCAGAACAAAAGTATCACTAGAAAGCAAAATCACCAAACAACGGCTTTCATACTCTGCTCATGCCATACGAGCCAATTCTCTAGAAAGCACATTAATGCTCGGCACAGTCAGTGGGTCCAGAAGAAGAGGATGCCAAAGAACACGCTGGCTAGGCACAATCAAGGTTGACATGAACATGACTGTGGAAAATCTGAAGGAAGTGGCCAAAGACAAGAAAGCATGGCATATGCTGATCCACAAGGTTACTGAAAGTCGGCAACGACTGAATGGATAAATCATCATCATCACCACTTTAAGGGCGTGTCTCATCAAAGGGTAGGTGCCATGGGATAATCAGCTGATAATCTGATCTTTAATATCAATAGTGTGTATGCCATGTTATGGCTTGTCTGACAGATATACAGACCATCAGTAAATAATCTGTGTCATGCGGCTCTAACCTACTGTAGATTAATGTATTTTTTGACTTGCACAATTCTCCCTTCTTTGGTTATGAAGGATCTTTGGCAAACGTGCCTAAGAAGATGTTACGCAAACCACTGATCTGTGTTTAAGAGCTGTGCAGTCATAGGATCTGAAGTAATGTTCATGTTACTCATCTCTGAAGCGCACATCCTCCCACACTTTAACATTTGTATACAGATAGTGATATTTTGACTCAAAATACCTTCTAACTAAGTAATGCAGAACTGTCTTTCATATTAATTTACAGTATGTCCATTTGGGTGCAGAATAATAGAAGTGGCCATTACTTTTTTTATTCTATTATCAATTGTTCATGTTTAGATATTCTGTATACACAATGAGCACTGTCAGGCAATGAAAGCTAAAGGACAATAGCTCCCAATCTTTTCACTATAAGAGAACCCAAGAAAACTTTTTGTCATCCTGAGGAACCTCTACTATCATGCACACATCAAACCCATTGCATAGAGATTGGGCATATATTCATAATTACATGCTTCTTCTTATACTGCTACAATGTATAACATGTAAAGGCAGATAAAGCATTAAATGGCTGGGCTAGTGGGCCAATTTTTGTAGGGAGAAGACAGCTCCATTCCCACTGCAGTGGCCAGGATTGGTATTACAGGCAATGTTTCTATAGAAGGGAATGGCATGCAATATCAATCCTTGCCACTATAGTGAGAATGAAGCTGTCTGCTTCCTGCAGAAATCAGCTCAGTGCTTGAGTGGAGCAGCCAGGTGAACAGCACATTAATGAGGTTCTGGGCAGTGGGTCTCTGATGATCTACTATTGATGACCTTTCCTGAGGATTGGTTATCAATAGTTTACAACTAGACAATACCTTTTAACTACCATGTGTTTATGTTGTAAATTGAGTTATACCAATGCACCAGTCATGTTAACCATTCCTACCATTATACTGATTTCAACCAATTATTGATTTTATCAGCATGGTGGGGACATTTTTCAAAAAAACAAACAATCACCCTGTTCTAAGTCAACAAGCATTGTTAGTATAAAAGTGGTTGTAGATATCAAATATACAGTACAACTATATTGAGTCAAAAGTGGTGGTGATCAATCTGCTTATAATATCTAATGCATATGAAAATCTTAAGAGTGCGTTAGATATAATTCTAATGACATTAATAAAGGTTGTATGGTTTGGACAATCCTTATCTATTTGAAAGGTCTTGCAATAACCAACTCATAAAGCTTTTTACCACCATGCATAAATTACTAGAGCTGTTACATCTTTAATATGTAGTTCAATTTTGGGCAAGTATCAATAAAAAGACATGTTGAACTATAAAATATTTATAGTACGGTAACAAAATTTATAAGAAACACAGAAGATCTGTTTATGAGCTAAACTTGTCAAAGTTAGATTTATGTAGGTTGAAGAACTAGAGGATTTAATGGCTCAAACAAAAAATATTCTTCTCCATGGAACATAAGGTCACTCTTTGCACCTGAGAAAATAGGTCTATTGTCCAAAATGTTTTCTTCACTGTTAGAGGCCTAAGGTTATGCAATGCAGATACATAAAAACGATTTCAGAAGAAAATAGAAATTCATTTACAGTGTCATGATATTTACTTCTTCATAATGGGAAAAAACCCAGAAGTGTCTGTGGTAATGCAGTAGCAAGAGCTCGGAGCACAGTTAGTGAGTTTGCTTAGTTAAAGGGGTTGTCCCGCGGCAGCAAGTGGGTCTATACACTTCTATATGGCCATATTAATGCACTTTGTAATGTACATTGTGCATTAATTATGAGCCATACAGAAGTTATAAAAAGTTTTTTACTTACCTGCTCCGTTGCTGGCGTCCTCGTTCCCATGGAGCCGACTAATTTTCGCCCTCCGATGGCCAAATTAGCCGCGCTTGCGCAGTCCGGGTCTTCTGCAGTCTTCTATGGAGCCGCTCGTGCAGAATGCAGGCTCCGTGTAGCTCCGCCCCGTCACGTGCCGATTCCAGCCAATCAGGAGGCTGGAATCGGCAATGGACCGCACAGAAGAGCTGCGGTCCACGGAGACAGAGGATCCCGGCGGCCATCTTCAGCGGTAAGTATTGAAGTCACCGGAGCGCGGGGATTAAGGTAAGCGCTCCGGTAAGCTTTTTTTACCTCCCTGCATCGGGGTTGTCTCGCGCCGACCGGGGGGGGGGGGTTGAAAAAAAAAAAAACCCGTTTCGGCGCGGGACAACCCCTTTAACTTGCACCTGGGAGGGTGTGGCTACACAGGTTAAATTTCCCGTCCCTCACAAACTCAGGGGGAAAGAAAGCTGGCTGCAAGCCAGAGTGAGAGGTGGTCAGAGAAGCCACTTCAGGAACTTGGAGCCTGAGGACTGGTGCGGAGGAGGACACCCTCCAGATGTCCTGGGCGGGGTAGTGACAGGACCCTGAGGGTAAATGCTGTTGCTGTGTGCAGTGTAACTTATAACAGTGCAAAGCTGCACATGCTGTGCTGTGAATTAATGCTGGCCAGATTTAAAGATAGTGAAGTCTCCTGGAGCCTTTATACATGTGTGGTGCCCATTTCAGTCTGAAAGGTCAGCTATCCGCAGGCGAGTGAAGTCTGGCTTACCACATGTCAAATACCACAATTCAGGGTATGATATCTCCCCTGAAACACCGTACAAATGCCACAATGTGGCATTATATAACATTCAAGAAGTTTCAAATACCATAATGTCCACAAACTATTGTTTAAACCAGTCACAAACTAGTGACAAAATAATACCACCATACAGTTACTGAAAAAAACACTATACAAAGACCAACATTACCCCTATACATTGACTGTATAGTGGTGGATACCAGCTCTACATAGGTACTCTTCTAACCACATAAGTGATTACAGTACTGCTATGTACATATTACACATAAGTGTTGTACTCTCTTATTCTGCTTGTTCGCTTTCCCTTTCTACTTGACCTGCTTCAACCCAACAGACAGGTAGTAACATTTATACCACCTTAAAAGGACATTTTTAAATCAGGGCTAACATCCCACCTCAGTTGATGACCAAATCACCAGAGCCCCCAGGATACCCAGAAATCTACTGCTTCAATACACAGATAAGGAAGAAAACAGTCATGTACCTCTAGTAGGGACCTACAATTCACAGCTAGAGGTACTAAGAAAAAACACAAAGAAGCTCTACCATACCCTACACAAGGATGACCATCTGAAAACCTTATTCCCAGATCCTCCTCTTCTGTGTTACAGGCAACCTCCAAATTTTGGGAACTTTATAATCAGGAGTGCATTGCCATTTGACACACAAAAAATGAACTGATCCTTGCAATGTAAGGAGCTGCAATACCTGCTCACGTGTACAGACCACAGACAGGATACAAATCCCCAACACACAGCAGTACAATAAGATCCCTTGGACATTCAAGCGTCCACATGCAATGTTGTGAACCTGATCCTGTGCAGTGAATGTTCTGTTGGGGGCCTTTTTGTTGGGGAAAAAGGACAAAAACTAAAAGCCAGGATAAGATCGCATTGTCACACAATTAAAGAGAGCAAGACAGGATTACCTGTGGCGAAGCATTTTTCTAGTCACGGACACAGCATACAACATATGAAAGTTATTATACTTAAAGGCAATTTCAACCTCACAGAAGAATATTGGAATACAAGTTTATAACCATCTTTGATACTATCAAAAGCGGAATGAATCTCGGAGGGGGCTTTTTGCATCAGTGGAGAATATTACAAACCTGGACCAGAGGTAATACGCTGGCCTGTTGACCCTATAACATCAATTTAGAGACCATAAAACTTTCACATCCTTTGTCACTGGACTAATTAAGTATTTACTGTTCTGCACTTTCTGGTATTTATTAAAGTGCTAATTAATCAAACTATGTCTGTGCCTTCTTATCCTGTTCTGGTATTCCTTTTAAGTGCAGATTAATCACATAATGGCTGTGTGCTCTCATTTGTATATGTATTTATATTAATGCATCTTCAGATCTGTTCCATTATACCTGAGAAGGAACCCTGAGTGGTTTTGAAAGCCCGCTATAACATTATGTATTTTTGCTAGTCATTAAAAGGTATCATATCCACAAGATTACTTGGTGTCGCTTACTGAGAACAATTACAAATACAGTAACAGAAACAAGAAGAAAGAATAAAATTGCACAGCTATTGTTTATACTAACCACAAAAAATGCAAGGTTCTTAGCACATACTTTAATCAAAGCATGTGGGCCTAACCTCCACATCCAGGCAAATCTCATTGAACTGTTATCTAGCTCCAAAAGGCACCTATCTTTGAGGCGAGAGATCTCCAGTGATCTCAAGGAAAGCTTGATACTTGACTATATACTTTCATTAATCCACCTGGGACAAATTGGTGATTAATGTGCAAGACAAAAATAAGGGCAGCCACCTGCCTACCAGTGCAATCAATACAAAGTCCAAAGTCAGCCCTTTCCAACAAATAAATTAAATGTGAAGGTACACTTAAGCCATGTGGCTGAGGCACATGTTTCTGTTACTGCAATAGCTGAATGATTTGTTGGGAGCATCCCTCAGTCTGCTGGAAAGGCAGCCAGAGCTACCCTTAAGGGCTCCCACCCACTGGCAATATTTTCTCCACTGCGATGCGATTCTAAAGTTAAAGTTTAGCATCGCAGTGCGAGAAAAAATCAGCATGACGCCGGGGATATCGGCATCACGTCGACATATCGACAGTCTTTTCAATGGGGCCAGCGGCAGCAGCGCTAGCCCCATTGAAAAGACATGGAAAATGCCGGGGACTTCTGCCACAGCTGTGGACCGCGGGGCTGAAGGAATCCTCTGCCACAGCTGTCACAGCTGTGGCAGAAGTCCCCGACATTCTATTCCATTGCTATCAATGGGATTGGCACAGCTGCCGATCCCATTGAAAGCACTGCTTCGGCAAGCCCCGTGGAATGATTACCGGGGAAGGGCTTGAAATATAAGCCCTTCCCCGATAATTTGGCAAAAGTGTAAAAAAAAATAAAATAAATCATCCTCATCTCTCCTGCGCTCAGCCGCGTCATCCTGCTGGCTCCCCGGCACTGCTACTGAGCTCTTTCAGCAGTCGAGGATTTAAAAATCCCCGCCTCCTGAAAGAGCTGTGCAGATTGGCTGAGGGCTCAGCCAATAGCAGCTACTGCTTAGCTATTGGCTGAGCGCTCAGCCAATGACAGATAGCTCTTAGCTATTCATTCATGAATAGCTAAGATATAGCTATTCATGAATGAATAGCTTAGAGCTATGCGGTCCCCACGGGGATGAAGGAAACTCCTGCCACAGCTGTCACAGCTGTCACAGCTGTGGCAGAAGTCCGCGGCATTCTCCCTATGCTTTCAATGGGGCTAGCGCTGCTGTCGCTAGCCCCATTGAAACCATTTGCGATATGCCGGTTCTATACCGGCCTCTTTCTTGCGCTGCGATGCAAGATTTTTCTTGTGCTCTCGCAGCGCAAGAAAAAAAATATCGCCAGTGGGTGGGAGCCCTAATAATGGAGAATGCGGAGCCAGGAGTTAGTACTACAAGTGTTCAAATGATAATCTAGCTTGGACTGTATGTAATTATTTGTAATATGTGTAGAATGGTGAATGCTTAAGCATAGAGTACATGAAAGGAGAAATAAAATATTCTTTATTATTTTCTTAAATTGCGCTTTCTGGAACTGTGTCACAGACATTATGCTGTATATCAGAATGTCAATGTTTAAGACTAATAAAACTTGTGAGGAGTAATAATATTCATAGATATCAAGGTTTTTAACATTTCAGTTTATTAAACTAATGAGTAAATTGGCTGAAAACACCTTCAAAATGTGTTACTCATATAAAACACATTCAGTTACCATTGTTACTCATTTTTTACCATATCTCTGCCTCCAGTACACTGCAATGATAAGTATCAGCTGGCGTATAGAAGTGAGCAATCGCTTTCCGAAACACTCATGCCTGAAATTTTGTTGTAAAATATATATTTATGTTACCCTTTCTGCAAGCAAATTCATATTTAGTGTGTAATTAAATGCATAATCTTTTCCATGGTACATAAATAAGTGTAATGAGTCAGAGTAAGAGAAGCAAAAAAGTACAACTAATGGAAACTATGTAGCAAGTAAATTAACAGAACACAATTTGTTTTAACCCTGAGGCTAGTTTCACAGCAATATTTTGGTCAGCATTTTTAATCAGTATTTGAAAGCCAAAAACAGGAGTTAGTCAAATGGAAGAGATGCAAATCTTTCCATTAATCTTTTTTGGCCACCTACACGGCAGTATTTTGGTCAGTATTTTGCTTCAGTATTTGTAAGCCAAAACCAGGGTGAGTCCAGTAAATAAAAAAGGTGTAGGTTCCACTTATCGTACAAATGCTGATGGAAAATACTGACCAGAATACTGATGTGTTAAAGTGGCCTTTCTCTGTATCTCCCATTTTTTATTTTGGCTTAAGGCCTCTTTCACATGGCCGTGGATGTTTTTGTGTGCGCCCACCGGCACCATAAAAACGCATGAACGGGCGCACAAATCTAATATTTGTGTGCCTGTATATACGCCAAGGCCACAGTGCTGTTGGGCATGGGGAGATACTTTAACTCTGCTAAGCCATCTCCCCCTTCCCTCCCCCTCACCGGCTCACCTCCTCTCTCCTCCCCCCCGGCTGTTTGCAATGAGAGGGGGAGCGGTGGAGCTTAGCTTTGCCCCATCCCCCCATTACAAACATCTGAAGAGGAGGAGAGAGAAGGAGAGAAGGTCATTGGTAGTTTGAGATCGTTCTGGTGACTATAATTATAATTAATAGTACTAAAATGGCAAAACTTTCTTTTATTAGTTTAGATTTCATCCTTTGTGTGTTTCCGTGCTTTTCTAAACCATATTTATAGGTTTTCAGATAATTTTTTCGTTATGAGGAATCCGACCCTGTACCCAGCCAGTGACCCCGCATACCTGTCTTTTTTCTTCTTATCTGCGCTGAGTATGGTCTGGACAGCTCGCCATCAGACATGCGCAGTACAGATGTTAATTACGGACACCGGACTAAAATAGAACATGCTGCGATTTTTCCTCCATGAGCAGAAAATCACAATTGATTTCCACTTGTATTCATGAAAAACCACTTTTCCATAGCATGGTATGGAAGGTATTTACTGTGCAAACCCGTAGCCGGACACCCGTTTTGGATTCCGCAATGCAAATATGCCTGTGGCATTACATTATGTAGAACATATAGATAGCGGGTGGTAGCCATGTTATATGATCTTTGTTCCTTTTCAATTGAAATTTAGACTATTTGCCTGAATAGAATTTCAATCTTTTTTTCCCCTTTCCTCTTATGTTTTCATAAAGTACTCCCTTTAGAAAATTGTATTTTTTAATTGTTTAAGAATGACATTTCAAAGAAATGAATGAATAAAGATTGTCTCGAGGGCTGTGAAATATCTGTAAAGGACAGAGGGATTTAAGGAGATCAACAGCAAATATTTCCATTGTAATATTTGACAGGATTCTTGCACTAAAGACAGGATAGACCAAAATATAAATTTAATCAAGAATGCAAAACACCGTTGTTTGCTATAATACTGGGAAGCATTTATTTCTTTTGACTGAGTTACACAACTCCTTAGCTGTAATGGGGCCAGGCAGCTAAGGGAATCCACAAACGCACCAATTTGTTTTCCCAGGCAATAATAGGCCCAAATGGAACAGGACTCATCAGCATTGAGCATCATTTTTCACAGTGTTAAATTCACTTAATCCTAGTTAATCCTTATGAAAAAAAACTACACTGAAGTGTAAATCTATTGAACCCCTTGAGTACAATAGGAAGCAATCAGCTATCTTACACTGTACCATCTTTGCTTCTCTTTGGCTGTAAAGATTTGGCTGACTGATGTCTAATCAAAGTTAAATGTTGTTGTCTGCTTTAGGAAACTCATTTTATACCACCTTACTGAGTTAATTAGGAAGAGGGTCACACTTTCGAACCTTCATCAATTATCCAGAGTGGAGAGAAACCATAAAATGTAACTTTTTTTCTGGAAGCCCCTGCACATATTTGCATTAGAGGGATTGTCAACATAATGCTTCATTTGCTCATATTTGTGCTACAGGGATTGCTCCACAGATTACAGTTTATCACTGGGGTACCAGTAGAGGGTAGAGCTGATGTCATCAGCTGATCCTTGAAAGACCCTTCTTACAAAAGTTCTATCACATATCATTTATAGTACTGGTCTCCTCATATGAAGAAGAGGGACCTTTTGGGCCCTTCACAGACTTAAAGGGGTTGTCCCGCGCCGAAACGGGTTTTTTTTTTTTCAACAGCCCCCCCCCCCCCCCCGTTCGGCGCGAGACAAACCCGATGCAGGGGTTAAAAAAGAAAACTGGACAGTGCTTACCTGAATCCCCGCGCTCCGGTGACTTCTTACTTACCTGGTGAAGATGGCCGCCGGGATCTTCTTCCTCGGTGGACCGCAGGGCTTCTGTGCGGTCCATTGCCGATTCCAGCCTCCTGATTGGCTGGAATCGGCACGTGACGGAGCGGAGCTACCAGGAGCCGCTCTCCGGCACGAGCGGCAAGAAGACCGGACTGCGCAAGCGCGTCTAATCCGGCGATTAGACGCTGAAAATTAGACGGCACCATGGAGACGAGGACGCTAGCAATGGAACAGGTAAGTGAATAACTTTTGATAACTTCTGTATGGCTCATAATTAATGTACAATGTACATTACAAAGTGCATTAATATGGCCATACAGAAGTGTATAGACCCACTTGCTTTCACGGGACAACCCCTTTAAGGCCTCATGTCCACGGGGAAAATCGGGCCCGCTACGGATTCTACATGTAGAATCTGCAGCGGGTCCCTCCTGCCCCGCGGACATGAGCGCTGAAAATACGAATAAATAAGAATTTACCTATCCGTAGCGGGCGGCGAAGCTCTGCTCTTCCTCACGGCCGGATCTTCTTTTTCGGCCGGCGGATGAATTCCTGACGCCGGCGGCACGTCGCCGGCACGTCGTCGACGTGCCACGCGCATGCGCCGGGCACATCCGCCGAGCCGAAGCAAGGGAGATGCGGCCGTGAGGAAGAGAAGAGCTTCCCGGCCCGCTGCGGGTGAGTAAATGCTTTTAATTCCTATTTTAGGTCTCCCGCGGATCCGGACGGCTTCCATAGGCTTCAATAGAAGCCCGCGGGAGCCGTCCTCGCGGGAGACCCGCATGAAAATGGAGCATGGTCCAGATTTTTTCATGCTCCATTTTTTTTAAAATCCCTTTTATTGACGATCCGCGGGTATTTATGTACCCGCGGGTGGTCAATGCGTCCCTATGGGGTGCGGATCCGCGTGCAGGTAATCCGCTGCGGATCCTAAATCATATTTTCCCCGTGGACATGAGCCCTAAGGCTCACTCACATGGACATCATTTTGACGCAGAGTAGGTGCATCACAAAATCACATCTAAAAGAACCTATGGTTTCCTATGAAAAAAATCACCATCAAAAGATAGGAAATAGGCACAATTTTTTTGATGCTGAGATTTCTCTGCGTCAAAAGATAGGACACGTCCTATCTTTTGACGGCACATCGCTAGCAGCTTCATAGTCTTCTGTTGGAGGCTATGCGAGACAGCCAGCATAGGGAGGGGGAGGGAATTTAGCACTGCGAAGGCTGTTAAACAATAACAGCTGCCCCCTATTGATAAACTCTCTCCCCTCAGGCAAAAAAAGTGAGGTGGTTAAGCAGCGGGGGATTTCGGGGCTGTGGCATTAGTGCACTGCAAGTCGCCGCAGCCGCAAGGTTATTGGAGCGTTAAACTGATGTCCGTGGGAAAAAGCCCTTAAGGACACAAGTGCAGCTTCAACCTCTTCATTCTCTTTATTTATGCTCCTGGTCTCGTTGTCAAAGTCAATTAGTTAAATTAGCGAGGAGGCATTGGGAATACACCACTCCACTTTTCATTACAATTGACTATGTAGTGGCAAATAAAAAATCTTTGTAACAGATCTGCACTTCAAACCTTGGGATATATTAAAAGATATATGGCTGAATTCTACAGCATGGCTCTATATCTACCTGGATTGTATATAAACAGATCACAAATATTATGTTCTATGCGGACAAGTCCATTAATAGAGCAGCCATGGGGCCTTTTTACATGGCCTGATGATCAGCAAAAGTCTAATTTATCGCGGAAAACTGAACACTTGAAGGGAGGCTCTAGTACCTGATTAAGCTGCCTCAGGCTTTATTGGAAGATATGATACAGGCAGACTTGGAGGCATACAGGTTTCATATGGTTTCCTGTGGCATATCAGTCCACATTTGCTGTAACTGAGCCTCTAGATCATGCAAACATGTATGCTGTCAAAGTTAGCATCCCAAATGGTCCCATACATGTTCTATTGATGATAAATCTGTCATTGAATGGTGGACAACAAAACCGGTGGAGCTGCTTGTGCTTGTCAGATGATCCTCTCTACTGGTGATTTGTCGAGGGGGTCCTGAGTCCTTTCGCCTTGTGTGTGTGCCCTCATGCATCCACTAGTCCCAACACCTCCTAACAGTCTGGTCAGAACAGCCCAGGTGGGGGCAATTTGTTAATATGACCATCCAGCTTCTCTCATTCTAATAATGCGCCCCCACTTAAGAAGCTCAACAAGCTCTACACAAGCGAAAAAAACGTCCTTTTTATTGGCCAAAGGTAGAACCACTTTTAGGGCCACAGGTGGCAAAATCATTCATCTAATTATGCCACATGTAACTGCATGCCGAGTTTTGCAGTAAAACAACAATTGGTCCATGCTGGTATACCCTGGGTATCCCCTGTACATAAATATATATGTACAGCTGGTATACATTATGCATCCTGTATATAGTGATATGGACCATACTCATATAACTTGGGTATCTCTTGCATATAATTATATGTACAGCTGGTATAAATATACATCTCCCTCTATATAGCAATATAGGCCATGCCTAAGGGGCTTCAAACAAACTTTCATGTAGTCCAGGAAATAAATCAAATTTGGAAAGCTTATGCCAAGGGGCTAGGTGATTATGTAAATTTGTTTTTCAGCTGTACACAGTACAGTTTAGATATGTGTACAGGTGCAAATGACAGTAGGCTGTATGGTTTAGGTATGGGTACAGATGACAGCAGGCTCTATGGTTAAGTTATGGGTATGGATGCAGATGACTGCAGCCTGTTTGTTTTGGGTCTTGAAGAATAGCGTTAAGCTGGATACTGATCTAGAAAATAATAATAACGGATGTCACCAATTAGAGAGGTGTCTCCTGTGAACATTGGAGGTAAGGGCAGCTTTACATGGGATAACTATCAGCCAAAAAAAACTGCTCAAATGAGCAATTTTCAGTGATAGTTTCTTGTGTAAACACAGGACCCAACAAGGTACTGAGCAAGAAATCACTCAATATAGGACTATTGAGCAACTCGTTCCCAGTGTAAACAGGCAGTTTTTCATCTTTGAATGATTGCCTGATCAAGAGTGAATGGAGGGGGGTGGTTGAAAGAGATCTCCAGCATGCTCCACTTCCATTCATGAACAACTATTGCTGCTGTATGGAAGCACAGGAGCAATAGTCATTGAGACTGCTGTTGTGTGCTTATGTGCCCAACTGTCATCCTGTGTAAAGTAATCCTAAATGCAATGTAATTACTATAGATAGATAGATAGATAGATAGATAGATAGATAGATAGATAGATATGAGATAGATAGATTTATTTTTTTAATGGTGGAGGAGGTGAGTTATACAGGAGTTTTGGAACTCGTGCCCCTAATTTTTTCAGACTTCAGCAATATCCCTGGTCGCTAGTGACGTATTGGGTGGGCCTTGTAAGACCACGGCCTGCAGTAATCAAGTATAGTTAGGAAAGGGGAGGCCAATCTGAACGTTTGTACTTGGGCCCTTAAACCTTTAGCTACGCCTATGATCTAATACCCTATATGTTGCTGTCGACGTAAATGATTTACTTTGTGTTTGTCTGAGATCATTATGAATTTGCTATCTCTTTGGTGTCCCCTGTATGTTATTTTCATTGCAAACCTCAGCTTTCTGACTTCGACTTGTTAGACGTTGTTTATTGCTGGTACCCCCTTTGTACTGTCTTTTAGTTACCTTAGTTCTCTGTTCCAACCTAGTCTTTTTTTTTTTTGGCACTGCACTCAGCTTTTTAAGCCTGATCCAGCAACATTCGACTTCCCTTTCTACAGGCAACTGTTTGATCTGTTATATTGTTGCACATTTGTTCGGTTATCATTACCTAGAAAATTAATTACTAGAGAACCTTCATGCACTAAAATCTGCAATTTGGTTTCACTTTTACTCTGGGCAGCAGTGACTCAGAATCTTGACCACTTACCCAGGGCATTTAATGTGATCCCAATTCCAAAACTAATTGATAGGGTTCTTAGACTGGTTTCAATTATTAGTTCTGTGATTCAAGTTGCAGTCATGCTCTGACATCCCAATCTCTACTAGAAAATATCAGTGTTGATAACTTCCAACAGCAAGAATGTCACACGCGGGAAGATCAAGTGTCACAAGTAGCTATACATTTGAGCAACATTACTCCAGAGTCAATAGATTAAAAATTCTAGTTGACGAATACCAAAGTTTGCAGATATCTTATATCTATATACAGATAGTCCCCGACTTGCGAACATTCGACTTACGAATTTCGCTAGATACGAACTATCTGTACAGCACAGTATGATGTAATGCTATGGCATTACATCATGCTGTGCAGGGGCCGGACAGGCTTCTATCAAGCCTGATAGAAGCCTGTCCGGTCAGATCGCGGTTGCTGGGCAGCCGGGGGCCTTCTGAAAGGCCCTAGGGCTGTCTATGCAGAGCGCCTATCAAGCCGTGCGCTTGATAGGCACTCTGCATAGGCAGCCCTGGGGCCTTTCAGGAGGTCCCCGGCTGCCTAGCAACCACACAGCGTCCCGCGATCTCATCATGGGACGCTGTACGGGCCCCCTGAACGTCGGGTGCCGGCTGTTTCTTACAGCGGGCACCCGGCGGCAGCAGTTCTGATGAGCCGCGCCGCTCGTCAGAACTGTTAACACTTTAAATACCGCTGTCAGAGAGGTATTAAAGGGTTAACAGTTCCGACAAGCGCCACGGCTCATCGGAACTGCTGCCGGCGGGTGCCCGCTGTAAGAACAGCCGACACCCGACGTTGTATGGAGCGGGATCCACCCGCGATCCCCTCCATACAACCATTTGTTCGACTTGCGAACAAAACGGACTTGCGAACGGGCTCCCGGAACGGAACCTGTTCGCAAGTCGGGGACTAACTGTAGTCTGTGGTGTGTGATTCTGCGGTGTTCTCGATACTCATCTATACTTTTATAAACTTCATTTTGAAGGCCAAATACTTAACCACGTCATTGTTTCCAAACAGCTCAAATGTGCTGCCTTGGCTCTCTTATCAGATTTGTTGTTAAATGTTAATTATCAACACCTCTGCCAAGCTTAATGAGATATTTATTGTTCCCAACTAATTAGATGTAATACAGTACAAAATCCTGCATATTCAGGGTTACAGAAACTGATTCTATGCTGCCTTCTAAAAGCATGCCCTTTTTTGTTTTACAACATCAGCATGCAATTTTTCATCTTGTGTATAACAGCAATCTTAAAGGAACATTGTTGTAAGAAACTTTTCTGTATTTGTTGTGCAGCTGAATGCGATATTTAGCTGTAATGTTCTTCGGTGGTATTACTAAGGGCTTAGTTACACAGGCGCATCGGCGCTCGTGTTACTGCAGGAAGAAGACGTCCGCACTTCAGGACCGACGTCTCTCTGCAGCGCCAGGAGAAAGAACATGTGACCGGCTTCATTGCCACTTATGTGTTTCTTCAGCTCTTTCTTCAGCACTGTGGGGAGTCGTCCGTCTTGAGTACCGCCGTCTTCTTCCTGCAGTGTACGGGTGCCGATGCGCCTGTGTGACTAAGCCCATAAAAAGGATCCAGAGAAATGACTTTCTCAAATAATAATTACTTTGTACCAAACATGTCCAGTTCTGAATACCTTCAAAAACATTTCCATCCAAATACACTATGTGTATATAAGCAGTTTCAATTACTTGTCTAAATGTTCTTCTTGAAGTTTAGTAACCCTTTAATTGGGTTGCTTAGGATTAAAGAAACAGATGCTTTTTTCCAGAAATGGCGCCACACTTGCTTATAGGTTGTGTCTGGTAATGCAGACAGACTCAATTAAAGTGAATGGTTCTAAGCTGCAATACCACACACAATCTGGGACCAGGGTATACAAAGCAAAATAAAAACAGCACTCAAGGGTTGACTGAATAATACAGTTTGAGCCAAAAAGTCAAAAATAACTTTTTAGAGGGGGAAGTGGTATGAAAAACCCATAAACCCCTTTACAGGAAGGCTCTAACCAGCCAGAAGGTAGCCAGGTCTCACAGAATCGTTTATTCCATCAAAAACCAAAGGAAACAAAACTGCTGATACAACTTGTTATAGAGGCACACGTCTTCTGTATAAAAAAAAAAAAAAAAAAAAAATTTCTCAAGCAGAACTATAAGAACTTACTGGTACTTACTGTATCAAGTTCTAAGGTGTGTTGGTAGTTACTTCAGTGTACTCTATGGGATGTCCTGGTGGATGTATCTGCTAATCCTCCTTGGCTTATACTATAGGCAACATTGACCTCAAGGTGTGTTGGTGTATACCTGGAACATTGAACTTGCAAACAGGTGTGGCACTGTCTTTGGAAGAAAGCAGATATATTTTTTATGTTCATGGGCAACCCCTTTAAAGAGATATTAGTGTAAAACTCAGGCAGGATAGGATCCTAAGAGCCTGATTAATAAAACTCACAGAAAAAATTACAAAAAATCTTGAGTTGAGTTGGGTGGCTGCAAATTAGTCTGCACTGAACATTTAGCTCCCTCATTTTGCAATCTGGCTCTGAATGATATTGGGGGATGTGGTGATTGGGCTGCCCTGCAGTATCAACTGGTGCATATTTGGTTTCTTTTTCTGTGAGTTATGTTTTTGTGCATTTTTGTCTTTCACCTCTGTGTTTTTTTTTATTTTTTAGGATCCTAATTAAAATGTATCTGGTCTCTTTCTTTCTGTAACTTTGTACTCTTCAGCATAATACATTGATGAAATTACAATGATCACATTTTTTTCATCTACTACATCACCGAAAATCAAAATGTTTTGCATTCCTTAGGACATCAGCATATTTTTGTGCATGGCAAAAAATCAACTGGGTCTTTGTTTGCTTTTGCTTTAGTGTAAATTGTCTGCACATAAACGCATGAGCCTCAAAACCAGAAGCAAACAAATAGCAGGGCACAGAACAGGGACTCCTGGAAGAAATAGTGCAACTACATTTTAGAAAGGTGAAACTGAAATGTGATACGGCTTTGAGCATGTCACACTCAAAAATGGTGCAGTGAAGAAGCAGACATGGCACAGTAACGTAGAGCTCAACTTTACCCCAGAAAGAGTTGCAAAGTTTAGGATTTTAGTACGAGGCCCAGAGTTTGGCAGTTACTAATGTAAACTACACAGCCTCTCTTAGAGGGCATGTAGTGTATAAACAGTTCATAGTACAACTTATATTGGGAAGTTGTGGTATACATAGTCTTTTAAGGGTATACAATGCATTGCTTGAAGTATTAACAGGTATAGGAGGCTCTAAGAGCAACTCACATCAGTAGATTTGGTTGGAAAGCTTAGGTTGGCACCCTTAGAGTCTCTGGACACAGACAACAATTTTCCCCAAGATTTTGCTGAGCCCACAGTTTAGTCTCTCTCTCCAGGTAGAGGTTCAAATCAGTTCTTCGTGACGGTGTTCAACTCTTCTCCTTACACTGATGTCACCCTTTTTCAAGATACATCAGTGTGCTCCCCAAAAGTGTTTTGTTTTATGGGCATTTATTAATAAAAAAATAAGTTTAGTCTAATTCACTTCAGTCAAATATCTTTTTGTGGAAGTTTGCAATGCTACTGGATTTAATTTTTTCTTTCATGGTCTACATATAAGCCCTCACCTGAAGAGAGTGACATTTGCAACTGGATTGCACTGAATCACTGATAAACTCATCCTTGGCATTTTTAGCCCTTTTGCTTGAACCCAGGGGTAGCTCTGCCCATTCTCCTTTCGTCTTCTATCTTTTTGAATTTGCACCTTCAAAACTTTCTCAGCATAATTGTGCCCTTGTTTCCCAGTCAGAATTTCTCTTTAATTTCCAAAAATAAACTAAGAAAGTGAAAGCAGAACTCTGATTAGTTGACAATGGGAATGAAGACACTATTTTTTAGATACTGTACATAAGACCTTATGCGGCATCTTCTGAAAAATCTGACTAAGAGACATTTCTTTAGGGATAATCTTCTGGAAAAAGTAACAGGCATCAAAGCAAATTGTTGCTTTTATAGTAGAAATAGGGCTAAGGTATAGTATATTCATCTGGCCTGGTCAGCAGTGGCGATGAAAGTCAAGACACAATCAAATAAAATTGGAGTCAACCTATTTGGCATCTGGACTGAGCACTGAGGTTTTGAAAGGAAAATGCTTAAGAGCAACACTAAGGTTAAGCTGAAGGGTCTAAACTAACAAGAGCACTAAGGATTGGGAGTAACCAAGATAACTGGCACCAAACATGACAGAGTACAGTCAGTAATTGCATGAATGATATCTGGGAACTGGAAGCACTGCTCAGATGACCGGTTCTCAATTTGTCTTGGATACAACTACTTTCCCTGAACTTTAAATTTGTTTTAGCATTCACTGGCTGTCTTCCTGGATATTCTTGATTGAAAGTATTGGCCACCTCACACGTTTCTGTTACTGATCATCAGGATGATCTCAGTTCTGTTCTGGATTGTTAACAGCATCTTCTGGTACTTAAAAAGGTAAGTGATTAAAGGGGTTGTCCCGCGGCAGCAAGTGGGTCTATACACTTCTGTATGGCCATATTAATGCACTTTGTAATGTACATTGTGCATTAATTATGAGCCATACAGAAGTTATCAAAAGTTATTCACTTACCTGTTCCGTTGCTGGCGTCCTCGTCTCCATGGTTGCCGTCTAATTTTCGCCGTCTAATGGCCAAATTAGACGCGCTTACGCAGTCCGGGTCTTCTTATCTTCTCAATGGGGCTCCGTGTAGCTCTGTGTAGCTCCGCTCCGTCACGTGCCGATTCCAGCCAATCAGGAGGCTGGAATCGGCAATGGACCGCACAGAAGCCCTGCGGTCCACGGAGGGAGAAGATGCCGGCGGCCATCTTCACCGGGTAAGTAAGAAGTCACCGGAGCGCGGGGATTCAGGTAAGCGCTGTCCGGTGTTCTTTTTTAACCCCTGCATCGGGGTTGTCTCGCGCCGAACGGGGGGGGGGGGGGGGTTGAAAAAAAAAAAAACCGTTTCGGCGCAGGACAACCCCTTTAATGTTTTCCATACCACATAATTCAACATAAAAACATTATTAATACTCAACGTAACATCATACATAACTTGAAAATGGTTGCAGGTATTGAAAAATGACTGTGCTTATCAATTTCTGATGAAATTCTACCCGTAAAACATGTATCCCATGATCCCTTTCCATTAAACTTCCAAGAGGGCTGCCACCAAAATGGTCGACAGGCACTACCATAGTGGCAAAAAGTTTTCTTCCATCTAAGTGTTCTACAAAGTTTCCCACTTGCATCTCTTTTTTTGAATTATTCTGTATATTGACCACATAAAACCATATGATTACAGTATTTTTCAGACTATATGACATACCTGATGTAAAGTATTCTGTCACTGGATAGGTATGGAGCTATGGGTGTAGTTACCGTGCAGCTCCAAAGAGTAGTCAGGGGGAAACCAGAGGTCGGTATCAGATGGTCTCAGATTCATAGTACAATGGGGGAGGTGGGTATCGTTGTTGGGAGGAAAGTCAGAGGTTGTTATCAGGTGGTCTCAGGTTTGCAGTACAATGGAGGAGGTGGATATCATTTTTGGGATGAAAGCCAGCGGTAAGTATCAGGTGGTCTCAGGCTTTCAGTACAATGGAGGAGAGGAGCTTCATCACATCTTAAGCACAATAATCTCACAAGAAGCTGGGGAAAGGGCTAGGCTTTTATAGGAAGTCCTAATTAGAAACAGGACAGGAAGGCAGGAACTAACAGGAACATATAACAAGGCCAAGATCGGCAGGGAAGCTTGGCCAGCAAGCTGGATAGCTCACTGGGAAGAGCTATCATCCAGAGCACAGGAGGTCCAAGGTTCAAGTTTCAATGCCTGACTATAGGATGCATCCAGTTTTTAGACAACAGAAGATAGGAAAAAAAATATTTTATACTAATGTCACTAACATGTCCAGAGTAGTATCACTTCCTTTGTGTTGTAGGGTAGAAAGGAGGTTAATAATTTATTATAATCTGCAATAATGAAGCTGATCAGAGGGGCTCAACAGTACGCCTGTCTGAATGAACCCTATGTAGTTCTCAGCACTAATGAAGTATTCACATGAATTTTTCTCTTTGGATGGCAATCCTATGTTTTTAGCCACATGTTTTAATTAATGCTTGTCTGTAAACTTCAATGGTTCTTGAGGACAATATATATATCTTCCTGCATACCTGTATGTTCACTCGTGCCATCTCTGTGTACTGAGAGTTCACTGTGATATAGTGTAGCAGTGATGTCCTTTGTCTACTTACTTTCCAATCACTTGCATGCCATCTCTCAGTTCTTACCCCCTCCTCAGCAATGCTTCAGCTCCAATAATTGTGTGTTATTAAACAGCATAACTTCCTCCCATGACTTAAATGCTCCGTCTATACGTTCAGCCTCATCTCACTGTTACAGATTGCTTGTGTGCTGGGGAATGGAGACAGAATTCAGTAGACTGAATGTTAAAAGAGGAATAAGAAGAGAAACGGAGTGAAAAGTATACGTAGTACCTGCAGCTGGCGTATGTTCGGGTTAGACACTCAAGGGTTATTCAAAGTGAAGGCTTGGCTGGTCTGCCGTGGATCAAGGAGGGCTATAACTGCTCTGTGCTTGACTGGACAAGGAACAGACAGGGACGGAGGGAAGACCATTCAGTCTATAAGATGAAAGGAAACTTTAGAAAGATTTATGCTCGCTAAAAGATGGTCAGAGAAATACAGTAACTAATGCAGACAATTACAGCATATGTTTGCAATGGTAATAAATATCTTGAATGAACCCTTTTTTTTCCATCAAGAAATAAATCACAATTGGAATAGATTAGGGTTCGATCTAGCAAGGAAGATTAATTTCAAATGTATTATGTCATTCCTAGAAAATCTAAGTCTCCTATGAAATTGAGATTATTATATTAATGCAGGTTACACAAATTTTCTATAATACATTCCTTTCCTCTCAGAGAACTAGAAGGGCTGAGTATAAAAAGTCAGCCTGCAATGTTGGTATTTCAAAGTCTTATCTAGTAAGAAATTGTCTGGATGTTGCAATATAAGGGCTTAGTCAGAAGAGCTTTTTTTTTGCGCACCTACGTGCGCAAAAAAAAACATTCAACGCATGTTAAAAATGCATGTCATGAAAGCTCCATGCCCATTGCTTTCAATAGGGCTTGCGCTAATGCAGCCGGCTGCATAGAAAGCAATTGCTTGAAATATAAGCCCTTCCCTGAAAATCATCCCTTGCTGGTGTAAAAAATAAAAGAAATATATATCACCTTCCGCCACTGTCAGGGCTCTGGCGCGTTCTGTTGCTTGGTCCCCGACACTGCTCTGAAGCACTTTCTGCTGGCCGTGGATTTAAAAATTCCCGCCTCCAGAAAGTGCTGGTCTGATTGGCTGAGCGCTCAGCCAATCACAGTTAACACTCAGCTATTCGATGTATGACAGCTGAGCGCTGCCTGTGATTGGTCACAGTGCTTAGCCAATCACAGGCAACGCTCATCCATTCATTGAAATCAATAAATGGCTGAGCGCTGCCTCTGATTGGCTGAGTGCTCAGCTAATCAGATCAGCACTTTCTGGAGGCAGGGATTTTTAAATTCCTGGCCAACAGAAAGTGCTTCAGAGCAGTGTCGGGGACCCAGTGACAAGACACACTGAAGCCCGGACAGCAGCAAAAGGTGATGTGTGTATGTGTATATATATATATATATATATATATATATATATATATATATATATTTTTTTTTTTTTTTTTTACACCAGCTAGGGATAATTTTCGGGGAAGGGCTTAAATTTCAATCCCTTCCCCGAAAATCACTGCGGGGGGTTGCCTGCATCACATTGCTTTCAATAGGGTGGCTGCAGCATCAACCCCATTGAAAGCAATAGAAGAAGATTGCGATCCTCTGCCACAGCTGTGACAGCTGTGGCAGAGGATTCCTTTGTCCCTGCGGGGAGTCCCCTTTGTCACTGAACACTGTGATAGTGCTGTCACAGTGTTCAGTAATGAGTGGACTCCCTGCGGAAATATTTTACGCGCAGCATTGATTTGCCGCTGCACGCATGTCCTATCTCTTGCTGGTGCGAGTATTTTGCACCTGTAAAAGGCGGCCATGTGAACACATCATAGGGAACCAATGGTTCTATCAGACGTTCTTTTTTTGCACACATAGGCGAGCGCAAAAAAACACTTGCCTGACTTCACCCTAAACATGCATTATTCTGAATACATGGGCATATGCCTCATTGTGAAGACACATCATAAGGGAATTTGCGCAACCTATATTAAATTAACTATCATCTAATAAAGCACACTGATTGATTGATTTTCCATTACTTATATAGAGGCAACATATTCTGCAGTACTGCATACAGATTGTAATCACTCACATAAATATAGTAAAGGCAGATCACATAGGTGGTGATTTGACTTTGCAAAATGATTTAATGGGATTTACCTAAGCTGACCTTTTGTAATGCCTGCATATTTAAATTAAAGTGATGTTCTGATGGTGCTATAATTATAATAATAGCAGTATAAAGAAAAGAAGTCGAGTCAGCATATGTATCATATCCTCATGATTCCCATAGGATTGAAAATATGCTTTTAAATATGTTTAGTAGCAATCTAGCCTCAGCATTCTTCACTGTTATAGTTGTTATCATCTGCTAGATATACAAAAAGAACATCACAATAGTCCAGTGGAGAGTAAACAAATGTATAGATAAAGATGCCTGAAGAATATTGATATATACAGTTTAAGGCCTTAGTCAGACGGGCGTTTTTTCGCGCGATTTGCGCATGCGCATGCGTCCGGCGATTTTATAAAACCATTGCTTCGCAATGGTATCGGTCACATGAGCGCTTTTTATGCGCTCGGCTGATAAATTATCAAACAGAAATCGCAGATCGCACCTACCTGTGATCTGCGATTCCTGTTCTCTTCTCTATATGCGCTCAATGGGGCCGGCGGCAGCAGCGCCGACCCCATTGAGAACATATAGAAGACAAATCATGAGAGCTGTCTCTGATTGGTCCCGCTGAGCCAATGAGAGGCAGCAGTCACTCACCCATTCATGAATGGGTGTGTGAGTGAGAGCTGCCTCTGATTGGTCAGGCTGTGACCAATTAGAGGCAGCTCATTCAGCAGGCGGGGATTTTAAAGCCCCGGCTGCTGAATAGTACAGAGAAGCAGTTCAGGAGAACTGCCGGCGGCCGCGGCTGAACTCCGGCTGCAGCGGAAAGGTGAGTATACATTTTTTTTGATTTTTACACATTTCTGGATGAATTGCAGGGAAGGGCTTATATATTTAAGCCCTTCCAGACAATTCATCCCGCGCTCGCCCGCAGCGCATTGCTTTCAATGGAGCCGGTTGTATTGCCAGCTCCATTGAATTCAATGCGCTGGACAGCTCCGGCCCGTTTCTAATGAAACGCGTCTAGGAGCAGATTTTTCGGGCGATTTTTTTGGCCCTGGTCACGTGATTTGCGGATGCGCATCCGTCATGTGATCCGCAAATCGCGGGAAAAAACGCCCGTGTGACTAAGGCCTAAATGTTCAAGGGTTGTTTTTTGTTTTTGTTTTTTTTAAATGGGCCAACAACAACTTTTTTTGTGAAGAGTTCAATTTCAACTTATTGGAATTCAACCATTTTTGCAGTATCAGGCATGGGGAGATAAACACATATATGAACATTTGTTTCACCATGAGCTTGCCAAAGGGCAATATTTTTTTTTCCATTTCAGAGCTATATTAACATCATATACAAATATGTCTAGCTTTACCTTGCTCTAAATTTTGTTAAGGGCTCTGATTTCTCTTGGTGCACAAATTATATATTTTTACTGTTATGTCTGCAAATGACGTGCTGGACCAGCACCTGCGATTATGCACAATAATAGCCCAAAGTGCAGCAACTGAAATAAACAACACAAAATAAACAGGAAGTCTTTCCCTAAATACGTACCAATGAGGGAGAGGGCCCTGCCTAGCACAGCAGACTGATCGCTTTGATAGATGCAGGCCTGCACTAATTCTTAGGACCTTAGTATCCCTCCTTGGCCAACAAAATAAAGGACAAAGCAAAACCCAAAAGGAAACTCAAATGAAACACCACACTTAGCTGGAGCTATCCTCTGTTCACGTCACAGCGAAGACCACACTGTCCACGGGAGCCTCTTACTACCAGCTCAGACAGCGAGCAACTGGCAATTCGCAACACATTAGCTCAGTATCCAGCCCATGTAAATACCCAGCTAATTACTCACAGTTGTGACTACATTACGTCACACCTATTGAGCTAGAAGTTGCAGAACCATATCTAAAACCTGCGCTGGACTTAGTCAATCTGGCAGTGATCTCGGCACTGCTGCAACATTTACACTGTTAAACATACTTGTTTAATATGGGAGTCCATTAGTGATATATTACCAAACAATAGCATGTATTAGAGGCATCCATCACAGCACTTAGTACAAAAAGTATATGTTGTACATTAAACATATACTGTTTTTCAACATGGGAGCCTACTCTATCAGATGTTGAATGGAGGGCACCAACCAATGGATGCATACATTTCTTTTTTAATCTTGTTCCTAGTAGTTAAAGATATTATACTCCAAACAGACATGTTTTTAATAGCCATGTGTAGAGTTCTGCGCATGTATTACAAATGGCACCAACCAAAGTACACACAAGAACAAAACTGTCTAAAAATAAATCATTTTATGACCATCACCATGAAACTGTAAAAATGATAGAAATACTCTTAGAAGTTATGTAGATATAAATACATCAAGAAATAATATTCTCCTATGCACTAGTAAGTATAAACCTGATTAATCAAGCTCTTTGCGACACATACAAGGAAATATCTCCCTATAAACATAGGATTAAATACAAAAAAGGTCCCAGTGCTCCAGTGAATACACTCAAGGGAGAAAGAGCAATAAAATTGTGCAGAACCTACTTCACAGGGGTGCCTCTTACGAGTGCACCCCTATTCCTTAATAGCGTTGTACAGAGCCTTGAGGCAGGTGAAAGGAACAGGTCCCAATAAGTCTTCAAAAAAGTTTTATTCATTAAAATATTGTGACGCATTTCGGCCACAAATGCAAGCCTTTTTCAAGCATAATCTCGTGAAGTAAGTTTCCCTGTGAAGTAAGTTCTGCACAATTTTATTGCTCTTTCTTTCTTGTGTGTATTTGCTGGAGAGCTGGCATCTTTTTGTATTTTATCCTGATATTGTTTTCAATCAGGTAGCACTGCCCCAGTGAAAACAATGGGTAATATCTCGAGTTGAGTGAACATACTCTGCCGAGCTTGATGCTCGTTCAAGTATTAGTGTACTCGATGGTGCTTGTTACTTGAACGAGCATCAAGCCCTGTTCGACGCTGACCCAGTTTTTGGCTCCTCCCCGCTGCGACGTGCCTGTTTTGGCCCTTCCCCGGCGCGAGGCAGCACGCGTCAATGGCAAATTTTTTGTCTGGCAGGCAGGGGAGAGAGAAAGAAAGAAAGAGAGAGAGAGAGAGAGAGAGAGAGAGAGAGAGAGAGAGAGAGAGGAACACACGAACCAAGAAAAAAAAAAAAGAAAAGCTCGGGACCCGGCGTCCGACATACAAAAATGCACGGGTGTCCCATTTTAGCCAATGGGGTTCGTTACTCGAGTACAGCTCTCGAATTTTACGAAAAGCTCGACTCTAATAACGCGAACCCGAGTAATATCGCAAAAAGAAAGAACATGCTGCGATTCTATTCCCTGCAACGTTGTGCCATCTAGGGAAACATAGCAAACGTGAATGAACCCATTGTATGATCATGTAGCGTGCAGCGCATCTATCTAGTACCTATAAAATTAGTACAAGATGAAGTCTTCCCTAATATAAAGCCCTTTATAGTATACAGTATTTCTCTGGAGAAGCTTTGATACCCTTTTATCTAACTACCTAGTTATGTTGGCTTATAAGGGGAAGGCTGAGATAGCATTGTTTTCTGGCTTACTACCCATATATTCTTTAAATAGAATCAATCTAATCCTGTTTCTCCTTAAAGACCCTTTTACATGGGATGATTATAATTATGCAATGTAGACATTTGCAATGAAAGGCCAATCAGATCTTTCATGAAGACCATAAAATCATTGTTGAGCTTAAACAGGCAGTCATTCATCTATGAAAAACTGCCTATTTACTGTGGATGGGGTGGGCGAGTCAGAACAATCCCCATCCCTCTCCATCTCCATTTACTGAGCGATGATTGCGGCTGTGTAGAAGCAGAGGAGTGATTATCGCTGGGATGGCTGTCAGGCACTTTAGGTTCACCACCTGTCAGTCACCCCATGTAAAAAGGGACTTAATATTCATTTGAAATACATTGCCCAATAATATCAGTATCTTGTAGTGCAAACATCAAATTTAGTCAGCAATGCATAAAACATGCAGCAGAGTTGTTGGCAGTTTTGATAAAGGAAGGAGAGTACATCAATTGTGAACTGATTTCTTTAATCCTAGATTAGTTAAATCTCTTATTCTCTACATCTCTTCCTTTTGCCCTTCAACCTACAGTCTTCTGATGATACAGTGTAAACATAGTAAGCTTATACTGTTATATGTCATATACTGTATGCTATATTGCTTTGCCATGTTACAATGTTCCATGTATTCTATGCAGCTATACCCTATAGATACACTATATTCTGCAGATTTTTCTAGGACATTTAACTCCCTCATAATATGATTCCTTTACTAAGAAAGCAAACGGTTTTAAGAAGCCTAATGTCAGTAGAAAGATGTTTACTCAGAGTCGGTTGTAATAAATCTACAATTCTTTCAGTGCATCATATATCCTCTTCCTATAAGCTGATGATATAAGAGAATCCTGACCTAGCAGAAAAACCTAATTGCAGAGCCAGATTTAGAACAAATAGGAGCTTTGGCAAGGTTAAAGTTTTAAGGCTACTTCATTCAATATTTTAAGTGCTCATTTATCACTATCACTTATACCAGCAGGTTTCCCTAATTGATTAAGAAAGAAGTAGCTGAAACTAACTCAGAGATCTGAATAAATAGCAATTCCCTCATAATCTCTTACTATCAGACTCACTGACTACACATGGGAACATTTTTATGAAAAAAACTTAAAAGGTTCAAGAAAGTCAATTATCCAGTGGCTGCCTTGTCAGTTTCTTAGTAGATATGAGCTGTCGAATGACAGTCTGTAACTCGTGCGCCAATGTTTGTAACCCCTGAGTTCCTTATAAGCCTGTAAACTTATTGAATTCTTCCTGCTTGTAAATTGAACTTCTGGTGTTCCCACCATGTACTAACCTACCTAAACCTGATATCTTCATTTCAGTTTGTGGAATTACCATATATATTAGGCAGCACACCCACTGTCCCGCTTGTTATCAAAGGCCTTGAGGCCAGTCTTATCCATTATCAAAGAGGCATATACTTGAGTACTTGAGGCCAGTCTTGTTCTTATATAACGGGGATATGTGGAAGACCAGTCTTTTTTGTGTTATCAAAGGGGCATTTTCTTTAGGCCACTCCTCTTCCAGTATGATAGAATTCTGCTCCAGCTTTTCTTTAAGTAATTCAGTAATTACACACTTTATTCCAACCATGACATTGGCTCCATCAAAGGTACTCTCCAATGTTTTTTCTAAATACTGTATTGCTTTGATAAACCAAAGTTATAAGAATTTTAGCATGTTAGAAGTCTCTAAGTAATTGTTTCTGCTTTTTAATTTTTCAAAGAAATCAAATCCAAGAAAGGCCAATCATTTTGGTCAGATAATAGAATTCAAAATGTATTGTTTATGACATTTAAAAAAATTCATGAAATATTGTCTTTTAAAGTTTTGAAATTAGACAGAAGACTTTTTTTAGTTTAGGAGGTTTGTTAAAATTAATAAAATAGTATTTTGAAATATATCCTTTTGTGTCTGTTTTATGATTTAACAAGCTTTCAGATGTGCAGATGGTGATAGATGAGCAAAAATTTAAGTTTGTAAACATTTTAGTTGTGGGATCTTATCTCTGCCATTAAAACTCACTTTGCAGTTAATCCAGTCAGTACTAAAAGATAGTCCCAGGGATTTATGAGAACCTAGACTTTTTAAAGACATACACTATGTTAACAAAAGTATTGGGACACCCACCAATGCGGTGATGTCAGGTGAAGGAGATATGCATATTGGATTTGCAAGTATAAAGGAGAGTATCACACAGGCATATCCCAGTACAGAAACCATGAGAATTTAATGAGGCATGAAGTTGACAGACTTCCAATGGGATATGGTGGTGAGATGCAACTTGAGCATCTAATCACTACGAATCACTGCAGCACTTTTGGACTTTACAAACTCTATTGTTGGGGATGTTATTTGGAAATGGAAAACATCTGGTGCATATGCAGTGTAGTCACATTCAAGGAGACCTTGTAAACTGACAGAAGGTGAACTATGAAGCCTTATGCAAGCTGTGAAGGCATCACACACATCGTTTGCCCAAACACTTGCTCAGGAAGTCTCACAAGCTAAGGGAACATTCATTAGCACCAGAACCACCCATAGAAAACTGCATGCAAAGAGTTACCAACAGTTTGAACAGCTGTTCTAAAGCCCAACATAAGAGCAATGAATACACAGAGGCACCTGTGATGGTGCTTTGAGCATTGTTCTTGGATTGTAAATGAGGGGAAGTGAGTGTTGTGGACATCTGAAGCACAACACACTATCATCTGATCAGATGGCCACACTTGTTTGCCAGTTATCTGGAGTACTGTAGCTAACACTGTTATGATGGTGCTAAGGCTACCATTGGTACAGGAGCACTGTAGGGTCCCATACTGATAACTCAACTATAATTACTGAGGAAGAGCAGAAATCAATTCCAAGATTAATTTTACCACAAAAATAATTATTAGCAAGTTCACAGATTCACTGAATTTGTTAAATTTCTATTAAGAAACTATTTCTTCTTTTATAAGACAATTAATGTTAAAAAGGATCTGTCTTTTAGGCTTTGTTCACACCACATTTGGAGCCTTTAATCAGAAGTATACATTGGGAGAACTCCTGGCATAACTCTGATGGAAGCACCCATACTGCCCTCATCTTCGATACAACGCTTAATCCTCAGCTCCTCACCAGCCCACTATTCCTACCATCACCAGTGGGTCCAATTCGGCCTGGGTGTACAATCTAGGCTCATCTTGGAAGTCCATGCACCAAATAGGCTGGCAGAAGAGTTGCCTTACCTGCCTGTGCAGTTCTGTCCTTGTCAAAGCCTGAATTTAATGTTTGGCTGCTGTTCTGGGGTTAAAGGGGTTGTCCCGCGAAACAAAGTTGGGGTATACACTTCTGTATGGCCATATTAATGCACTTTGTAATGTACATTGTGCATTAATTATGAGCCATACAGAAGTTATTCACTTACCTGTTCCGTTGCTAGCGTCCTTGTCTCCATGGTGCCGTCTAATCTTCAGCGTCTAATCGCCCGATTAGACGCGCTTGCGCAGTCCGGTCTTCTCCCTTCTGAATGGGGCCGCTCGTGCCGGAGAGCGGCTCCTCGTAGCTCCGCCCCGTCACGTGTGCCGATTCCAGCCAATCAGGAGGCTGGAATCGGCAATGGACCGCACAGAAGACCTGCGGTCCACCGAGGGTGAAGATCCCGGCGGCCATCTTCACAAGGTAAGTAAGAAGTCACCGGAGCGCAGGGATTCGGGTAAGTACTACCCGTTTTTTTTTTTTTATCCCTGCATCGGGTTTGTCTCGCGCCGAACGGGGGGGCTATTGAAAAAAAAAACAAAAACCGTTTCGGCGCGGGACAACCCCTTTAATTCTTTACACGGGCTACAGCCTCTCCATAGGAAGCAGAGACTCAGACTCTATAGAGTTGCTCATTCTTTGCTTCTTATACACAGGCTCCTAAGCATTACTGCTCCCAACAAGTGAGGTATAGCTGGGTAGCTGTATACAGAAAGGCACTGACCAGCCACAATTCACTAAAGAGACCACCACCACAATTGCAAACACACAGCCAGTAAGGACATGAGGAGTACTCAATCCTCTATCCTTCTACAGTCCTGACTGTATTCTGTATATAGCTGGGTAGACATTTCTACACAACCCACTGAGAAATAGAGCCAGAAGCAGGTGCATGTGGAGTTGGGGGTTGGAGTGTTGGGGTGCAGGTGGCTGAATATTTGCAATATCAGTTTACAGTTGGGATTTGTATTCCTACAAAAATGATATTTAAGTATTACTGCAGTCTTTAATTCTTTAACCATCCAGGACAAAAGCACTGCTCAGTGTGCGGACACAGTGGGCATTTTAATGAAGTCATAAGCACTTTTGAAACTCTTTTGATAAGCATTCATATAAGGGCAGTGACATCACAGAAGCTCCCCAAGGCATCCATTTAATGGAGGCCAATGACAAATACCCTACAGTGGCATTCATTTCCCATAGACTATTATGGCCTCCATTAAATGGATCCATGTTTATATAGCACACCACAGGATGGAACAACATAGTATGCTATACTACTTCATCCAGTAAAACAAATGGTATCCCCAGTGGAAACTGGACAAAGAACACTCTTTTGGCCTCGGTCTATGAATATACACCTATGGGAATGTTTAGCATGTACACTAGATGCTTTCCCAGTATACACACTGAGTATAGACCAAAAATGTGGAGTTTCAGTTCTAATATCTGAAGTGTCAATAACTCTTCTACTATACAGTATATGGGTGAGACTTGGGCAAATATTTCCTACCAATAAATTAGGGATCAGTGGTAATGATCGGTTGACAATATTGCACTTCAGTTGCAGCAACCTCCAGCTTTATTTAGAATCAAAGAAGAAGGAAAATGATAATAAATACTTTTAGAGTCTATTCTCACTGGCAAGATAAAATTATTTTGGTAAAGGTCCCATTCCCTAAAGGGGTTGTTGGGTTTAAAAAAAAAACCTGTTTTCATGTATCCTGTCAAATTCTAAATTATTAGAGGCTGGTTCTCTGTTTAAGAACCTCATCTCATAGCCAGAGTAGTCAATGGCTACAGAGAACATCTCTCTCTGCAAGTCTATGCATTATATAGACAGTCTGTAGACTGCTTTATTTCTCTTTGATGGTGCTGCAGGAAAATTGAAAATTTGTTGCTAATTTTTTCCTCAGATTAAAGCTGATTGCAGAGAATCTAAACAGCAAGACACCACATGATCAACCTATTATCAGGGAACACTGCTAACAAAAAAAGGATTTCCAAAGCGGAGAGACTTTCAAATATTTAAGTTGTTGTCCAGAAAGGCAACAAAATGGCTGCCTTCGTTTCAGCCTATGACAATTTGTCCTTAAATGGTTGAATGCATGTGCAGACCATAGGGAAAAAAGGAGTCAGGCTTGTGGATGGTGAGGTAGAACTTAACAATACATTGTTTTGAACAGTGTGCTGCTAGGCTCTGTCGCATCTTGATAACAGTCCAACATACCCATTGAGAGTGAGCAGTAGGGACCACTCACTTGACATGTTCACATCATCTGGGATCCATACCTAAGAAGAGCCCATCCAGGTGAAGCAAGGTGAATATGGAAAAAAAGGGAAAAAGTTAGTGGGACCATGGCTTTGAAGCTATGCAGCTGGCCTTTCTAGACTTTATCCCATGGCAGGTCTTCTTTAATCCTGAAGGTGAAGGGGTTAGAGTGCCATTTTAGTGCTGCATACCCTAAATATTTTTCACTAGTGGTCCTAACCAACGACTGTGCAAGCAGCATGCATCTCCATTTAATTGGATGTGTCTACTGTCAATTTAAGCTTTTTCAGACCTGCTCTCCTTTTTAAAATGATTTTTTTTTATTCTCCAAAATGATAACTCAATAGTGACCAGCTATAAATATTTTAGGCTAGTCAAAATGTAGCGGCCCAGAGTTAGAGTGTCTTCATGTGTGTACTGATGTCTGTGTTGTGTGTCAGCCTATGCCAGTTGGGTGTACTGTCTCTGTAACTGGCTAGGTGTGTATGACATGAGGAGCGAGTCAGATTTGGAGGAGGAGTTAGAAGAGAGTTGTAGTCGGGAAGTGAAGGAGAGAGGGTGTGTGCCGTGGAAGAGCATAGTGAGTGTATCTCAACAGGAGAATATGGAGGTTTCCAAGAAAAGGGAACTGTGTATGGAAGGAGCAGACACACTGAAGTTCCCCCAAGCTGTGTCTTGGGCCCATCCCTGTGGCTATAGGATGCCTCTCCTCCGAGAAGTGTGAGGATCAGATTCTGTTTTTCTGGAGTCGGCGGTGGCGAGTACATGGAACCACTGGTCATCTACTGCAATTTTGAGCACTAATAAGGACCATGTAGAGAGAAGATTGGAAGTGATTGGAACGGAGATAGGAAAAGGAATGTAATGGAGAAAATTAGATTAGTTGTCGTATGTACCTGACAAGTAATGGGAGAACCTCTGAAACCATCCGACAGATAACTGAGACTGTGGATGCTCAAAGGTTAAATTTGGGAAGAGTGATCCTTGGATACAAACTTGTTGGGGGAAGAATTCTTGGACAAAGTGTAGTTTTTGCATTGTAATGCCTAAGGGCTCGGTCACACGGCCGTTTTTTGGTCCGATCTGCAGAAGCGCTTGCGGTCTTCAGATCTATAGACCCAATGTATCCCAATGGGATCGGTCACATGTCCGCTTTTTATGCGGATGTGCGATCAACTATAGGACACAACGATTCGCAGAACGTCCCTTTCTGCGTTTTGCGCATCGCTGTGTTCTATATATGCACTCAATGGGGCCGGCGGCAGCAGCGCCGACCCCATTGAGAACATATACTTAAAGATCATTCTCCTCTGCCACAGCTGTTACAGCTGTGGCAGTGAAGAACGATATTCGCCCATTGAATTCAATGGCGCCGGTAATACAGCCGGCTCCATTGAAAGCAATGGGCTGCCGGCAAGCGCTGGATGAATTTTCGGGGAAGGGCTTAAAATATAAGCCCTTCCCTGAAAAACATCCTGAAAATGTGTAAAAAAAAAAAAAAAAAGTATACTCACCTTTTTCCAGCAGCCGTAGTTCAGCCGCGTCCGGCCGTCAGTTCTCCTGAACTGCTCTGTGTAGTATTCAGCAGGCGGAGATTTAAAATCCCCGCCTGCTGAATGGGCTGCCTCTGATTGGTCACAGCCCTCACCAATCAGAGGCAGCTCTCACTCACCCATTCATGAATTCATGAATGGGTGAGTGAGTGCTGCCTCTGATTGGCTGAGCGCAGGGACCAATCAGAGGCAGCTCTCAGCTATTGAAAGACAGCTGAGAGCTGCCTCTGATTGGTCCCTGTGCTCAGCCAATGTTCGAAGGAGATGGTAGAGCCACCCGTGACATATTCCTTGAGTTTACCTTGCCATTTTTCTCGGCCAAAGGCCTGACCCTACCCGCTACATAAAGTTGCCACAGGAGTCCCATGCTGGGAAGAGATAGGGCCCAGCTGTCTACTGACATCTGGGCTCCTGCTCCTATGGCTGATAGTAATCCTAGCTGTTTGACTCCTTACATAGCACAATTGACAGGTGAAGAGTGCTCTTCCCGATCGTGGGGTGTCAGTGGGTTGCCATGGCAATCAAAGGCCTGGCTCTGCTTCTACCATAAATAATTCAGAGAGGTGGCAGCATAAGTGGTGCAAAAGGGTAATATCCTTTTCATTCCTCCTTTGAAGAATGCAACGTTTCGACATATGTGGTCTTTGCCAAGCTCGGAGTGTCAGTGGGATCCATGGAAGTTAAAAGCCTGATCAAGGCCTCCGGTTCTGCCATGCATGCCTTTACCAACAGAGCATAATAAAAAGCCGCCAAGAGCATACTACACTACAGTACATAAGTAGTGCAGCATCGTTTAGCAGCAATTGAATGATCAAACCTTCATGTCCTCTTGAACAACGAAAAAATATTGAATCAAAAAGTCAAATGAAGTTTAATTAAAAATTCCAGATTACAAAAAAGAGCAAAATATTTTCTCCCTACAAAACACCCTTTTTATTAAAAAAAATTAAAATTAAAAACTTAAAATATTTACATAATAGTTATCAACACATTCATAATCAAGCAAACTATAAATATATTGTATCATCTGTTCTACATGGTGAACCACATCAAATAAAATAATTAAAGAAAACCCCAATGTCATGATTTCTGATTTTCATTAAAAAAAAATTGTTCACAGTTTTGACACTGTGGTTGCCAGCGGTGTGGCAAAAGCCGCTGCATGTATGGCTGCCCTAACTGGCTCTTTAAAATCTCAATATCTTGTTCAAACAGATAGATAGATAGATAGATAGATAGATAGATAGATAGATAGATAGATAGATAGATAGATAGATAGATAGATAGATAGATAGATAGATAGATAGGATTGTATGCATAAAGCTGTGCTAGTAATTGGGGTCAGGTAGATTTCTGACATAAGTCAACTATGCCTTGAGACTATGAATAAATTACTTTACAAGCAAAGAGTTATTAACTGACTGCTATCTTCTATGATACTGTATATTAGAATAAGGATTTCCTCTTATGTAATATTTCCTTTGTATTAAAATATTTCTCTGATGTACATCAGTTTCTTAAACTGTAACTTTAAATTTTTCTGTTTCATTAAAACATTGAAACAAAGTGTCATGTCAATTTAAAGGAACACAATGAATCATAATTAGTTTAAGTGTTCATTTTTCCAGCACATGAATAGAGAATATAAGAGATTCTTAAGCAGAACGTATTGTTCATAAATGCACACAAAACCAGACCAAATTAGCACATGACAGAGGCCAAAATTATAATATTGCAGCCAGTACGTCTGTATATACAATTATCAATGAAAAATGCAAACTTGCACTAGTATGTTAATTACACAAGCAAAAAAATATCCTGTTAGGCCGGTGTCACATGGGTGTAAGTGCAAAAACGCACACGGTCGCATAACTTTTTTGCGCAGTAAAGGCCGTGCTATTGCGTGTGTATCTGCATTTTTTAATGTACTTTTGCGCTGCCGGGGTCTATGCAGCCTAATTAGTCCCCTGTGTTTTCGATTCCCCTTGAAATTGTGTAGCGTATTGAACAATTACACAGCTATCAGACGAGCATTTGCGCAATCCCCATAGATTCCTATGGTACCTTTGGTCTTCAAATGTGCACAAAAATAGAGCATGCTGCGTTTTTTTGTGTGTGCGCAAAATGTGTATGCAAATGCGAAAGTGAGAATGAACCCATTTGAAGACAAACGGTTCAATTCTCTGTGCTAGGCACCCGCAAACACGCTTGTTTGAAGGAGCCCTTATCATGCGGGTATAAGCGCATTTACTTGCGCATTTGCGCTGCACACTTGTGCAGTTGGCATTGTGTATTTGCGTGCGCATGTGTGTGTTTTAGTGTAGTTTTTTTTCCATGTGCAAATCATGCGCTTTTGCGCTCACAAAAAAAACTGAACTAGGCTCCCATTCATTGAAATGAGAAATGCAGTTCATTAGTTCTATATGTACGATTTTTGTGCGCAAATGCACAGAAAAATAGAGGATGTTGCTTATTTTTTGTGTGAAAACAATGCACTCGCAAAACACACTTACGTGAACGAATCCATTGAAATCAATGGGTTCTATTCACTGAGTATTGAATGCGCAAAACACTACACAAATATGTTCGTGTGACACAGGGCTAAAGGTCATATAAACATACAGACAAAATATATTAAAAACAAGAACTGAATGGCCAAGGAGGATTAGCTACGATAAGCCATTCTCCAAGCTGTCCGTAGCTACTCCCCGTAGATACCATAAAATGCTCTGCAGGTACCACCAATAGGGTCACAATATAACAATAAATGGCTATAAACCATGCAATGTAGTGCTATGCATATATCAACAATAGAGTCACAGTAAACAATAAACACAAAATATATAGTCACAATGCATATAATATATAACCATAGTTGGGCAAAGCATAACTAGTCAAGAAAAAACGCCCATACATCACAAAAATGGGAATTAGTAATAAAGTGCTGAAGGAATATATAGTATATCATCAGGAAAAGTCAACAATAAAGCTGAAGAAAAAAATGTGTACGGTAAAAAACTAAATAAATGATGAAGCAGCAAGGAGGATGGTACCTGTGACTCTGTGGAAACCTATGTGCAAATGAAGGAAAAGTCTAATTGCCTTTTTCCCATGAATCCAAATGGACTTGACTTCCATTCCTGATGATATCACTCCATGTATGTAATATAAAAAGAAAGTTACAGTTCTGTAAGAAGACAGGTAAAGTCCCCTGGTGCAAGCACAAAAGTCATGACTGACTCCTAGGGTGACGTCACATCGTGACGTTTTCTTGGCAGACTGTTTTTGCGGGGTGGTTTGCCATTCCCTTCCCCAGTCATCTTTTACCCCCAAGCAAGCTGGGTACTCATTTTACCAACCTCGTAAGGATGGAAGGCTGAGTCAACCTTGAGCCGGCTACCTGAACCCCCCCCTTTGCATAGTATGATCACATGACAGTGCGTCTCCGATTGTTACTGTTTTCTTTTGTGGTACAGGGACCTATGGTTGGGTTCACATACAGCAGACATGTTGCAGAAATTTTTGCAACTTTCCAATTCAGATTAAATTAAGTTAAACAGCCCACTTTACTGAACACGGCCTTATTTCAGACTGCCTTATTTGTGCACGTTTTTGTGCATGTAAAATTCTTACGCACAATGCACAGGCAATAGGACTCATTGATTTCAATGGATTCGGCCTCATGAACACACAAGCAAAAAAAAAAGGGCCTGCTCTATCTTTCTGTGTATTGCGCAGCAAAAGCACCCATAGAAGGACAGGTGATGTGTCTGATCACTGCTGCTCCGTTGATCTCTACTCAAGATAGCAGAGAGCAGTGCTCACACTCTCTTTGCCAGTCCCACAGTGATAAATGGAGCTTTAGCATGTATACTTGGCAACTGCTCCATTCATAAGGGGGGGGCACAGGTTTCCCATTTTCAGGATTGGTGAGGGTCCCAGCATTAAGACCTCTACTGATCAGATACTTATTGCTACCCTCCGTATAGGAGATTAATTTTTATTTTTGAACAGTCCGTTTATTGGTTTTTACTTAATATACTTGTTGGTTTTATTGACACACAATGTGGTGTTATTGTTTACAACACATGTTGCAAAACACAAAAGTACAGTATTGTGTATCTCAGGCTCCTGTTTATCCCACAGGAGACACACCCAAGGACCTTTTTACCTAACATGGACCACCACTGTCCAATCACCTTCCACCAAATATGTGGTGGATTGCTCTCACAGCACAGTGCCTATCATCTACAGCTCTGTAACACTTATACCAGACGGTACTCTCTAGGGATCTTTTCCTCTTGTTATAACCTTGCTCACGGTTCCAAATAATGCTATGCCTTTTTTAGGAACAAACCCATTTAGTCTGGCCATCTAACAACTAAACTGACTAGGCACTAGAGATGAGCGAATATACTCGTTTCGAGTAATTACTCGATCGAGCACCGCGATTTTCGAGTACTTCCGTACTCGGGTGAAAAGATTCGGGGGGCGCCGGGGGGCGGGGGGAGGCGTGGCGGAGTGGGGGGTAGCAGCGGGGAACAGGGGGGAGCCCTCTCTCTCCCTCTCCTCCCCACTCCCCGCTGCAACCCCCCACTCACCCTCGGCACCCCCCGAATCTTTTCGCCCGAGTACGGAAGTACTCAAAAATCGCGGCGCTCGGGTGAAAAAGGGGCGTGACTGAGTAGGTTCGCTCATCTCTACTCGGCACTACTTCAGACATTCAATTAACCAAGCTTCTACTATAGCTCTTCTCTAGTTCCTACAACATAGGCTTTTTTTTCACAGGCCTGACATGACACAGCTTTGGTCTCACCCCTATATGAGCCTGGTATCACTTACCCCTCCTTGGGTCCCTCCATGCTGTCTTTATCTCCAAAGCTAGAGCATACTCCCTCAATGCTAATTCCACTCCACTGTAAACCACCCTCCTCCACATCCAGCCTCGCTTGTCCCAGCTTTACAAATGGTGAAGCTAAAACACTCTACTCTAGTTTCACCATAATACACAATTCTTCTGCTGACCTCCAGCGCACTGCCAATCAGTAGGCAAGCCACTTAACCCTCTAGTCCACCATAGTTCCAGATGTCCACACATGGACCACAATCCTCTCAGGTGAATCAGGTTGCAAATTTATTTCAGAAGTCAACAGCAGCACCATTCAGATCATTCATACTCCCTCCAATTAGATCCAAGCTTTTTTCTCCTCCTCACTACTCCTACAGCAGCTACCTGTCAGGCAGCACTTAGATGGCCGTATTTCGCGACATACCACCCACAAGAGACACACAGCAAATATGTAATCTTAATTTTGAAAAAAGAAAAAAGGGTTGCGTTGTGTTCAAAGCATGGAACATCTCAAAATCCTTTTTAGTTTAGATGGGTTATTTCATACAACAATTTATATAATGTGAATATTTTGGCCCAAATATATAATCTTGCAACTCACGTCAAGGGTACTCATTGTCTTGTAACTTCCTGACAAAAAAAAAGTAAGCTGGTTAAAAAGAAAATGACACTGCTAGGAGATAACAGTTCATTGACCTCCTCAAATAGAGTCCATCTGTAATGGAAATGCTCCCTAAATTGTCAGAAAGTAGCCCACAAAGGTGTTCCTGACTTGGAGACCAGAAGATGCAGGCCTGCCATGCAGAGTGCAGTTAACTTCAACATCTGAGTTACTAGTTGATCCTCACCCACATTCCAAGCCGCATTGTTGGCCTAGCAAAAAGTGTGCAGGACTGCGCAAGATCCATTTGAAGTGTACTCTGGAATAGTCTCCACTCTCTTCTGAGTGAGTCAGTAATTAAAAATGCTCCTCCTGGTGTCCAATCCTCTGTGCGCAAAGGGGCACAGAACGTGGGTGGTCAGGCCAAAGCCCTCATCTGCCACAATAAAATGAAACCAATAATGCGCTTGGACGCTAGGTTAGGAGGATTGAAGTTTACTCACCCGGTAGAGGGGAGGAAAATCAAAGGTGTGCTGAAAACGTTCTCCCCACTAGAGGTCCAGGATAGCTTTGTATACAAAAAATACGCTGGGTCCATGTCCAGGGTATAGATGATGAAGGTTCCAGTTTATTGGTGCAAAATGCAATAAGGAATAGGTCTCTGGCATGAAACCTGCAGTACAAAATGCAACGCGTTTCGGCTAACAACTGTAACCCTTATCAAGCATATACATAATAAAGTAAAATAGATCACTATACTAAGAAAAAATTACTTACATTCAGATAGCCAGGGGTCCGTTCATACAGCTGCGGTGGCCCTGCCGGATGACTTGTGCAGCGGGAGCGTATCCCGTGACCACGCACTGGCTGGTGGTGGAACGCATCATGCATTCCAGGGGATTGTAAGACCTGATGCGTTACATGGATGTGTGATGCGATCGCGTGCCAGCGTGTGGTGAAACGCAACCTGTGCGCCAAGATTTGAGAGGGCCATAGGGCTTTGCGTGTCCGGCCCACTGCTGCTAGATAAATACATCAAACTATATTGACAATATTGACATGAGGACACCACTGGAAAATAGAGTCGGTCTCTCGCAAAATAACATACATATAAAATAACGTACTATGACTGTATTTAAAGTGATAAATAAATATAATGCATTAAACATGTAATTCATATTATAAAAGAAGGGGAAAGGGGGAGAGGGGGAAAGGTGAGAGAAGGTTTAGATAAAATTGTTATCAAAGATTATAATTTATACCTAACAGACATGTATTAAAAAAAGAGTTGATATGATAAGACCTTTATAAGTATAAATATAATTACAATAAATGGGAGGAGATAATAATAAATTGAGCTGGTTGACCTGAAGACCCGAGAAGGATGAGTGTTTCTAGGATGGACAATTGGTCAGAAAGAAGTCACTGATTCACTCTGGAAGCCTTGAAAATATGATCATCTGAAATGCTCCAATAGCTCCCGATATCCAGAATTAGAATCTATCAGTAAGAGCCAACAGCACTATCGAAAAATACTCCTTAGAATTGTGATATGAGGACCCTAAGTGTAGCAGCTTCTTCACACAAATGTTTTCTCCATCCTAAGACAGTTCAGAAACTGTGTGGTTGCCTAGAATTCCTCGGCAATGTCCATCCAGTCTTGAGAAGATGGATCCCTCACTAATGTCTTCCGATGCTGCCAAAAAATATCACAGGTTTTCCGAATGATCCCAGTAATCATTGAGATACCCAACAGGAATGCAGAATTCAGCGATGCACATGAATTTCCGGTGGTGAGGAATTTTAAAGAAAAACATTTAAAAAATTAGGGAAAATGTCAACACACAGATTCTAACCTGAGCAAAGCAGGAACAACACATTTGTGATTTAAAAATAAAGACTAGAGATGAGCGAGCAACAAAATGCTTGGGTCCTCATTATTAGAGTCAAGCTTTTCGTAAAATTCGAGAGCTTTATTCAAGTAATGAACCCCATTGACTTCAATGGGAGACTCGAGCATTTTTGTATGGGACCCGCCAAGCTTTTTTTTTTTTTCCTGTGTGCGTTCTCTCTCATTCTCTTTCTCTCTCAAGCCAGCCACAAACTACCATTGACATGCGCAGTGTCGCAGCGGGGAGGAGTCAAATCTGACACTTCAGCAGTGGGGAGGGGCCAAAACTGGGGCGTGGTCGAACACGGCGTGGTGCTCGCTCGAGTAGCGAGCACCATCGAGTATGCTAATACTCGAACGAGTATCAAGCTTAGAAGAGTACGTTCGCTCCACTCTAATAAAGACTCAAAAAAAGCATAAAAATGCAGTTTGGAGACACAGTGAGTTTATAAAAGAAAACAGTCTGTGTACTTACCTCCAGGTGACTTGGAGCTATTCCTCAGGAGAAATATACCAATGTGCTATTTTTCTATCCAACAAAAAAAATGGAAACCTGACGGAATGGAAGCAAATAGAAAGGTTCTTTTGAAACCCCATTGAAATCAATGAGGAATCAGTTTTTTTCCCCCATTTTATTTCAGTTTCTCCCCTCTAAAAACAAAGCAGAGAGACGTAAACCCTGAACAAAGCCCCAATGCAGGTGTGAAAGCAGCCTAATCTAGTCTTGAATTTGGTAGATATATTTGTTACAATAGACCATTGGTCTTTGCCAGAAGTTGCTATCTATAATTTGGCATCAAATGGGTTAACATGTATTGACCGCTTTATATAACAAACATAAACAGAAAGTCAATGGCTCTTTTAATAGATACCATTATCATGTAAGGGTTTGTGTAAGCTCACATTAAGAGCTAGGTTTAACAATCAACATAAGAGAAGATAATGCTTTTATATTCTGTGTTCAGCGCAGATGGATTCTAAACAGCAATTTGATAATCCATAATCAAATCTGGCCTTTCTCTAACTCGGCCCCAGACATAGCTCTCCTAACATTAATACTGCTGTACATAATGATATTACAGAACCTTTCCTGCAACTCACAGAAGGAAGGATGAAGCTCAGCCCCTTCTCTTAAAAACCAACATGAGTGAGGATTGATTTTAGCTTTAGGATTCTTCCAGATCTGGCTGCTAAGGACTAGAGAACAGTGAAGAGAAACGTTTGATTTCTCAGGATTACATATACAGGGCCAGTATGAAGAAAGAAAAGATCACAGGATGTTGAATCTTCTGTAATGCATATGAAGAATAGAGTGTAACTATGTAATTATATATACAATCTCCTGTGTCATTTATATTAGATACAATTATAGCAATATATGTTAGAATGTATCACATTAGAAAGGTGTTTGTAAATAAATACTTGGTTTCTACCACATTTTGGGAATATGATAATATATGGTACCATTTGAAATGTATGTCTTAAATATATGCTACTGAGGTCTGTAGAGGTGCTTATATCTGCCAATGACTGCTGTTAAGGCCGGGCTCCCATGGACGGATTTGAATTGCGGATTCTGGGATCAGTGTCCACGCAGATGATACATGGTAATAAATGGGCATTGAAAGGCATGAACATTTGTCAGTTCACTCAGATGTGTGGGTAGGAATTGCGGATTCTGTGAGCGGAAGAAAAATCGAAGCATGCTCTATTTTAGCATGGGTTCCATGTGGTTGTCTTATATTGAAGTAAATGGATGCGAGTGTTCTGTCTCCCATAAGCAATTAACATTCCGTATGAGCAAGGGAAACACTCATTACTTCGTGGGAAAATAGAAAAGTTGAAATGGAGAGGAACGAGAGATATTTCTTCTGCGTGGATGATACGCTGTGCATTGCATACATCTGGGTGGAAAAACGATTGCATCCACAATCTTTCACGACCATTCACAATTATTTCCACAATGTATCGCAGGTAGAGATGAGCAAGCATACTCACTAAGGCAAATTATTGCCATTTTCGAGTGCATGCCCGCTTGTGCCAAAAGATTCAGGGGCCGGTGGGGGTGAGCAGGAGTGAGTTGCGGGAGTGAGCATGGGGGGGGGGGGCAAAGAGAGAGAGAGATCTCCCCCCCCGTTCCTCCCTGCTCTCCCCCGCCGGCCCCCGAATTTGTATGCAGTATTTGACCCGTTCATGTGAGCCCAGCCTAAAAAGGATTCCAAAGTCTATTATTAGACTAGAAAAGTTTAAGAGAGACTAGACTAGGGATGAGCGAGTATACTCGCTAAAGCACTACTCGCTCGAGTAATGTGCTTTAGACGAGTATCTCCCTGCTCGTCCCTGAAGATTCGGGAGCCGCCGCAGCTGACAGGTCAGTTGCGGTGGGGAGCAGGGGAGAGCGGGCGGGAGAGAGGGAGAGCGAGATCTCCCCTCCGTTCCTCCCCGCTCTCCCCCACCGCTCCCTGCTTCGCGGCGGCCCCCGAATCTTCAGGGACGAGCGGGGAGATACTCGTCTAAAGCACATTACTCGAACGAGTAGTGCTTTAGCGAGTATACTCGCTCATCCTTAGACTAGACGTCTTCTTAGAGCACTATGACATTACAGGGTATAGACATTAAATAGTCAGAATGGGTTGTTGATAGGGAGACCTTTCAACTGTCACACTTGGAGTCAGGGAGGAACCTTCTCTGAAGAGCGTTGATCCAGGGATGATTCTGACTACCATTATAGGGCCGGGAATTTTTTCCCCCATGGTGGGGTAAATTGGCTTCTGCCTCATTAGTTGTTTTTTTTTGCCTTCCTCTGGATCAACATGGGGGGGTGGAAACAAGTTGAACTGGATGAACATTTGTCAATTTTCAGCCTAGCATACTAGGTCACTAAATACATAAATACACAACACTAAAAATAGTGTAAACCTTGTGCATCCGGTAACAGAAAAAGCAATTGGATTTTATACGACTCCGTGCAGCTTTCATTGCTCATGTTCTTAGTGTCATTTAGGGCTCTTTCAGACACACATCATTCCCAACACTTTTTTAAAAAAAAAGTCATACTTCTTTTTAGCAATTCTAACCTCCCAATGACAAGAGCGTTTCAGTCCTGAAGGACCAGACACTTTTTGGCAGCATTACTTGTTTTCAATATTTTATCTTATTAGAAGTAATGTGTGCAAAAAGTTAACAAGAAGTTTCGATATAAATTTATAGTTCTTTATTTACACAATTAGTTATTTTTCACTAAATTAATGTATAGGAATGGGTTCCCACTTTTGCTTTGGACGTTTGAAATGTAATTTGAATAGTCTCAAATTAGGGGGTGGATATGGCGACTAGAGATGAGCGAGCATACTCGGAAAAGCACTACTCGCTCGAGTAATGTGCTTTATCCGAGTATCGCTGTGCTCATCCCTGAAGATTCGGGTGCCGCTGCGGCTGACAGGTGAGTCGCAGTGGGGAGCAGGGGAGAGCAGGCGGGAGAGAGGGAGAGAAAGATCTCCCCTCCGTTCCTCCCCGCTCTCCCCTGCAGCTCCCCGCTCCGTGCCGGCACCCGAATCTTCAGGGACGAGCACAGCGATACTCGGATAAAGCAAATTACTCGAGCGAGTAGTGCTTTTCCGAGTACGCTCCCTCATCTCTAATGGCGACAGTATAGGTTGGTATGGGTCATTTTCTGTTTGTTGTTGTTGCATATACTTCTATTTAATTCTGTATTTTTTCCACCTGTTGTAATTATTTTTAACATCTATGTCCCCAATGACATTGCATAAGACCCCCTTACAGCAGGCTGTTTGTCATACTTTGTTTACAGTGAAAAACACCACATCCATATGTTAGCTTAGGCCAATAGAGAAATATGAAATGCACTATTAACGGTATATTTTTAATAATAGTGTTATTTTCTCACTTTCAGGGCATTTAGCCACTAGCAATTTTTTTAATGCTGTGATATTGCTGTTTTTTTCAATGGGACCACTTGTCCATGAGTCAGTGAGTTATATGTTATATGCTCCGCCTCCTGATTATATGACAGTGACATCATCACCGGTCCTTCATCCCAGCCATGATTTCACCTCAACAAGCTACTGAATCACTGGAGCTCTGCGCTCCACCCCTGATCACATGACGGTGACGTTATCACAGGTCCTTCAGTGAGTTACATGTGATGATGTAATTTACTGTATTATATTATAGGTGGTGCATTGTGACACCAGCAACACTAGAGTGTAGTGACCCAGTACATCATCCTGGTCCCCTCCATAATTGTCATACATATTTGCCTTATGTTGATGCACTGTGCAAACCTGTTTTGTGTGTTGCACAGCTGCAGTGCTAGACAAGTTAAATGAATAATAAAATCCAAAGCCTGCATGTAAATGTATCAAGTCTGTCATGTCATGTGGTATAAGAGGAGGTTATAAAAGGGAGTGTATGAGAGTGGGAAAGGACTTCATGCCTTTAGGAGGTCCAGGTACATAGGGACACCGTTAGTCCTCATATCCTGTGAGAGATATCCTATGCCAAGTATGTTTGGATGTTATTGGAGTGAGCCCCAGAGAGAGAGAGAGAGAACAATTGTAAGTAGCTACTTCTTCTTAAGACCAGTGCAGAGGTACTACCTCATCATCTAATTTTCCTACATGGCCGTCTGGAGCCTGAATCACTGCGTAGAGGTACACCCTTTAATTGTCACACCCATGTGTTTTCCAGACTGGGTGGAGGTACTGCAAGAGAATAATCACTGTTCACACACGTGTGTCTTTGAGCTTGTGAGAGGCATGTGGAGGTACTATGTTTTGAAGACTAGCTTTTTACCTGCACTGTGAAGTCTATAATTGAACTGCCTTGTAATATTTGTTGCCGAGTTTTTAAGTAAAGATTGCCAAACTCTAACCATTCCTAGGGACCCGTGGTACTAAGAAACTGTCTGAGACTGAATTTATTATCCGCCGAGGGTCATACCAGTGTGTGAAGGAATGGTGGCATCACTCGTGACAACTATAACCCCTGTTATCCTGTTTTCTGGCCTTGACTGCTTGTGTCCCTCCGGAATGGAGTCTGGTAAGTGCCACCGTGACACATTACCCTACCAGCTCCCCACGTATGTCAGATGTTGGAGTCTCCCTATGGGATGCTGCACTGGTACTATAATTAATACTAACAAACTCCTGGCCCCTATAGTCACTGCGTTATATCTCATGTCCGGCACTGATCTGTAGGTGCTGCTCCTATAATGTTACTAGTTTAATAATAAGACTTGATTTATTTTTAATTTCTCTAATGATAGATAGATAGATATCCCTGTAATACAGTGCCTTACAGAGGCATCCTATAACTGCATACAATGTATATAGCAGATGTTTCTAACTGTAAGCAAGACAGTGCTCTAATGTCGGAGGCTGTTCTACATATGCATGCTACAGTATGAAGGACAGAGCTCCGTTGTTGGTGGCTGTTCTGTATATATATGTTACAGTATGCAGGACAATGCTCTGATATCAGAGGCTGTCTTGCATACTGTAACATATGCAGAGCAGCCTTCAACATCAGAGTGCTGTCCTGCATTTTTTTTTTGTAAATACTTTCTTTATTAATGATTGAAGGAAATCTGACATACATTAAGCAGGCATTGAAAGACAATCAAGTGGGTTACATAGCATGTACATTTCCAAAAAAGAGTATCAGACCTGTATATTTTAACACACATATGCAGAACAGCTTCCAAAATTGGAGCACTGTCCTGCCTACTGTAGCATGCATTTGAAGAACAGCCTCCAACATCAGAGCATTGTCTTGCTAACAGTTAGAAACATATGTCAGACCTTGGCTGACATCTGAGCTATGCAGAGAAAGCTTATGTTAGACGAGATCAGACACTGGATTGGAAAGAGTTAAGACCAGAATATGAAATGCTATTGTTGCTGAAATTTTCTCATACATGGGATATGTAGCATTCATCGCTTGCAATTTGAATGAGGGCTCAGTCACACGCTGTTTTTACACGCGTAAATATGTTTGCACTGCGTGTATAAAAAAAAAAAAATGCGCGACCACCAAAGATAGAACATATGGGTGGCAATAGACGTGGTCATGTGTTTTTTTTTTTAAAGCAGTGCAGACATTTTTACGCACGTAAAAACGCCTGTGTGACTGAGCCCTGACAGACCATGTAAGGGTGCTTTCACACATGCCAGAATTTGCACGCAGAAAATCCAGTGCTGCAAATTCTGCCCCCAACCCCAGAAGCCTCATTGAGGAATTGCTGGCAGAATTAAGCCATTTTCAATTCCACATCAAAATTTGTGTTCTGCGGCCTAGTTCCACCTGTGTTAAAGGTCCCTTATACAGGCCATAATAGGGCATATGCACAGTGATTGAGACACTTATTGAGGCAATGTTTTAAAAAAAGTTGTGTCAAAATATAATGTTATCCCCTATTTGATAACTTTCTGATTTGGCACAACCCCTACTGAGACTTGTAAATATAGCTTAGAACTAGCTGTGGTTGTATTGGTGTGAGCACATGATAGCTTTTAGGACAGATGTAATCCGGATGGTTAAGATGGGAGCAAGCATCGCTGTGAGAACTTGCATTTTAACTGTCTTGAACCGGTAGAATTTTGTGATCACTGTTTGCTTTTTAAATGCTCCCTTCTTACAGTTTAATCTGGACCTGGCTACTTCTGTATTAATCTGTTTAACACTGCTCAAAGCATGGGAAACACTCTAGGGAAATAAAACCAGTGCCTGCTCTGATCTCACTAATCCTGCTCACAGTTGTCGAGAAGGATTACTTTTGGAGTCCCGTTGCACTTGTTGTGTTGCTGGTAAACAAAGAGATACAAGATGAGACAATGAACTAATTATACATCAAAAGACCTGAGGATCATTAGACCACACTGTGTGCTTGTGAAGTTGCTTCAAACAGAGCTTTTTCCTAAATCCTACCAAGTGCTAAAGGGTCGGGAAAAAATTGGAATGTACTTGCAATCGAAACATGCAGAAGACAATACATTGTTAGCCATGAAAAATTTTAATATGCCAAAAGAATGTCAATCCATATTGATACTATGAAATTATTTAGCATATGAATTGATTGTTCCATTCCATTGACATATGGCCGTTTTACACATAATGATTGTGGCACAAAATTTGTTAAAAAAAACCCAATATGCATGATAATCGTTACATCCAAACACAAAGAGAACGATTCTCATTCAGGGTAATATCATGTACAGACTGAATGACGAACTATAATTCGTTCATGATTCAGTGCATGCATGCCTAAAAACCGAATGAAGAATCAGCCTGTGTAAACAGGAAGATGTTCATCTATGAAGGACTGTCTGTTTACTGTGAATGGAGGCAGACAACTTGGAATGATCTCTAGTCTATTTTGCCTGGATTCAATAAGCAATGATCATTCCTGTGTAAAAGCACTGAAATGATTATCACTGGGACCACCTGCCAGGCATCTGCTCCCAACAGGTCATCCCATGTAAAACGACCCTTAATTTATTTTCCTGAATATCTTAATTAGAGATGAGCGAGTATACTCGCTAAAGGCAATTGCTCGAGCGAGCATTGCCTTTAGCGAGTACCTGCCCGCTCGAGACGAAAGGTTCGGGTCCCGGCGCGGAGGGAGCAGTGAGTAGCGGCAGTCAGCAGGAGGGAGCGGGGTGGAGAGAGGGAGAGAGAGAGATCTCCCCTCCCTTCCGCCCTGCTCTTCCCCGCAGCTCCCTGCCCACCGCCGGCACCCGAACCTTTTGCCTCGAGCGGGCAGGTACTCGCTAAGGGCAATGCTCGCTAGAGCAATTGCCTTTAGCGAGTATACTCGCTCATCTCTAATCTTAATACTTCCTAACAGAAGAAAACCAGAGGAAACTGCATTTTTTTTATTGAGCTTAACTAGGATTAACAACCCCCCACCCGCCCACAATATTAAGATACAAGTGTGTGGAGGGGCAGTTGGTTATGGTGACGGGGAAAAGTGAAAAAGGAAACTCCCACCTCGCTTGCAGTCTTCCTCTCTTGATCTTCTATGTGCAGATATACTCACATACCTCTTCTGTCGCCCAGTTATAGCGGCAATCTTTTTAAGAAATTCAAAAAATTGGGAACAATAAGTTTCTTGTGAAAGTATTCTGCTTTATTCCATAGTGCTCGTGTTATAGCATAATCATAGGAGAACGCGTTTCTGTTCCAATAGAACCTTGATCACCTCCAATCAAGGTTCTCAATTTTTTTAATTTCTTGCTACGGTGACGGGGGTAAGCTTTCTTCTTCTTATACTGGCGGCTATCCCCTGGCATCCACCCAGAAGATCCCATACCAACGCCCTCCACGTGGTGTGATAAATAGGTGTTGTTGCTGAATATGTTTACTATTCCTATTAATTTGTTTGTGCCGCCAATGCTTTTACAGCACATAATATGGCGAGTTATGAAAATGATGAATAAATCACACCAAGCCAGGGTTTAGTAAAATAAGCATAATTAATTATTCTCTTTTGCTTTTCTTCTTTGCTTATGGAGATGATAACTGTAATTATATGGGTGTACAGCTCAGTCAATCCACTGCAATTATGCACTTGTAACAAATCCACAAACTGGTGACCTATATGTATGGACTTCCCTTTTATAGCCTTGTAATTAGGCCTCCTGACATAAATAGTCTTCCAGGAAATCCCAATAAAGAATGGTGTATAGCAAGGGTGTTTGTTGGTACTTATCCATTTTTAGTGATGGTGTAATCTCCTGCTCTCAGGGCTCAGCACCGTCACTCCGTTGTAGGGGCTATAAGTCACCGCAGGGTCTGGTGGCTCTCCTGTTGGGTTTCCGGACTTCTCTGATATCCCAAAAACAGATCTCACTGCCACTAACTCTCTCTCTTCCCTAACTTCCCTATTACAACTCTTACGGAACACTCCACTATACTGCTATCTTTCCCTGTAACAGAGTACCAGACTATCACTGTCCTATTGACACTCTCTCTTGTACTGACACTGATGATTTCCTGCTGTGTACACTGACTGACAACTGGCTGTACACTTACTAACTGATCTATCTCACTATCTCTCATCTGACTCTTTATTCTTATGCAGGCTCCTACACACGGCATTCACTACACTCTATAGTACATTATCTTTTTCTCTGTCTAGCAGACTCACTGACTGACTAACATTAGTTTCTATCTTTTCGCAGGGATGGCTGACCTGACGCTTCTCTTTGTTCTGCTCTGACTGAACTCACTGACTACATCACCTGACTACAGCAACTCACTGACTAGACCAACTTACTGGACTAACTGCCAGGACCAACTGCCTCCCATAGCGTACACACGTTTTCTTTTTCTTTCCTCTCGTATGCTGCTCTGGTGTAACCAGGCAATGGGCACTCCAATCACAGGCTTCCACGCTCCTGTCACCTGATGGCTTGACAGCCTATCTATTAGGAGAAGGCTCACCGTTGGGGGCGTTGGTTCTCGGCGTGGATGTGCTGGCCTTCCTGGTGCCGTCGGCACGTCCGTGCCGGTCGGGCTCGGGGTTCCCCTGTAAGGAGACATGGCTGGACGGAGGCCGGATTTATTGCATCACCGGCCAGCGCATCATCACGCTCTGCCCCGCCTTAGTCAGAGACTCCTGTATTTAGCTTGGCTGACACTGGAGCCCAGTGCCAATGTTTGATTTGGTTCTGTCCAGCTAACACCTGCTTCATCAGTTCTGTCTCCAGTTGTCTGACTCGGCTTTTCCTTGACTCTGAGCTTGTCTTTTCCCTCGGTCTAACGTTCCTGTTTGGGTTGACCCAATTTTCTCCTGACTTGGAGGTTTTGTGTTTTGTCAGTTGTTTGTTGTTAGTAGGTCTTCTCTGTCCCTTCTTTCATGGGTTTTCCTTACTGAAGAGTAGGGACCGCCACCCAGTTGTCTCCCTGGGGTTTAGCCCAGGGGGGCAAGTAGGCAGGGACAAGGGAGAGGGCTGGTGTAGGGACTTCCGTGCCCCCTGGTTCCTAACCAGTCCTGACAGAAACACTGGCCATACAATTTTTGAGTTTGTATTCTCTGGCCCTAAGTATTCCTGGCTATGGAGGCTGTGTGTGCATTGGTTAACCAGGTGCAAAGTTTGACCGAGGTGGTACAGGATTTGTCGGCCCGCCTCCAGCACCAGGAGCAAGTGGTAGCTGGTGCTCCGGCGATAGTTTCCCATGGTCCTGTATCAGTATGTGAACCCAAAGCAACACTCCCTGACTTCTTTTCTGGTGACCGGAAGGCTTTTTTTGTGTTTTGTCAGTCTGTGGATGCTTTCTTTGCAGCTTTGGGTCGGATATATGATGAACCAGACCGAGCAGGCTATGCTGTGTCTTAATTGTTAAGTCTCTGGCAGGGCAAGAGGGCAGCCGAAGATTTTTGTTCTCAGTTCCGACAGTTCTGTGTTGACTCTGGGTGGAATGACCGGGCCTTAAAGGATTTATTTCTCACCGGGTTGTCTGAGCCAGTAAAGGACCTGCTGTGGTCTCATCCTGAGCCTAAGACATTAGAGACTGCCATGACTTTAGCAGTTCGGGCTGATCGTCATCTTAGGGCCAGACTTAATCCTAGATCTGGTAGTTCCTCCCCCTCATTGAAGGAGCAGAATTCCATTCTACCCAGCAACCATACTGAAGCCATGGAACTGAGATATATGTCACCTCCAGATCGCAAGGCATTCCGCCTAAAGAACAGGCTGTGTTTCTACTGTGGGGATCCTGGACATCAGGTCGCCACCTGTGACAAGAGACAGCTGCCGGTACTTAAGGGGATTTCTAAGTTGCTTCTTCCTTGTTCTATTATGTTTGGTTCCTGTCTTATTTATGGTCATGCATTTATTGACTTAGAGGCGGTTGCCAATTTTGTAAATTTGGAGTTTGTAAGTCATTTGCATCTGAATTGTGGGATTTGAGTCCTCCCATACAGGTCTCTGGAATCGACTCCACCCCGTTGACTGCGGGGCTAGTTAAGAAGATTACTCCTGACCTAACCTTCTCAGTAGGAGCCCTACATACAGAGACCTGTACGTTCCTAGCCATGGAGAATTTATCTGTCGATATTGTTTTGGGGTTACCTTAGTAACGTCTTCACAACCTCGTTATTGATTGGGCAGCCTGTGAGTTGATACAGTGGGGAGTGGGCTGTGGAGATCATTTAACATCTGTCCAACTGCATTCTTCCAGTTGTGAGGTTCCTGGCCTGCCTAAATACTTAGAGTAGTTTGCTGATGTATTTTCTAAGCAACTCTCAGAAGTGTTGCCCCCTCATAGGGAATGGGATTGCAAAATTGATCTTGTTCCTGGGGCTAAGATTCCCAAGGGAGAAATTTACAATGTCACAGTTCCTGAACGGAGGACCTGCTGAAGGAGTATGTAACTGAGAGTTTGGCCAAGGGGCATATTCGTCCCTCTGAGTCTCCTGCGAGGGATGGGCTCTTCTTTGTACAAAAGAAGGATAGTAGTCTCCAGCTTTGTGTTGATTATTGAGCATTAAACAAGATTACGGTGAAGAATCAATACTCACTTCCGCTGATCCCCGATCTCCTTAATCAGGTTATAGGTGCCAGATGATTCTACAAACTCGATCTCAGGGCAGCATACAACCTGATTAGGGTTATAGAAGGGGATGAATGGAAGACGGCATTTAATACTCCTTTCGGGCATTTCGAGTGTTTAGTGATGCCGTTTGATTTATTCAATGCCCCAGCCATTTTTCAGAGCTTTATTAATGCCTTCTTTCATGATATTCTGGGTACTTTTGTGGTAGTGTATTTGAATGATATTTTGATTTTCTCCCCCGATTGGGAGATGCATCTGAGTCATTTACATGTTGTGCTCTCTCGTCTGCGAGAGCCTCATTTGTTCGATAAGCTGGAGAAATGCCAATTTGGGGTCCAAGAGATCTCTTTTTTGGGGTATGTCATAACGCCTTTGGCAATTCAGAGGGATTCAGGCTATAACTGAATGGTGTCAACCCACATATTTAGCGTTGCAACGCTTTTTAGGTTTTGCAAATTTTTACCGTAAATTCATTAGGAATTTTTCAGTTATGGCCAAACCTTTGACGGACCTTACTAAGAAAGGCACTGAGATAAACGTCTGGTCACCTGAGGATAAGGAAGCCTTTGCCCGCCTTAAGAAGGCATTTTCTACTGCCCCGGTATTGGTACAACCTAATCTCTATTGTCCATTTGTTGTGGAGGTGGATGCTTCCGAGCATGGTGTGGGTGCTGTCCTATCCCAGGAACTGCCTCTCTCTCCAATCTGCAGCCATGTGTCTTTTTCTCCAGGAATTTTAGTCCTGCTGAATGGAATTATGATATTGGCAATAGAGAATTGCTGGCTATCAAATGGGCATTTGAAGGGTGGATGCACTTCCTGCAGGGGCCAGACATCAGATTACTGTGTTCCTATCTAGAGTCTGCCAAGCGACTAAACGCTAGACAAGCCCGGTGGGCTTTATTTTTCTCATTTTAATTTTGTAGTTACGTATATGCACCAGGTTCAAAGAATGTCAGGGGAGATGCTCTATCCTGCAGTTTCGGGGCACCTGAACAAGAGGATTCTCAACCCGAGAGTATTCTATCTCCTGGGGTGGTGGTGGCGGCGTTGTTGTCCAACATCTCTGGCTAAATTCTTTCGGCTCAATCGAGTGCTCCGAGTGCCCTTCCTGAAGGGTGGTTGTTTGTACCCAGTGCCTTGCGCTTCGTTGTGCTAGAGGAAGTTCATGCATCTGTTTTGGCAGGCCACCCGGGTATTCGTGGCACATTGGAATTGTGCAGACATCTGTACTGGTGGCCGCAGATAGGCCAGGATGTCAGAGGTTTTGTCGAATCCTGTTCAGTTTGCGCTCGAGGGAATAATGTTAGGAGACGACCCGAGAGGCCCATTCTGCCACTCCCGCTGCCATCCAGACCATGGTTGAATTTATCTATGGATTTTGTCACGGACCATCCGGTGTCTCGGGGACACTCGGTCATATAGGTGATAGTTGACTGGTTTTCCAAGAGGGCACATTTTGTCCCTCTAAAGAAGTTACCGTCGGCTCCCAAATTAGCTTCCATTTTCATTAATGAAGTAGTGCGTTTACACGGCATCCCCAACAATGTAGTGTCGGACAGAGGGGTACAGTTGATGCCCGGTTTTGGTGTGCCTTTTGTAAAACCATCGTAGTTGGGTTGTCATTTTCCACGGCTTTTCACCCGGAATCCAATGGGCAGACTGAGCGCATGAACCAATAACTTATTCAGTACCTTAGATTATATGTCAACAATCGTCAGGATCAGTGGGCAGATTTTTTGGCGTTTGCAGAGTTTGCCATAATAATCATTGTAATTCTGCTTCAGGAACGTCGCTGTTTTTCTGCAATGCTGGCTATCATCCCAAGTGTTCCTTTTCTGTGTTTCCGGCGTCCAAGAATCCTTCGGCAGATTCTATGGTCAAGAGGCTTCAAGAGATTTGGGCTGAGGTATTTCGTAATTTGGAGCATTCTCGGGGGTCCTACTAAGGAATAACGTGAACAGACGCACTGTCTCTGACTCTTTTTAAGTTGGTCAGTTGGTTTATTTATCTTCCAAGAATTTTAAATTAAAGGTTCCTGCATTGAAACTGGCTCTGCGATTTGTGGGACCTTTTTCCGATCACCAGAATTGTCAATCCTGTGGCTTACGAATTGGCATTACTGGATTCTTGGAAGATTCATAAAGTTTTTCATAAATCTCTTTTGAAAAGATACGTCCCTTCTGTGGTTAACCCCTGCTTGTCCTATGAAAATTAAACGCCAATAAATAATAACAAAGGCACTTTTGTAGGACCCATTAATAGGCCACTACATATGTGTACAAGTGTCATTCAGCAAAAACCATTATGATTTCAGTAAACTGATATTTTACAAATCATACAGGATATGCAGTAAAGCATAAAGAACAGCAAAGAACTATAAGCATGTGGCTTATAAGATGAAGATCAATTAAAAGCAGTAGAAAACCTCAAATAGGTTAAGTTTTATTAATTAGATAGCTAAAATATTGGACACATATCGAAAAATAGATATCAAGATAATATTACCACCATGCTCATCCTTATACTGATAACAGAATAGTCAGGGATAGAGTGGTGCTTATGAAAGAGAATATCAGAAATCCACCTCTATAAGAAAAAAGAGGGAAGACAGGAGATGGGACAAGACTATCAGGATAGCCAATAGCTCCCAATCTCCTAATCTATCCCTAGATAGAAGAGGATAAAAAAATGAAAAGAAGAAAATAGAGGGGTATGTCAAAAGCAAAACAAAAGTCAAAGATGCTATGGGATGTTTACAGAATGAAAATGGTGAATTGGTTAAAAATGATGTTGAAAAGGCAGAAGTTTTAAATTCTTATTTTGTATCTGTTTTCTCTCAGAAAGTAGATGCAACATCAACTGATCTTCCCTGCGCTATTGGGAGAATAAAAGAATGCAGGCTATCTATAAGCAGAGAGATGGTGAGGGAACACTTAACTAACTTAAATGAATTCAAGTCTCAAGGTCCAGATGAATTACATCCTAGGATACTGCAGGAAGCAGCGGAGGTAATTGCTGAACCACTTGCCATAATCTATAGAAATTCCTGGAGAGCAAGAGAAGTCACAGAAGATTGGAGAAGGTTTAATGTTGTCCCTATCTTCAAAAAACAGAAGAAGGCTTGAAAACCCTGGGCATGAAGCAAGCATTCACTTCAGGCCATGCACCACAAGGAGGCTGCATTCTTGATACATTAATAATAAATAGCTCAGCCAGTTTGCTAATATGCACAATGTTAGTAGGAACAAGACTCTATAGTAAATTCTGGAATGGGCCATTATACTTTTGCAAGGCAACGCACACATGAGTATACATAAATACATAGATAAGCCTACATATGTAGACATAAATTACCTTTGCACAGTTATTTTTTTGATTAGTTTTTGATGTGAGAAAAGGGAAATAACAATATATCACATGCAGCCAGAGACGGTGAATCTAAATATCATGCTCAGAAGATAGTACATTCTGAACCCAGATACATAATGCAATACAGGCTCTACCATAAATACTGCACACCGAGCAATGGTGCACAGAAGGACATGATAAATAGTGCATAGGAGTTCCCGAAAAATAGTGCATGCAAGCCTAAAAAAAGAGTGCAAACAGTTCCAAGATAAATAATGTATATATCATCCAGATAAATAGTGCTGTATTGACCCCAGATAATAGTGCTATAGCATACACAGATAAATGGTACGTATAGCTCATAGGCTAAATATACAATATAGAGGCCGAATTTTTAGTGCCATGAGAAATAGTGCATTATTGTTCCCCAGAGACATACAGTCCTGAGGCAAAAAGTGTAAGGCCAGCTGCACACGACCGTGACGGCAAGGCACCCCCCAGAGACCCCAATACATACTTGCGGAACCGGTGTCCTACGTCCCGCAGGACGCTTCGGCGTGACACGCCGGCCATGTCACATGACACGCCCACAGCATCACATGAAGCGGCGGCGGTAGGCGGGAAAGCGGTTTCACGCTATCTTCCGCTGTGCTACAGCGGAAGATAGCGTGACGGACGGCTTCCATTGACTGCAATGGAAGCCGTTTGCGCGTACACCCGCAGCAAATAGAGCATTCCGCGGGTGAGGTCGGGTGATTTCACGGTGCGGAATTCCGCTGTGCAATTCAGCACCGTGAGCATTGAGCTATTAGGTTCAATCGAACCTAATAGCTGCGGGCAACGCAGCGGATTTCCACCGCGTATTACGTGGCGGAAATCCGTCCGTGGGAAAGAGCCCTAACGCAGTTCGCAGATAGACGGTATATACAGCATCCAGATAAATAATGCCATTCTGTTACGTTTAACTTCAGAGCTTATTCACCTTGCATGCATGAGGGTACATATGGTGATCACAATGGACTGCCTATTATTTCCATGCAGTACAATTGCCCTCAGTCTGCTTAGAAATAACTCCTAACTGAATAGACATAAATAGACACCACTTGGACATACCAAAAACACAATAGTTTTATTAGACAAGACAAGTAAGCAATATACAAATACATTGTCATAACAACAACAAGGCAACATCTGACCCCGCTCTACACCAAAAGGGGAAACCTGCCTATAAGTGGAGTAAGTGCCCCGACAAAGATGGCCCCATGTCAGGAACCTAGGGCCAAACACACTCTCCCGATCATCACTATGTTATTAAAGACTGGTAGTAGAGTCTTGTTAATGACAAAACACAGACAGGCGCATATAATGTACAGTACATTGCAATTTTAATGTGTGGGCACCTCAAGATACTAGCAAAGACACTGTATTTTATTGTTACTTTCCTTTTCATCTATGCTTTAAATCCAGGCAATATATTCAGTGAAAATTGCTTATTAATATTTTAAGAATATGCAAGGTGATGAGCCATTGGGAAAATCAATGCATGTATCATATGCTGCCTTGTTGCCTCCTGCAATGAAACTATTGCTATTTCTAGTGTTCTGCAACATAATAGGGGTTGAAGGGTCAGCACATCTGATTGTATTGATGTCCTAAGGACACAGTCACTTCCTCCTGCGATGCTGCACCATGTAGAGACGTGTCCGGGTGCCTATATTTGCAGACTAGTAGAGGCATGCATAATATTCAGGGGTCAGAAACACATCTTTTCTCCTTAGGGAGAGCACCTAGACAGTGAGTGAGGAGACTCAAAAGGCAATTCATGCTCCTCTGTGTAATATGCAAATAAAGGAGATGGAATAATATCTCCTCAGTGCCACCTATTGGAAGGCAGCATTCCTTCAAGCCAAAGTCAGACTCTTTATACAAGCCTTGTAACAATGACTGGGAATTAAAAGCAAAGCCAGACTCCATGCACAGACAGCTGTTTCAGGGTATTTTTCCTTCATCAGTGTACAGTAGGAGTCTGGCTTTGCTAGTGAATGGCCTGGGACGGTGGTCAGAAACGCGATATTTTCTCCTTAGGGAGAGCACCTAAACGGTGAGTGAGGAGACTCAAAAGGCCATTTATGCTCCTCTGGATAATATTCAGGAGTACAGAAGCAGGTCTATAGTCTGAGTCACAGCATTGGGGGTGAGGTGGCAAAATAACAGGTACAGTATTAACCCATTTAGGACCAGCCACTGTATATATACAGCGGCTGGTCCTGGGCTTAGAGGACCGCCGATAGTAAAAATATGGCGGTGCTCTAAGTCTCCTTCCTCTGCAATCAGTCAGAGGGCAGGAACGGGTTATCAGCTGTTAGTGACAGCTGATAACCCGGAGCAGAAGGCGGGAGGGGTTTTTAACCCTTCCTGCCTTCTGCTTCCCTGATATACAATGAGCACTGTATGGGCAAAATGAAAGTAAGAAGTACTTTCACTATGGGAGCCTCGGGGGGGGGGGGGGGGGGGGGGTCATGTGACCTCCCGGGATTCCCTGCTATGCAGAGCTGGAGGGTCAGACTTAGACCCTGGCAGCTCTGCAGGTGACTAATGTCACCACAGGGGTTGCTTTCTCCTACAGTCTTACATGATGTCATGGGGGACATAGATAGTAAAAGGATAGCAGAGGCGTCCAAGTAGCGGCTGGACAGGAAGATGAGCCTGGCTGCCGCATTCAGGATGGATTGGAGAGGGTGGAGTCTGGTGCAGGGGAGGCCGATCAGCAACGAGTTGCAATAATCGAGCCGGGAGTGGATGAGGGCAACAGTAAGCGTTTTTAGCGTGTCCACAGTGAGAAAAGAGCGGATTCTTGCGATGTTCTTGAGGTGCAGCTGACATGTTTGGGCCAGAGATTGGATGTAGGGGGTAAAAGAGAGATCAGAATCAAATATGACTTCAAGGCAGCGGGCATGTTGTCTAGGAGTTATGGTGGCGCCACACACTGAGATGGAGATGTCAGGAGGAGGTCGGTTAGTGGAGGGTGGAAATACCAGCAGGTCAGTTTTAGAGAGGTTTAGTTTTAGGTAGAGAGAGGACATGGTGTTAGAGACAGCGGACAGACAGTCGGTGATGTTTTGGAGTAAAGGTGCAGAGATGTCACGGGAAGAGGTGTATAGCTGGGTGTCATCAGTATACAGGTGGTATTGGAGGCCAAATCTCCTGATGGTTTGTCCAATAGGGGCTGTGTAGATAGAGAAAAGAAGTGGGCCGAGGACAGAGCCCTGGGGGACCCCAACAGCAAGGGGGAGAGGAGGGGAGGTAGAGCCAGCAAAGGAGACACTGAAAGAGCGGTCAGATAGGTAGGAAGAGAACCAGGAGAGGGCAGTATCCTTTAGGCCAATGGAGCGTAGCATACTGAGGAGGAGTTTGTGGTCAACAGTGTCAAATGCTGCAGAGAGGTCAAGGAGGATCAGTAGGGCGTAATCGCCCCTCAATTTGGCTGTCAGTAGGTCATTGGATACCCTTGTAAGGGCAGTTTCTGTCGAGTGTTGAGGTCGAAAGCCAGACTGTAGGGGGTCTAGGAGAGAGTGCTCTGATAGGTAGCTTACAAGGCGGGAGTAAACCAGACGTTCTAGTAGTTTGGAGATGAAGGGGAGGTTTGAGATGAGTCATTAGTTGGCAGCATCAGTCGCGTCCAGAGTCGGCTTCTTTAGCAGTGGGGATATGATGGCGTGTTTGAAAGAAGAGGGAAAGATGCCAGAGGTCAGAGAGAGGTTGAATATAGTGGTGAGATGGGAGATGACCACTGGGGAGAAGGAACGGAGTAAGTGTGAGGGGAGGGGGTCGCTAGCGCAGGTGGTGGGGCGAGCAGAGAAGAGCAATTTGGAGACTTCTTCCTCTGTCGCTGGTCTGAGTACAGACAGTAAGCAGGAGCTAGATGCAGTGCTGACAAGACTAGGGTCAGGGCTAGTCTGGGGTTGGGAAGTTATTTCCTGACGGATGTCATCAATTTTCTTTTTGAAGTAAGCAGCCAGCTCTTTGGCACTGAGATCCGTCACCAGGGGCTGTGGTTTAGGGCTGAGAAGGGAGTGAAAAGTATCAAAGAGCTGTTTAGGGTTGTGGGATAGTGAGGAGACTAGAGAAGTGAAATAGACTTGTTTGGCATGATGGAGGGCGAGGTTGTAGGTTCTGAGCATGAATAGAAGCCTACCAATTCCTGGCATTCACCATAATGTACTTTATTGGAAGCAGGGTCACATGCAAAACAGCCATCTTTCTATTGAAGTATATGGAGAATGCAGCAGTGAGGAATTAGTGAACAGGGATCTAGTAATAACTGCATGTACTGTAGCTGTACAGTGGGCCCGCAGAATGAACATTATTGGAGGTCCCTGGGCACCCTAGTCTGACACTGTATCCACTTAGGTACCATAAGAGTTAGGACAGTGTCCCGAGGTCAGAGATAAGTATTTGTGCAGGTATATAAGGTGTATGGTAAATGTCAACAGGACTCACATGGTTCAGACAGCCAGTCAAGTGGACAGGCCGCCACACCGCTAATCCTGGTATGCCTACAAAATAATGCTGCAGTGGTCCACTGAAAACACCTAACAGCATCCATAAAGAGGGAGAGTATCAAGGGGGAACCCATTGAACACTGGTGCCTCAGTCGCAAAGACAAAAGGAGGAAAAACAACTAACAAAAATTCCCAGCTTTTCAGGTGTAAAGGTGGGTCAATAGGAAAAATATGCAAGGCACTTAATTAGGTGGGGCATCGCGATCCACAGGTGAGCTCCTTCAGGTATCCATGTTTGCTTTGAAAATGTACCACAGTATTCTCCAAGCAGGGTTCAAAGGGTGTGGATAAATCTAATTTATTCGAAAGGTGGACAAGGTACAAAGTACAGTCTTAGTGATGCATTTTTAAGAATATAGGAAAAATTAGCCTCCTTTCTGAAGCACAAAACATGAGATAAGACAAGTTACCAGTAGATATAAGTATACTATTAGAGATGAGCGAACGTACTCGTCCGAGCTTGATACTCATTCGAGTATTAGCGTGTTCGAGATGCTCGTTACTAGAGGCGAGTACCACGCGATGTTCGAGTTACTTTCACTTTCATCTCTGAGACGTTAGCGCGCTTTTCTGGCCAATAGAAAGACAGGGAAGGCATTACAACTTCACCCTGCGACGTTCAAGCCCTATACCACCCCCCTGCAGTGAGTGGCTGGCGAGATCAGGTGTTACCCGAGTATATAAATCGGCCCCTCCCGCGGCTCGCCACAGATGCATTCTGACAGAGATCAGGGAAAGTGCTGCTGGTGCCGGAGCTGCTATAGGAAGAGCGTTAGGAGTTATTTTAGGCTTCAAGAACCCCAACGGTCCTTCTTAGGGCCACATCTGACCATGTGCAGTACTGTTGAGGCTGCTTTTAGCAGTGTTGCACAATTTTTTTTTTTTGTATATCGGCCGTGCAGAGCATTGCGTCCGCAGTCTGCAGTCATTGTACAGAGTATAGGGCCAGTACTGGTGAGGCAGGGAAAGAGATATTCAGGCTATATAGGCAGAGGGCTTTTTCCAAAAAAATTGGGGAAAAATACTATATTTGGGCTGCCTGTGACCGTCTTCAGTTTACTGGGTGTCTGCTGGGGGTTGTAGTCCTAATTAATACGCAGCTAAGCGTTACAGCAGGCTTGCGCAAAATTGTTTCCTGGATCTGCTGTCTCTGTTACATCAGCGCTGTCATCCCGCCAGAGGGAAAGAGTATACATAATATTATACGCTGCCTACAGTATCTATCTGCTGGGGGTAGTAGTCCTAATTAATATGCAGCTAAGCGTTACAGCAGGCTTGCGCAAAATTGCTTCCTGGATCTGCTGTCTCTGTTACATCAGCGCTGTCATCCCGCCAGAGGGAAAGAGTATACATAATATTCTACGCTGCCTACAGTATCTATCTGCTGGGGGTAGTAGTCCTAATTAATACGCAGCTAAGCGTTACAGCAGGCTTGCGCAAAATTGTTTCCTGGATCTGCTGTCTCTGTTACATCAGCGCTGTCATCCCGCCAGAGGGAAAGAGTATACATAATATTATACGCTGCCTACAGTATCTATCTGCTGGGGGTAGTAGTCCTAATTAATACGCAGCTAAGCGTTACAGCAGGCTTGCGCAAAATAGTTTCCTGGATCTGCTGTCTCTGTTACATGATCGCCGTCATCCCGCCAGAGGGAAACAGCATACATATAATTATACGCTGCCTACAGTATCTATCTGCTGGGGGTAGTAGTCCTAATTAATACACAGCTAAGCGTTACAGCAGGCTTGCGCAAAATTGTTTCCTGGATCTGCTGTCTCTGTTACATCAGCGCTGTCATCCCGCCAGAGGGAAAGAGTATACATAATATTATACGCTGCCTACAGTATCTGTCTGCTGTATCAGCTCAGCATTTTAAAAAAATAGAAGCAAAATACTTAAGGCCTACTACTGGCCTTTGGCCACTTGACTGCTTCTGCGCTGTGAATTCCACTAGCTCAGTCATACGCACCTACGTCTCACTACAGGCTTGCGCAAAATTGTTTCCTGGTTGTGCTGTGCGTTCCGTAAGGGAAGTCAGCCTCCAACCACAGGCCAATAAGCGGCACATTTAATTACAGCGTTCTGTTTCTGCACTACTGGTAATACAGCATGCTGAGGGGTAGGGGTAGGCTTAGAGGACGTGGACGCGGGCGAGGACGCGGAGGCCCAAGTCAGGGTGTGGGCACAGGCCGAGCTCCTGATCCAGGTGTATCGCAGCCGACTGCTGCGGGATTAGGAGAGAGGCACGTTTCTGGCGTTCCCACATTCATCTCACAATCAATGGGTCCACGCGGTAGACCTTTATTAGAAAATGAGCAGTGTGAGCAGGTCTTGTCGTGGATGGCAGAAAGTGCATCCAGCAATCTATCGACCACCCAGAGTTCTACGCCGTCCACTGCTGCAACTCTGAATCCTCTGGCTGCTGCTCCTCCTTCCTCCCAGCCTCCTCACTCCATTACAATGACACATTCTGAGGAGCAGGCAGACTCCCAGGAACTGTTCTCGGGCCCCTGCCCAGAATGGGCAGCAATGGTTCCGAATCCTCTCCCACTGGAGGAGTTTGTCGCAACCGATGCCCAACCTTTGGAAAGTTCCCGGGGTCCGGGGGATGAGGCTGGGGACTTCCGGCAACTGTCTGAAGAGCTTTCAGTGGGTGAGGAGGACGATGACGATGAGACACAGTTGTCTATCACTCAGGTAGTAGTAATTGGAGTAACTACGAGGGAGGAGTGCACAGAGGATTCGGAGGAAGAGCAGCAGGACGATGAGGTGACTGACCCCACCTGGTTTGCTACGCCTACTGAGGACAGGTCTTCAGAGGGGGAGGCAAGTGCAGCAGCAGGGCAGGTTGGAAGAGGCAGTGCGGTGGCCAGGGGTAGAGGCAGGGCCAGACCGAATAATCCACCAACTGTTTCCCAAAGCGCCCCCTCGCGTCATGCCACCCTGCAGGGGCCGAGGTGCTCAAAGGTCTGGCAGTTTTTCACTGAGAGTGCAGACGACCGACGAACAGTGGTGTGCAACCTTTGTCGCACCAAGATCAGCCGGGGAGCCACCACCACCAGCCTCACCACCACCAGCATGCGCAGACATATGATGGCCAAGCACCCCACAAGGTGGGACGAAGGCCGTTCACCGCCTCCGGTTTGCACCGCTGCCTCTCCCCCTGTGCCCCAACCTGCCACTGAGATCCAACCCCCCTCTCAGGACACAGGCACTACCGTCTCCTGGCCTGCACCCACACCCTCACCTCCGCTGTGCTCGGCCCCATCCACCAATGTCTCTCAGCGCAGCGTCCAGCCGTCGCTAGCGCAAGTGTTGGAGAGCAAGCGCAAGTACGCCGCCACGCACCCGCACGCTCAAGCGTTAAGCGTGCACATTGCAAAATTTATCAGCCTGGAGATGCTGCCGTATAGGGTTGTGGAAACGGAGGCTTTCAAAGGTATGATGGCGGCGGCGGCCCCGCGCTACTCAGTTCCCAGTCGCCACTACTTTTCCCGATGTGCCGTCCCAGCCCTACATGACCACGTCTCCCGCAACATTGTACGCACCCTCACCAACGCGGTTACTGCCAAGGTCCACTTAACAACGGACACGTGGACAAGCACAGGTGGGCAGGGCCACTATATCTCCCTGACGGCACATTGGGTGAATTTAGTGGAGGCTGGGACAGAGTCAGAGCCTGGGACCGCTCAGAATTGCGGGCCCCAGCTCGGTGGTGGTATCTGCGGCGGTGTATGCTTCCTCCACTAAACCACCCTCCTCCTCCTCCTACGCAATATCGCAATCAAGATGTGTCAGCAGCAGCACGTCGCCAGCAGTCAGTGTCGCGCGGCACGGCAGCACAGCGGTGGGCAAGCGTCAGCAGGCCGTGCTGAAACTACTCAGCTTAGGAGAGAAGAGGAACACGGCCCACGAACTGCTGCAGGGTCTGACAGAGCAGACCGACCGCTGGCTTGCGCCGCTGAGCCTCCAACCGGGCATGGTCGTGTGTGACAACGGCCGTAACCTGGTGGCGGCTCTGCAGCTCGGCAGCCTCACGCACGTGCCATGCCTGGCCCACGTCTTTAATTTGGTGTTTCAGCGCTTTCTGAAAAGCTACCCACGCTTGTCAGACCTGCTCGTAAAGGTGCGCCGGCTCTGCGCATATTTCCGCAAGTCCCACACGGATGCTGCCACCCTGTGCACCCTTCAATATCGGTTTCATCTGCCAGTGCACCGACTGCTGTGCGACGTGCCCACACGGTGGAACTCTACGCTCCACATGTTGGCCAGGCTCTATGAGCAGCGTAGAGCTATAGTGGAATACCAACTCCAACATGGGCGGTGCAGTGGGAGTCAGCATCCTCAATTCTTTACAGAAGAGTGGGCCTGGTTGGCAGACATCTGCCAGGTCCTTGGAAACTTTGAGGAGTCTACCCAGATGGTGAGCGGCGATGCTGCAATCATTAGCGTCACCATTCCTCTGCTATGCCTCTTGAGAAGTTCCCTGCAAAGCATAAAGGCAGACGCTTTGCGTTCGGAAACAGAGGCGGGGGAAGACAGTATGTCGCTGGATAGTCAGAGCACCCTCCTGTCTATATCTCAGCACGTTGAGGAGGAGGAGCATGAGGAGGATGAGGAGGCGGGGGAAGAGACAGCTTGGCCCACTCCTGAGGGTACCCATGCTGCTTGCCTGTCATCCTTTCAGCGTGTATGGCCTGGTACCCTGGCACACATGGCTGACTTCATGTTAGGATGCATTTCTCGTGACCCTCGCGTTACACGCATTCTGGCCACTACGGATTACTGGGTGTACACACTGCTCGACCCACGATATAAGGAGAACCTTTCCACTTTCATACCCGAAGAGGATAGGGGTTCGAGAGTGATGCTATACCACAGGACCCTGGCGGACAAACTGATGGTAAAATTCCCATCCAACAGCGCTAGTGGCTGAAGGCGCAGTTCCGAGGGCCAGGTAGCAGGGGAGGCGCAGAGATCAGGCAGCATGTACAGCACAGGCAGGGGAACACTCTCTAAGGCCTTTGACAGCTTTCTGGCTCCCCAGCAAGACTGTGTCACCGCTCCCCAGTCAAGGCTGAGTCGGCGGGAGCACTGTAAAAGGATGGTGAGGGAGTACGTAGCCGATCGCACGACCGTCCTCCGTGATGCCTCTGCCCCCTACAACTACTGGGTGTCGAAGCTGGACACGTGGCCTGAACTCGCGCTGTATGTCCTGGAGGTGCTTGCTTGTCCTGAGGCTAGCGTCGTGTCAGAGAGGGTGTTTAGTGCGGCTGGGGGAATCATCACAGATAAGCGTACCCGCCTGTCAACCGACAGTGCCGACAGGCTTACACTCATCAAGATGAACAAAGCCTGGATTTCCCCAGACTTCTCTTCTCCACCAGCGGACAGCAGCGATACCTAAACAGTACGTAGGCTGCACCCGCGGATGGAAGCATTGTTCTCTATCACCATCAAAAACGTGGACCTTTTAGCTTCATCAATCTGTGTATAATATTCATCCTCCTCCTCCTGCTCCTCCTCCTGAAACCTGACGTAATCACGCCGAACGGGCAACTTATCTTAGGTCCACAAGGCTCAGTCATATAATTTTTCTAAACAATTTTTATACGTTTCAATGCTCATTAAAGCGGTGAAACTTTCACCTGAACCAATTTTTATTTTAACTGGGCTGCCTCCAGGCCTAGTTACAAATTAAGCCACATTAACCAAAGCGATTAATGGGTTTCACCTGCCCTCTTGGTTGGGCATGGGCAATTTTTCTGACGTACATTAGTACTGTTGGTACACCAATTTTTTGGGGCCCTCGCCTACAGTGTAATCCAATTCATTTTTTGCCCACCTGCATTAAAGCTGACGTTACATCAGCTGTGCTGGGCATTGCAATGGGATATATTTATGTACTGCCGGTGGGTTCCAGGGAGCCACCCATGCTGTGGGTTCACAGGGAGTTGTAACTGCATGTGTCCACTTCTAAAGAACCCCAGTCTGACTGGGGCATGCAGTGTGGGCTGATGCCCACCTGCATTTAATCGGACGTTACATCAGCTGTGATGGGCACTGCAATGGGATACATTTATGTACAGCCGGTGGGTTCCAGGGAGCCACCCATGCTGTGGGTCCACAGGGAGTTGTAACTGCATGTGTCCACTTCTAAAGAACCCCAGTCTGACTGGGCCATGCAGTGTGGGCCGAAGCCCACCTGCATTAAACATGACATTACCTCAGCTGTGATGGGCAATGCAATGGGATATATTTATGTACCGCCGGTGGCTTCCTGGCACCCACCCATGCTATGGGTCCACACGGACTTCACAATAGGGAGTTGTACCTGCCTGTGTCTATGAATTAAAAACCCCGGTCAGGTTGGGGCATGCAGTGTGGGCCGAAGCCCACCTGCATTTAATCGGACGTTACCTCAGCTGTGATGGGCACTGCAATGGGATACATTAATGTACAGCCGGTGGGTTCCAGGGAGCCACCCATGCTGTGGGTGCACACGGAATTCCCATTGCGGAGTTGTACCTGCCTGTGACTATTTATAAAAAAACGCGGTCTGACTGGGGCATGCAGACACCTTGACAGAATGAATAGTGTGTGGCACATAGGTTCCCCATTGCTATGCCCACGTGTGCAGCTCCTGATGGCGATGGCACAGGATTATATTTCTCATTGCTTCTGTACAGCATTGTGGGCTATCGCCCTGCCCCTTTTAAAGAGGGTTGCTGCCTAGCCGTGCCAAGCCTCTGCAGTGTGTGCCTGCGGTTCCTCCTCATGGCAGACACACTTATAAATAGACATGAGGGTGGTGTGGCATGAGTGCAGCTGAAGGCTGCGCAGGGACACTTTGGTGTGCGCTGTGGACACTGCGTCGTGCGGGTGGGCGGTTGGGCAGCATGTAACCCAGAAGAAGTGGCAACGGAGTGTCATGCAGGCAGTGATTGTGCTTTGTTGGAGGTAGTGTGGTGCTTAGCTAAGGTATGCATTGCTAATGAGGGCTTTTCAGAAGTAAAAGTTGTTGGGGGGGGGGGGCACTCTTGCCGCTATTGTGGCTTAATAGTGGGACCTGGGAACTTGAGATGCAGCCCAACATGTAGCCCCTCGCCTGCCCTATCCGTTGCTGTGTCGTTCCCATCACTTTCTTGAATTGCCCAGATTTTCACAAATGGAAACCTTAGCGAGCATCGGCGATATACAAAAATGCTCGAGTCGCCCATTGACTTCAATGGGGTTTGTTACTCGAAACGAACCCTCGAGCATCGCGATAATTTCGTCCCGAGTAACGAGCACCCGAGCATTTTGGTGCTCGCTCATCTCTATATACTATACAACTTTCGTGCGCCAGCTGAGCCCACGCACCCTCCACTATGCGACTGGAAAATCTGGCGCAGGCGAGCCCCAGTGCTCTCCTCCATGTGACCAGAAGAACATTGCCACTAGTAACGTATGCACACCGCTCACTAGAAGTGATCTCAGAAGGCTGACAGGTACTTCCGGAGGTACAGGAGCATCCATAATCATGGTGACATGATTATAGCCAGAAATCCTGGCGTTTATTTTAACCACAGCACACTACAGTGCTTGGTCAGATCACAGTATTTCTAATCTTTAGATATATATTGTGATGCTCCAGGGGGTTTAAACACCAGGCAAATGACAAAAGTCTGTTCGTGTTTGTTTATTCACACGAGAGGTTATAACTAGAGATGAGCGAGCACCAAAATGCTCGGGTGCTCGTTATTCGGGACGAACTTTTCGCGATGCTCGAGGGTTCGTTTCGAGTAACGAACCCCATTGAAGTCAATGGGCGACCCGAGCATTTTTGTATTTCGCCGATGCTCGCTAAGGTTTCCTTGTGTGAAAATCTGGGCAATTCAAGAAAGTGATGGGAACGACACAGTAACGGATAGGGCAGGCGAGGGGCTACATGTTGGGCTGCATCTCAAGTTCACAGGTCCCACTATTAAGCCACAATAGCGGCAAGAGTGGGGACCCCCCCCCCCTCCCAAAAACTTTTACTTCTGAAAAGCCCTCATTAGCATGGCATACCTTAGCTAAGCACCACACTACCTCCAACAAAGCACAATCACTGCCTGCATGACACTCCACTGCCACTTCTCCTGTGTTACATGCTGCCCAACCGCCCCCCCCCTCCCCCCCACAGCGCACACCAAAGTGTCCCTGCGCAGCCTTCAGCTGCCCTAATGCCTCACCACCCTCATGTCTATTTAGAAGTGCGTCTGCCATGAGGAGGAACCGCAGGCACACACTGCAGAGGTTGGCACGGCTAGGCAGCGACCCTCTTTAAAAGGGGCGGGGCGATAGCCCACAATGCTGTACAGAAGCAATGAGAAATAGAATCCTGTGCCACCACCATCAGGAGCTGCACACGTGGGCATAGCAATGGGGAACCTATGTGTCACACACTATTCATTCTGTCAAGGTGTCTCTGCATGCCCCAGGCAGACTGGGGTTCTTTACAAGTGGACACAGATGCATTTATAATTCCCTGTGGACCCACAGCATGGGTGGGTGCCAGGAAGCCACCGGCGGTACATAGAAATATCCCATTGCATTGCCCAACACAGCTGAGGTAGTAATGTCGTGCTTAATGCAGGTGGGCTTCGGCCCACACTGCATGCCCCAGTCTGACTGGGGTTCTTTACAAGTGGAAACAGATGCATTTATAATTCCCTGTGGACCCACAGCAGGGGTGGGTGCCAGGAAGCCACTGGCGGTACATAGAAATATCCCATTGCATTGCCCAACACAGCTGAGGTAGTAATGTTGTGCTTAATACAGGTGGGCTTCGGCCCACACTGCATGCCCCAGTCAGACTGGGGTTCTTTAAAAGTGGACAGATGTAGGTTAAACTCCGTGTGCACCTACAGCATGGGTGGCTCCCTGGAACCCACCGGCGATACACAAAAATATCCCATTGCATTGCCCAACACAGCGGATGTAACGTCAGCTGTAATGCAGGTGGGCTAAAAATTCATTTGATTACACTGTAGGCGAGGGCCCACAAAAATTGCTGTATCAACAGTACTAATGTACATCCAAAAAATTGGCCATGGCCAACCAAGAGTGCAGGTGAAACCCATTAATCGCTTTGGTTAATGTGGCTTAAGTGGTAACTAGGCCTGGAGGCAGCCCAGTTTAACGAAAAATTGGTTCAAGTTAAAGTTTCAACGCTTTTAAGAGCATTGAAACATATAAAAATTGTTTAGAAAAATTATATGAGTGAGCCTTGTGGCCCTAAGAAAAATTGCCCGTTCAGCGTGATTACGTGAGGTTTCAGGAGGAGGAGCAGGAGGAGGAGGAGGAATATTAGACACAGATTGATGAAGCAGAAATGTCCCCGTTTTGGATGGTGAGAGAGAACGTAGCTTCCATCCGCGGGTGCAGCCTACGTATTGCTTACGTATCGCTGCTGTCCGCTGGTGGAGAAGAGAAGTCTGGGGAAATCCAGGCTTTGTTCATCCTGTCGGCACTGTCGGTTGACAGATGGGTACGCTTATCCGTGATGATTCCCCCAGCCACACTAAACACACTCTCTGACAAGACGCTAGCCGCAGGACAAGCAAGCACCTCCAGGGCATACAGCGCGAGTTCAGGCCACGTGTCCAGCTTCAACACCCAGTAGTTGTAGGGGGCAGAGGCGTCACGGAGGACGGTCGTGCGATCGGCTACGTACTCCCTCACCATCCTTTTACAGTGCTCCCGCCGACTCAGCCTTGACTGGGGAGCGGTGACACAGTCTTGCTGGGGAGCCAGAAAGCTGGCAAAGGCCTTGGAGAATGTTCCCCTGCCTGCGCTGTACATGCTGCCTGATCTCTGCGCCTCCCCTGCTACCTGGCCCTCGGAACTGCGCCTCCTGCCACTAGCGCTGTCGGATGGGAAGTTTACCATCAGTTTGTCCACCAGCGCCCTGTGGTATAGCATCATTCTCGAACCCCTTTCCTCTTCGGGAATGAGAGTGCAAAGGCTCTCCTTATACCGTGGATCGAGCAGTGTGTACACCCAGTAATCTGTAGTGGCCAGAATGCGTGTAACGCGAGGGTCACGAGAAAGGCATCCTAACATGAAGTCAGCCATGTGTGCCAGGGTACCTGTACGCAACACATGGCTGTCCTCACTAGGAAGATCACTTTCAGGATCCTCCTCCTTCTACTCTTCCTCCTCCTCAGGCCATACACGCTGAAAGGATGACAGCCCAGCAGCATGTGTACCCTCACCAGTGGGCCAAGCTGTCTCTTCCCCCTCCTCCTCATGCTCCTCCTCCTCCTCCTCAACGCGCTGAGATATAGACAGGCGGGTGCTCTGACTATCCAGCGACATACTGTCTTCCCCCGGCTCTGTTTCCGAGCGCAAAGCGTCTGCCTTTATGCTTTGCAGGGAACTTCTCAAGAGGCATAGCAGAGGAATGGTGATGCTAATGATTGCAGCATCGCCGCTCACCACCTGGGTAGACTCCTCAAATTTTCCAAGGACCTGGCAGATGGCTGCCAACCAGGGCCACTCTTCTGTAAATAATTGAGGAGGCTGACTCCCACTGCGCCGCGCAAGTTGGAGTTGGTATTCCACTATAGCTCTACGCTGCTCATAGAGTCTGGCCAACATGTGGAGCGTAGAGTTCCACTGTGTGGGCACGTCGCACAGCAGTCGGTGCACTGGCAGATTAAACCTATGTTGCAGTGTCCGCAGGGTGGCAGCGTGCGTGTGGGATTTGCGGAAATGTGCGCAGAGCTGGCGCACCTTTCCGAGCAGGTATGACAAGTGGGGGTAGCTTTTCAGAAAGCGCTGAACCACCAAATTAAAGACATGGGCCAGGCATGGCACGTGCGTGAGGCTGCCGAGCTGCAGAGCCGCCACCAGCTTACGGCCGTTGTCACACACGACCATGCCCGGTTGGAGGCTCAGCGGCGCAAGCCAGTGGTCGGTCTGCTCTGTCAGACCCTGCAGCAGTTCGTGGGCCGTGTGCCTCTTCTCTCCTAAGCTGAGTAGTTTCAGCACGGCCTGCGGACGCTTGCCCACCGCTGTGCTGCCACGCCGCGTGACACCGACTGCTGGCGACGTGCTGCTGACACATCTTGATTGCGAGACAGAGGTTGCGTTGGAGGAGGAGGAGGAAGGTGCTTTAGTGGAGGAAGCATACACCGCCGCAGATACCACCACCGAGCTGGGGCCCGCAATTCTGGGGGTGGGTAGGACGTGAGCGGTCCCAGGCTCTGACTCTGTCCCAGCCTCCACTAAATTCACCCAATGTGCCATCAGGGAGATATAGTGGCCCTACCCGCCTGTGCTTGTCCACGTGTCCGTTGTTAAGTGGACCTTGGCAGTAACCGCGTTGGTGAGGGCGCGTACAATGTTGCGGGAGACGTGGTCGTGCAGGGCTGGGACGGCACATCGGGAAAAGTAGTGGCGACTGGGAACCGAGTAGCGCGGGGCAGCCGCCGCCATCATGCTTTTGAAAGCCTCCGTTTCCACAAGCCTATACGGCAGCATCTCTAGGCTGATCAATTTTGCAATGTGCACGTTTAACGCTTGAGCGTGCGTGTGCGTGGCGTCGTACTTGCGCTTGCGCTCAAACTGTGGCACTAGCGACGTCTGGACGCTGCGCTGAGAGACATTGCTGGATGGGGCCGAGGACAGCGGAGGTGAGGGTGTGGGTGCAGGCCAGGAGACGGTAGTGCCTGTGTCCTCAGAGGGGGGTTGGATCTCAGTGGCAGGTTGGGGCACAGGGGGAGAGGCAGTGGTGCAAACCGGAGGCGGTGAACGGGCATCGTCCCACCTTGTGGGGTGCTTGGCCATCATATGCCTGCGCATGCTGTTGGTGGTGCCTCCCCAGCTGATCTTGGCGCGACAAAGGTTGCACACCACTGTTCGTCGGTCGTCAGGCGTCTCTGTGAAAAACTGCCACACCGTAGAGCACCTTGACCTGTGCAGGGTGGCATGGCGCGAGGGGGCGCTTTGGGAAACAGTTGGTGGATTATTCGGTCTGGCCCTGCCTCTACCCCTGGCCACCGCACTGGCTCGGCCTGTGCCCACACCCTCACTTGGCCCTCCGCTTCCTCGTCCGCGTCCACGTCCTCTAGGCCTACCCCTACCCCTCAGCATGCTGTATTACCAGTGTTTGATTTCCCAGGCAGGAAAGAAATTGGCGCAAGGCTGCACTCAACCGTAGCTGGTTGCGTCTGATTTTTTTACGTTCTCCACGCAAGCACAGACGTACACGGAGACCTTAGGACTGACACAGGCAGGCCAAATATAATTTCTTTTCCTTTTTTGCAAAGGGAAGGACCCACTGCGTATATTCAATGAACAATAACTTTTAGAACTGTAGTGTGGCCCTGAAAAAGTGTCACACAACTTTAGTGTAGCAGAGTTATTAACTCTAGCAGAGCAGGTATTTGCCAGTCAGGAAAGACAAAGGCGCAAGCCTGCAGTAAAGCGTAGCTGGTTGCGTCTGATTTTTGTACGTTGTCCACGCAGCACACACGTACACGGAGACCTTAGGACTGACACAGGCAGGCCAAATATAATTTCTTTTCCTTTTTTGCAAAGGGAAGGACCCACTGCGTATATTCAATGAACAATAACTTTTAGAACTGTAGTGTGGCCCTGAAAAAGTGTCACACAACTTTAGTGTAGCAGAGTTATTAACTCTAGCAGAGCAGGTATTTGCCAGTCAGGAAAGACAATGGCGCAAGCCTGCAGTAAACCGTAGCTGGTTGCGTCTGATTTTTGTACGTTGTCCACGCAGCACACACGTACACGGAGACCTTAGGACTGACACAGGCAGGCCAAATATAATTTTTTTCCATTTTTGCAAAGGGAAGGACCCACTGCGTATATTCAATGAACAATAACTGTGTTGTGGCCCTGCCTACACAATTCTGTCCCTGTAGTATCAATGGAGGGTGCAATGCTCTGCACAGACGATTTTTAGAAAAAAAAAAAATGCAACACTGCTAACAGCAGCCAGCACAGTACTGCACACGCTTAAATTTGGCCCTAGAAAGGACCGTTGAGGTTCTTGAAGGCTACACTCACTCCTAACACTCTCCCTGCCTATGCACCACTTCTGTCCCTAATGCCGGGTGCAATGCTCTGCACTGCCGATTTTGAGAAAAAAAAACAAAACACTGCTAGCAGCAGCCTGCACACAGGTAGATGTGGCCCTAAGAAGGACCTTTGGGGTTCTTGAAGCCTACACTGACTCCTAACGCTCTCCCTACAGCAGCACCAGCACGATAGTACTTTCCCTCAGCTAACTCACAAGGCATGTGTGGCGAGCCGCGGGAGGGGCCGACTTTTATACTCGGGTGACATCTGATCTTCCCAGCCACTCACTGCAGGGGGGTGGTATAGGGCTTGAACGTCACAGGGGGAAGTTGTAATGCCTTCCCTGTCTTTCAATTGGCCAGAAAAGCGCGCTAACGTCTCAGAGAGGAAACTGAAAGTAACCAGAACACCGCGTGGTACTCGTTACGAGTAACGAGCATCCCGAACACCCTAATATTCGCACGAATATCAAGCTCGGACGAGTACGTTCGCTCACCTCTAGTTATAACATAAATAGCTGGTATCCCAGTAAAAGTGGAAGAAATCAAAAGTCCTGCAAGTTCAATGCAGTAAGTACTAGTCCATAGCAATAAACAATATCACAGTGTTAGTTCTGTTTCAGGCAGTTTTCACCAGCTTGAAGTGGAGCCTTCTTGGTAGCAACCTCTTAGCAGACTTGTGAGTAGCTTCCTCTAGTCAGTCGTAGCAGGGACAGGGATCTCATCAGCCTCCTGGGAAGACAAACTCCTGTTTTAATCTTCCATAGTGCACATGTCTGAAGCCCTCAGACAGAGACAGAGACAGAGACAGAGACAGAGACAGAGACAGAGACAGAGACAGAGACAGAGGCACAGGCACACACCCTGCTCTGCAGACTGACTCCTTTTATATATAGCAGGTGCCTGAGCTCCACCTGGTATCTTGGCTCAGGTGAAAACCTGTACTGGTGAGAGGATGCGAGGCCCACATCACCGAGTTGAGCAACCTCTGCGACTCATACCTTTCATCCCTGACTTCTCCTCTCACCCTGCTACAATATGTATATAATATAACTACTTTGAATTTATATACAGTCAGATCATACACTAATATGTGACACTAATGAAACAAATATCACATATGTAGATACGACTGAAAGAGGAAATTAAAACAACCAATAAAATGTAATTAAAAATCAAACTCAAATAAAAAATATGGTTCATATAGAAATATGTGATGTGTAAAATATGGAATAAAAATATATATATAAAAAATAACCAATAAAGCGGAGACCCTTAGGCCTTAGTCACACGGGCGTTTTTTGCAGCGATTTGCGGATCGCATGACGGATGCGCATCCGCAAATCGCGTGACCGGGGCCGAAAAATCACCCGAAAAAACTGCTCCTAGCCGTGTTTCAATAGAAACGGGCCGGAGCTGTCCAGTGCATTGAATTCAATGGAGCCGACAATACAGCCGTCTCCATTGAAAGCAATGCACTGCGGGCGATCTCACGATGAATTGTCGGGAACGGCTTAAATATATAAGCCCTTCCCTGCAATTCATCCAGAAATGTGTGAAAAAAAATATATATATATACTCACCTTGTCCCGGCAGACGGAGTTCAGCGCGGCTGGCTGGCAGTGGGTGTGAGTGAGAGCTGCCCCTGATTGGTCCCTGCGCTGAGCCAATCAGAGGCAGCATTCACTCACACCCATTCATGAATTCATCCCGCGATCGCCGGCAGCCCATTGCTTTCAATGGAGCCGGCTGTATTGCCGGCTCCATTGAATTCAATGGGCAAACATCATTCTTCTCTGCCACAGCTGTTACAGCTGTGGCAGAGAAGAATGATTTGTCTTCTATATGTTCTCAATGGGGTCGGCGCTGCTGCCGCCGGCCCCATTGAGCGCATATAGAGAAGAGAACAGGAATCGCAGATCGCAGATAGGTGCGATCTGCGATTTCTGTTCTATGATTTATCGGACGAGCGCATAAAAAGCGCTCATGTGTCCGATACTATTGCAAAGCAATGGTTTTATAAAATCGCCGGACGCATGCGCAAATCGCGCGAAAAAACGCCCGTCTGACTAAGGCCTAAGAGCATAATATGTGACTAAAATATACAATATGGGAATATTAACTGTACTACAATATACCAGAGGAAAAAATAATCAGGAGAATCAGGAGATAGTTGGAAAGGGAATTAGACGTGTTCGAGGACTTCATTTAGGCCCTTCGACTCCAGAGTGTCCAAACGGAAGATCCAAAACATCTCTTTTATGCGTAGTCTGGAGAATTCTCTGTGGGGAATTTTCTCAACTGGAGTCAAGTGCATCAAAGAAGCATCTTTATCATGATAGTTTAAAAAAAATGCCTTGAGACACTGTGATGTAAAAATAAAATTGCAATATTGGAACAATGTTTGTTTGCTCTAGTTTTAAGGGCACTTATAGTACAGGCCACATATTTGAGGCCACTCGAATGCTTCTGTGAAGCGCAAGGCTTCAATGAGGGCACAAGGATCATCTAGGACATCTGTAATCCAATCTAATAGTAGACTACAGACTGACAATAATGTACATTTTGTTACCATGTTTCATTCACAATGAAAGTATATGTGCACTATTGTTCGGAAACATTGATCCTTATGGCTACCAGATCCTGTTTTGGAAAAATATTATCTCCTGACCTGCTGATTCCATCTTATTGAGCAATGAATCTTAATGATTATTTGCTGTACAGCCACTTACCTCCACATAATGCCAGTAAACTATTTTTCCAATACAAAGGGACCTAAATGGGGCAGTGTTCCGTGTGGCTCTTGTATCTAATGTCCAAATGTAACATTGTAACATAGCATGCAAGGCTGAAAAAAGACAAATGTCCATGCAGTCTAGTCTGTTTCCACCCCCTTGTTGATTCAGAGAAAGGCAAAAAATCCAAGGAGGCAGAAGCCAATTTACCCCATGTTGGGGCAAACAATTCCTTCCAGACTCCATAATAGCAGTCAAAATAATCCTTGGGTCAACATTTGAAAGTTCCTAACTGGCTCCAAGACCTGGATCAACAACCACTCTGGTTATTTATTGTCTATATCCTGCAATGTTGTAACCCTCCAAAACGATGTCTAGTCCCCTCTTAAATGCCTACATTGATTTTGCCATCACCACGTCCTCAGGCAGATAGTTCCACAGTCTCACTGCGCTTACAGTAAAGAACCCGGTTCTGTGTTTGTGATTAAACCTTCTTTCCTCTAAATGTAGGGGATGCCCTCTTGTTATGTGGAAAGGGCTTTTGATTTTTGCGACTCTAAGAAATATTTCATTACCTGGCATATGGACTGCACAACTAAATGTGTGGTTTACTATGCCACTTGCTCATGTCTGAAAATTTATGGCAGCATGAGTCATGAATTATGTGTTCATGTGCATAAACGTGTATGGGATATCAATAATGCTTGTGATATGGATGACGTGGATAAATGAAAACCAATTCCTTGTCACTTTAAGCTACACCATAATTGTGATTCACAACTATTGAAGATTTGGGGCATTGATCATGTGGTTTCCGATATTCTTGGTGATAATGTAAGCAAACATCTTTTGAAATGTTGAAGCCAATGGATTTGGAAACTGGGGACTGTATGGCCAAGAGGTCTTAATGAATCATTTGGGTTCTCTGCTTTCCCCTGATCCCTGGCTCCTCTGTGATAGTTTTCTTTGTATCTTTTTATTGTTTATTTGCAATATTTTTGTTTTAATTTTTGTTTCTTTATTTTAGGTAATATGACCCCGATCTATGACATATGATGTGACAACATTGATTCAACAGGGATCGCCTACTTTGGACATTACATCTGACCTACTTGGATCTTTTCGAACTATCTTTGCAGAAATGACATCTTGGATTAATCTCACATATTCATTACTTTATTTCAGAATTCATCCAGTGGACTTTCTTAATAGTAAATTGTGGATTTTTCCTTTTTCTTTGTTTCAATGGTATTTATTGAATTTTTCATTTTAAAACCGGTTACAAACATGCTAAATAAATGTATTTCATGTACAAAATGAGTTGTCTATTTGTAGCACATCAAATGTCATACAAACTAGCTTGTATATTATTTGAGTTGTAAGATAGAAACTATAGAGAAACATTTAACCTATGAAGATTAAAGTAATACGTAGATAGGTAATTACTAGGTAAAAGAAGGTTTCAATAATCAAAAATCAAGGCTCACCAGGTTTGTTAGTTGAGTAGAAGTAGTACATGAGCCTGCAGTGGAAAAATAATGTGCAGTCACTCTGGAAAACAATGAGACAAGATTAAATAATGCCAACTCTTTGGATTCTAATATTCAAAATTTTAAAGGAATTTTGTGTGCGTTAATGTTCATTACTTCCAAAGACTGAGTTTTTGTGACCATGTATCAAAATAAAGGGGATAATGCTGAACACAGAATCCCAGTACTGTTGAAGAAAAAAGCAGCTCTGCAATATGTGTAACAATGTTCCCCTGTTTCCACAATTCCTTCAACAACCAGCCTTACAGTTGGGGTAGATTTGGGCAAGGTGAACTGGTGTATAATACCATCACAGCGTAATTTTCATAAGTGTTTCCACATGTAAGCTACATTTAAGGCCTCATTCAGACTAGCGTGGTTGCACATTGCTACAGCAGTGTGTAAACCACGCTGCTGAAATGCAGGAATTCTACCGTGAACGAGCTGCTCCAGGCTCCGCAAGCAGCCTGTACACATGTCCGTGTTGCGAGCAGATTGCTGCCGCGGCTTTCATGGGAGCCTGTAATCAGCACCATGGACAGCGCTGCAGCACATAGCTGACAAGCAAGTTAGCACTCGCTGTACTTTTTTTTAACCAGCGCAGATTCTGCGCTGGTAAAAAATCTCTGTGTGAGCACTTCCACAGCAACCTATTGAATGCTATAGAAGCATGGTTTACACGTTGCTGTAGCAGTGTGCAAACCACGCTCGTTTGAATGAGGCCTAAGTGCATTGTATGCCAGGTGAAAGGCTTGCCTCCACCCTTTGCCACTAAATTCTTGGGCGAACTCTCTCTCCCACTCTCTTAATGGATAGGTTTATTGGAAACTTCCATGAATATGTAGTAAAGTGTATATGGGGTTTTAACTCTCTGGTCTTTTTGAAAAAATCTTAACCATTAACTGTGGCCATAGAGTCTCATAGGCCCTTCCCAATTGTACTTCCCCACTACCCCATAGCTTTTGTTTTAGCTGCAAAAAGACCAATACAAGAGGATGTTGCTTCTTCAATTAAGACTGAAAAGTTCCTATAGTTCTTTATTATGTAACATTACTAAAATATATAAATAAAAGTTGATTATTTCTACAAGTTTTTAAAATTATTTATAATCTGACAATTAATAAAAACAAGTTATTATAAACATCCAGTTCATTATTATGAAAAAAGTCAACCACAACATATAGGAGACTTTGAGACCCCACGTCCATGGAAGTGTAACAAATAAATCAGGCCCACAGTTGAAAGTAAAATATATTCCACTTTGCCACAAAGCAGCAAGAGTTTATGGGCACCCAAGAATAATAATAATAATAAACTTTATTTGTATAGCGCCAACATATTCCGCAGCGCTTACATACAGAAAGACAAAAGTACAAACATTACAGAACCACAGTTACATTGTAATCAATTGATGGAGACAATAGGGGTGCGGTTCCTGCTCCAACGAGCTTACATATTACAAGTAATGGGGTGATACAGAAGGTAAAGGGGCTGGAGATGTGCATGGTATGGCGAGGTGGAGAGTGAGGGGTGATATACACATAGACAATGGTCAGACATTTAGCCGTGTGACGGCAGAAACAGTATGACTGCAGGAGCGGTTTATGATGGCTAGCAGGGATTGCAGTCAGTAGGTCAGGGAGCATGTTATCAGGGGGAGTACAAAGGGGTTTGTTTAGGGAATTCGGTATGCCTCCCTGAAGAGGTGCGTTTTTAGAGCACGCCTGAAGTTCTGCGAGTCCTGGATTGCTCGGGTAGCCGTTTTTAGCGTTTTTAGCGTGTCCACAGTGAAAAAAGAGCGGATTCTTGCGATGT